>NC_141046.1:18899566-19505208 GCF_041138505.1 Cibotium barometz | reverse complement strand
TAGAATGGTAGACCTTTCGAAGAAGGAAAGGCAGCAGGGTTGTTGCAAGATCAGGGTGTCCAGTTTTATCCAGTTTCTGCTGGACTGGGACAATGCTTGGAGAGCAAATTTTAGGGGGCAAGGTAATTAAAATGAGATCAAGCAAATAATAGAAAATATGCTTGCCCTTAAATTAACCCAATATAACTTAAATTAATATAAATTAGTCTAATTAATCAAAATTAATTAAAAATATGATGAAATGATAAACAAATGATCTTTCCATACTTAGAGTGATCCAATTTATTTTTCCGTAGACGCACCATTATAAGTACACTAGTCCCTACAGGTTTTAGATGATTCACATCAAAAATGTAATTTTACTAATTAGATTATTAATATTTACAGGTCTTCTGATAGTCTGGAAGAATTTTAAAAAAGAGATCATTAAAAATCCAACCATTGGATTTGCAATTTTTACTAACCACCACATTCTACTAATGTCTCAGTATCTACCCACTCTTTTGATCTACAAGATTGAGGATTTTAAGTGGTAGCTATTGTGGGTACAAAAAGTGGCATATATTATAACACTTTAAAGACTTTGAAATATTTAAAGAAAATAGATAAATATCTTAAAATTTTCTCAAAAAATCAAGTTAAGGTCCATATTATGTGAAGATCTAAGGTACAAAGTGGGAATCTCATATGAGTTTATATGTAAAAGATATTAGCATTTTATGGAATCAGTTCAAATTTGGGACAGGGTGTATACATTGACTTTGTACCTAAGAAAATGAGGACTTTTGGCTATCTAATGCTTAATCAAATTATGCAACTATATTTCGAACTTTGAATATGATGTTCCAACAAAAGAACTTGAAACAAAATTCCTTCATTTACTAGGAGAGATTAGCCACTAAAGGTAAACAAATGCCTGTTTTTTTGCTGTTTACAGGGTGCATGAGTGGACAAAACTGGGCACCCTGATCTTGCAACCACCCAGCACAACAATTCAAAGTTCAAAGGGAGGTGGAAGCGGGAAGGCCCTTGTCAGAGAAAATGTTAGACTAGATTCTATCTTCATGTCCAAAGATCTTGTGAGAATAAAAAACCAATCTCCACATTAATGTAGCACGCTTGTACCTACATAAAATATTGTTTCTTTTATCTATTTTCTTTTATTTTTGTGAATTTCCAACGTTACGTTGGCCCTCTGTTCATTGGTTGAGAGCTTATTTTTCCAAACTGTAAAAGGCCCCAAAATGAGCTCCCTTTTTCCCTAATGAGCCTAGAATCCATCAATTTGTGACCCATTATCTTGTTAATCATTTTACTAATTAGGATTAGTAGCTAATTATAAATTTTTCCTCTTTTTTCAACTATTCTCTGTACCCCCAGCTGGTGGAGAAGCTCTATCTCCTTACACACTCAACATTAGCTCCATTGCTTCTAGCCATAGATAGCCAACACCCTTGTGCTCCAGCTAGTCGAATCAACACAGCAAACCGCCCACGCAAGCGTCTGATTTTCACTGATTAAGAAGCGTCATTTTTCTGCATAGCAAATCAGAGATCTCCACTTCATCCAATCAAATGGGTCTAATTCCTCTTAGCCCCAGGTGTTTTCAAGCATGCTCTACAAGCTGGTGAAGTCAGAATTTGATTTGATCAAGTCTATAGTGAGATCCAAGCTCTTTATCAAATCTGCATCAGCAGGTACTGGTAAAACAGAGATTAAGCATTCAATGTTTGGTCAAATCTTGTGTTTCTTGGCTTAATCCTCTACTAGGCTAATTGCTATTGATGGCCTTGAAAGCATTTGAGCTCATTTGAACTCTAAGGCCTCAGATCTGGGCTCCTTGTATACTATGTTTTTTGCACACAAAACAAAGGATTAATTTGCTAATCAATGATTAATCAATGCTAATCACTGTATTTTGGTGCAATTGAGGGTTCAAATTAACCATTAGGTATCTAATACAAATCCCTATAACTTCAAATTGCAATTTGGAGTTGGTTTGATACTCTAACCATTCCGTACAAATTGGTTACCCTTGATTTAATATAATTTCTGGTAAAATTATGCTGATAAATTTGTGGTAATCATCATTTTGCATTTAACTCTTGGTTAATGCCTACAAATCACACTCAAATTCAAGATTATTCACAGCCAGAGTTGCATTTGGGAATGTGCATAAGAATGAATGCTATATGCATTATGTATTGGGCACATTACATCAGTGTAAAAATGGGATCAGACACTGCACTTGTCTAGAATAAGGCAAGAGGTAAGACCTCCCGCATAGATTTGGGTTTGCATTGCATAATGATACAAGATAAACATCAAAAGCCCAAAAGAAGTGTCCAACCAAACATTTACACATGTTGCTCACATGGAGCAAGAAGACCTGACGGACAAGCTCATGGCCCCAGCCATGAAAGAAGAAGAACATCTAAGAGGAAGATCCACACCAAGAAGATCTAAAGGATGCATTGAAGGAAGACATGGACACGAGAAGAGAAGCTGCCACAAGAAGACTGAAAGAAGAGGAAGACACGGACGCGTGAAGAGAAGCTGCCACGAGAAGAAGACTGAAGATAAGAGAAGATGTGAGGCTCCAAAGAGTGAGGAGCCATGTGAAAATCTCTGAGAGAAAGAGAGAGAGAGAGAGACCCCACAACCCAATGTAAGCTGCCCCAACAAAGTAAAACCACCTCTGAGCCACCGATGATGTAGGCCACGTGGTAGATGTATGTGTGAGCACTTTAGTCAAGGTCGCGGCGGCAGGCACTTGTAGTAGCCTTGGACACATAGAGAGAGAGTGTGTCAAGGACTATGTGTTTAGGGACTTGAGGCACTGGTCGCAGACTATCAAGTAAGAGAGAAACTTGGTATAGGGTCCAGGTGTGCTAAGTTAACTTGAGGGGAGGTGTGCTTAGACACTTGTCGGCAGACTATCAAGTAAGAGGGAAACTTGGTATAAGGTCCAAGTGTGCTAGGAGTATTCACTTGAGGGGAGGTGTTGAAATATACAAGTGAATAGGGTGTGTGCGGGAACAAGCCCTTGGTTAGAGGCTGTAAAAGAGAATCTGTAAATGTGAGAGAACCTGTGAAAAGGTGAGAAGAATCTACTGGGAGAGAATAAAGGGTAGCATGAGAAGATTTAGGAGGTGTGGAGATATTCTGGGAGAGATGGAGAGAATCAAGCAAAAGAGGCACAATGTGCTTTACGTAAATGATTATAGGAAATATCTGAGCTTATGATTTGTGTAATGTCGGTAGTGTATACATAGACTAGGAAAATTAGCCTAGACTAGCTTTTGGGTAGTCGGGCATTGTACATATGAGTCTTGTATATAATACATTTTGACTAATGAGAAAAGATATAATCCCATTCTCACAATTGAGTTTGAGTTTCTTGCTTTTGTGATTGAAGCTTACTTGTATACTCTCTTTTCTTTGTTGCATGCATGCTTGAGGATTGTGTGGATGAGTGATGGTATGTTGATTTAAGTACTCTTCTTCATCTCTTTTTCTCTTCCCTTCTCCTAAATGCTCTCACTCACTAAGGCATTGAAGTAGAGGTTGATTTTCCCATCTCTCTCTCTCTCTCTCTCTCTCTCTCTCTCTCTCTCTCTCTCTTTGCTCCTCCCACCCATTTTCCAAGCTCCCTTGCATTGGAACAAGGGAAGCAAGGTTAAGGACCCTAGCTCTCCACAAGAGAGGTTTGCTCCACTACAAGTGGCTAGAGGTGCAAGCCAATAAGACCCTTGCATTCTTCCTCTTCTTCTCTCTAGCTTACAGGGCTCAAGTGTTCTCAAATCACTAACACATAGATGTGATTTCCTCTTTATGCAAAAAACTTGCCTCCCCCATGTGCATGTGTGCCTCTCTTAGCTTTACACTAGGGATGTCTTTTGTGTTTGCCTCCTCCCCCATGCATGTGTGCCTCTCTCAGCTTTATGCTAGGCATGTCTGTGCCAAAACTTGTCTCCCCATGTGCATCTATGTGCCTCTCAGCTTTAGGCATGGCGTGTCCTCTTCGTTCCATTGGAGCATGCTCTTTCTCTAATTTGGCTATTGCCTCTTTGATGGAGTAGGCTTTGATGTACTCTCTAGGCATGTTGTCTTAGATGCAGTCTCTCTGTCCCTCTCTCTCATAGGCCATTTTGGCTTTTTGTAGACATTAATATTACTTTCCTCCCTCTCTCTCTGTGCCAAAACTTGCCTCCTCTCTATGCATCTAAACTTTAGGTAGGGTCCATATGTGTTGCTTTGTGGGCTTTCCGATCTCTCCATGCTAAAACTTAAATCCTCCTTGTGCATTTATCTCCCTCATTTTCTAAAGCGAGGATCCATGTGTGTTGATTCTTGGGTTAGCTAGAGGAAAAACTAGATAGGCAATGATTGAGAGTTTGAAGGTAGCACTTGCGTGAATATCCAAACAAGCAACCTAATGGGAAACTAGGTTATGTGATGGATGTAAAAGAAACTAACTCAGTGGTTACAGAATGACTTCTTCTTGACAAGTGTATAAGAATGCATGGTGGCACATGTTGCCATGTAAGGGGATCTAGCATATCTTTCATCCCACAACCACGTAGACTAGGATAGTCAGAAAAGAAAGTGTTGGAGTGATCATGTTAATTAACGCCTCCTTTTTTAAAGTCGTAGTGTGGGAATACATTTGCACTAAATTATAGCTATAGTTATGGTGTTTACAAATCAGAGTAAGTGTGGCTGTTAAGGGAGATGACATCAAGGGACTTGCTAAGCTTGTAGAAAAAAAAACCCAATGGGTTACATGTCATCATAAGCCCCACACCCACCTACAACACTTTAGAAGTCATGCTTGGTAAAAAACATAGTGCATCAAGATTTGGCTATGGAAGCTTGTGGGCTTAAAAGGTGATGCAAAACCCTAAACTAATGTAGATGCTTCCTAAGTACACACATAATTATGAGAAACTAAACTAATTAAGGTTTAGACTCAATTTTAATTAGGTTACAAGATTAAGACTTATACTAGAAAGACTTGAGAGCTTGCTTGATTTGATTGTTTGAAAGTGACCCCTTTTATATGAGGTGGGTATATATTGTCTTTGTTAGCTCATGTGGGATAACTCCATCTTGCTTTTGTGGTAAGGCTCGCTCTTGCACTCACTCCCTACCTTCCTTGTGCTCTATGGCACCATATTTCTCAACACCCCCCTTGATGCCATATTCTTAGGCTACTCCAAGATGGTTGGATGTGACGATTACAACTCCAATACCCCCTTGGGTGCATGATTTCTACTCCTAGGTGATAAGGTTTGGATACAGCATGCCATCATCCCCCTTAGAGCCAATATAGCTACTTAAGGTGCGAAGATGTGATGGAAAAAAATTTTGAGATGAGATGGATATGGTGACCCCTTTTACAAAATGTAAGCTAAAATGTAGAGGCTTATGTAGTGAGGTTTGTTGATTTAGCTCTTAGAAGAGTCTATTCGTTAGGAATCTCCTCTTTCCTGAATGAAAAATCCATGTAGTTGGCTTCTTGGTTCTTAAATATGCATTCCTCTTCTTTGTGTCCTAGCTTCTTGCAATGGTCACACTTTGGCTAGTGCTTGAGTCTTCATTTGCTTTGGTAATGTCCCATTCTTCCACAGTGAAAGCATTTCTTTGTTGCATAGTTGTGCTTCCTTGCTTTAGCCTTTTTTCTTATTCAAGGGGATGGTCACCGAGGGAGTTTGGCGGAGGAAGCTTTTCTTGGCTGCCCTCTCTCTCTACTTGAACAATCTCTCTCTAACTATTGCCACCACCATCTCTGCCCACACCACCGCCCGGCCTAGCCCACACCACCAACCTTGCTCCTTCCTTTCTCTCTCTATCTATTACCACCGTCCCTTAATCTTCCTCCCTCCCTTTCACTATCCCACCCTCCCTCTCTCTCCTTCTCCCACCCTCTTCTCTCCCCGTCTCTCTCTCTCCTTGTAAGATTCCTCCCTCCTGCTTTTGAGGTGTGCAGGTGTAAGAACCTCCCCTTCTGATCTTATAATTATTCCCCTCTCTGAAATAAAAGAAAGATCCTATTTTACCCTATTTTGGCTTGGAGAGAGAAAATGTCTAGAGGGAGGTAATTCAAAATTGAGATATTTTTGGATATAAAAATCCTCCTAGTGTCTAAAATGGTTTCCCCTAAAATAGAAATTCAAAAAAAACTTTTCAATGTGCAAGTGAAATTAATTGAAAATAGGTAAAAAGGACCTTAGCCTAAGGGTCAAGATTTTCAAAAAAAATTAGATTATGGTCCAATTAAGGTTCCTATGGACCAATAATATTAATCCAAATGTAGGGAGGAGATAAATTGAAGAATTAAAGAAAAACCCCCAAAAATGAGTAAATGCTCACATAAGATGAAGAGTTGACTGAGTACAAGGTTTATTAGTTAAAAACTAAGAGATATTTATAGGAAATGATGCATTTTTGACACCTCAGTGTGGGGATCTCCCCTCATGAAGGAGGTGCCTATTTCACATGTGTGGAGGAGTTTTAAACTCAAAAATAATGAGATATTTTTATCTCTCCTCTCTCCTATTTCAACCAGATCCAAAAAGTAAGCTAAACTGACCTAAAAATGGTCAAAAATTGACCAAACTCATCTGAAAATTTCTAGAATTAGTTTGCTTGGTTAGAGGCTCACTTTTTCCTACAAATAGAAGCCTCCCCCTTTGTAAAAGCTTAATGGTGTTTATGCATTGTTACTCTGCTCCTGTCCCTGAGCCATTTAACATTGAATTTCTTAATAATTCAATTATTTTTGGCTTAATCCTCTCCAAAGTAATTGGTGGCCACTCTTGCTTCAAACAAGAGTAGAACCCTCAATCCCTCAAGCCAAAGGAAATCTTACAACTCCATGTAAGCTAAAATTTTCTTTTAATTTTAAATCTATGGTTTTCTTGATTTTCTTGTTTTATAGTTGATTGAAGTAAATTCTAATGCTATGCCTTGATGAAAAGGACACCCCCTTCTCTTCTTTACAATTCAGCCCTTCTTTATCCTAGAATGATTAACAAAAAGATTAATTAAACTTTTCTTATTGTTTACTCGTTGGAAATTAAAAATTGTGTAGATTAGAGTCCTTTACATCTAATTAGAGTTAATTTAAGTTGAAAATAGAATGATAAAAATGAGAAATGGTCAGCCATACAAAGGAGGTTATGGAAAAAATTTCTAGAATTTTATGGAAAAGAAAGTTTATTTTATGTTATTCCAAAAGAGTAATTCCCACCATTTGTGCATTCTAAAAGAAATATTCTAATTTACTCCATGTACATATTCACCTATGAATGTGCATGGATATCACCGATATTAATTATTAAAATTGATTTCTATGCATAGAAAGATGCATAATGAAAATTGTTTTATTATAAAAGTGTTATTTTCGTTAAATTTAATTTCTATGCATAGAAAGGTGCATAATGGAAATTTTTTTAAAAGTGTTATTTTCATTAAATTTAATTTTATGCATAGAAAGATGCATAAAGGATTTATTTTTAATTCAGGAGTGTTATTCTCATTAAATTTGATTTTATGCATAGAAAGATGCATAAAGGATTTATTTTTATTTCAGGAGTGTTATTCTCATTAAATTTGATTTTATGCATAGAAAGATGCATAAAGGATTTATTTTTATTTCAGGAGTGTTATTCTCATTAAAATTGATTTTATGCATAGAAAGATGCATAAAGGATTTATTTTTATTTCAAAAGTGTTATTCTCATTAAAGTTTATTTTTATGCATGAAAGGATTTTTATAAAAGTGTTATTCCCACTGAAGTTCATTTTTATGTATAAATAGATGCGTAAAGAATCTTTATATCAAAATTAGAATTCTCTTAAATTCTATGAATAGATGTAATGAGATGTGATAAGAATCAGATAGGTGTGAATGAATGGATGGATGGATGTGATGTGAATAGAGGTGATGAGAATCAAATAGGTGTGAATGAATGGATGGATGGATGGATGGATGTGAATAGAGGTGATGAGATGTGATGTGAATAGAGGTGATGAGATGTGAGGTGAATAGATGTAATGAGATGTTATGAGAATCAGATAGGTGTGAATGGATGAATGGATGGATGTGATGTGAATAGAGGTGATGAGATGTGAGGTGAACAGATGTAATGAGATGTGATGAGAATCAGATAGGTGTGAATGAATGGATGGATGGATGTGATGTGAATAGAGGTGATGAGATGTGAGGTGAATAAATGTAATGAGATGTGATGAAAATCAGATAGGTGTGAATGAATGGATGGATGGATGTGATGTGACTAGAGGTGATGAGATGTGATGTGAATAGTGGTGATGTGATGTAAATAGAGGTGATGAGATGTGATGTAAATAGAGGTGATGAGATGTGATGTGAACAGTGGTGATGTGATGTGAATAGAGGTGATGAGATGTGAGGTGAATAGATGTAATGAGATGTGATGAGAATCAGATAGGTGTGAATGAATGGATGGAAGGATGTGATGTGAATAGAGGTGATGAGGTGTGAGGTAAATAGAGGTGATGAGATGTGATGTGAATCAGATAGATTTGAATGAGTGTGATGGATATAAGTGAATGTGATGTGAATTGGGATGTGACTGGATGAGATGTGAGTGAAATGGATGTGATGTGAATCGGGATAGATGTGAATGAATGTGATGTGAGGTGAAATGGATGTGATGTGAATCGGGATAGATGTGAATGAATGTGATGTGAGGTGAAATGGATGTGATGTGATGTGATGTGGATCGGGGTAGTTATGAATGGATGAGATGTGTATGAATGTGATGTGATGAGATATGGAGATGGGTAGATACGAGTGGGTGAAATCTTATGAGGATAACTGAGGAAAGATGTGATGAAATAAAAATGATGTGATTGGATGAGAATGGGAACACATATGAAATGGATGTGATTTAAATAATGTGGATTGATGTGAAACAATGTGGAAAGACGGGAGTTCGTTATAGAAACTATATTTATGACCTGTTTTTAAATGTGACTATTTTATGTCAAGAATGCTGGGGAAGCATTTTGACCGTCTTGTGAATGAGGTCGTGGACAACAGCTCTGACGGAGAGTCAATGGAGGATGTCTCGCGTAGCAAGGTCGGTCGAGGTCTTGATCAGCCTCGGTTCGATTAAAATGGTGAGCTTCTGGTACTATGGATGAGGGACCAAGGAAGCGGCCTATGAGTGAAGCGCTAGGTGACCTATGAAGGATCCTAGAGAGTGCTGACCATACGGTGCTCAGGCTCTGGGTCGCCGAAGATACCCACATGTGCATCGTAGAAGATATTGGAACAAGGAGTAAGAGTTGTTTTCTAAATTCGGGCATGGATCTGGTTGATTGACCTTGCTGGTCCTCGACGGATGAGTCCATGGCTCTTTTATATGGATCCATTGGTTGATCTTGCTGATCTTGAATGGAGATTCCATTTTGATATGTGAATATAGTGCCGAGTACTATGAGCTAGAAACCATCGAAAAGGCCCTTGAGTGGACAGGTGGTGAGCGTTGTGGTTGTTGCCAATGATGCCATAAGTACACCGATGAAGGAATGATTATAAATAAGGGTTCAAACGGAGATTTTGAGGATTATGATCAGTGACACTATGATTTCATTAAATGATTGTTTTAAAGACAGCTGAATCTGTGAAAAAGGTAATTTCATATTGGGTGTGTAAGTGGTGTGACTAGTTTTAAGTTTGCATGAATATCCGGCTAGGGGACCTGGGAACTCTTTTCCCTGGTACCTGGGACAAAACCTAACCAAATTCCTAATTGGATCCCATCACTACAGAGGTTGGGCGCGGTTGGCTAACCCACGGGACTAGGCTAGACTGATGGATCCCTAAAATGAGACTCAATTCTGTTATGGTACGATAGATGAAATAAATCCCGGATAAAAATTGTTCTATGGAAAAGAATCAACGGCTGTGCCTCTCAATGAGGAAAAAAGTGTTGGTCTCTATGATCCAAGTGCAATCTTTTCCTTGATGATCTAACTATGGGACTTACGGGTTCGGTCAGATCAATTCAGTTAGTTAAGGCTTTTGACTACGTTAGAGTAAAATTATCCTGGAGGAATCGCCCGTGCTTTTCGGGTGAGGGAAGTTTTTTTCGCGTTCGGTTTTGGAAGAATCGATAGATTAGTCTCTTGTCCGGATATCCGTGGGCAAGGCCCTGAGTGAGGGACCCTGCCCCTCATAAGAAGTGCTACTTCCGCTACTAGTACCCCTGAATTCATTGTGTGGTGGAAACAGGGATCTTTTACTCCTTCATCTCCCTCCCTCCCTTTCACTCTCCCTCCCTCCCTTTCACTCTCCCATTCGCTCTCTCTCACTCTGTCTATCCTTGTCTCTCTTTGCTAACTCTCTCTATCCTCCCCCTCTCACTCTCTCTATCCTTCTCTTTCTCACTCTCTATATCCTCCCTATCTCACTCTCTCTATCCTTCTCTTTACTCACTCTCTCTATCATCCCCCCCTCACTCTCTCTATCATCCCCCCCTCTCTCTCTCTATCCTTCTCTTGGCTCTCTCTATCCTCCTCCTCTCTCTCTCTCTCTCCTTCATTTTTCTCTCCCTCCCCTTCTCTCTCTCTCTCTCTCTCTCTCTCTCTCTCTCTCTCTCTCTCTCTCTCTCTCTCTCTCTCTCTATCCTTCTTTTACCTCTTATCCTCCTTCCCTCTCTCACTCTCTATATTCTCCTCTCTCTCTCTCTATTCATCTCTTTGCTCACTCTCTCTATCCTTCTCTTTACTCACTGTCTCTATCCTCCCTCACTAACTCTCTATATCCTTCTCTCTCTCTCTCTCTCTCTCTCTCTCTCTCTCTCTCTCTCTCTCTCTATATATATATATATATATATATATATATATATATATATATATATATATATCCTTCTCTTTCCTCTAATCCTCCTTCTCTCTCTTGCTCTCTATTTCCTCCTCTCTCTATCCATTTCTTTTCTCTCACTCTCTCTATCCTTCTCTTTACTCACTCTCTCTTTCCTCCCTCGCTAACTCTCTCTATCTCTCTATCCTTCTCTTGGCTCTCTCTCTCTCTCTCTCTCTCTCTCTCTCTCTCTCTCTCTCTCTCTCTCTCTCTCTCTCTTGCTCACTCTCTCTATCCTTTTCACTCTTTTGTAGCTCTCTCTCTCCTCTCCCTGTCTCACTCTCTCTATCATTCTCTTTACTCACTCTCTTTATCATCTCACTGTCTCTCTCTCTACTCTTCTCTTTGCTCTCTCTCTCTTTCTCACCCTTTCTGTCCTTCTCTTTGCCCCCCCCCCCCCTCTCTCTCTCTCTCTCTCTCTCTCTCTCTCTCTCTCTCTCTCTCTCTCTCTCTCTCTCTCTATTTCGTTCTCATTTCTCAACACACCACACTTAACTCATGTTTTGCATACAGATCCTTGAGTCTACAAACTCATCACTACCTTATTTATCCACACAAAATAGAAAATGTTGATTCTTTATTGGTTTGTACGACATGTTGTACATAAACATCGTTGCAACTATGAATGATGTCTTATCACAAAACCCCAACATGTATTGCTCTCGCCCTCTTTCTCACTTTTTTAATATGAAAAATAAGATCATGACGCTGAAAGATCCCTGCCCCCTCCATGCAACGAATTCTGGGGTGCTAGAAGTGGAAGTAGCACTTCTTGCGCAAGGCAGAGGCTCACACTCGGGGACTCGCCCCACGGATATCCAGACAAGAGACTATTCCATCGGTTCTTCCAAAATCGAACCTAGAAAAACTTCCCTCGCCCAGAAAGCACTTTCGATACTTGATAGGACTTTTCTAAGTTTCTGCCAATTGCTTGGCCTAGTTAAAGGTACTTTTTCTCGATCCCATTGAATCTATGTATTAGAGTGTTGTTGAAGGTTTAAAAAAGGAAAATAAACCTTATCAGAATTGAATAGTAAAAATTCAAGAAGAGCATTTAAGTATTGTATTTTCATTCCTTAAGCTTCATTAATGAGAATTAATTCTAAACTTCCATTTACTCATTGGATCCTCCATCCTCCTCCCAAGGATTCCAAATTCTCTTTTCTGAATAAAAATTATCCAAGTTTTCTCGATGGATATTTTCATATTCTTTCTCAAATTTCTCAAGTAAAATATATTCAATATTCTTCTTTTTGAGTAAAAGATTCATGGGATTTACAAAAATCAATTCTACGCATATTTTCCAATAAAATTAATAATAGTTTACGAATATAAGAGTATAACTAAGTAGTAAGTAAGATTTATAGAATGTTACACACCTGAACATAGCACGCTTGGTAGCCTTGTCCCGACAGTAGAGTTTGAAGCTACCACACCTTGTTTCTTCAGGGATCCCACCATTTCCTCGAACAGCTTCCCAAAATACAGTCTCTTAAGATCGATGAGATCCTCTAGAAATGTATCTAGAAAAATTATCTTGTGCTTTTCTGATATTTCTATAAGGACGGCTACCCCCTATGTTCTTATCTCATGCCATTGACTTCTCTTCGAAGCCAATCCTTGAATAAATTTGCATTTTCTATGTTGCAATTGAAATTGTTATTTAGACAAAATAGAGTGCTTTGTATATATATCAACAAGATAAGGAGAGTAATTATTACTTACTTTTAGGGATTTGTGAATCCTTCAACCTCTGCAAATTGCCATCAATCAAAATATCTAAAATCTGTGCCTTATGGTCATTTGGAAACAAGCTAGATGCCAAGCTTTATAGTCTATCCTCTGTTAAACAATCCGGTTTCTCATCCCAATTAACTTGCACTAGTCATCTACAACATAACATTAAAATTAAACTGTAACATTAAAACCATAAAATTTTATTGCCTATGAAATAGATAGAGGAAAGAGTGTAGGATTTCTTACTCAAAGAGACCTTCCCCTTGTGTAGGGTTTTCAATCGCCACAGCCACCTTATAGCATGTCTCCGCTTTCTTTCATCTTTATAAAATTTAGTTCTCCATTTCTCTTCAAACTCAATAGGCAGGAAAGCTATCTACTAGGGGGTCAATATCTTGGTACCTATGAGGTACTCATCCTCCTATTATTCTTGAATTACAATATTAGTTGATAATATACAAATGTTAATCATATATTGCAAGTGTCAAAAGATTGAAAGTTTACCTAGAATACTATTTGGGAAAGTTTCAAAAGCTCGCAATTATACTAGGATGGGCGACCCTTTTTTTCCTATGCGAGAGGCATGCTTGTCCATCCATGCCTTGTTCATCTCTCTAGTGTGCTTCATAATTGTTTCTTTGTTTGCCAGTCCAAGCACCCTAATGGCGCACACTTTTTCCACAAGAGATGAAGAAACATAGCCCACTTCATTCCTCTTATGGTTAAAAAATTTAAGGTTATGATGAAAGATTGAAACATAGTACGTCAAACATTCCAAATTAAAAGAGACTTAAGACATATATTCTCTTACTACCTATTTAAGTGAGCTATCACTATGAGAACCTCCCCTTCGCTATCCTCATTGAATTCAATAAGGATAACGTCAACACTAGCATCAACACAAGGATGTCTTGATACGACATTCTTGAATGCTATAGTTAGATAGTGCAAATCTAATTAGTCCCAAAACTATTTTATAAAACTAAAGACCACATTCAAAAAGTAAGAAATTTAAGTAGACTTACATTTATTAATCTCCTCCATCCATGCCACAACTCGATGATTGTCGTCCCACACATAGAACATCTTGTTGCTCATAAATTCCCACTCTGTGCCTTTGATCGTATTCTCGAACTTCTCATTTTTCAATCTATGTCATCCCATGCAATAACATCAACTTGAGTCACTTATCTAACAGGATTATGGGATGAGGAGATAGAGCAAATGAACCTGCATCTATTGACAACATAGCCATTCATATAAAATTCCCTTGCCAGCTTCTTCCCTTGTACCTAATCTATACTCTTCCTATAGAGGGGTTAGGCACAAGTCTATACAAGGGAATAAGTGGCAAAGGAGTGGATTTCATCACCTACAATGTACACACACACACGTTATGCTTGGTAATCCAAAAAATACCTTATGTAAGATTTGAGAAAAAGTGGATAACAACTACCTTCACTTTGTTAAGACTGTCTTGTAAGAGTTCTAATCGCAAGTGAGTTGTATGAGTCACCATGAAACCCTCTTCATTCTCGCCTTATTTTTCAATTCCCTCGTCCCCACCTCTCCTACTTCCTTAGTTTTTTTTAATGGATTTTAAAGAAGAACCTTTCTTCGAAGACTTAGCAACTTGACCTAGATTCCTTCGAGGAGGAGTCTAATCATCATCATCTTCCTCTTTGCACTATTTTCCTCTTCTTTTGACTTGTGACTTCTTGGCTTGCTTGTCTGTTGTGCAGGTGTGCTCTTTATGCATTTTACATGCTTTGGATGTGGGGTTTCCTTTGATGTGTTTGCCAATCTAAACACATCAACATATACAAGATGAATTGCTCTTAAAAAAACACTAAAAAAGAGCATAATTGTTGGAAAGGTGGAGAGAGATAAAATAACACGTATGCAATCTCTGGCTTGCCACACAATGATGTAGCCTTTGATTTGATTTAACTTGTCGATATCACCATCTTTGAGGGAAAAGAAAGAGGTACTTCTCCCACTTCAACATCTTCTATTGACACGCCAACATGACCAAGCGGCAAACCAATTCCATGGACAGTATCCACAGTGAGGTCTATGTGCAAAACGCTCTCAGTAGGATGCATTGGTACCATTGAACATCATGGACACTCCTGTCCCTCTTTGGAATTGGGGAGATGCCATGTAAAAAAGAGGACAAGCAAGTAGCATCAGAGAGAAAAAATAGATTGCCGATACAATCACTTGGAAGGAGATTGAACAAGGAAGAAAGAGTCCTAAAAGATATGAGAAAGAGAAGAGGTGATATAAATACAGCAAAAGATAAAAATAGAGTAAAAAAGCAATAGATATAAATAGAGGAGATATAAATAGAGGGATATATATCAATAGAGAGAGAAAAGATCATTTTAAAACATTTAGGGTTTTGAAATTAGGATTTTAAGGAAAGAGAAATAAGGAACAAAGAAGAAGAGAGAAGAGGGAAGAAACAACGAAGAAAAGAGAAAGGAGAGGAGAGGAAAAGAAAGAGAGAGAGAGAGAGAGAGAGAGAGAGAGAGAGAGAGAGAGAGAGAGAGAGAGAGAGAGAGAGAGAGAGAGAGAGAGAGGAAAAATGAAAAAGAGAGTGAAGGAAGGGTTGGTCAGTGTGGTGGGACGAGAGAGAGAGAGAGAGAGAGAGAGAGAGAGAGAGAGAGAGAGATCCGTGAGAGAGAGGGAGAGAGTCTGTGAGAGAGAGGGAGGGAGGGAGGGTGCTATCATGTTAGTTGAGGGAGGGGGGAGGAGAGCATTTAGCGTTTAAGGGGGGCTATCATTTTAGTTGAGGTAGGAGGAAGGGGGATGTCATTTTAGTTGAGGGAGGGGGGAGGGGAGCATTTTGCAATGAAGGGGGGGGGGAGATAGTGCACATTTAAGGGAGAGGCATGTTCACATATAATGGGGGGAGGCGTGTGCTGCACGTTTTAGGAGGGGGGAAGCTATTGTGAGCATTTTAGGGGGGGAGGGCAAGCTATCCGCCCCCCAACTAAGGGTGATGGTCGGCCTTAGTGGGGGGTGGGACACCCCCCACCAACTAAGGTTTCCTACTAAGGGTGACAGTCACCCTACATGAGGGGTGGCACACCCCCCAAACTAAGGGTCTTTGCAAAGGAGGCGAGCTTCTCAACAGGGGGTTCATCAACACCATCATCATCAAGCCATGGGCTTGCTGGCTGCAAGCGCATGCACCGTTTAAGGGTTTAAGAGAGGGAGGCACATTTCTCGTTTAAGGGGGAGAGAGTGCACGTTTAAGAGGAGGCATGTTTAAGGGAGGGAGAGAGTGTGTGTTTAAGAGGAGGCACGTTTAAGAGGAGGCACGTTTAAGGGGAGGCACGTTTAAGGGGGGGGAGAGTTTGTGTTTTAAGGGGGGGAGGTGCATTCGTGTTTAAGGGGGGGAGGCGTGTGCTACGTGTTTTAGGGAGGGAGGGCAAGCTGTTGTGCTCATTGTAGAGGGGGATGGCCAGCTATTATCCACCAACTAAGGGCGATAGTCACCCTTAGTGGGGGGTGGGACACCTGAGGAACATCTCGTAGCATGATCATCTTCTAGCATGTTGTCATCTAAACGTACTGCTTCTTTACAACATTGATCGAATGTTTTCGGGTTGGATACAATGATAAAGTTGTGTAAGCTGTTTTTCTTTAAGCCCATCATGAAACATCTCTTCAATTAAGAATTATTTAATTTCTCCCATGACTCATATCGTGAGTCCAAGAGTTTTATCTCTGAAGGATAAAATCTCTAATGGTTTCGTTTGGTTTACGCTCAATTGAATAGAGTTCTTTTGTTGCACTCCACCGATCACCTTGTCTTGAAAAACCGTGGATAAAGGCTGTTTTCAAGGTTCTAAAGTTGGTTCTGATCACCGACATCAATGTGATGAACCATCGACTAGCCCCTCTAAGCATAAGTTCAACGCATGTACCTTAGTGGGGCAATTGGGATTTCCAAAGGCTTCACATCTTTGTTCAAACATTTGAATGAATTGAATAGGGTCTGTTGTTTCGTCATATTTGCCCATGACTTTGAAAATTTGTACGGCCGTATTTCTGTATGAGTCACTGAGGCTGTATGTGAGTGCTCTTGTTGGGAGAGACTCACTGAGTCTTTGGGCAACCCCCCTTCCTAGACTAGTCAGTATATCTAAGGTGTGGGCATCCAGGGGTTGAAAAGAGTTGGTACCTATAAGATTGGTGGGAATGTTAGGTAAGGAACCAAAGCCCAGTGGGATCGAAGTGAGAGGGGGTGTAAAACCCGATGACACGCTTGCTATAGGCATGGCCAATGGTATTGGGAGGTGTATTTGGGGCATCGATCTCAATGGCTCGAAGATAGCCATTAGGTTTAGTCCTTGTGTGATCCCTGGCAATCCCTCTATCGTTGCCATGTTTGATTGCCTGAATGCTTCTTAATGAGCAAGCACATGTTTTTTTTTTGCTTTTTATATTTTCTCACGAGTGTCCATTCACCCTAATTAGCTTAGGCACTACACACACGTGAACCTTAGAGATATTTTTTCGAAAAAAGTGCATGCTAGTAACTTTCCAGATGAAAGAGGAGGTCCTAAAACCTATTTTCCATCACTCTCTCAAGACGAAATTTTTTTTCATGAATTTTTCCCTGTTCTGCAGCACGTTTTTTAGGGTGTTCCAAAAGGAATTTTGAAAAACTCTATATGAGAGAGTTGTAGTATTTTTGGAATACAACTTTGTTTCGTTGAGTTGTCCATGATTTTGTCGTTTAGACCCTAAAAAAGTAGCCCGAATATGGTCAACGTCGTTTTCACGCTGTTTTTTTACGATTTTTTCATGCTTTTTGTTTTTTGCCTCGATTTTCGAATTGAATTTTGAGGCTGTTGGTCGGAGGCCAAAACGATTGATTTTGACTTCGGATGGTGAAGAGCTCAATGTCAGCTTTCTGATGAGCCCTAGAGCGCCTTCATCGAATATATGGTTTAGGAGATATAGGCCTCCAAACAAGGGTGTTTTTTTTTTTAAATGGCTCAAGATCCTTAATCCGTGAAACGCTTGGCCGTGAAACGCTTTTCGTGAAATGGGTTAGTTCCATGAAATAGGTTAATTCCGTGAAGGGTAATTCCGTGAAGAGTAATTCCGTGAAGAGTAATTCCGTGAAATGGAATTCCATGAAATGGAAGTCCGCGTGAAGTGTAATTCCAATGAAATGGAATTCCATGAAATGTAATTCCGTGAAGGGTAATTTCATGAAATGGAATTCCGTGAAATGGCTTGGAACCATGAAACTCTTTCGAATTTTTTATTTTATTTTTTTAAATTTTTAAAAAGTCTTGATTTTTTTTTCGAATTTTTGAGTTTTTTAAATTTTTGCTTTTTTTTGAATTTTTTGTTTTTTTTGGGAGTCTAGTGAGAAATACAAATTTCCTTGTTTGGGAGGGATATTATTTGAATTTAATTTTAAGGAGATCTTGGCATTTTTCCAAAAAGGTAAGTGGGAATAAAAAAAGTCAACCTTTTTATGACACCCCTTACTTTTTCATAAATGATCTCCCAAAATGGATAATTTGACAACTCACAACTCATGTGACATCGCCGCGTTGCACTACGGGTACTCGTTCCTCCTCTCACCTTACTTCACTCACACACACTCACTAGCATGTATTAGAAAGAGATATTAGCAAGAGGATTAGTAAGAGCAAGATTCAATTGCACAATGGGAGAGTATGTTGTATTATGAGATATGTTTACGTATATACATGGCCATAAGTGTTTACACTGGGCACTTTAGGCTCATAAGAGGCCTAATGCTATTATGAGATATGTTTACGTATATACATGGCCATAAGTGTTTACACTAGGCACTTTAGGCTCATAAGAGGCCTAATGCTATTACAATGACTACTCTCATAATATATCCATGAAGTACATCACGTAGGACTTCATCCTAACTTGCTACCATATGCTCTTGAAGTGGGAATCGCCATAAATACTTCGTCTCACACCATTACGGGCACCCGTCCAAGTTGTAGCTTTGGACACTATTACTTCATATCTTGATTGTGTGACCCTTTGGTGTATCTATCATGACTCCTTGATGTAAGATAATGGTGGTAGATCTTGTTAACCCTAGGAATGGGTTAACAGCTTGCTGTAGTGTTGCTTGGCTCTCTTATTATTGGAACAAGGTATTTTGTTATTGTATCTTTATTAAAGATATAACATGGTTTCTCTCCAGCAGGCAGGCAGGTCTAACTAACTGGATAGATGTAAGATGATCTACACTATCATCTTGTGGTTTAATTGCAAAAACTTTCAATCTAGAATGAGGACATAATATTACATAAAAATCATCAGCTTTAGTAATATAAAAACGACACTGTATAGTTCTAACAATAGGATCACTCTCTAAACCTCCTATAAAAATGTAAAAAGAAGTGTTCTCCATGGCAAGAAAAGCTCTTAGAAAACTAACTCACAAACGCACAAGCTCTCAGAAAACCAGCTCACAAACACACAACAAACTAATGACAATGAATTTAAAATCTAAACACTAATTCTATACATATTATAAAAAAAGTAAAAAATATATATTAATTTTTAAAAAGTAATCATTATTCTAACAAACATAAAAACATTCTTCAATCATTATAAATAGTGCTATTAATATACAAAATCTAAAATTTATTTTTAATAATTATATTATATAATAAATGCTTTTATAACTAACTCTCATTTAATGATTATTCCATAACTAACTTGCATATAATGATTACATAACCTTTACATGCCCTTTGTGATCCCAAACTAGGCTATAACCTTACTACCAGTTGTCATCTAGGACTATGCAAAGCAACAACACAGGAAGGATCATCAAATAGCTTTTGTACCTTTTATGATTCCATCCACTTTTATTTCAAGTAAAGAGTACATGCCCTCGTATAGTTCTTAAGCCATTGATTTTAACTCGAAGTGACACAAGTACATACCCAATTATAAATCTTAATTGTTCCATTTTAATCCCTTCTATCTTTGTATAATACTTAATCCATTCATTTTAATTCCAAGTAAAGAGTATAGACCCTTATGTAGTTTTTAAATGTCCATTTCAAACCCATTAAAGAGTACAAACCGTTGTATAGTTCTTAAGCCATCCATTTTAATCTCAAGTAAACAATGCAAACCCTTATATAGTTCTTAATCCATCCATTTTAATCCCTTGTACTTTTATATAATTCTTAAAGAGTATAGACCCTTATGTAGTTTTTAAGTGTCCATTTCAACCCCAATAAAGAGTACAAACCGTTGTATAGTTCTTAAGCTAGTTCTTAAGCCATCCATTTTAATCTCAAGTAAACAGTACAAACCGTTGTATAGTTCTTAAGCCATCCATTTTAATCTCAAGTAAATAGTACAAACCCTTGTATAGTTCTTAATCCATCCATTTTAATCCCTTGTACTTTTATATAATTCTTAATCCATCCATTTCAACCCCAAGTAAAGAGTTTAAATATTACCACATTTAATGTTAAGGTCAACAAAAAAATATTATAGAGTGAACAATTACAAGTCTAATTTTCTACATTGCTAAGAGTACTTTTGTACTACTGAATATATAGGTAATCAAATGAAAGAGACGATAAAGAGAGAGAGAGAGAGTGCACATTTCACATCATTTAAGGGGAAGGGAGGAGAACGCACGTTTAGAGAATGTGTGTTTCACATTTAAGGGGGAGGGAAAGCTGTTGTCCACCCCCCTCTAAGGGTGACGGTCACCCTTAGTGAGAGTGGGGTGGCACCGTCACTTAACCACTCTCGTGCATTCACCACCTACACAAGAGCTTGTGTTCAAGCAACCAAAATGGTAACCAATTAGTAGTCTTATCTACCGCGCCTCGTCAACAATTCAGCCAAAACTTCAAGAATCAATTCCCACATCAACGGAGACTTATGATGAGCACATCAAAGACAAATTTCACAATTCTCTTTTTACCCCTCTGGATGTGAAGTGTAAGTGCAGAAGCTATGCAGCAAACATAAGAACCTATTCTCTCAAAAAGGAGAATAGCCACAAGACCCTGTTGCTTGCAAGAAGGTGGTAACAAAACACACACACACACACACACACACACACACACACACAAATACAAGGGAGTCACACATATGGCCTATCAAACAACTCCAATAGCCATTCCATTTTCATTAAGCTTATAGCTTAATATTCTTTTGGCTATGTTAATGAAGTAGCTGCTCCATGAGTACATATCCATACTCATGCATAGGAGAACATTTCCACCAAAGCCTCACCATCGACAACTTCCAAGTACATCTCTGGATAGGGGGGCCATGGTGGGCGAAAGCCTGGTCAACGGTACAACCCATCACTTAGAATTTTCTTTCAAATTACAAACCTCTCCAAACGACGCTACCATCTTCACAAATCACTGATCTTAAATCCTTAGTGAAGATATCTATATTAGCCTCGCAAGTCAACGTAATTCTTTCAATCCTCGCCAACAAGTGGCTACTTCAGCACAGAGCAGTTCAATAAGAGTCTATTTGACTCAATTCTTATACTTCATGTCTATCTACTTCATAAGTGCACTTAAATAAACATAAAAATAAATTTTTTTAAAAACACATGGACAAAAGAAAGCGAAACAGGTCCTACTCAACAATATTTGACAAGAACTCTGCCACACAAAAAGGGACATCCTCAAAGGCCAATTTCTTCAAATAATGAATTCCACTTCAATGAATCAAATGAGGAACTAAGAATCACCATCTCGTTCTGATGATTAATTCTACGTTCCGCCGGATCCTTCCCTCTCTTCTCCCCCATTATTAACATCTCTTAGAGTCCCCACTAACACAAATCACATGTAACATTGCTTATGATTTCCAAAAACAAAGTGAGCAAAAAGCCCCAAAAAAAAAGCTCCAAAAATATTTAAAAAAACAATCACTCGCAAAAAACCCCACCCCCCCCCCCACCCCGTCAGGAATTCCCAATAAATCACTAACCTTTTCATTCACTAACTAGATTTTCTTATTTCTTCTGGAGAACAAAGACCATTGAAGGTCACTCAATATCAAAGCCATCGACAAAGCTTGTCCATTCTCCCTACACAAAGGTCAACGCAATCACGAGGACGCGATCACCATTAGGAAGGGGGAATGTTAACCCATTCTTAGGGTTAACAAGATCTACCGCCATTATCTTACATCAAGGAGTCACGATACATACACCAAAGGGTCACACATTCAAGATATAAAGCAATAGTGTCCAAAGATACAACTTGGATGGGCACCCATAATGGTGTGAGACGGAGTATTTATGGTGATTCCAGTTTCAACAGCGTGTGATAGCAAGTTAGGATGAAGTCCTAAGTGATGTACTTCATGGATATATTATGAGAGTAGTCATTGTAATAGCATTAGGCCTCTTATGAGCCAAAAGTGCCCGGCCAGCCACAATTTAAGTGAGTGTGACTACTTATGGCCATGTATATAAGTGAATATCTCTCATAATACAACACACTCTCTCATTGTGCAATTGAGTCTTGCTCTTGATACTCCTCTTGCTAATCTCTCTTCCCAATACATGCTAGTGAGTGTGTGTGTGAGTGAAGTGAGGTGAGAGGAGGGACGAGTACTCGTAGCGGCGGTGTGACAATGCTTACGGGAGGCGCAGTGGAATTGCTTCTCAAGGAGTTGTAGAGCTTGGAGACCTCAAGGGTTATGAGCTCGACCATTGGGAAGATCCTCACGACAGTTGCAATTCACCAAGTAATCTCTTTTTGGATGTGCTTCAAGGAGAGTTAGGGTGAGTCATAACACAAGCACCCCAAAATAAATCATTATTGATCTCACAATAGAAGATTCTCCCATAGATACACCACTTCAAAAGAGTGTGGTCAAATACTTATTCTCTGAGGAATCTCATGTTGGTGTTCTTCGTAGAATATTATTACCAAGAACACACATTGAGAAAGTAGAAGAGATTCCTCAAATCTATAATGGTAATGTGGCTTTTGAGTTGCCGATTGTACGTGATCCTTCAACTTCTCCAATGCAAGGAATGGAGCAAGCACATGATGGTCATTGTTTGGTGAAACTTGCAGAGAATCACATGAACTTTCCTGGAGTTGTACAAAAGAGTTACTGTGGAGCCTTATTTGAGTTCACTTATGCCTTGTGTGGAAGCATAACTATGAATGACACACTGAATACAACATTGTGGATTGGTAAGCTTATTATCTTAGCTCAATTTCAGTAAACTTTGATGAATAAGAGTATTTATTGAAACTTTGTAATTTTTCACATAGTAAGCAAGCTCACACAGAAGCTTCCCTTGTTGGTCTTAACAATGGATGGATATAGATCACTAGCTTGTTTCTATTGCAAGAACAAACCTGTATGTACAAGAATGTGTGATGCTATGGTGTGCTATTGTATGCCTGCTAACCCACATATGGCAAGATATATGATACATCAAGGGAAACATTTGCATGAGGTGAAAAGGGGCACATCAAGGCAGGCATTGCAAAAGATAAGAGAACTTGTGCAAGAGAGGCAGCTTCAAAAGGTGGCTACAAGTGGTCCAAGGAAAATACAAATGGATATCACCAAACAACTCGTATTGGATGTAGTTGTCAGGAAGCATACAAAGAATGAATCAAATATTAGCAACATGGAGTTGTCACTATTATTGGAACACATGCATCCCCTAATTCAATGTCAAAGGTAATGTCAATACCATATTGATTTTAATTGTTTGGTAATTCTTGTGAACTTAAGTTTACATAGTTTGTTAAGTTGTCCAATTCTCTTGTAGATTCAAGAGGATGGTACGTGCTTCTAGGATCAACCGTTCAGTGCAAGGAGCAGAGTCAAGATACAAATGGATATCACTAAACAACAAAGATGTAGTTGTCAGGAAGCATACAAAGAATGAATCAAATATTAGCAACATGGAGTTGTCACTTTTATTGGAACACATGCATCCCCTAATTCAATATCAAAGGTAATGTTAATTTCATATTGATTTTAATTATTTGGTAATTCTTGTGCACTTAAGTTTACATAGTTTGTTAAGTTGTCCAATTCTCTTGTAGATTTAAGAGGATAGTATGTGCTTCTAGGATCAACGGTTCAGTGCAAGAATCAGAGTTAAGTATCCTAGAATTAAAGAGACAATGTGCTTTTGAGTTCTTCCATGGTAGTTATTTTCCTGGGCAAGCTTTAGAGGAGTCAGAGCGGTGTTATGTGTTTAAAATGTCACAACCATAGGGCCTACATCGGGTTTGGAACTCATGAACCGTATGCGCCAAACAGGAGACGATGATTTGAGGGCTTGGGTTTGTTTTGATCATGTCAGGCGTATGCAAGAATGGACAACAATGGCTGCACATGTATGTGATCCAAGGTACAGCTTGGTCTTGTAAAGTTCTTAATAAATTAGATGTGGATGATGAATGGAATGCTGAGAACTGAGGTAGAATTGAAAACGCAGGACTGAAGGGATAGTGTGCACAAGCCGAGCAATGGAGGCTAGTGGGTTTGTGTTGCAAAAGGGACTGCATCAGGAAGATAATAATGTAGGCCATCAATCAACAAGGTACCAGAAGTGACATATTGGATATGGCAAAACCAAGAGAATAGATTCGACAATTTTAAGCACAGCTACTACGGTCTTTGAGAATTCGGTCATTAAGGTTGGGCAAATGGAAGTGTTTGTAATTGAGACTGAGGAATCACTAGTACTACGCAATGAAAAATACCGTGTGATTATGGGAGAGAATCCATCATGCACATGTCCCGATTTTCATATCAAGGCAGGTGCTGGATGACCATATTGTGCATGCAAGTGCATGCAAGCACCTTTATTTTGTATATTTGTGTATTTTTGGGCTAGATGCGAACCATAATATGTTTATACATCAACCCACTCTAAAAAAAGGAGGACCTAATGAGAATGTTATCAGCAGGAGAACAATGTGAAAAGGACCTCGTACTGTTAATGACACTGTATTCATTAGGAACTCAATGGAGTCTTCTTGGGCCCTTTTATTTGGCAGTTTAAGGGAGTCAAACCTTTTCTCTTAAGAAGAAACGTTTTCTAATTAGAAGCTTCAAAACGGCTACTTTATTCGAATTTGAATTTTGGGGGGAAAATGGAATTTAAAATCTAGCGGATAAAACCATATCATGTAACATATCTATGGAAAGCTCTTGATGCGTAGATCACGGATCTGTAATCTCCGCTCAAATCGGAGCTTGTA
This sequence comes from Cibotium barometz, assembly GCF_041138505.1. Taxonomy (NCBI): domain Eukaryota; kingdom Viridiplantae; phylum Streptophyta; class Polypodiopsida; order Cyatheales; family Cibotiaceae; genus Cibotium; species Cibotium barometz. The sequence continues at coordinate 19,480,284 of NC_141046.1, read as the reverse complement.
TGTAGTAGTTATGGAGGTCCGAAAATTGTAAAATTGCCCCCTCCCCTTTTTGGGGGAAAAAGTGCACCCTTTGACCACTCTTACACCTCTCTTACAAACCATTGGTTTTTGCTTACATGGCGGGCTCCTATTTGTCAAAAAGTTAAACGTTTCCATAACCTCATGGCAAATTAAAGGGCCCAAAAAGACTCCATTGAGTTCCTAATGGTAGTTTTGAAAAGATCATGTTGCAGTAGTAATAAAATGTCCTTTGTCTCAATTCTCTAGCAAGTACTATTTACTTTTTTATTTTTTTTAATGTTTTAGCAGGACAATCAATATGGTTGTATGTCAATGGCTTGAATATGTTCATTCCATTCATCTACATTTCTAAATTAAGGGGATAGCCATGCATCTACTTTTCTAAATTTAGTGGATATCTATGAAAAGTGGATATCTATGAAAAGTGCATCTACTTTTCTAAATTTAGTGGATATCTATGAAAAGTGCCTTTTTGATTTTAGCTTTGTGTATCTATAAATGTATTGCCTCTTACTCTAATCCTCACTTCCAAATCTTATTGGCTCCCTCTCCCTCTCATTGTATTTATCTCCCACAACATCGTTCTCTTCCTTACAACCCTAACTATCATTAACTAACCTCTCTCTAATGGCCCCAGCTATACTTTGAAGGATACCTTTGATAGGTTTTACAAAGATTTGTGCAAGAAAACGAGCAGAGATACGATAGAACATCTCAGAATCACGATAGAGGCCCGCAATCTTTGGAGCAAGATGCTAGCAGATGAGCCTATTGATTCTGGAGATTTGTATGTGTGGAATATGAAGATTAGAAGTGCCATCGGTACTTGGCGGATTACGAGTACATTTTCAAAGAGACGGAGGAGCCCCTACAAGAGGAGTTAAAGAATAGAGTAGCCCAAAAAAAGGTATAGGTGTAGGAACCATAGGTAGTTATGGTATGTTATCAATTGTAAACAATGTTTGATTGTAGTAGACCTCAAAAGTACGTAGTTGTCATTAGCCCGGAGATGATGTAATAACCTTTCTGGAATAAAGTGGTCTCAACTATAGATCATCTTGTCTTTTGTATTAATTGCCTTGTCAAATTTTTGGTTTGTTATTGTTTTAATTAATTAAATAAAAATTTTGGTTTGTTGTATGTTTTGAATACCAGTTATGATAGAAGAGTTGTATTTGGAAGTTGTATGTGAATAAACTTGGTTTTATTGTAAAAGCGGTGTTTTTGATCCTAAGGATGTAATGTCATCATGTTCTTCTCTCTCTCACTCCCTCTCTCTCTCTCTCTCCCTCTTCCTCTCAAATAATTATGCCATAATGGAAAAATTATTGACCTTAATAAATTTACATTCTTCAATGTTTCTTATGAAATATTACGCAAGGCATACTAGATATCTTACCTAGAATGAAATTATCTTATATGTATAATTGTGTACATTATTCACCTTGTCAATTATACTCACGTGCAATGATATAAGGTCAAATGCAAAGGATTAAAATGACATACAATCACATGCAATGACATGAACCACTATCCAAATGATGACATGCAACACTATGTGAAGGGCAAGAAGTACCATGCAATGACATGCACATGTAATAACATCCAAATGCAATGCCATGACATGCCTTGCAATGCATGCAATGCAATGTATTGTAACGGCGCATACATGCATTGACATGCAAAAAAGGATAATAAAGAGCAGGCAATGTCCTGCAAACACAAAAATACAAATGTAGAAAATAAACTCACATGTAATGCTATGCAAAGGCATGTCAAGATGAGGAGGAGAGAGAGAAAGGATGTGAAAGAGAGACAGGGGGAAAAGGGAGGGAAGAAGAGATTATACATAGGGAGGGTGGGACAAGGGGAGGGGAGAGAGAGAGAGAGAGAGAGAGAGAGGAAAGAGGGTGGGAGAGGAAAGAGAGGGATGGTGGGAGAGTGAAAGGGAGGGAGGGAGATGAGAGAGGGAGGGAGGGTGGGAGAAGGAGAGAGAGGGAGGGTGGGAGAGTGAAAGGGAGGGAGGGAGAGGAGAGGGAGGGAGGATGGGTGGGTGGGTGAAGGAGAGAGAGGGAGGGTGGGAGAGAGGGAGGGAGGATGGGTGGGTGGGTGAAGGAGAGAGAGGGAGGGTGGGAGAGTGAAAGGGAGGGAGGGAGAGGCAAATAAAGGAGAGGGGGAGAGGGGGAGGGGGAGAGGGGGAGGGAAGAGGGAGGGAGAAGGGGAGAGGGAGGGGGGAGAGAGTGAAAGGGAGGAGAGGAGAAGGAAATGAAGGAGAGAGGGGGGAGGATAGAGAGAGCTACCAAAGAGAGCAAAGGATAGAGAGAGTTAGCAAAGATAATGATATATATATATATATATATATATATATATATATATATATATATATATATATAGAGAGAGAGAGAGAGAGAGAGAGAGAGAGAGAGAGCAAAAGCCAAGAGAACGATAGAGAGAGAGGGGGGGAGAATAAATAGAGTGAGTAAAGAGAAGGATAGAGAGAGTGAGATAGGGAGGACATAGAGAGTTAGCAAAGAGAGAGAAGGATATAGAGAGAGTAAGATAGGGAGGATAGAGGGAGTGAATATAGAGAGAGTGAGATAGGGAGGATACAGAGAGTGATAAAGAGAAGGATAGAGAGAATGAGATAGGGAGGATATAGAGAGTGATAAAGAGAAGGATAGAGAGAGTGAGAGGGGGAGGATAGAGAGAGTGAGATAGGGAGGATATAGAGAGTGATAAAGAGGATAGAGAGAGTGAGAGGGGGAGGGGGAGGATAGAGAGAGTTAGCAAAGAGAGACAAGGATAGAGAGAGTGAGAGAGGGAGGGTGGGAGAGTGAAAGGGAGGGAGAGGGAGATGAAGGAGAGAGAGAGGGGGGGGAGGGAAGAGGGTGGGAGAAAGAGAGAGAGGGAGGGTGGGAGAGTGAAAGGGAGGGAGGGAGAGGAAGGGACAGTGGGAGAAGGAGAGAGAGGAAGAGTGGGAGAGTGAAAGGGAGGGAGGGAGAGGAAGGGAGAGGGAGATGAAGGAGAGAGAGGGGGAGGGAAGGGGGAGGGAAGAGGGTGGGATAAGGAGAGAGAGGGAGAGCAGGAGAGTGAAAGGTGGGCGGAGATGGTGGTGGCAATAGTTGAGTGTTGCTACTTTGATAATTGTTAGTTTTCATCTTAAATTCATGAACACCACCTCGATACTACACGTGTGAAGATGGCGGACTGTAACCACCGAAGTAGCCAGGCGGTAGAGTGTCTGATCACCTTCCACGTCATGAACACCACCTTGATATTGCACGTGTGAAGATGCCAACATCAAGAAGACCGAGCTTAAAAAGATGGCGCAAGGTAAGTAGCGAGAGAGAGAGAGAGAGAGAGAGAGAGAGAGAGAGAGAGAGAGAGAGAGAGAGAGAGAGAGAGGAGAAGGTGCCAGAAGAGCATGTCTTTAGTCTTATGTCAAGAAGTTGCTCAGTTGTGAGTTTGGTACTGGTTCTAGAAGCAATACAAGAACAATGTTGCTTTCTTCTTGATCTCTGTGTAATTTTTGCAATGTGTTGAATACGAATGTTGTAACACTGTCCTAAGAAATATGTTGTGTACTTAAGAGAGAGAGTGAGTGAGAGAATTATGTGGTAGTGTGAGGTCAGAGCATGAGTGTGAGAAGTTCCAAGAAGAGCGATGTTCTGTGTGTCCCCATGACCACACTAGAGTTGGTGTTCGAATATTGAAGCTCTAGCGGGTGGCTACATGTCTCCCACCACGGCATTGCCCCGGACTGCTACCTTGCCATTCCGCTAAGAGTGAAAGCAGCAAGAAACACCTAGAAATCCTGCTGAGGAACCACTACCGCAAAACCGTTGAGAAACTTCTTGTTGAAAGAACTCTACTCTTCCTCGCGAGATACCACTGTGAAGCGAAAAATCTCCGTTGAGTAGCATTTTACACCTTTAAACAAAGGAAATTCTGAAAAGGAAAACTTTGGTTCCACACAATTAACTCTATATCAAGCCTACGGAAAAGCCATAACATGGAGGGAATTTTCTAGGAAGGTCGGCGCAAAGAACCTTTTGCCACACTACCCAACCAAAGAAAGGAGTACCAAGAGCTAAAAGCTGTGCACATTCTAGGTCTAGGAAGCCAAGAAAGGTGGAGCAACAAAATCCGAAAGAACAAACACAGCAACGAAACCCTCGAAGAAGGTTCAAGGGAGGCATGGCATCATTAGCCAAAAATTTCCCGGTATTCTCAGGAGATAAAGGGGATGCAAATTTGCCATGTAAGGATGTTTGAGTAATACTCGAAAGTAGCTAGACCTTAGGATATTGAAGAGCCAAAGCTGAGTGAAAACCGCAGGGATGCTTTCATGAACACCTTCAAAGACAGAGCCACGGAGCGGGTATCAAGATTGTGTAATACTCATAAAGTAAGCATCAATCCTTTAGTACCATGCTTGTGGGGCTTTTTTCAACTCATAAAGTGCCTTCCGTATCTTGCAAACTTTTCTATTGGAATTAAGAACCATGAACCTAGGTGGTAATTCCCATGTATACCTCATCCTCGAGGTTCCCATTGAGGAAAGTAGATTTTACTTTGGAGAATATGACATCACCCTTGTGTTGCAATTCAAGAACGGTGCAGATTGTGGTTAACCTAGCGGTAATAGCAAAAGTTTCTTGAAAGTCAAAACCTTCAAATTGTGCAAAACCTTTGGCGAATAGCCATGCCTTATACTTTTCCAAAGTTTCATAGATACATATTTTTCTTTGTAAACCCAACCCAGTTTTAGTGCCAATTACCTTGCACCTTGGTGGATGATGATCTACAAGGTCCCAAGTGTGGTTTTTCAAGATGTAGTCATATTCTTCTTGCATGGCTGTCATCCACTTCAGATCCCTTTGTGCTTCAACAAAGGTGATCGCCTAAAGAGAAAAATTCACGACTCTCTCGAGCCAAGTTTTGCTCCTCTAACCTTCTAGATTTGTGAATACCTTGAGGAACATCTTTGATATGCTTCATCCAAAAAATTTATGTACCACTTAGCGAATGGCTAACCTTTTTATGACACATCATGCTCTTGTTCTTCATCTTCAAAATCCATGTCCATAGAAAATGGGGTGGGCTATCCACTCCATGCTATAGCCCAAGAAGATGCATTTCTGGCTTTTCGAATTTAATTTGGTTCTCTTAGCGTCTGGAACATGTACATAACATTCACACCCAAAAACTTTCAAGTGTTTAGCTAAAGGTTTCTTACCCGAGCTGACCTATAACAGAGCCATCCCTTTGACGGCCTTTGTTGTACTCCTGTTAAGAATGATGTAGCTATGTTAACTACCTTAGTCTAAAAGGACTTAGGTAGATTCTTACCATTAAGTATACTCCTTTCCATCTCAACAATAGCACGATTCTTGTGCTCTACAACACCACTTTGCCTGCAGACCGTGAGTGGTAGTAGTGAGTTGTTGCTTTATGCCTCTTTATTTACACAAACCCAAGAATTCATCAAACATGAATTTTCCTCCTCGATCATTCTAAACTACTTTAATTTTGTTCTAGACTCAGTTTCAACCAATGCAAGATATTCCTTAAACTTTTCAAAAGCCTGAGACTTTTCCTTAAGAAAATACACCCGTCTTCCTACTGTAATCATTTATCAATGTGAAAAAATAGGAGAATCTCCAAGTGCAATTGTACTTATCTTTCCACAGAGATCAGCATGTATGAAATAAAGAGGAGCCTTGGCCCTAAAACTGGCCTCTTGTAGAAAGGGTTTTCAATGTTGCTTACCCATCATGCAAGCTTCACATACATTCAAATTATCAAAAATAGGTGTTAAATGCTCATCTAACTTACCTTTTTGCATCTTTGAAAGAGTCTGCATATTGAGATACCCATATCTCTCATTCCAAAGTTTTCTACTACTCAAGTCGGTCTAGACTATAAACCTCGAGAGCTCATACAAGTTGTTTCTCTGAATGCCCTTTGCAATGATCTTATCATCTCTCTCAAGAATTACTACACCATTCTTGTCGAAAAATGACCCATAAGTCGCCATCCATGATGGCTGAGACAAAAAGGAGGTTTCTCTTCATATGTGGAACCCAAAGAACATTTGAAATACTTTTGGTCCAACCTTCTTTAGACATAAGTGAAATAGTACCCGAACCTTTTATTGGGCACTTTGCATCATTACCCAACTGCCACCATAATGTCATCTCCCATAGGCTTTAGGAAGGAATACCAATCCTTTCGACTGGTCCTATGCCTAGAATCCCCACTATCAAGATGATCCAAGAATTATCATGTGTTGCAACATTAGTCGTCTCATTGCACAATGGCAATAACAAATAGCTCTATTTCTACAATGGATTCTTCCGTAGTCTTTAGAGTCCCATTCTTGAAATCTAGTTGCGTTTTCCTACATTCTTTGGCTATGTGTCCTTTGTTATAGTAAAATCATTTAACCTTTTTCTTTTTATTTGAAGAGTTTCTTATGTGTATTAGCGAAGAAAGCCTAGTCCCCACCATTGTGACTATGCATCCTCATCATGAAGCAATGAGCTAAACTCCTCGAATGTGAGAGGAGTAGAACGAATACAATGGTTCAAAGATGTAACAAAACTCTCATACTTGGGTAGTAATACCCTTAAACAACAACGAGTGAGATTCAGGGAGGGCACACTCATACCGAGTGCATCTATCTAGTCATGGAGATCTTTGATTCTAGTGAGAAACACCTCCACCATTTCACCTTCATTCAGCTTCTCTTGTTGAGGTTGATTTTTGAGATCTTGAATCCTTAAGGGATTTGTGGTCTCATATTGGCTCTGCAACAAGGTCCATGCTTTTGTAGCTATGAATTTTGAATCCTTGAGAGATTTGTGGTCTCATATTGGCTCTGCAAACAAGGTCCATGCTTTTGCAGTAACAATAGCTATGGAGACATGTTGAACCATGGTTAGCACACTATCTTCCATGCTCGTGAGACGATGGCACTGAGGCCATCTAAATCCCTTCATCTCTAAGTTTGGACGAGGTCGAAAATAGGTGGTATACAATTGTCATCCGCATCCTTTGTTAGTGGCGGGTAAACATCAACACCAATGATAGTGTTCGAAAGATAAAAGGAGGAAAAAATAGCCTTAAGTTTGAACTTCCAGAGAGGATAATTGGTACCATTAAGCTTTCTATCAGTACCAGATGGTGGTGGGTAGGGTCTTGTAGAAGATGCCATTTCTCTAAGGGATTGTAGAGACATCCCCACACTCGTGTGCTCCTATGAAGCAAGCTTCGAAATTTAATCTGGAAACTGCTAAGTTGGAGGTTGTATGCTAGTAGAAGCTAGGGAGTAAACTCATTTGTGAATACTGAGATGAACTGTGTGAAGAAGGGGTTGGTCATGTATCTATATAGGCATGTATATATGGGGCAGCCCTAACACGATCATGTAGGTCTACGATCAATACCACCATCCGTGGTGTAGACTCGGCCCATAAAGATGTACTAGATAATGCATAGCACTTTTTCCACCTCCCACGGCTATTCGGGCTCATTTTAAGCCTCGTTTGAGCCCTACAATTTCAAGATAGGGTGTCTAAGAGTAAGTCTACCTACTCCATGTGTGTACTGTTATGAGATAATGATCCTATCTAACCTCAAAAGCCATATTTGCTTGGAAGGAGAGAAAAAAGGTTGTTGCCAAAAAAAAAAACCAAAGAAGCTCTAATGTTCAACCTTATTCATGTTGATTCTCAAGATTGGCAACCATTTTCACTTATGTTTCCTTGTACTAGTTTACGACTCTCCCCTTAGGTTCTAGACCATAGAGAAAAGTTTTTAACACATTGTCTTCTATACTTATTACTAAGGCATAAAGCATAAATGCATCCCTTTGCTTTTAAGATTTAACTCTTTAGAGGAAGTGTAGGAAAAAAGAAAAGAAAGTTTGTAGCGGGTTTGAAGCCAACCATTAGAGCCAAAGTGAATATGTTTCACCTCATTCTCTTAGCATTGCCATGTGCAATGGATGATGCTTCATTTCTCTCATCACCCATTGTTGTACAAGAATAAATATTGATCCTAATGGTAGTATCCTAAAGCTTAAATCACAATAGAATGTATTTTAAAGTCCTTTGGAGGATAAGTAATTTCCTTTAGAGCTAAATGGTGGCATGCATGGTTTAAGAAAGCATTTTTCATTATCTTATGGTGAACACCAACTAGTAAAGAAGCCACGGATAGAGCCAAAGCTCTCATAACACACAAGAACATACAACATGCAATGGGCACAAGAGAACTTGTGGCATGTAAGACCTTTCACAAGATAAAACTCGAACTCAAATTACACAATAACACAAATGAAAATTAATGCTATGCTACTAATGTTTCTTATATAGAGATGCCCAATGAATGGTTGTGGACTCAATACCCATGTGTTCTTTTGAAGGTAAACTTACTATTTTATCCAAATATTAAGATGTAAGCTATGCTAAAATAATGTTAAGAGTGCATTATATAGTTGAGGTAGATAATGGTATGGACAGACTAGTAGATGGCCCTCAAAATAGCCTTTGTAGACAGTGTTCAAACATATGGTATTTTCCAGCGTTCATTGATAGGTCTCAGCTAGGTCAACGTGATGTTTGTGTCCACTCACTAGTAAAGAAATTCACAAGAGACCTTTGTTAGGGTGTGCCCATCCAAAACTATGTGAATGCCCATTTGGGCCCTATAACCCTAGGACATTGTGTATCAAAAATGACTCATGCCATCCCATGTATAGCTCAATATGGGAAATTTGGTCCATACAAGCATGTAGCCTATTTGATGGTATGTCAAATTTTCCTAAGCCATCTATAAACACATGGCCTCAATAGGCCACCACCCTAGTGTACATGTGAATTCTCGTAATTTGAAACCTCACATAAATGAGTAGATTTTAACCCTGCATTTGAGATTACCAGTGTACCATTTATCCACTCTAGTTTGAGATTAGCTAGCTTTGCAATGAGTGACGGTTGGATATCTTTTGTTAGGCAGCTTGTGTTAGAAAAACTCATGGTTGAGATCCAACCTCTATTAAATCCTTCCCCTTTTTTCTGTCAGCCACCTCTCACCCTTTCCAAGTACCTCTGTTAAACCCTTCCCCTTTTTTCTGTCAGCCACCTCTCACCCTTTCCAAGTACCTCTGTTAAACCCTTCCCTTCACTCTTGCCAGTCACTCTCACCCTTGCAAGTACAAACCCCACTTAAGAGGTGCATACAAAGACATCTTTCTCTTGAGTTGAACTAGCAGGAAAACAAGTCTGCTAGTTGCAGTTAAACAAGAAGACTCCATGAATAAATGTCACAAATAAGTTTTACAATTGAATATTACACTTCATGTTACCTCAATTTGAAAGGAAGTTCTAAATTTAGATCTTGCCTTAATGTTTGAAGCCATCAAGTGCTTTGCAGTGAGCTAGATACTAACGGAACAACGGAATTGTAGTGTTCTCCAAGCCCAAAGGCATGTCGATGGTAGGAGAGCCTGAGGCTTGGATTCGTGGATTCATCACCCTCAGCGGATACACTCTCATACTCCTTGCCCATTTCCACCTCAGGCAGATCCCCCGAAAACACGACAATATGTTTTTGCAAAGAGCGCGCAAGGGCATCGAGCTCTAGCTGACCTCCCCAAGTTGCTGTCGACTCTACCTCTTTGCAATACCTCTCAAATCTAGCCTCTTGGCTCCCTGCACCATCGTCATCCTCTGCTGCAATAAAAGGGGCAAACTCTTCCGCATGAGATCGCATATATGAGGCTGCCACCTCTCTCAGATCTTGAAATGAAAACTGCAGGCAGGCACCCGGATAGAGAGCCAATTGATCCTCCACTGCACGATACAAGCAGTGCCCATCTGATTTGATCTCCTTCAATGTAAACCCAAGCGGATGCAGCTTCTCCTCAAGTAACTGATTTTCAAGCACTCGGTCACTTACTACATTGTTCTGCTCTTCCTGAATTCTTTGTTCCCGTTCTGTTTCCTGTTGCGCCCTCTTGTCGCGTCGCTTTTGGGCTTTCGTTGGCTTCTGCATTTGAGGGGGGGCTACTGATGCAGAAACACCACTCAAAGCTTTGATTACTCCGTCCAGACCACTGCTACTTTCTTCTTTATCATCCCCTAAATTAGACAACTCCTTGGCATGCCGAGCTCGCAGCTTCAAGTCAAGCTTTGCAGTGTCATCCTCCACCTGTTTTTTCTTTGCTTTCTGTTCTGCCTTGCTACCTTTCGCAGCTGCCTTCTTTAGAGCTATCTCCCTGTTTTGAAGTTCCTTTCTCTCTTTCCTAAAAGATTTTCAAAAATAAACAAAACGAGTCATAAGTTCTCTCTCTCTCTCTCTCTCTCTCTCTCTCTCTCTCTCTAAGCCAATGCTCGATATCCTTGATGGCCCCCTCCCCCTACGGGAGGATTAGTTCCATAGGTTGTATGATGATGATGGTCCACACTGTTGTATCACTTTTGGTCTCATACACCCACTGGATCTCGTCCCTCGATCTCGTCTGATAGGACGCTTGCAGGAGCTCCAGTTCTCACATGAGATGATATGGGGTGTGATGGCGATATATGAGGCAGTATTCGGCCGAGTACGTGCACATGGTGGAATCTCGGGAGATATATGTAGCACTATTGGGGTTAAGCAGGGCTGCCCACTCTCACCTACACTCTTTGGCCTATACATTGATGAGATCGCAGTATTTGTGGATAGTTTCGGAGGTAGAGGTTCACCATTGGCTCAGACAGTAGTGCCCATATTGCTATATGCTGACGACATTGTCTTGATCTCAGATTCAGCCGAGGGTTTACAGAAACACTTAAATGCATTGGACAGATTTTGCAGGGAGAGAGACCTTAACGGTCAATTTGGGCAAAACCAAGGTTATGGTCTTCAACACATCTTATGCAGTCGCCTCACAATTTTCTTTCATGTACAGAGATGCCCCAGTGGAGATTGTGCAGCATGTTGTTCTTGTTGGAACGAGATTGCTCTTCACTGAGCAAGAGAGTCACAAGGTTGTCAAAAGTGACCGCATAAGGTGCATTGCCAGCCAACAACTGCAAAGTGGTGCCAAATGTTTGATAAGAGTCGGGCAAATTACGCAAAACTGTCTGAGCAAGATAGCCATCTGTCAAGACCTCATCAATGTTAATGAGCTGCTCTCGTAGGTCTTTCACATGCGTAAGGTACTGATCGATAGAGTCACCTTCAAGCATGCGGTCAGTCTCAAGCTTGCCCCGAAGGTAAGCTACACGAGCCTCATTGCAACCTGAATACAACGCCGCCAAGATATCTCAAGCACCCTTTGTAGTGGTGCAAGAACGAATGTGCGGAATGATATGCCTGCGGCACGAGAGAGCAATCAACGCATGGGCCTAAGCATCCCTAGCATCCCAAGTATGTTGCTGCTGAGTAGGAGGAGGACGAGGAGGTGGACCTGCAGGAGGGTGAGCGTGAATCACTTCACCTTCCGCTAGAGCAAGTGCAAGAGGACGCTCCTAAGTGCCATCCACATATAGCCATACATTCTTGGCAACCAATACATGATGCATCATATAAGCCCACATCGGGTAATTATTCCCATTGAGCTTGTCTTCTTGAGAGAGCATTCCAAAGAGGTCATTATTACTGTTGGCCATGATAACACAGCAAATCTGTCACAAGTCACCACGAGTAGGCAATGTCCAACAAAACCGTAAGAATGCGGGAGATAAATAGCAGGATAATCAATGGACTGAAAGGGAACTCCTTCACCACGAGAAATACATATGCATGTCCCAAATCTGCAAGTGTACTGCACGATGATGCAAATCTGTCGAAATGTCCACAATGGCATGCATATACTGCAGCAAACCACAAATGTATACATGTGCCATGAAAAACACGATCAGCTGACACCTATAAAAGCTGCAAGTGCTCAAATCCTGACAAAATCAAAGGTAAATTGGTCGAATGCTGCAAAGATGGGCTCAATGTAGAAAAGCCCCAATTTTTAGGCAGCCAATTAGACCAAACCTGAACCAGATCTGCACCTGTAAATCTACTAAAGCAATTGTCACCTGTACCAAATGCTGTAATGCCCAAAAAATTGGGAAAAATGCCCCAATGCCAAGTAAATGTGCCTGTAACACCCAAAAATGCCTGCAAATAGTGCCAATATCTGCAAAATCCCTAAATTTCTAGTGCAATTATGCACCAAATCTGCTGAAATCAATGCCAATGTTGCAATTGCAGGCTCAATGGTGAAAAGCCCCAAAAATAATGCAATTAATTTGCTAATTTTATAGCAATTTCTGAATTTTTAAAAAATTGCAAAAAAAATCAGTAAGAAAATTACTGAGGTTGTAGTGGGCAGCAGTATGGGAATAGTACGGGCAACGGGTACAGTCGGCACACAGCAAGTCGGCACTGGGCAGAGGACAGGCGGCGAATAGTTGCAGATGGCGCAAGGCGGCAAGCTATTACAGGCGACAATGGTGGCAGGGCGGCAGCGGCGGCCTGTCAGATCTGGCACAAGCATCAGTACAAGTCGGCGGGCGCAATTATACAGTCGACGACGGCACAGTTCTGGGGCAGGACGTGCAAGTCGACGGGCGGCGACGGTAGCTTCAAGGGGCGACAGTAGCTTCGCTGGGCGGCGCCACGGCAGCGCATGTACAGGTCGGCAACGCTGCGCACAGGTACATGCGGCGTCGTACGATGTACAATCGGTGGCAAATCTGACAAGCTGCTCTGAGGGCCACGACAGATCTGACAGGTGGCGGCAGATTTGACGACGACGACAGATGCGGCTGCAAGGCAGATGCACAGGGTAGTAGGGAAAACCCTAACCCTAATGCTATGAAACCCAGCCTAACCCTAATGCTCTGATGTGTGCAATAGGCTGAAGCAGGAGGAGAAGCTCAAGGGCAATGGGGGTAACCCTAACCCTAGCAGCACCTTGCTCTGATACCAATGTTGGGTAGGAGGGCAGCTCGGGATTCCCAGCTCACACTTAATGGTCACTAGGGCTTTGGACACATTTTGGCTAATCTGGAAAGTGTGTGTGTCCCAATCGATATCTCGCTAGAACTTGTGGAACCACTGAATTTCCAAAATTATGTCTGCTCCTACAACAGGGGCAACCATAAAATCGCGCACAAACTCTATGCCCTGAATGACGAACTTAGCACTTTGAGCTTCAAACTTGATGCTCTTCGTCATGCCTATGCTAAATCCCTCAACTTTATTGTCCACCGAAGTCAGGACGAGACGGGTTCGCCGAGCGGCCTGTTCCGTGACCACATCCTCTGTGCTACTTGTCAAGTTCCCAAGGGTCTCCTCGTAGAGCAATCCAGGCTAAACAAGAAATCAAGAAAGGCACACAGTGTGCAATGATATTTATCCATACTGCCCAGACAATGACCAGTGCTTCAAAGAAGTACAAGGCTCTCCATGACAAGTTCCAAAGATTTTTCTTCGAGATAATCTCCCTCCCCAACCCCCCCCCCCGTCTAGACCGAAGAACCACAAGATAGACCTCCTCCCAGGCTCAGATCCCCCGAGCAAGTTTCCATATCACCTGTCCAAGGCAATGGAATCGGAGTTGGACCGCCAACTCCAAGAACTATTGCAATCTGGCTCAGGGTTGTTACGAGGCGCGCACCGATCCGTTCGAGGCGTACGATGCGTTTGAGGCGTACGGACGGCTGATCGAGGCGTACGGATCTTAGTATTTTTTTTCGCTGACTGTACCGTTTTTGCCTATTTTGGAAAGTTTGGGATTTTGCCTGTTTCTGTCCGTTTATACCCATTTGGGTCGACTCAGTCTGTGTTGGGTGTTGGACTCACACACTCACACACAAAAACCTGCACATTAGGGTTAGGTGCAGGGTAGAGAAGCTCACACAGAAATGAGAGAGAGAGAGAGAGAGAGAGAGAGAGAGAGAGAGAGAGAGAGAAAGAAAGAAAGATTTTATTAACGTCTTCCAAAAGACCGAACTCGGCCTATGAGACAAATCGGAGTACCTGTATGAGAAATGAAATGAAATGAAATGAAATGTTATATTAACGTCTTCAAAAGGCCATAATGACCTATGAGACCAAAAGTTACATCATGGTGGATCTGATACAATGTCTGGATAAAAAAACCCAGAAAATGAAAAATAAAGATGATACCACTGGCACCTAGAAAATGAAACTGGAACTGGAATATAGTGAGGGGGGGGGGGGGTACGCTATGGAGGTGAGTGGAATATAGTGAGGGGATACAATATCATGTGGGACGGAGGGGTACACTATGGAGGTGCCTCCATCTCATAATATGTGCCGCATCGGCGGATCTCCTCAATATCCTCTGTGGTCAACACCCTAACTGGGTGTCCCGCATGCCTCGCAAGAATAATCCGAATCTGCCGCTGCAACCTCTGTCTATGCTGGGATGCCCTCCTCCGTAGTCATGGGCGTCTGGACCACCCAAGCTCAATCGCACGATCAATCAGTGTACCCCTGGTGTGGGTGGTATCCATGTCCTCCTACTTCTGTGGTCCATCTGGCGCAATGATGGCTGGACTAAAGAAATCTGTAATGTGCCTCTGAGTCTGGCTCTCTGTGCGCCTAAGCAGGCTATCTCTATGTCTCCGCAGCTCAAGCAAGAACAATCCCAAACACCTCTGGTCCTGGTACCCCATGACTCTGGAAAGTGGTCCAAAACCCTCTCTGAATAAACAGTGGAAACAACCACGTATCTCATAGTATGCGGTACAATGGCATATATAATGCAGCTCTGTCTCTGGCTCCCCATGGCATACTCGGCATATCCTGACCTCAGCTGGTATACCTCTATATCGGCCAATCTCAATCTCAAGCTGGTGTGAGGATGTGCGAATCTGACCAATAGCACATCGTACTGCATGAGACAAGTGTACATCCATGTAACTGGGTCTGATCACAAAACCATCTGCTGTGAGCTGAATAAAATGCTCTCTGTAGAAAGCCATCTTCGTGCCCAGCTCCTCAGTCGGCTGTATCCATGTCCTCCTAATGTCCAGCTGAACTAAATCCTGACGGATGAATCTGGTAATCTCTATCCGTGTGAGAGTGAGAGAGGGTGCCTCCAGAGAATACTGGAAGGGAGGCAATCTGTCCATGCTAAAACCATGTGCCTCGAACCAAGATGTCATCTATCCATACCAACAAGCCGTGTCTCCCTGTAAAGCTAACTGTCGGGAGGACTCCAGGGCGAGGCGTGCATATCTGTCTCGGGGGAGATCCCACAAGCCATGTATGTAGGAGACTGATCTCGTAAGAGCCTCAATCACCAGAGGGGCAGCCACCAGCTCTACTCTAATAATCTCATGAGGTACCACGGCCTTGGCTCTAATAATCCTAGCAATCATAGATACCAAAGGCCTCTCCATACCTCTCCACCCGCCTGCGCTGTGCTGGCCCACTGAAGGTCCCCATATCTGCACTCTATAAAGCATAGCTGATGTCACTAGAGTGTCAAAAAGCCAAAGTTTCATTCGAGGTTCCTGAAACTGAACCTGCGAACACATCCTCTCCAAACCACCCAGGGCTGCATGTGCTCTAGTCAATCTAGTCTCTGCTGCTCTCCTCATCGAAAACACTGGCCCACTGAATACTACCCCAAGATACGTATATGCATCTGTATACTCCACAATCTCTTGTCCATATGTAAATGTGGAAGCTGATCGCCTAACCCACTGTGGCGTGGTGTTAAACACCATAACCTTGGTTTTGCCAAGGTTGACAGACAATCCACTATCATGTGCAAACTCATGTAAAGCATCCAAATGACGCTGCATACCCTCAGGGGAGTCAGAGATCAACACAATATCATCAGCATATAACAATAGTGGGATCCATGTACCTGCTAGCTGGGCTCCTCTGTCCCCCAGTCTCTCAATGTAGTCAGAAGCCTCATCCACATACATACCAAACAGTGAAGGAGATAACGGGCAACCTTGCTTCACTCCTATAGTGGAGTGAACCAAAGTAGAGACCCCCTCTGGGGTGCGTACCTGTCCTGCAACTGATCTATATAAAGCCATAACCCCCCATATGAGCTCTGTAGGTACCCCCATCTCCTGTAATCGCCTCATCAATCTGGCTCTGGGCACTGTATCAAATGCTTTGCGGAAGTCCACAAAGCTACAATAAATCCGTCGCCCATGCGACCTGCCCTCCTCAATAATGGCCCGCAGAGTCAAGATGTGGTCAGGAGTAGAGAAACCTCTCCTGAACCCTGCCTGTCCCTCTGCTCGAATGCCAACTCTCTCTAGAGAGAGAGAGCCAAAAGTGTGGTATCCACAAAATGCAAGTCAAACCCTTGCATGTGTGCCACATCCATATAATATAGAAGTACAAAATATTATATGTTAGAGTGTCCTTTCACACTTGATGTCCAAGGGGAAAAACCACATGGAAAAAAGTGCCCTTGGTTAAGCCCTGTTCACACATAGCACTACCATAAGTGAGCATATGCCTACAAATCCCCCCTGTAATGGAAGTGTGAACCTGTACAAGGTAGCAGATCACTCTCTGTATGAGAGTAAGCCCAAAACTTTGCGGAAAGCTTCAAACTTTTCTTGAGGTAAAGCCTTTGTGAATAGATCTCCAACATTATCCTGTGTAGGGCAATAAGATAAACTGATCTCCCCTGCATGTAGTCTCTCTCTGACATAGTGATAATGAATCTCAATGTGCTTGGTACGTGCATGAAATACTGGATTTCATGCCACGGCCATAGCACTCTGGCTATCAGTGAGAATGGTGGTGGATGTCTGCTGACACTCACGAAGATCAACCAATAGTCTCCTCAACCATACACAATCTACTGTAGCTGTAAAGACTGCCCTGTACTCAGCCTCACAAGTAGATGTAGCAACAGTGGGTTGCTTTTTACTCAACCAAGATATGCATGAACTGCCAAGAAAAAAACAATTCCCACTGGTGGATTGCCTGGTATCATAATCACCAGCCCAATCTGAATCATTGTATGCATAAAGCTGCAAGCTGCCCCCCCGGGATAGAACAAACCAAGATCCAGGGTACCCTTAAGATAACGAAAAATGCGTTTGACTGCTTGCCAATGCTTTGTGCCTGGGCTGTGCATGAATTTGCTCAACAAAGACAACCCAAAAGATATGTCTGGCCTTGTGTTACACAAGTAAATGAGACATCCCACTGCCTGGCTGTAAATGCCAGCCTCAAAAGGTTCTCCAATATCATGCATAGTAAGCCGTACACCTGGTTCTACCGGAGTAGAAATGGGCTTACATTCATCCATGTAAAACCTTTTTAGCAAACTTTTTATGTACTTAGTTTGTTGCATAACAATGCCATCATCTGTATGCATAAACTGTATGCCGAGATAGTAGTGTAAAGGCCCCAAATCTGACATATCAAATTCAGCTTTCAAATCAGCTTTCAAATCTGAAATTTGTGCTTTGCTAGTACTTGTAATGAGCATGTCATCTACATACAAGATGACTGAGAGAATATCGGCATCGGTTTTCTTCACATACAATGTGCTTTCAGCTGGACTATTCTCATAACTTGGCTGGTTAGATGAGCATGTATCTTATCATACCAAGCTCTTGGAGCTTGCTTTAACCCATACAATGCTTTGTGTAACCTGCATACTTTATGTTCCTCACCAAGAACTACAAAACCAATGGGCTGATTTACAATGCAATCACTAATCTTATTGTGGTCATTCTCGAAGTAGGAGCAAAAGTCTCTTCATAGTCTATTCCCTTTTTCTGGGAGTAGCCTTTAGCCATAAGTCTTGGTTTGTACCTGTCAATAGTACCATCAGACTTTCTTTTGACTTTGTACACCCACTTTGTTCCAATGACATGCTTGCCTTTAGGCAATTCCACAAGATCCCATGTATTGTTCTTCATTATAGAAGAAATTTCAGCTTGCATAGCTTGCAACCAATGCTCATTCTCATGTGCTTCTTCATAAGAAAAAGGCTCTTCTGAATCAAAGAGACCACCCATTGCTAATGCAGACTCCCCACGATGTGTATTCAAAGCATGGCTGGAACTAGCCCTTGTTCTACCTGTGAGTGGAGCTGCAAGTTTGCTTTCTTGCAAAGTTTTCAGCAACCATCTTGGCACTCACTTGGCTATGTCTATGGCTGTTTGCTCTTCCCTGACAAGATCTTCCACTTCTTCCATAGAAGGGGGCTGAATGGCTGGCTGTTCCACATGTTCTACATGAGGATTTTCTTGTGTAGGGGCTGGCTGATCTGAATCCCCTCTAATTGCAATGGGTAAAAGTCCATCAAACATGTCCTGTATGCCTGTATCATTGCTTTTATACAAGCTGTACATGGGCTGTTCTGAATTTTCAACAAATACCACATCTCTACTGACAAAAATCCTTCGTGTAGTTGGATTATAAAGACGGTATCCTTTGCTTTCATTGCTGTAGCCACAAAAATGCATTTAATTGCTTTGTCATCTAGCTTTGTTCGGACATGTGCATATGCCAAACACCCAAATGTACGCATATAATCCACTGTTGGCTTTCGGCTATACCAAGCCTCAAATGGTGTTATGGTTTTTAAAGCTTTTGTTGGACACCTGTTCAACACATGAGTCGCACACATTATAGCTTCCATCCAAAATTTGTGAGGCAACTTTTGTGCTTTCACCATGCATCTTGCCATCTCCATGAGAGACCTATTTTTCCTTTCAGCTACACCATTCTGTTGCGGTGTATAAGGCACAATACATTGGTGTTTGATGCCCTTTTGAAGCATATAATCCATGAATGCATTTGACATGTATTCTCCACCTCTATCTGAGCGGAGTGTTTGGACTTTACATCCACACATATTTTCAGCCATTGCTACAAAGTGTCGAAAGCATGTAAACACATCTGCTTTCGCTTTCAAGGGGTAAGCCCAAGCAAACCTGGAGTAGTCATCAATGAATGTGACAAAGTAAAGATGCCCCCCTATGGATGGTGTCCGCGAGAGCTCCCTCTTGATGCCTTTAGCATCACAAAAGTCCTGAAACTGTTTGGACATATACTCTCCACCATTGTCGGAACGCAAAGCCTTCAGTGTTTTGCCAGTTTGATTCTCAACGTGAGCAACAAACTTCTCAAACACTGAGAATGTATCACTCTTCAAACGAAGAGGATAAACCCACACCTTGCGTGTGGCATCATCAATAAAGGACACAAAATATTTTGCCCCTCCCAAAGAAAGCTGAGGCATCTCACATACATCTGTATGCACAAGCTCTAACTGAGCATCTTTCTGTCCAAGAGCTTTCTTGTGGGGGCACTGGAGTTGCCTGCCATATATACAATGCTCACAAAACTGAAAACTTGAGAACTTTAGAGAAGGCAGTAACCAAAACGAGACAATTGCTCCATTCCTTTGACACTCATGTGTCCCAACTGGCTATGCCACATAGAGATTTCTGGCAACTTCGGTTGCATTTACATTAGCATGGTGACAAACACCTGCATGCATGAAGTAAAGAGTGTCCACCTTAGAGCCTCTGGCAACAACCAGTGAGCCCTTACTAATCTTCCACTTTCCACGACCAAATGTGGTAACATAATCAGCATCATCAAGCTGTCCAGTAGAAAGCAGGTTCTTCTTGATCTCAGGCACATGCCTGACATCATGGAGCATAAGCTGTGAGCCATCTGAAAACACAAGCCTCACATCACCTCTGCCAAGAATCTTGCATGCATGGTTGTCACCCAAATAAACTACTCCTTCATTGCCAGCAGTATACCTGACAAACAAGTCTCTGCAACCTGTGACATGAAAGGAGGCACCTGAATCAATGATCCATGAGTGCATACCATGACCATCTCCTGCAAGAAGTGAATGGGCATCAAGTGAAGACATGAATAGGACCTCATCCTCACTGTCACCTGCATGTGACACATTGACTTCTTCAATCTTGACTCCACTTTTGCCCTTTGGCTTTGCATCTTTGTCTTTGTCTTTTCCTTTGCCCTTTTCCTTTTGATCATTCTTCCATTTGTAGCATTGCTTTTTGATGTGTCCCTTCTTGCCACAATAATGGCATTCCAAGTCCTTTTTGGAGCGGGACTTGCTCCTTCCCCGTTCTTGGCTTTTACCCCTTTGCTAGGATCCCCCACGTGCATTCATTGCATTGGACTTTCCAACAGAGTTGTTTTTCCTGTTCATCTCCTCTTGAAGGAGAGCACCCTCCACATCTGCATATGACAGCATAGCATTTGAATTGCTAGTGGCTGTCCTGAATGTGTCCCAACTCTCTGGCAAAGTGCATAAGAGAAAGGTGGCTTTGAACTCATCGTCCATTGCCAGCTTTTGATTGATTACCTGGCTGACAACACCATTAAACTCATTTAGATGGGCTGTCATAGACGCCCCTTCCTTCATTTGAAGACCTATGAGTTTCTTCAACCAATACACTTTGCTTGAGGCACTTTGCTAGGCATACAAGTCCTCCAATCTTTGCCACATTCCCCAAGCTGTCTTCTCTTCACGAATGCTGAAAAGTAAAGAGTCTGACACAGACAACATGATAGTAGATCTTGCCAGCTCATCCATATCTTCCCACTCTTCAGCAGTAAGAGAAGCGGGCATTACACCCCTTTTTTTGATAAGCTTGTGCTGCTTCTTCTGGAGCAACACATTATAGCACCGGGTTTGCCAAATGTCATAATTATGTGAGCCTTCAAGCTTCTTGATGTGAAGCAATGAAGAGCTCTCACCTGTGGTTGCCATAGCAATATGCAACCTGTCATCACAGTCAATGCCTGACTCCCTGCAAGATGTGCAAACACTGCACCAAAGCACACAAAGTGCTCACAGTTGTTCTCCCAAAGTTTATCTCCCACTGCGGAAGCACGAATGCAACTCTACTCCCACTGTATGTGATGAAATCACCAAAATCTGGTTGCTGCAGATTTAGGACAACACCTTAAATGTGCTCTGTTCCCCTTCCAAAGTACTGTACAGCAGTACTAAGTGCTCACCAATGATGTACCAAACCTGTACCGG
Source organism: Cibotium barometz (assembly GCF_041138505.1). Taxonomy (NCBI): domain Eukaryota; kingdom Viridiplantae; phylum Streptophyta; class Polypodiopsida; order Cyatheales; family Cibotiaceae; genus Cibotium; species Cibotium barometz. The sequence goes on along the minus strand of NC_141046.1, from coordinate 19,459,208 downwards.
CAAGTACAACAACTGAAAATGAGCCTTTTCCTCACTCAAATCAATGTACAGCCATGCCAAAACTTGTACAAAGTTGTACCAAATCTGTACCAGCAAGTACAGCAGCAATAAATGCTCACCTGGCTGTCCAAATAAGTGAAAATCAGACTTTTACAGTCCCCACCACTGCATACAACAGTCTCGAACAGAAATTGGGCAAAAGCCCCTTGACTGCAAGTGGATTTCTAAGGATTCAAGGCATAAAAGTCTTACCTGCTGCTTTGCCAAGCTCAAAAAGCATAAAATCTTGAAAAGCCCCTTGATTCAAGATCAATTTCTGATCATACATGGTACATTAACGCACATGAAGGCATCCGGAGACTTCACAATGCTTCCCCCTGGCCACATATACATCCAATACATAAAAGCCCCTTGATTTACAGGCACATTGAGTGCTTGACAGGCATCAACACATTGCCCAAAGCATCAAATGCGAGTGCCTGCATGCAAATCAACCCAATCGGCACAAAAGCCCTTTGATTTGCACTGCAATTTTGGCCCGAATGTGAGATTGCTCACATCATACAGCATGTATGAATGCCCAATTGCACAATTACATCAAAAGCCCCAAATTTTGACATCCAATTTCCTGCAAATTGACTCTGAATGTGACCAATGTCACCCAATTTTGCCAATTTTGCTCAAAATTTGAGCAATTTGGCACCTGTACCTGCTCAATTGATGATTGTACCTGCTCAATTGCAAATCCCAAAAAAAAATTGAAGCATGTACCTCTGAAATTTCTGATTAATGTTGCAGAAAGGGAGGAGTCGTGCTGATGATGCTGCTGCTGTGCAGGTGAAGGACTCCTCAGGCGTACTGCAGAAGGCTGAGCCAATGGAGGGCTCCTGTTTGCAGCGGCTATGGAGAGAGGTGGTCGGGATGCCACTTCACGGTCAAGCTTGGGCTGGTCGAAGGCGTGGGCCCTGTTTGGGCAGGCGAGGGACCAGACGGCGCTGGTAAACACCTATGCCTCCTTCGCTCGCACCGCTTGTCGCCTCTGTGCGAAGAGAAAACACTGAAGGCTTTGCGTTCCGACAATGGTGGAGAGTATATGTCCAAACAGTTTCAGGACTTTTGTGATGCTAAAGGCATCAAGAGGGAGCTCTCTACTCCTTATGATCCTCCACAAAACGGGACAGCAAAGAGGATGAACAGGACCATTCAAGAAAAGGTGCCGACTCAATGTTGCCGCCGCCTTCGCCTAGTGGTGGCGGGTTGTGCTCGCCCAGCGATAACACGCCCAGCGATGACACATGCGCACCTGTACCTGCTCAGCGCTGACACGCCTGAACTGGCCAGCCTTGTTTGTTGCCACCGCCTCTTACTGTCTTGCAGCCCCCAACACGACAGCAAGCTCTCCTCTGCTCGTGCCAAGCTCAAGGCTCCATAGCCGAGCTTCTTCTTCGCGATGAAGACGACTCCGCACACCCGCACACACACGGATACAACCGTGGCTCTGATACCAGTTGAAGGGAGAGAATTAGGGTTTCATGTGGGAGACATACACAGAGAAGAAGAAGAGAGAGAGAGAGAGATGTGGGGATAAGTCAACTCATGATATGAGTGTGTGACTCCCCTATCACACATGTATATTTGCACTAGTACACACAGTGCACTTAGTACATTAAAAGTACTAAGTGTACTATGTACTATAACTTATGGGCTAGTACACACTATAAGGGTGGGCATAATGCCTTTACCCCAACATCTCTCTCTCACACTCTCTCTCTCTCTCTCTCTCACACGAGGATGCAGCTTGAGCATAGGAGAACTTGCAAGCCACGAGTCTTACACACGAGGAGAGAAGGCAAGAAGGCCTTCTATCGAGATGGTCGGGTCATCATTGATGGCCGGCCCATGGATTAGCGGTTTGGGGCCTATGGGACACAGACCAGGCCACTGACAGAGATACACATGGCAATATGGAACTGTAATGGTTCACTATAGGCGCAGCCTGGACGACTGGAGCATGTTATGGTGGGGAGAGACATCATACTTCTGACAGAGACACATCAGAGCCCATAGAGAGAGGTACCTCGAGTAGAGGGATTCCAGTGGGAGTCAGCATACAGGAGGACCACACACCAGGGTACCTCGAGAGGGTCGGAGGGAGTAGCAGTCCTATTCAGACGAGAGCTACAGGGGAGACTGAGAGTGGTAGCACAGGATCCAGAGGCCAGATACATGTGGATCAGCTTACAGCTCTCACAGGACAGGGTTATATACATAGCTTTATGTTACTTTTCTCCATCAGGATCCTCCTATGTCATTACAGAGGACATGCCATAGGAGGAGGAGACAGGAGCCTCGCCATACACTTGTCTGTCAGAGGAGATTATGCATTATTCTACACTAGGGGAAGTATTTCTTACGGGCGACTTCAATGCCCACACACAGAGCAGACAGTGTGAAGTGTATGACTATGATGACATGGAGATCCTCCACCCTGTGGATCCAGAGGAGATAGGGGCTAGTCGGGCATCAGAGGACACTGGACCAGACAGAGGACATTATGGGGACCACTTACTAGAGTTGGGAGCCAGGCATCGTCTCGTTATTTATAACGGGATGCTACAGTGGCCGGGATCAGGAGGGCTGACATGCTTCCCACATGGGGGTCATACACGGACCGGAGGCACGGTGGTAGACACGGTGGTAGACTACATTATGGGGTCTTTGGAGGCATCACAGCTTGTCACCTCATTCTCCATTCCACCTCGTCCTATTGGGGCAGATCATACATACTTGGAATTTTCACCAGCCGGATCACCAGTATCACCAGCCCCCCACATACCGACGCCACACACTACCATCTACTTCACACATGACATGGCAGACATATACACTGGCAAAGTAGAGGATGGGCTCCTCCTCATGGATCCCCTGGCACCTATGGATACCATTACAGCCCAGCTGGCATCACTCCTACACACGGCTGCATAACAGAGCTTCCCACATCGTGTACACTCAGGAGAGCCTGCGAGACCTGGGACTATGCCCCAGAACAGATGGTATGATGACGCGTGCAGAGCCCTATACTCACGGCTCCGCATACAAAGAGCCTTGGGAGCCATCATAGAGCAGGAGTCGAGGAGAGAGATGAGGAGACTTACTCGCCGCAAAAGGCGGGCCTTCGCAGAGATACAAGAGCTAGAGATCTTTCATTTCTTCATGAGTAGAGATAGCCCTGTCTCATGGCAGCACTTCAGAGAGCCCCGGACCCCGACACCTATTGCAGACCCACAGACATGGCACACATATGCAGAGGGCCTATACCACGCCCCACAGCAGCCACCTATACCTCAGCCACAAGAGCCTCGACCTACCACAGCTAGCTTCTTTACCCACTCGATGGTACAGGAAGCTATCCGCCGCCTACAACATGGACGGGCTGCCGACCATATGGGCCTGCAGGGTGAGCATCTCATATATGCAGTAGATTCTTTAGCTCCTTTTCTTGCACACCTGTTTAACAGGGCACTAGCAAAGGGTTTGCCTGCGGAGTGGACGATGCACACCATTGTGCCGATTCACAAAACAGGGGATATGCTCATTCCAAGCAACTACAGGACGGTTATGGTTGGCCACGTGCTGGCCAAACTCTATGGTGCAGTGCTGGAGCAAGAGCTTAGCTTATACGCTGAGCGAGCAGGTTTACGCTCATCAGGGCAGACAGGCTTCAGGAGAGCTTTCTCTACCACTGACCATGTATTCACTTTGAGATGTATGATTGATCAGGCCAGAGTGAGGAAGAGAAAGCTCTATTGCTGCTTTGTGGATTTCCGCAAGGCATTTGACACAGTACCACGAGAGAGGCTCTTTCAGCGCCTGCAGTCTCTTGGCATACCAGCAGATATGACATGGGGCATCTATGCATTGCATGAGCAGGTATTTGGGCGAGTCAGATGTCCAGGAGGTATGTCCGAAACTATTGCTAGCACCATTGGTGTGAACCAGGGATGCCCACTTTCCCCCACGCTATTTGGGTTATACATCGATGAGGTGGCTGACTTCATTACACGGGGAGGCGGAGATGGAGTTGATTTAGCAGGTACCTCAGTACATATTATGCTCTATGCTGATGATATTGTATTAGTGTCTGAGTCTCCAGGTGGTCTACAGACAGCAACATCTACATGCACTCGATGATTTCTGCACACAGAGGGGTCTTACTGTGAACCTTGGGAAAACCAAGGTTATGGTCTTTCATACATCGAGACAGGGCAGGAGTCAGCTGACATTCACTCTCGCAGGATGCCAGGTGGAGGTGGTGACATCATACGTGTACCTAGGGGTTACCTTCTCTGCAGCAGCCACACGCTTCACCATGGGTTCAGCAGCCAGAGCTAGATTGACATTGGGATATGCAGCATTGGCTATGCTAGAGAGACAGTGCCACCAGGCGCATTTTCAGGAGCCCCGGACGAAGGGGTGGTTATTTGACACATTAGTCACACCGGCATTGATGTATGGAGCAGCGGTATGGGCGCCAGGCCTTGCTACCCATTGGTGGACACAGATAGAGAGACCACAGGCCCTCATGATGGCACGCATGATACGCAGCAAACCGTCAGTACCTCATGACATTATCCGAGCAGAGTTTGTTGTGCCTCCTATGATGGTAGAGGCCATATTTCAGACTATATGCCTGCTAGAAAGATTCAGAGAGATGCCACAGGACAAATTGTCATACAGAGCTTTTGAGGCATCTAGACAGCTGGCTGAGGTAGGAGACAGAGGATCATGGTATACACAGGTCACACATTGGTTCTCACAGCATGGCCTAGACATGGATCATCTACCACCATTCCAGTATGACAGGGATGCACCACATATCCGTCTCTCATAGTGAGAGGAGCAGAGTATTGAGACAGGATCTATGGCAGCTCTATACACGAGAGACATGGATATCGCCTACACAGCCTCTTCCACCGAAGATGCTATACTATAGAGATCACTTCATGAGTATCACTGATGATGGATTTATAGAGAGGCCTAGATACATGGAGGGCTTTTTACCACACGGCTCCCGAGTGGCTATTGGTCAACTCAGAGTTTCATCACACCGATTGGAGATTGAGACTGGCAGAGCAGCACGGATCCCCCAAGAGGAGAGGGTATGCAGATTGTGCAGAGAGGAGGTGGAGAGTGAGGAGCATTATGTATGCAGATGCAGAGCATATACAGCCATCAGAGAGAGATATCCCATTTTATTCAGAAAGCCACATTCCCTACGCCAGATCTTTGAGGCAGCAGACCAGCGCATACCGGGAGATACATTCTAGACATACAGCGCCACAGAGAGACATTATTACAGGCTCAGACAGCTCCAGAGGGGGGGCGACAGACACAGATTACTGCATTTTTTCAGAGATCCAGAGCAGAGACACTTAGAGCCCGCAGGAGACAGAGGACACTTGGCTTTCGGAAACCACGCCTATACCAGAGAGAGATGACAGAGATCAGAGCTCAGTTTCACAGAGACGGTGCGGAGCGACTGGCTCGCTTCAGAGCACACCCAGGCATGTTCTTCAGGGAGTTGTGGACACCCCCTTCACTGATGTATACCATTTTATACCCCCAGTATGGTACAGGATGGAGCTAGCTAGGTTGCATATCATGACTGTATACTCCATGCATATAGCTTTGCATTTCTCCTAGTAGTAGAGCTCCATCCCCTGCACACCCAGATTCAGCTTTTTTTGTTCAGTACTTTTTCATTTTGTTGGGATGACAAAGGATACCCCATACAGGTACTCCGATTTGTCTCATAGGCCGAGTTCGGTCTTTTGGAAGACGTTAATAAAATCTTTCTTTCTTTCTTTCTTTCTTTCTCCCTCTCTCACACACCCTCTCTCTTCCTCCCTCGAGGCCTCTCTCTCTAGACACACACACTCCCTCTCTCATGCACACACATTCTCTCCTCATAATCCATCATGCCTAAGCCGGCCAATCCCGCATGGGATCGTTTCACCATAGTGCTTGAACCCTCTGCCGCCGGTTCGAGGGGGAGCATTGGAAATGCCGGTATTGCGGCTTTGAAGGGAATAGCACCATCACCCGAGTGCTTCGTCACATGGCAAAGTTGGGAGGAGGTGGAATCTCCGAATGTCAATCCATTCCACAAGCCATTGCCGATGAGGTGATTAGGGAGAACTCTCATTTGCAAGCGGATAACACGAGGTCAAGCCCACCTCTTCGATAACAAGAGCTCAAGGAAGAGACACTCATGCCCTCTTCGGCATCCGGAAGCGTGAGTGTCAATATTGGGGAAGGATCATGGTCAAGCTCCTAATCAAAGCGACCACGACATCCCTCCGATGGTGCCGGTGCTAGAGGGCTTGTACAATCCACTCAAAACACGAAGGCCTATGTCAAAGAGCGGCAACGAGTGGCGGAGATCGAGATTGCATGCACCATCATTGAGTGTAATCTTTCTTTTCATGTTCTTCAGACCCCGCAATGGAAGAGGATGGTCAAGGCCATTGCCGCCATCCGTCCATGAGATGGATGGAGGGGAGTGAGCTACGCCGACATGAGGATGAAGAAGCTCACCGAGGAGAAGGAGAGGATTGGTAGATCACTTGAGCCTATTCGTTTTTTGGGATGGACCAAGTATGGATGTAGCATCCTCTCCGATGGATGGAGTGATCGGAAGAGAAGCATCATCAACATCCTCGTGTCTTGCCGGGAAAGCCGGTAGAAAGACAAGTGGGAGTTTCATGTTCCAACACATCCGCCAAGCAATCATCGAGGTAAATTATTCATTGTACATACTATAAGTCTACATGTTCATGTAACATAGTACATGTCACATAGTACTAATTACATGAGCACTTTGGGTTGTAGGTTGGCCATGCAAATGTGGTGCAAGTCATCACCGACAATGCATCCAATTGTCGTGCAATGGGTCGCATGGTGGAGGAGGAGTTCCTGACAATTGTTTGGACTCCATGTGCATCCCATTGCATTGACTTGCTCATGGAAGATATTGGCAAGTTGGCTTGGGTCAAGGACATTTTGGCCCAAGCAACCACCATTGTGACCTTCTTCACTAGGAAGGTGAAACCCTTGGCCATCTTCCGTGTTCATTCGCAATTGGAGCTCGTGAAGCCCTCCAAAACAAGGTTTGTCTACATGTGGATTGTTTTGGAGAGACTACATGCTGTTCATAACGAGCTTCAACGCACAGTGGTGTCCCAAGAGTGGGAAGAATGGGATGATTGTTGGGTTTTATGCTGTGTATGCACCCAGAGGAGTGCTAGTGATCATCAGTAGATTACTGGGGCACTTTTTACTTCAGTTAGTGGAGGTTTTTTCCCCCAGTTTAGCTCAGTTTCACTTATATGCAGTTTATAAGTGTTTTGGTCCACCCGGCACATTTATGGCCGGACATGTGAACACTTATCTTTAGGGTCACTATCATGTGGCTATTGTACTTCACCTTTTTTATCAATCAAGCATACTGAAGTCGTGTTCTCTCTGCATCTTGGTTTCCACGCCTGCTTGAACTTGTGTAAACCCTAACCCTAATCCTTGAGTGCCTTCAATTGGTATCAGAGCATTGAAGCTGCTCTGCCCTGCCCGTACATTGCCAGTGTTGTGCGCCGTACTGAGGTCTCAGCATCTGCTGCCCGTACAGCATCCGTACACCTCTGCGCCGCCTTCAGTCACACGTGCGCACTAGCTGCCCGTACATCCAGTCAAGCGCCGCCTTCAATTACTGTCAGGTAACCTCTGCGCCTGCTGCCCCTACCTGGTCGCCTTCAGTCGGGTACTACAACTACTCGTCGCCTACAACTACTCGTCACCTACAACTACTGTACTGCGCCGCCTTCTACCCGTACACCTGTGCGCCTTCAGCTACACATTCACCTGTGCGCCTGCTGCCCATACACTTGCTTCCGTACCTGGCGACTGTACACACCTGGCGACTGTACCTGGCGACTGTACAAACCTGCGCATTCTGTACCTGACGTGTACCTGCTCGCCCAACACAGAACTGTACCTGCCCGTACAGTAAGCGCTACCTGCACAGTATTTCCACCTACATCAGTCCTGTGAAGTACAGTCATCTGTACTTGCACTTTGGTGATCAGTACCTGCAGAAATACCACAAGCTACACAGTCCAATACAGGTCTTTTGCACAGTTTGGGTGCAGCAAATTTGGGCATTTTTGGGGCATTTTGGCATTGTGTACGCCATTTGCTGCTCTACTCAGTCATTGGTGCATTGAGCTGCACATTCAGAGGATTGAGAGTGCAGGCATATTTGGGTGAACTGTATTCAGTTGAGCACAGTTGTTATCAGGGTTTCTGCTATTGGGTTTTTTGGTAAACAGGTACAACATTGTGCGTAAAGCATAATGGCAAATCAACAGCAAAGTGATGTATTCACATATTTGTCTAAGGAAGACAAATTGGATGGCACGAACTACTCCTTGTGGAGTTTTATGCTGAAAAATGTGCTTGTGGCAAAAGGTCTTTGGGATTTTGTTAGTGGTGATGAACCACGTCCAGGTCCATTGGCTCCAGAGACTCCTCCCCAAGGGGGTGCTCGTGGACGAGGACAACAGGTACAGGCTCCAGGACAGCCATTGCCTGTTCAGAGAACAAATGCTCAAAAGACATGGGATGCCAGGGATGCACAAGCTTTGTCACTCATTGCATTGTCAGTACAGAGGTCCATTATACCTCATATTCGTTCAGTTGGCTCTTCACAGAATGCATGGGTGACTTTGGAGCAGATGTATGCTGCTCGTAATGAGGCTAGGATCTCATTTTTGAAAAGAGAGCTGGAAAATCAGAAAATGAATGAAGGAGATGATATGTCTAGCCACTTAAACTAGCTGCAGGATTTGAGAGAGCAACTCATCAATGTGGATGAGATTATTCCTGAGACACAGCTTGTGTCCACCATCTTGCACTCTTTGCCAAGATCTTACTTGGCTTTCCATACCTCTTTGAACCTCAGCATGAGGAATGTTGTTGAACCCCTCAAGTATCAGGAACTTGTTGCTCTCTTACTACAAGAGGAGCAAATGAGGAAGAATATGAATATGAACACAAATGCTGAACAAGCATTTACTACAGGTCAAAAGGGGAAAGGAAAATCTCAGCCAAAGAGTGCAACTCAAAATTCAGGTGATGGTGGTTCTTCACAGGATACCAAGAAAAGTGATGGACAGCCCAAGAAGAAGGGCAAATGTCATTACTGTAAGAAGCCAGGTCAATACATCACGGAATGTAGGAAAAGGATTGCCAAAGAGAAGGCAAGGGAAGCTGGGATGTCTGTTAATGATGCTTCTAAAGCTCCTCCAGAGACTGCTTCTTTTGTTGAGGACAGGGATTACTGTTTTTATACATGCAGCTATGATGCCTCTTGGTCTTCACAGGCACTCAGTTTGACAGAGCATGCATGTACTTGGTATTTTGATAGTGGTGCCTCAAAGCATATCACATCTCGCAGGGATTTGTTTAGTCATGTTGGCCCTGCCCTTGTTGGCAAAACTGTTCAGTGTGCCAACAATGCTTCATATCCAGTTCGTGGCATTGGGGAGATTCAGCTCACAGCCATTGATGGCTCCATTCTCCGCCTTACAGATGCCTTATATGTACCAGGGATAAAGAAGAATTTGTTGTCCATTTCTTCTTTAGCACATTGTGGAATGCAAGTCCACTTTGATGATGATAAATGCATGGTCAGAGACAAAGCTAATGCCTTGACCTTGATGCTTACTGGTACATTATGTCATGGACTTTATCAGTTGGATGCATTTCAGCCAGTGGATCAGTCTGCTTATAATGCATTCACTCTTACTCCAGCTATGGTTGATGCGGAGTTATGGCATGCTCGCATGGGGCATGTAAATTTTGGTAGTCTTATGCTTATGCAGCGACATAACATGTTTACAGATCTACCTCTCATGGAGAAGCCTCCAGATCACATTTGTGAAGGATGTATTTTGGGAAAAATGCACAGGTTTTCCTTCCCACGTGATCAGGCTCTAAGAGCAACTGCAAAGTTGCAACTTATACACAGTGCTCTTTGTGGTCCCATGCAGACGAATTCATTAGGTGGTTGCTTCTATTTTGCAACATTTATTGATGACTTCTCTCGTATATGCTAGGTGTATCCTTTGACACAGAAATCACAGGTATATGATGCATTTTTGGCCTTTGTAGCACTTGCTGAGACAGAGTCAGGATGCAAGGTGAAGACTCTCCGTTCTGACCAAGGGGGGGAATATATGTCACATATGCTGAATTCCTTTCTTGGAAGTAGAGGTATAAAACATCAGTATACTACTCCTTACACTCCACAGCAGAATGGGGTTGCAGAAAGGAAGAATCGGTCACTCATGGAGATGGCCAGATGTATGTTAAAGGCAAAAAGGCTACCACGTATCTTTTGGGTGGAAGCAGTAATGTGTGCTTGTCATATTTTGAATCGATGTCCCACAAAGGCATTGGTTTCTATTACTCCTTTTGAGGCTTGGCATGGCCGCAAGCCTTCTGTATCGCATTTTCGTATCTTTGGGTGTCTTGCATATGCACACATACCCAAAGAGTTGAGGAGGAAGCTGGATGATAAAGCCACAAAATGCATTTTTGTTGGGTATAGCCGTGAGAGCAAGGGCTACAGGTTATATGACCCACTATCCAGGAAGATATTCACTAGTCGGGATGTGATTTTTGATGAAAAATCAGAAATATCCATGGCTGGTTATGAGGCAAATCAGGCTGACAATGATGTGTTTGAAGGTCTACTACCCATGGAGTTTCATTCCACAGTTGGTGATCCAACTCATGAGGGTACAGGACAGCCAGCAAATGATGTAGGTGGTGCAGAAATTCAGCAGCCAAATGAGCCAGAAGCTGAACCAAATATGGGGCAACAGGCACCACAGGTCAAACACATACCTAGATGGTATTTGAGGACATTACAGGACAGCCATTTAGAGGGTCCTCTTGCTGGTCGTACTCGTAGGGAAACAAGGACCAATGAACATGCACACATCATGGATTTGAATCTGGTTATGGCAGCCAGTTTACAGGATGATGATGAGCCTGATTCATTTGTGGATGCACGAGATAATGTGCATTGGAACAAAGCCATGCAGGATGAGCTTGATTCTATTAGAAAGAATCAAACATGGGATTTGGTTGATCTGCCCAAAGGCAAGAAAGCAATTGGTACTAAATGGGTCTATAAGTTGAAAAGACATGCAAATGGATCCATTGACAGGTACAAAGCCCGTCTAGTTGCAAAGGAGGGCATTGATTATGAGGAGACATTTGCTCCTACATCCCGTATGCACAGAAGAAGGGCATTGATTATGAGGAGACATTTGCTCCTACATCCCGTATGTCGACACTTAGGTGTGTCATTGCATTGGCTGCACATCGTGGTTGGGTTGTTCACCAGTTGGACATAAAGACTGCATTTCTACATGGGGACCTCGAGGAGGAAGTTTATGTATTTCAGCCCATGGGTTTTGCAGAACATGGTCATGAGGGAAAAGTTTGCAGGCTGAAAAAGGCCTTGTATGGTTTGAAACAAGCTCCACGAGCTTGGTATGCAAAAATAGATGCTTTTCTACTCACTCAGGGATTTGTGAACAGTCCATCAGAGGCCACTCTGTATGTAAAGAAAGAAGAGACAGATCTGCTGGTCATCAGTCTTTATGTGGATGATCTCTTGCTCATGGGATCAAATGATGACAAAATTGCAGCTTTTAAGGAGATACTACAACAGACATTTGACATGTCTGACTTGGGCCTTGTACATTACTATTTGGGCATACAGTTTGTGCAGGATAACAGAGGCATTGGGTTGTTGCAATCACGCTATGTTGCTAAACTTCTGGAGAAGTTTAAATTTCAGGATTGCAAGCCTATTAGTACTCCTATGGAGCCTGGGATGAAACTGTCACTACAAGATGACAGTGTTTCCTTTGATGCCACCACATATGCTCAAGCTGTTGGGTGCCTCATTTACTTGTGTAATACAAGGCCAGATATTCAGTATGCAGTCTCTCAGTTGAGCAGATTCATGCACAGCCCACGGTTGTCACATTGGCAAGCTGTGAAGCGTGTATTCCGTTATTTGCAGGGTACCTTGTCTCTTGGATTGCTTTATCCTGAGGGGGGTGACATGCAGTTACACGCTTACAGTGATTCAGATTGGGCTGGTGATTTTGATACCAGACATTCCAACTTCGTCTTGTGAGGCAGAGTACAGAGCAGCCTACACTACTACTGTTGAGTGTGTTTGGCTGCGTCGTCTTATGACTGATATGGATATTTCAGTAGCGGAGCCTACACCTATCTATACTGATAGTCAGAGTGCCATTGCTGTGGCCAGGAATCCTGTGTTTCATGCTCGCACGAAACACATTGAGATTCACTATCATTTTGTTCGGGAGAGACTCCAGGCAGGAGATATCAGTCTGATCTACTGTCCTACAGATCAGAATGTGGCAGACATCTTCACCAAGGCATTACCACGTCCGAAATTTGAAGCATTCCGCAATGCTTTGAATTTGTTTCCTTTTGGTGGATGATGTACAGTGATCACATATCACTCCAGGGGGGTTTATTGGGTTTTATGCTGTGTATGCACCCAGAGGAGTGCTAGTGATCATCAGTAGATTACTGGGGCACTTTTTACTTCAGTTAGTGGAGGTTTTTTCCCTCAGTTTAGCTCAGTTTCACTTATATGCAGTTTATAAGTGTTTTGGTCCACCCGGCACATTTATGGCCGGACATGTGAACACTTATCTTTAGGGTCACTATCATGTGGCTATTGTACTTCACCTTTTTTATCAATCAAGCATACTGAAGTCGTGTTCTCTCTGCATCTTGGTTTCCACGCCTGCTTGAACTTGTGTAAACCCTAACCCTAATCCTTGATCATCTAAGCCCCAGCGTATGATGTGCAACGCAAGTGCTTGGATCCTTCCTTTTGGGATGATGCACGGGCGATCATAGTTGCAATGACTCCATTGTACCGAGTACTTCGCATGTCGAACATGGAGGGATCCACTTTGGGCCTTCTCACACACTTCATGAGAAATGCAATTGAGGAGCTCCAAGCTTACACACTTGATGCAAGAAGGTTAGTAAGTTATTTGCTATGTATAATGTGCCATGTGCTTGATTTTAATTTTTGCTATGTATAATGTGGCATGTGCTTGTACAGGCTTGATGAGATCAATACCATTGTGGAGAGGAGGTGGCAATGGATGCATAGGCCTATTCATGGTATGGCAGCATTCCTCCATCCTCTCTACAAAACACCGGAACTCCTCTCGTATCAAGAGATCCGGTCCAATGGAGACGTCTACATGCGTCGTGTGCTTAATGATGAAGCACAAATCAAGATGGACGAGGAGCTCATTGCCACCAAACAACTTGACCGGGCAATCGTACACTCGTCCTACTTCTAGAAGAAGAAGAGAGGTGATGGTGAAGCCGCTCTCATGGTCCATCTCGACAAGCTTTTGCCATGAGGATCCTTGCCCAGGTGATGGTCATTTGCCATTGTCTCTTCTAATTCTTTATTCTATTTAGTCATATTATTAAAATTAAAATTTTTTGTTTTTTGCTCTTTGGGTACATGCGAGAGGAATTGGAGTGCATACTCCCTCGTGTACACGAAGATTAGGAACAAGCTTAGCACATCCCAATTAGAGCGCCTCGTATATTGCCGCGCTAACTTGTAGATAGTAAGCAAGTAGGCATCTTGATTCTCTAATAATCAAAATTTGTAATTTTAATGCTTTCTATTATTATTGACTCTCTTATAACCTAGAAGTTACAACTTATAAGTTGTTATTCTGTCAACTTGAATGTAGGTAAATCCCGATGACATCTAACTCAATGCAAAGAACCTTAGGAGCATTCAACCGAGGCAAGAGACACCGGAAGATGCCATCTATGCTGAGCTCCATAGAGAGCTAGAGGAGATAGATATGCACATCACCTATACTCGAGGTCGTGAGCGCCTTGCTGCTAGTGGTTCTCATTCCACCACCACAAGCAGAGGAGGCATTAGTGTTGCGAGTCAAGGCTGCCAGATTAGACCATAGTTACCAAGGGACGGGGACGGGGACGGGGACGGGGACGGCTAAAGGTAGGGAACGGGGACCCGGGGGTGGGGACGGTGTAGTGAGTAGGAGAGGGTGGAGAGGAAGGTGATGGACCGTGGAGTAGGAGAGGGAGATAGTGGAGAGGAAAGCTTGAGTAGGAGAGGGAGATCGTGGAGAGGAACTCAACTCTTGGAAGGCTTGAGTAGAAGAGGAGTGGCTCCAAGCCCATTATATAGTTGTGATGCTCTCTCTCTCTCTCTCTCTCTCTCTCTCTCTCTCTCAAATGGCCAGTGTTAACGGCTAGTAGCCGTTTATTTGAAAAAAAATGCCTGAAGATTTAGCTGTTTTGCAGCCGTTCCCGTCCCCTGCAGACAACGTCCCCCATTCCCACAGGAGGGAACGCCCGTCCCCTGGTCACGTCCCCTCCGTCCCGTCCCCCTGGCCGTCCCCAGCCCAGTGTGCAAGTCTCTCTGCACGGGACGGAGTTCCCACGTCCCACGTGGGCGTCCCTCCATCCCCCTGTCACTATGGATTAGACGAGGAGGAGCTCGAGTCTCGACCACCCATCCAAGCATATCGGCGATAGGGCTCTGCTAGCTCTTCTACTTATGCTGCACATGAGGATGCATCACTTGGCCAGGATGGAGCCCTTGAGGATGTAGATGCTCAGAGCTATGAAAGACGCCTCTAACGTCTCTAAAAAGACGAGTCTTTCGAGGCACGTATCATACCCGTCTCGTACCAAATGCCTCTGACGCCTCTAACTATGATCTGGCTTCATACATCCCAGTGTGTTGCCATTTGCAGCACCAATCCTGTTCGTCGAGAAGAAGGATGCGTCTTCTCGATTGTGTGTCGATTATTGTGTACTCAATAAGCTGACTATCAAGAGTAAGTTCTCGATGCCTCGTATAGATTAAATTCTCGAGAGACTGAATGGGGCCAAGTTGTTCTCGAAACTCGATTTAAAGAGTGGGTACTGTAACTTAGTTGAACACAATGCTAATCAATACACTTAAATACACTAAGATTTGATGGACACTTGCTCAAATACAGGAAGTAATTTGCTCAATTGACGAGACACAATGAGCCAGAACGGCCGACCCCTCCCTCAAATAAAGTATATTGATCTTGGGAGAATCAAGTACATAATGTCATGGGCATTTCTAACCAGATTTCCATACCAATGCATATGAATACAATATTGCAAATAAGTGGTTGTCGATGTAGACTTGCAATCCACACTACCCTCTCAAGTGCCCATGTTCCCTACCATCTGCTCTCTAACATGGTAGCAACAATCTGCAAGAGAGCACGTAGAACAAGAGAACACTACACAGGGTATATGATCTTGTAATCCGGTTCCTCCCTCCTGCTACTTGCTTCCACATTTAAGCATAAAAGCTTACCAATTGCAAGTAGAGTCGATGACAGCGGAAGTTTTCGCGATGGAAGTCCTTGGAGTGATGAGATCTTCAATTTGTCGCATTTCTTCGTGCCAAAAGTCTTCAAGAGGATGAAGGGAACCTTGGGAAAGCTTCTCCTATGGTTCAACTTGAGAAAGGAGGGCTGAAATTAGGGTTTTCAGTAAAAAGACCAGAAATTACAACAATAAAGAGAGCTGTTTTGCTGAATTTCAGTCATTGGGAGTGTGTAGGAGAGCGATTAGCATCCGAAAACACTCTTGGAAGCTTGAGAAACACCTTAGCAAGCTTGGAAATGAAGTTGGAAAGGAGAAAGTGCAGAAAATGCAGCCCAACAGCCCTCATGAAGGAGGCGCCAATCTCTAGAGAGAGGAGTGAGGTGGTGAGTTGTCCAGTGTAGGTGGCAAGCAGGTGCTTTGTGGAGCAAGCTAGAGTGGACACATGGCTGGTTACTTCCTTTTTACAAAGGGGATAAGGTTTGGGCGGTGGATATTGGGTTATGTCCACCTCGGGACATTAGTGTGTGTGAACACCGGATTGGTCATAATTTATAAGTGAGTTTTGGTCGCCCAAAACTTAATGAAGTGTGTACACACTCACTTATAAATTAGTGCTAACTCCTAAGGCTGGGTTTATGACCAATACTTACCACTTGTCACATGCCACATAACCATGTTAGCAGACAGTTTCACACGCACGGTTCGCGGGCGAGCGTCCCCTTACCTGGAAGTACACATTGGTCAAGCATGCATGAAAACAGCATGCAATTTCAATTGCAAGCAAGCACATAAAGATGTTATGCAATGCAGCATTGATATGGACAATCCCCGTTCATGAGACTATACCAAAATAGACGTGCTCCAGGCAAGTACACGAGGTACAAGACCCAATGGAACACCAATTCCACCAGGCATTTCCGGGTATGTACACATCGGTACTAGTCCCAACGGAAAGCCACGTCCACAGTATCACATGAGTGGCATCAATCCCCGGCATATACAACTGCCATGGACACTAGTCCAATGTACATAAATGATGAGAAAGCACAGGTGGACCAATTGGGTGGCCAAATGGTGACAGGTACCACCATGTGAGGATTGTTGAGAGGGACATCCCCAAGACAGCCTTCCTTACAGAACGGACTCACTATGAATTTGTGGTCATGCCTTTTGGCTTGACGAGCTAGGACCATGTGAAACAACAAGGCCTTTTCTTTAAACCTGAGTTTAGTGAGTTTAGCAATCCCTTAAAATAGCATACATGAAACTGAAAATAGATGTAATAGAGTCGACACCAGATGGGGTCACAAATTACCCACTGAAAGCACCCCCCCCCTCCCCTTGCGAGCAGGAGTATTTGCTTTATTTCTTCTTCTGGAGAACTGTAACAAGCTGAACTGTGTCCACAAGACTGAACGGACAAACAAACTGACTAACCGCCAAACGCAAGGACAAAGCGACCAAACGCTGGGCAAAACTATGCATAAGCTTTAGGCGTTTGTGAAGCTATCTTCGAGAGTAATACACCGGCCCGAAGACTAAGGGAAGGTGTGCTGCAAACTCCTGAAGAGGCTGAGCTTCTATGCCTTGGGCTGAGAGCACAAGTAGGCTGAAAGTATGCACAAGCAGTGGGCACAGGCCTAAGCATACATGCTTGACTGCTGACGCTGAACTCTCATTTTATGACTGAATATCTGGGACTGAATTTGCTCTTGCTCTTTTATATGCCCTCTGGAAGCTAGTTGGCTGCCTGAAAAGGCTGTCGGCCTGCAGGACATGTTTACGACTGCTGCAAAAATGGCATTAAATGCCCTGGATGCCCAGTCGGCTGCTGCTATTTCTGGTCAGGCTGCTGGTGTACCTGGTTGGCTGCTGGGGCTGGTCGGGCAGCTGGCCGACCGGGTCCTCAAGCCCATGTAGGGCTGCCGACTAGGTCGTGTGAGCAAGGTTAGGGGCTTAACTACCCCTTGCAAGGCTAGCCAACACTTGGGCTGCCTTGGGGCTGGCCTTAGGGCTGGCCACCTTCTACATGTGATGCAACTATATGCTCCTAGTGCAACTATTGCTAGGGCTGACCTCTACATGCTCCTGAATGATGAATGCTTGTTAAATCCTCCACATTGGGTTAAGAGGACTGACCTGACACTCTAAGGCTGGGAGACTGACCTACGTAGCTCGTGCCTGACATGTCCCGGACTGGGCTCACAAAGGGGTCACGGCATACGACAAATAAACCTAAAAGGTACTACTTCTGTACATGAATCTTGCACTGTTGATGAGCCAGTTTGTCACCGTGTACCACAGGGCATGGGTGCATGTGACAGCATGATGATGTGTGTTTTCACAGACTTAATAGGAAAGTGTGTTCATATTTTTGGACAACATACTAGTATTTTCAACTACTGTTGAGCAGCATGACGTTGATGTGGAGAAAGTCCTGAAGTTGTTGGAAAGCAACGAGCTCTACGTCAATAAGAAGAAGTCGGAATTTTATTTATTGGAGGTTCACTACCATGGATACACTATCAATGCTGAGGGCATCTGACTTGATCCGGCCAAGGTGGCCCAGATTGTAAATTGGGAAGTACCACAGACCGCTTATGACATTAGATCCTTTGTGGGTATATGCCCAGCATACTCCACCCACATAGGCAAATTTTTTGACCTCTCAGCGGATCTCACCGATCTGCTAAAGGGGGTCAAGACTAGAAGACACTGGGTCTGAATGACTCCATGAGCGTTGGAGGCATTCGAGAACCTCAAGGTGGCTTTGTCAAAAGCACCTTGTCTGGCGCTTGCCTTGTGGGACAGTCGTTCCAAGTAATCACCGATGTGAGTAACATCGCAATTGGAGGTGTGTTACTACAACACAATGGCCATCCAATAGCTTACATGTCTCGTGAGTTACTGCCTGTGGAAAAGAATTACTCGGTCTACGATCAAGAACTCCTACCAGTTACTCAGGCCTTAAAACATTGGAAACATTTCCTTTATGGCCGTGAAT
This sequence comes from Cibotium barometz, assembly GCF_041138505.1. Classification (NCBI taxonomy): domain Eukaryota; kingdom Viridiplantae; phylum Streptophyta; class Polypodiopsida; order Cyatheales; family Cibotiaceae; genus Cibotium; species Cibotium barometz. The sequence goes on along the minus strand of NC_141046.1, from coordinate 19,440,646 downwards.
TTGAGGTTCACACTAACCATCAGGCATTATGTTGGATTCAGACAATGCCAAGTACACAGTGGAGTGACCGTCAGCACCGCTAGAGCCAGATCTTCCAACAATTTGGTGGTATGATCGAGTACCTTCCAGGAAAGGCCAACCCAGTGGCCAATGCTTTGAGAAGGAAGGGAACCGTGACCTTGATTCAAACCACTAGACTCAGCCTTGTTGGTATGGGACTGGATGACATGAAGCACACGTATGCAGATTCCAAGGAATTCGGTACACATCGTAGTAACATAAAAACCCGTTTTGCCCTCTCGAAACGTATCGAAACAAAAAGAAACCTACCCATCAAAACGGTGTTTCGCCCAAATGTAAAGTGAGGTCAAAAAAACGGGCGGGAGGTTTTTTTTTGCAAATGCAATTTTTGCCGTCATTTCCGTCCTTGTTTGCTGGCCATTTGCCACTTGACGCATCTGACACTTCTTCTCGGCCGCAACCTGTTGCTTTGCCTCTTCTCCTTGTCCACTCCTTCTTTTCGCTCCTTCACTCCTTCTCGTCTGTAACACGCGAAAGCTCGTCTGTAACACGCGAAAGCTCTAAGAGTCTTCTTTCAGCCCTAAACACCACTTAGAATATGCTAATGCAAAAACGCAGATAGAAGGGAGAGTAGAGAGAGAGAGAGAGAGCTGGAAATTCAATATATTCATATGGTACAAAAAGGTACCCCTAAATCTATAGCCATGGGCTGCCTTAATGAAAAGGTGTAATCACCTAAAACAGTCCTACATAAAGGACCCACTCCCTAGTGGAGTGAATGAACAACACAATGAGCAACTATGCCTATTTATAGGTTGAATATGACAACCACATCTGGCCGACTGCTGGCGGCCAGCTTTCTGGACACAATATTTTATTTGCTTCAGCTGACTGGATATCATCCCTGCATATGCTGGCTGACAGCACTCCATGTCCTCCAATCAGTCAATTCCCTGCCCAAAACAGCAGCACATGCTCCAAATCTATGGTTCTAGTCTCTTTTTCTCGCTGCCCCTTCAAGATTAGCTCCGGAGAATATCCATGGCAAACATGCACATGACATCTCCCTCTGCTAAACTTGATAACGGGATTCCAACCTGTTCTTGGATGATTGTCATCATCCCATTCTGTTCCCTGAGTCCCTCTGTCATCCATCCATCTCTGGCAAACCTTTTCACTGAAAACCCGGCCCAGTCTCCAAAACCACTCCGACTCTGAATAAGATCTATGCATCTGTTCCATCCAGTCCCCAATCCGTTCCTGCCCTAACTCTCTGAACACTGTCTTGGTCTTCATTCCTAAGAAATGAGTCTGACACTCTCACTCCACCCCTTGGAGGATCATCCTCCCTTGGGACCATTGCCCGAAAACCTATCTGGTTCACAGGACTACCATCCCCTCTGGGCTTTCTAGAACACCACCAAAAAACCTCATGGGAGCTCTTCCCAATCTTGTGTTCCTTGCCTTAACCTTCGTACCTGTGCACTTTCCTGTACCTTTACACCTTCATATGGGACTGAATCAGGGTTTAGCCTTGCTGAGCCTGATGCTCTGATACCAATGTAACACATGGAAGCTCTGAGAGTCTTCTTTCAGCCCTAAACACCACTTAGAACATGCTGATGCAAAAACGCAGACAGAAGGGAGAGTAGATAGAAAGAAAGAAAGTTATATTAACGTCCACAGGAGGCCGAATCCGACCTATGGGACAGATCAGGTACATCCATTTTACATTCCACTCTGGGTATCGATGCCAAAGAGGCATAAAACTGAAAAAAAATAACTCAAAATGAACTCTTAAGACTCTTAAGAGTTTAAATTACAATGGGTTCTATTGCATCTAGAGAGAGAACGCTGTTTTAATGTCGTAGGAACAATCCCAAGAGACCTAAATAGATCTATCCGACAGGAGTGAGATTCGAACACAGAACGTGTTGAATAACAACTCCATGAGCTAACCGATCTACCACACCTTGGGTGATAGAAAGGTTAGCCCATTTTGTTTATTTACTCACACACCCAGTGAAGACAATGTTTTAATGTCGTAGGAAAAATCCCAAGAGACCTAAATAGATCTATCCGACAGGAGTGAGATTCGAACACAGAACGTGTTGAATAACAACTCCATGAGCTAACCGATCTACCACACATTGGGTGATAGAAAGGTTAGCCCATTTTGTTTATTTACTCACACACCCAGTGAAGAACGCTATTTTAATGTCGTAGAGAGAGAGAGAGAGAGAGAGAGAGAGAGAGAGAGAGAGAGAGAGAGAGAGAGAGAAATGAAATGAAATGTTATATTAACGTCTCCAAAAGGCCAAAGTGACCTATGAGACCAAAGTTACAACCATATGACATCTGATACACTATCTGGAAAAGAAAAGAAAGGACTGAAGGTAAGTATCTAGCCCTACAATACATCAGTAGGGAGCATCAAAAAGCAGCAACTAGGGAGAGTGGGAAGCTAATGCTACTAGTCAAAATGGAGAGAGAGAGAGAGAGAGAGAGAGAGAGAGAGAGAAAGAAAGAAAGAAAGATTTTATTAACGTCTTCCAAAAGACCGAACTCGGCCTATGAGACGTTAATATGATACAAAAAGGTAGAGAGAGAGAGAGATTCAGTATATTCATATGATACAAAAAGGTACCCCTAAATCTACAGCCATGGGCTGCCTTAATGAAAAGGTGTAATCACCCAAAACAGTCCTACATAAAGGACCCACTCCCTAGTGGAGTGAATGAACAACACAATGAGCAACTATGCCTATTTATAGGCTGAATATGGCAACCAAATCTGGCCGACTGCTGGTCGGCCAGCTTTCTGGACTCAATATTTTATTTGCTTCAGCCGACTGGATATCATCCCTGCATATGCTGGCCAACAGCACTCCATGTCCTCCAATCAGTCAATTCCCTGCCCAAAACAGCACCACATGCTCCAAATCTATGGTTCTAGTCTCTTTTTCTAGCTGCCCCTTCAGGATTAGCTCCAAAGAATGTCCATGGCAAACATGCACATGACATCGTCCATGCCTCCTCTTCCTCTTCCCTTTTCCTCTTTCTCTCTTCTCCTCCATGGTCCACCCCTCCTCTTCCCTCCTCCTCTTTCTCTCCTTTTCTTGTCTTCCAACTTTCTCTCCTTTTCTTCTCACCTCCCTCTTCCCTTCCAACTTGTTTGTTTCCTCCTCTCTTTCTCTTCTTTTCTTGCCCAATTTTTGAAAATACCAAAAAACCTACTCCCAAAATCATGAATTTCATACCCACTAGTTCCAAAACATGCATCTTCATCTTTCTATTGGCTATGTTATAAATTTGGTATGTGTATATAAGAAGTATGAAACTTGACGGGCGGTGAAACAAACACTCGCACACAAAACACTTCAACACCTTTGAGGACCTGGAAAAGGAAAACAAATAGGGGGAGCTAGAGTGCTCCTGCAAATAGTACACGGACACCGATTGGCCCCAAATCGCAGTGGCGCCCCTTGCGGTATTTCTTTAATTTAATCAAATTTGAGTACAAAGTACAACTTGTAGAATCCTCCAGCAACAAGATCCCTTGTAGTTTCACCTAGGTCTTCCAAATGAGTGCTTAGCAAGCCTTACCCCATGTCTTCTTCATCAAAAACCCTTCTCAAAGCCTTAACCCTTGATCTTTGTCTTCAAAAGCCTTCAAGCTAAGTGCTCTAGGGCCTCGCACACACTCAAGGCTCAAGACTCGCTAGCCGGCACCTCTCATGGCACCCTTGCTCTCTTGCAAGTCTACCTTGGATGTGTCCCACATGTGCACTTCTGCCTCTCCCACAATCCGCCTCCTTCCAAGAGAGAGCGAGAGAGAGAGAGAGAGAGAAATGAAATGAAATGAAATGATATATTAACGTCTTCAAAAGGCCAAAATGACCTATGAGACCAAAAAGGTTACAACAATTGGTGGATCTGATACAATGTCTGTGTAAGAAAAGCTAAAAACAACTAACTGAAACTGAAATAACTGTGAGGAAAAGTACGGTACTAGGAGCTCCTAATGGATAACATCTGGGAGGAAAACTCCAGCAACAAAGGTAAGCATCATACACATCACTATCCAAAGATGTCTCTCATCGGTCGATGGCGGATATCCTCAATGTCCTCCATGGTGAGTACTCTGACTGGACGTCTCCCATGCCGTGCTAGTATGGTCCTAATCCTCTGATGTAGTCTCCGCCGGTGTCGAGATGGGCCTCTCATCTTGGGGCGCCTGGACCGCCCCAGCTCTATAGCCCGATCAATCAGTGTACCTCTAGTGCGGCTATACTCTGGGGCTAGCTGCAATGCCTGCTGGCCTGACTGCTCAATCTCTGGTCGAAAGAAGTCTGTAATCTGCCTCTGTAGGTGTCTCTCCCTCTCTGATCCCGTCCCTCTCAAGAGAGAGAGAGAGAGAGAGAGAAATGAAATGAAATGAAATGAAATGATATATTAACGTCTTCAAAAGGCCAAAATGACCTATGAGACCAAAAAGGTTACAACAATTGGTGGATCTGATACAATGTCTGTGTAAGGAAAGCTAAAAACAATTAAACAACTAACTGAAACTGAAACAACTATGAGGAAAAGTACGGTACCAGGAGCTCCTGAGAGAGAGAGAGAGAGAGAGAGAGAGAGAGAGAGAGAGAGAGAGTAAACAATGGCCAGCTGTCTCTGTCCAGCAACACGTCTCTGCTCCTCCTGCAATCTGCCACCTGTGTGTTGTTGTTACGACCCTGTGTTTTTCTCTGGACAACAAGCAGGTGGGCACGGGCACCGGATGGACAGTGTGAACAGGCATCAGTTTGGATATGAAAAGGAAACCCATATGTGTGGCCAGCCCTAGTGTGAAAGGGGACAAAAAGGATTTTAAAGGTTATAAGGTTTTTAAACCTTTGATCATATAAAAAATATTATTTTTGTAAGCATGCGTTTTGCTAATTTTGCTTTTGGCGTTTTGGAGAAAAGCGAAGAGAATCACATCTTTAAAAAGGGCGAAGGGTGGCAGATTCTGAAGCAGTGGTCGTCGTGTGATAGCGTGTGGTATGTGGGCGCATCACCTTGGAGCAGGCCACACGTGGGCGCCAAGCGGTTGTGTGTAAGAAACAGCCAGGCGGCGGGCTACGTATGTGGACTGCAGCCAGGCGGGCACCAGAACCTTGCGCATGCTACCACGTGGGCTGGACTACGTGGCTAGCATTGCTGCAGGTGGACGGAGCGATGACCTCAGATAGTGGCGCTGATGCAAGCGACTGCGTGTATAAGAAGCGCCAGGCAGCTGCACGTATGGAAACAGCCAGCAACAAGCGCCAGGCGGGCTGCACGTGTGGAAGCAGCCAGGCGAGCAGAGTTCTGCAGCATGGAACAGGCCGGAGAGCGCGCATGGGGGCTGCTGATTGTGTGCGCCACTGTGCTATGGGCGAACCTCTGCAGCGTGGAGCAGGCCTTTTACTGATGGCGGCTGCATGTGTGGAAGTAGCCAAGCGGGCGACTTTCAGCAGAGAGCTATGGTGCAGGTTTTTACAGAGCTTCTGCCAGAGAGCTATGGTGCAGAGAGCTCCGTCGAAGGACCGGAGGATGCTCTACCACGCAACCGGGGTCCATGATCAGAGCCTGGTTGATGGCATTTCTGGAGCTATGGCCGGTGGCATCTCTAGCACCATCACCTCACAAGCTGTGGTGGCAGGAGGCCTTACTCTCCAAAACTTTTTTTTATACAGATAGGCTTTTTCTCTCTCTCTCTCTCTCTCATCGTGGATTGCAAGCTCTGTTTACGAGATTGGGATACAGAGGATCAAGCTAAGATACACAGGATGATGTTCTTGGAAGAGATGTGTTGTTGCTCTTCGTCTTGGACTTATGTGTATTCAGGGATTGCTTGACACGTCCTCTATCTTTCTCTCTCTGGGTTTTGGCAACCGTGCTTGGATGGTATATCTGTCATGGAAACAGGACATTGGTTTTTCGAGAGGAAACACGACTTTAATATCGAGGAAACAGGCCTATGGTTTATGGGATACAAGTCTTTGGTTTATCGAATACAGGTCTTTTGGTTTCATGTGGAAAACATGTCTTTGGATTCATGTGAACAGGTTGTAGTTTTCTCAAGGTTACATGGAAGCTGTGACTATAGGGAAGGACATATGGTTTGGTACAGCCCTACTGCTGTTTGGGTAAGGGTTTGAGGGATCCATGGTAGAGATGGAGAAGACCTTTTCAAGCAGGGAGGTGTTGTAAAGGTGTGCCTTCTCTATGGTATGCTGTGCTATGATAACGAGAGTTCTCTTTTGGAAATCCTGGGTGAAACTATGAGGGATCCTATTGGTAGAGGATTCTACAGGTTGTACTTTGTACTCAAATTTTAATCAAGTAAAGAAATACCGCAAGGGGCGCCACTGCGTTGTGGGGCCAATCGGTGTCCTTGTACTATTTGCAGGAGCACTCTAGCTCCCCCTATTTGTTTCCTTTTCCAGGTCCCCATGCGTGATGAAGTGTTTTGTGTGCAAGTGTTTGTTTCACCGCCCGTCAGATTTCCGAAGGCTGGTTTCAGTTGTAGCACAGCCCGCCAGTCTTCCCACGAGAGCAAGAGAGAGAGAGCGAGAGTAATCCAGCCTTGCGCTTTCCTGCAGCCCGCCAATCCCCTTCCCAAGGAGAGATAGAGGGAAGCGTATTCAGCCCTCTGCGTCCTGCTCCTCCTGTATCCGCCTTGCTTTTCACCATGAGAAAACCTTGCGCTGCAATTCTACCTGTGCTCTCTGGCAACCAGCCATCCAAGGAGAAACGCCCGCGTTGCAGTTCAGCCTGTGCTCTCAGCGACCAGCCATCCAAGGAGAAGTCGCCACACCACATCAACTCCACCACCCTTCCCCTTAATAAGGAGGCGCCTTAGCCCGCTTTTCTCCAAAAAGCAAAAACTAAAAGCAATAGCCAAAAAGTGCATCCTTTATTATTTTAAATCATCAAAGGTTATAAAACCTTATAAACTTAAAAATCCCTTTGTCCCAAAGGTTATAAAACCTTTATTCTATAATTCTTTTTGTCCCCTTCACACTGGCGCTGTCCACACATGGGTTTCCTTCTCAATTCCAAACTGATGCCGTTCACACTGTCCACCATGTCCCCATGCCCACCTGCATACTGTCCAGAGATAAACACAGGGTCGTAACATACCCCCCTGTCCACACATGGGTTTCCTTCTCAATTCCAAACTGATGCCGTTCACACTGTCCACCATGTCCCCATGCCCACCTGCATACTGTCCAGAGATAAACACAGGGTCGTAACATACCCCCCTCTTGAAAAATAGCAAGCGTCCTCGATTGCACTCAATGGCACAGTAAGGTGTCTTATGAGCAAAGAGTTCCCATATGACAAAAGCAATGGCCCTCAAATGCATCTGGGTGATGAAACAATCATCCTGCACAATATGGCCACACCGTCACGTGAAAGTGAAACAACTCTTGCTTATTCCTTCGAACCTGCAGCAAAAGTCTAAAACCAAGTGGAAACACGTAACTTGTGTTAGCCAAAAACAAAATCATGCATCATTCTACATATGACACACATATGCATTCGCAAACAATATGCTCCTCAAGAAGCTCTACCTACTCTAAAGTAACAGTCTAAGGGCTGCTCGCAAGCCTTACGCCCATGGGCATCCCGCAGGACCCACGACTCGTGGTACAACATGAGCATATGAAAGTACTCAATGCATCCAAACAATACATCCACTAAGTACTTCCCACATATGTCTCATGGCCATCCCACAGGAGTCACACCCAATGATACATCCATGAACATAATAAAGTACTTGATGTATCATACCAACATACATGCATCACACCACACAATCCAGAGTATTACCCAATGTATTCTCAATGGTACTAGGATCCAATGGCACCATAATACAATAATACCTCAGAAAAAGTATGCATACATGCACAAATAGAGTTCGATCCATATATCTGTGAACCAAACCAACTCTAGGACTGCTCACAAGACTTAATGCCCTTCATAGAGTCTCGAAGTGTTAGCTCAGGTTGCTGCAGACTTTGAGCTCAACCAAACCATGCCATTCCAAAGGAGATCAACTCCACAAATAGCATCCATCTCAATATCCAATTGACAAATCCTGTGGTCAAGAACAGCCAGAACCATATGACAAAGATCAACATTCCAATCTTCCTCAGTCATACCTTAGTTCCAAAGGCAAAAACCATCCATAGTTGCAATTATAGTTCATGGTGCGCCGACTGTGAACCATACCCAACTTTACCATCTCATGTGACTAGTACACAATATCATAGAAGTCCCATAAGCAGATGTACTGTCAGCTATCAGTACCTTCGGGTGAATACAGAGATATCACCACGCGACTCCTAGATGACAATTGAGCCTGTCTGTAACAAGGGAGTGGAGGTGCTACCCCCCTCTTGAGCATCAAGCAATGCTCCAGATCTATGCTCTACTGAACTTGAATGAGCCTTAGCAAGAGTCAGCTCAAACTCAAAGGCATCAAGATAAAGTTGCAATACCTAAGGTGAATCTGCTAAGTCACCCTCCTCCATCCACTTTGCATCCATCAGTGAATAGTTCTTAAACTTCACAAGATAGCGACAAGAAACTTTACCTTGTACCTTTCTTTCCTTGTGTGCACCTCATCAAGTTTCTCCACTTTCGTCTGAGCCTCATCTGATACATCCTCAGGCACCCAAAACCTGCTTGCACTCCACCCAAGTGGTAAGCACAAGTCCCTGATGAAGCATAGACCACCACTGCTAAACATAGAAAGAAACTGTCTTCCGAACCCATGAAGCCTCCGAGAAGATACCACTAGTGACAAAGGGTCGGAAGCCATAGCCTTCAACCCATCTTTTGCACCGTAACACTTCAACTGCTTCTTGTTCCTGGCTGACTACTCCTTGTCCTTGGTGTCTTTTCTCCTGAGCTTCATCCTCAGCTTTTGCTCTTCGCCTCATATAGGCAAAGACACAATCCTGCACTGCCTCTTGCACTTCCTTTTCACTTTCCACATGTTAAAGCTTTTGATGTGACTCTCATGAAACAACCACGGGCTCGCCTCCTTGAGAAAGTCGACGATACCCCGGCAATGGAACCATGAAACCGGCCTTCAAAAACTTGACGGGCGGTGAAACAAACACTCGCACACAAAACACTTCAACACCTTTGAGGACCTGGAAAAGGAAAACAAATAGGGGGAGCTAGAGTGCTCCTGCAAATAGTACACGGACACCGATTGGCCCCAAATCGCAATGGCGCCCCTTGCGGTATTTCTTTAATTTAATCAAATTTGAGTACAAAGTATAACTTGTAGAATCCTCCACCAACAAGATCCCTTGTAGTTTCACCCAGGTCTTCCAAATGAGTGCTTAGCAAGCCTTACTACCTTGGATGTGTCCCACATGTGCACTTCTGCCTCTCCCACAGTCCGCCTCCTTCCGAGAGAGAGAGAGAGAGAGAGAGAGAGAGAGAGAGAGAGTAAACAATGGCCAGTTGTCTCTGTCCAGCAACACGTCTCTGCTCCTCCTGCAATCTGCCACCTGTGTGTTTGTTGTGTGTTGTAGCACAGCCCACCATCTTCCCACGAGAGCGAGAGAGAGCGAGAGTAATCCAGCGCCTTGCGCTTTCCTGCAGCCTGCCGGTCCCCTTCCAAAGGAGAGAGAGAGGGAAGCGTATTCAGCCCTCTGCGCCCTCCTCCTCCTCTATCCGCCTTGCTTTTCACCATGAGAAAACCTTGCGCTGCAGTTCTGCCTGTGCTCTCTGGCGAGACCAGCCATCCAAGGAGGAACGCCCGCGCTGCAGTTCAGCCTATGCTCTCTGGCGACCAGCCATCCAAGGAGAAGTGCGCCACACCACATCGACTCCACCACCCTTCCCCTTAATAAGGAGGCGCCTCAGCCCGCTTTTCTCCAAAAAGCAAAAACTAAAAGCAACAGCCAAAAAGCGCATCCTTTATTATTTTAAATCATCAAAGGATATAAAACCTTATAAACTTAAAAACCCCTTTGTCCCAAAGGTTATAAAACCTTTATACTATAATTCTTTTTGTCCCCTTCACACTTGGGGCTTCCTTCTCAATTTCAAACTGATGCCGTTCACACTGTCCACCATGTCCCCGTGCCCACCTACATACTGTCCAGAGAAAAACACAGGGTCGTAACAAAGTGTCATTTCGAAACCTTTGCATTTCGTCCAAAACAGACGAAACGAAACGAAACCTTTGAAACGACGAAACGACGAAACGTTTCATGTTACTATGGTACTACACAATGGGAACAGGAATTGGATGCCACAAGACCATGCCACTTTTTGATACAAGATGGTTGGCTTTTCTACAAAGGTCGACTTTGTGTCATGAAGTCGTGCAGGACAGCGCTTCTCCGTGATGCCCATGACACCATCACTGGTGGTCACCGGAACATGAATTCGACCATGGATAAGTTAGAAAGGAAATATTATTCGCCAAGAATGAGGCGGATGTGTTTGCACATGTGCAACAGTGTGACGTTTGTCAGAAAGTGAAAGCTCCTCGTGGGAAGAAGATAGGATTGCTACAGCCTTTACCAATTCCCAAGGGACCTTTCCAAGATATATCGATGGACTTTGTCACGAATCTGCCTCCCAATCCGAGTAAGCGTAATACTCAGTGCTTGACTATTGTTGATAGATTTAGCAAATTTGTTATGCTTATCCCATGCAGGGCCAATATGACCGCCGAAGATGTTGTCCATTTGTTCATTCGGCATTGGTACCCGATTGGCGGGATCCCTAGGACCATAGTGTCAGAATTACCAGTCATTTTTGGAGGGCATTGTTTGATAACTTTGGTACTAAATTGAATTTTTCACCCACAGACTGATGCCCAGACAGAAATCTACAACCAGTTGGCCTTTGATGTGCTAAAGTGTTATGTCTATGCAGCTTCCATCAAGTCAAGTAGAAGGGGATGTCACGTGCATCTCGCACTTGGATGCCACATAGACATATCTGAACAAGAAGGTGCAGGAACTGGAGTGGAAACTGGTCCCATGTGAGCCCAATCGACGAGTCAACCAAGGTTCCACTCTATGCGTCCGAGGTCAGGTGTACATTGTCCTCCACATGAAGCAGTGCCAATCCGTACTGTGAGTCTCCCTCTGGAATGATGTTAGATGATCTGTGTATCTGGTTTGCAACTGGATGCCGGACGTCTATAGATGCACGTAGCTATGCATGCAGAAAGGGGTCAGCCTATAAGGCTACCCCAGAACAGAACTTAGAGCTCCAACCTCCTATACTGGGCATGGGGCAGGTCTAGAACCACCCCAAGGGCCCAAGAGGGCCCCATGCTGTGCCCACCAGCCCTAGCATCGGCTGGGCAGGCTGTCAGCCAGCCCTAGGAGCCCTGGCCACAGGCAGCCAACAGGGCCCTGGGCCCTCCCCAGACAGTTGGCTGTGTGTGGGGGCAGCCCCACACTATTTGCGCATGGCTGCCCAGCAGCCTGGACACCCATCCAGAGCATGCTCAGGCTGGACAGCCTCTTGTCCAGTGTGAAACGCTGGATTAAATCACTAATAAATGTGATTTGTACTAGTCGTGAGGAATTATCCAGAAATCCGACTCCAATAGAGCTGGCCAACCAGAGCTAGGAGGGGGTATAAATACCCAAACCAAGAATTCAGTAGATCGTCTCATTATTCACAAAAGGTTGCCGCGTTCCAAGGGCGAAACGGCCAAGACATCCAAGGGGAGTCCCCTAACCAAGGTGAAAAGTGCAAGTCAAGATTCAGTTTTTATTTTTTGATTTACATCATTCTAATAAAGCAAATACACCATCCTCTATAGGCCCTAATGTGTCCTCTTCTACCCCTCTCTCTCTCTCTCTATTTTCTACACATCTTCTTCAGTATTGTGCGTTATATTCATCATGAATGATTGCTGAATTCTGAGCATTGAAGTTACCGATTCGACCAAGAAGCTTCCGCATGTTACAGTTGGATTGCCATCGCCAAGAACCCTATGTTTCATGCTCGTACGAAACATTTTGAGATTCAATATCACTATGTTCGTGAACGGGTTCTTGCCCGAGATTTGCATTTGGAGTATTGTCCTTCAGCAGAGAATGCAACAGATTTGTTCACACCAAGCCGGTGTCTCGAGCTTCCTTGGCTCCTCATCCTCGACTTCTTGGAGTTTGTTCAGCATCTGGTGTTGAGAGGGGGTGTTAGCATATTCATCCCCATATTCTGCCCATGTATTTGCCCATATTTGATCCCTTTTATGGCCCTTGGTTGTGGGTTGGCCACCCATTATTTTCCCTCATTTTTTCCCTTTTTTCTTGGATTTTTTCCAGGTCGGGTGAGCCTGCTCTGTTCGGCCAGCCCCGCCCCTTCTTACCAATAAATAGGTGGGCTGACCTCTCCCCTTTTTCATTCATTGATCACTTGAGTTGTGTGGTTCATGTTTTACACACTCTCACTTTTGTATCCTTCAATTATGAGACTATTTTGTCTCTTGCTCGGGATTGCTTTCACCGCAGTATATTCAGCTTATTAGCTTCATATCTCTTGCTCTTGCACGATAGGGGCGAATCTAATGACATGTCCTCCTGTGGTGCCCCCATGACATTAGACACTGAAGATACTCAACAGCATGTGAGAAGTGTCATGTACATACAATGCCATGGACGTTCTCAGGTGCTGGTCCAGAAGAGGCAACCAGAAAAAGAGTATGAACCAGATAGAGCTAGGACTTGAAGCACAAGGTGCAGTGTTGGACTGGAGAATGGACTTGGATCCCTGTCGGCTGTACCAAAAACAGAACAGGAGCTGTCGGCTGAGACCAGAAGGGCTGTCGGCTGAACCAAGACAAAAGCGATGAATTTTTGTCCAGTCGGCCAGCTCTCCATGAAGTTCAAGGGACTATAAATAGCAAGAGTTGCTCCTCATTCTTTTCATTCAACTCTCTAGGAGTTGGGTCCTTAGGGTCTAGCTTTAGGACCAGATTTTGGTGATGTTCACCATTTATGAAGGCAGCCAAGGGCTGTAGATTAGGAGTACCTTTTGTTACTATATGAATATACTAATTTTCCAGCATCTCTCTCTCTCTCTCTACTCTCTCTTCATGTCTGCGTTTTGCATCAGCATGTTTCCAGTAGTGTTTAGGGCTGAAAGAAGACCCCCAGAGCTTCCGCATGTTATATTGGTATCAGAGCATCAAGCTCGGCAAAGCTAAACACTAATTCAGTCCCATATGATGGTGTACAGGTCCAAGGTACAAGAAAGTACACGGATACAAAGCCCAAGCCAAGGAACGCAAGATCGGGAAGAGCTCCCAGTGTTGGGTTTTATGCTGTGCATGCACCCAGAGGAGTGCTAGTGATCATCAGTAGGTTACTGGGGCACTTTTTACTTCAGTTAGTGGAGGTTTTTTCCCCCAGTTTAGTTCAGTTTCACTTATATGCAGTTTATAAGTGTTTTGGTCCACCCGGCACATTTATGGCCGGACATGTGAACACTTATCCTTTAGGGGTCACTATCATGTGGCTTGTACTTGATTTTTTCTATCATTGAGATATACAGCAGTCGTGTTCACTCCTCCTCCTTGTTTTCAACGCTTGCTTGAACCTGTGTAAACCCTAACCCTAACCCTATTTGTCTTCAATTGGTATCAGAGCCTTGAAGCTCTACACTACCTGCCCGTACACAGCCTGCGCCGCCTTCAGCAGAGCATTGAAGCTCTGTATTGCTGCTGCCCGTACAGTAAGCTCAGCCAACGCCGCCTGCAGTGTGCGCCGCCTTCAGTAACGTGGTCGCCTTCAGTCGGGTACTGCATCAGTCAGTCTTCGTCGCCTACAACTACTGTGAGCGCAGCCTTCAGCCCGTGTACCTGTGCGCCACCTGTAAGACGCCGCCTGCAACCCCAGTCAGCGCTATTCAGCGTACGTGTACCAGCCACCGTAAGCGCCGACTGTCACCTGCGCAGCCATACGCCTTCAGCGCCGACTGTACCTGCACAGCTTGGTCAACTTTGTCAGTACCGTACTGTGGTCGCCCTGCCCCGTACAGTCCTCTGTACACATCTGCTCACAGTGTTCCGTACCTGCTCAGTACCTGCAACGCATATCTGTATCACAGTCGCCTCATTACCCGTACTGTACCTGCTTGCTTACAGAGGACTGCTTTCGTACTGTACCTGCATACAGTCGACTGTACTTGCTACGAGTACCTGCACAGTACAACAGTCCATGTATCTGCACACTACAGTCAACTTGTACCTGTTGAAATCTCAGCTGGTAAGCATTACAAATTTTGAATATTGGGCATTTCTATTTTCTCTGTGAAAATATACAAGCACAACAGGCAGATTTTCTAGCAAGAAAATATACAGATTTTTTGCACAGTTTGGGTGCAGCAAATTTTGGGCATTTTTGGGGCATTTTGGCATTGTGTACGCCATTTGCTGCTCTACTCAGTCATTGGTGCATTGAGCAGCACATTCAGAGGATTGAGAGTGCAGGCAGATTTGGGTGAACTGTATTCAGTGGAATACAGTTGTTATCAGGGTTTCTGTTATTGGGTTTTTTGGTAAACAGGTACAACATTGTGCGTAAAGCATGATGGCAAATCAACAGCAAAGTGATGTATTCACATATTTGTCTAAGGAAGACAAATTGGATGGCACGAACTACTCCTTGTGGAGTTTTATGCTGAAAAATGTGCTTGTGGCAAAAGGTCTTTGGGATTTTGTTAGTGGTGATGAACCACGTCCAGGTCCATTGGCTCCAGAGACTCCTCCCCAAGGGGGTGCTCGTGGACGAGGACAACAGGTACAGGCTCCAGGACAGCCATTGCCTGTTCAGAGAACAAATGCTCAAAAGACATGGGATGCCAGGGATGCACAAGCTTTGTCACTCATTGCATTGTCAGTTCAGAGGTCCATTATACCTCATATTCGTTCAGCTGGCTCTTCACAGAATGCATGCGTGACTTTGGAGCAGATGTATGCTGCTCGTAATGAGGCTAGGATCTCATTTTTGAAAAGAGAGCTGGAAAATCAGAAGATGAATGAAGGAGATGATATGTCTAGCCACTTAAACAAGCTGCAGGATTTGAGAGAGCAACTCATCAATGTGGATGAGATTATTCCTGAGACACAGCTTGTGTCCACCATCTTGCACTCTTTGCCAAGATCTTACTTGGCTTTCCATACCTCTTTGAACCTCAGCATGAGGAATGCTGTTGAACCCCTCAAGTATCAGGAACTTGTTGCTCTCTTACTACAAGAGGAGCAAATGAGGAAGAATATGAATATGAACACAAATGCTGAACAAGCATTTACTACAGGTCAAAAGGGGAAAGGAAAATCTCAGCCAAAGAGTGCAAATCAAAACTCAGGTGATGGTGGTTCTTCACAGGATACCAAGAAAGGTGATGGACAGCCCAAGAAGAAGGGCAAATGTCATTACTGTAAGAAGCCAGGTCACTACATCACGGAATGTAGGAAGAGGATTGCCAAAGAGAAGGCAAAGGAAGCTAGGATGTCTGTTAATGATGCTCCTAAAGCTCCTCCAGAGACTGCTTCTTTTGTTGAGGACAGGGATTACTGTTTTTTACATGCAGCTATGATGCCTCTTGGTCTTCACAGGCACTCAGCTTGACAGAGCATGCATGTACTTGGTATTTTGATAGTGGTGCCTCAAAGCATATCACATCTCGCAGGGATTTGTTTAGTCATGTTGGCCCTGCCCCTGTTGGCAAAACTGTTCAGTGTGCCAACAATGCTTCATATCCAGTGTGTGGCATTGGGGAGATTCAGCTTACAGCCATTGATGGCTCCATTCTCCGCCTTACAGATGCCTTATATGTACCAGGGATAAAGAAGAATTTGTTGTCCATTTCTTCTTTAGCACATTGTGGAATGCAAGTCCACTTTGATGATGATAAATGCATGGTCAGAGACAAAGCAAATGCCTTGACCTTGATGCTTACTGGTACATTATGTCATGGACTTTATGAGTTGGATGCATTTCAGCCAGTGGATCAGTCTGCTTATCATGCATTCACTCTTACTCCAGCTATGGTTGATGCGGAGTTATGGCATGCTCGCATGGGGCATGTAAATTTTGGTAGTCTTATGCTTATGCAGCGACATAATATGTTTACAGATCTACCTCTCATGGAGAAGCCTCCAGATCACATTTGTGAAGGATGTATTTTGGGAAAAATGCACAGGTTTTCCTTCCCACGTGATCAGGCTCTAAGAGCAACTGCAAAGTTGCAACTTATACACAGTGATCTTTGTGGTCCCATGCAGACGAAGTCATTAGGTGGTTGCTTTTATTTTGTAACATTTATTGATGACTTCTCTCGTATATGCTGGGTCTATCCTTTGACACAGAAATCACAGGTATATGATGCATTTTTGGCCTTTGTAGCACTTGCTGAGACAGAGTCAGGATGCAAGGTGAAGACTCTCCGTTCTGACCGAGGGGGGGAATATATGTCACATGTGCTGAATTCCTTTCTTGGGAGTAGAGGTATAAAACATCAGTATACTACTCCTTACACTCCACAGCAGAATGGGGTTGCAGAAAGGAAAAATCGATCACTCATGGAGATGGCTAGATGTATGCTAAAGGCAAAAAGACTACCACATATCTTTTGGGTGGAAGCAGTAATGTGTGCTTGTCATATTTTGAATCGATGTCCCACAAAGGCATTGGTTTCTATTACTCCTTTTGAGGCTTGGCATGGCCGCAAGCCTTCTGTATCGCATTTTCGTATCTTTGGGTGCCTTGCATATGCACACATACCCAAAGAGTTGAGGAGGAAGCTTGATGATAAAGCCACAAAATGCATTTTTGTTGGGTATAGCCGTGAGAGCAAGGGCTACAGGTTATATGACCCACTATCCAGGAAGATATTCATCAGTCGGGATGTGATTTTTGATGAAAAATCAGAATTATCCATGGCTGGTTATGAGGCAAATCAGGCTGAAAATGATGTGTTTGAAGGTCTACTACCCATGGAGTTTCATTCCACAGTTGGTCATCCAACTCATGAGGGTACTGGACAGCCAGCAAATGATGTAGGTGGTGCAGAAATTCAGCAGCCAAATGAGCCAGAAGCTGAACCAAATATGGGACAGCAGGCACCACAGGTCAGACATATACCTAGATGGTATTTGAGGACATTACAGGACAGCCATTTAGAGGGTCCTCTTGCTGGTCGTACTCGTAGGGAGACAAGGACCAATGAGCATGCACACATCATGGATTTGAATCTGGTTATGGCAGCCAGTTTACAGGATGATGATGAGCCTGATTCATTTGTGGATGCACGAGATAATGTGCATTGGAACAAAGCCATGCAGGATGAGATTGATTCTATAAAAAAGAATCAAACATGGGATTTGGTTGATCTGCAAGGCAAGAAAGCCATTGGTACTAAATGGGTCTATAAGTTGAAAAGACATACAATGGATCCATTGACAGGTACAAAGCCCGTCTAGTTGCAAAGGGCTATGCACAGAAGAAGGGCATTGATTATGAGGAGACATCTGCTCCTACATCCCATATGTCGACATTTAGGTGTGTCATTGTATTGGCTGCACATCGTGGTTGGGTTGTTCACCAGTTGGACATAAAGACTGCATTCCTACATGGGGACCTCGAGGAGGAAGTTTATGTATTTCAGCCCATGGGATTTGCAGAACATGGTCATGAGGGGAAAGTATGCAGGCTGAAAAAGGCCTTGTATGGTTTGAAACAAGCTCCACGAGCTTGGTATGCAAAAATAGATGCTTTTCTACTCACTCAGGGATTTGTGAACAGTCCATCAGAGGCCACTTTGTATGTGAAGAAAGAAGAGACAGATCTGCTGGTCATCAGTCTTTATGCGGATGATCTCTTGCTCATGGGATCAAATGATGACAAAATTGCAGCTTTTAAGGAGATACTGCAACAGACATTTGACATGTCTGACTTGGGCCTTGTACATTACTATTTGGGCATACAGTTTGTGCAGGATAACAGAGGCATTGGGTTGTTGCAATCACGTTATGTTGCTAAACTTCTGGAGAAGTTTAAATTTCAGGATTGCAAGCCTATTAGTACTCCTATGGAGCCTGGGATGAAACTGTCACTACAAGATGACAGTGTTTCCTTTGATGCCACTACATATGCTCAGGCTGTTGGGTGCCTCATTTACTTGTGTAATACAAGGCCAGATATTCAGTATGCAGTCTCTCAGTTGAGCAGATTCATGCACAGTCCACGGTTGTCACATTGGCAAGCTGTGAAGCGTGTATTCCGTTATTTGCAGGGTACCTCGTCTCTTGGTTTGCTTTATCCTGAGGGGGGTGACATGCAGTTACACGCTTACAGTGATTCAGATTGGGCTGGTGATTTTGATACCAGACATTCCACTAGTGGGAATTGTTTCTTCCTTGGCGCTTCATGCATTTCTTGGCTAAGCAAGAAACAGACCACAGTGGCCACTTCGTCTTGTGAGGCAGAGTACAGAGCAGCCTACACTACTACTGTTGAGTGTGTTTGGCTGCGTCGTCTTATGACTGATATGGATATTTCAGTGGAGGAGCCTACACCTATCTATACTGATAGTCAGAGTGCCATTGCTGTGGCCAGGAATCCTGTGTTTCATGCTCGCACGAAACACATTGAGATTCACTATCATTTTGTTCGGGAGAGACTCCAGGCAGGAGATATCAGTTTGATCTACTGTCCTACAGATCAGAATGTGGCAGACATCTTCACCAAGGCGTTACCACGTCCGAAATTTGAAGCATTCCGCAATGCTTTGAATTTGTTTCCTTTTGGTGGATGATGTACACTGATCACATATCACTCCAGGGGGGTTTGTTGGGTTTTATGCTGTGCATGCACCCAGAGGAGTGCTAGTGATCATCAGTAGGTTACTGGGGCACTTTTTACTTCAGTTAGTGGAGGTTTTTTCCCCCAGTTTAGTTCAGTTTCACTTATATGCAGTTTATAAGTGTTTTGGTCCACCCGGCACATTTATGGCCGAACATGTGAACACTTATCCTTTAGGGGTCACTATCATGTGGCTTGTACTTGATTTTTTCTATCATTGAGATATACAGCAGTCGTGTTCACTCCTCCTCCTTGTTTTCAACGCTTGCTTGAACCTGTGTAAACCCTAACCCTAACCCTGTTTGTCTTCACCCAGGAGGTTTGTTGGTGGTGTTCCACAAAGCCAGAGGGGATGGCAGTCTTGTGAGCCAGATAGGTTCTCGGGCAACGGTCCCAAGGGAGGAGTATCCTCCAAGGGGTGATGTGAGAGTGCCAGACTCATTTCTTAGGAATGAAGACCAAGACAGTGTTCAGAGTCAGGGCAGGAATGAATTGTGGACTAGATGGAGCAGATGCATAGATCTTAATCTGAGACAGAGTGGTTTTGGAGACCGGGCCGGGTTTTCAGTGAAAAGGGTTGCCAGAATTGGATGGATGACAGAGGGACTCCGGGAATAGAGTGGGATGATGACAGTCATCCAAGAATAGGTTGGAATCCCGTCATCAAGTTTAGCAGAGGGGGATGTCATGTGCATACAATGCCATGGACATTCTCAGGTGCTGGTCCAGAAGAGGCAGCCAAAAAAAGAGTATGAACTAGATAGAGCTAGGACTTGGAGCACAAGGTGCAATGTTGGACTGGAGAATGGACTTGGATCCCTATCGGCTGTACCAGAAACAGAATAGGAGTTGTCGGCTGAGACCAGAAGGGCTGTCGGCTGAACCAAGACAAAGGCGGCTACAAGCGCATGATGATTAATGAATTTTTGTCCAGTCAACTGGCCGACAGCCGTCGGCTAGCTCTCCATGAAGTTCAAGGGACTATAAATAGCAAGAGTTGCTCCTCATTCTTTTCATTCAACTCTCTAGGAGTTGGGTCCTTAGGGTCCAGCTTTAGGACCAGATTTTGGTGATGTTCACCTTTTATGAAGGCAACCAAGGGCTGTAGATTAGGAGTACCTTTTTGTACTATATGAATATACTGATTTTCCAGCATATCTCTCTCTCTCTCTCTACTCTCTCTTCATGTCTGCGTTTTGCATCAGCATGTTTCCAGTAGTGTTTAGGGCTGAAAGAAGACCCCCAGAGCTTCCGCATGTTACATATACCTCCTCAACGACCCCAAAAAGTGAAGCGATCACCACTAAAGCCAAAGATTCTCCACTGAGTGCAAACAACAACTGTGAAGATAGCACCTTGGGTGTGTGCTCAATCCAAGAAATGAAAAAAGCTGAGACGCGTACACATGCATCTTCTTCACATTCATCCTTTGGTTCTAAAGAGGCCTCCTCCTCGGACTACTACTACTCCGGTTCTGAAGAAGCCGCCTCCTCGGATTGCTTCTCCAAGGTCTTTGGACAATCCTTCGTGATGTGCTCGGTGGAGCCACAATAAAAGTACTATCCAGCAGCCATCTTGACGCGACACTCGGCGAGTCACCAAGGCTCCCCCACGTGCCTTGTCCTTACCATCCTTGGCCTTGGGCTAGCTACCCTTGTCTTTGCCTTTCTGTTGCCCTTGTTGTTGAGTCCCCAACCGAGCCGATGCGCACAAACATCTACATGCAAAGACGGTTTCAAACCATCCACAAATCGCTCAACCTGGTCCGACCACTGGACGGCCCTTGGGAGTATCAAAAAAAGCTTCCACAAACAAGCGAGATAGTCGGTTATCAATTCACCATGTTTCTGCATGAAACGCTCTCACTATTTCTCCAATTCACGCTCATAATGTACAGGAATAAACTACTTCAACACCGCCTTGTGACAATCATCCCAGCAAATCAGGGAGTTGTGCCTAAAGTGCTCTTCCCACCACAAAAGAGCAGCATTTGGCAAAGTCATACGCACCAAGTGGAGCTGAAAAATATCTAAACCACCTGCTCTACTGCCAATGTGGTAGGCATCTCACAAGCCAATTGGTGATGACTTCTCCATCCATCTTCCCGTTGAACTTGGGAGGCTTCAAAAGCTTCATTAATTGAGCTCGTTCCTCACAAGACATGGAGGATGAACTCTGCAAACTGGTAGTCCCCCGATGTCGAGCCGGTGAAGGCAAGCGAGAGCTCTCCGGAGAATCTGGTGGAGAGAGACTCCGTGAAGGAGATTGTTGGTGACACGAATGGCATCTCTCTTGCCGACTACGCGGAAGTGTACAATGACGACTACCGGACTGGGAGCGAAGCACATCCGATATATCCTTGCTTACATCCAAAGGAGTGAGGGCTATCACCTCATTTGTAATATGCGGAAGCTTCGGAGAAGAATCGGTAACTTCAATACTCAGAATTCAGCACTCTTTTCACGATGGAAATTAACACACAAACTGAAAGGAGATGTGCAGAAAATAGAGAGAGAGGGAGAGATGGAGAGGACACAGTATTGGGTCCCAATTAACCTCGGTAGGGCCCCCACCACGGATGGTGTATTTGCTTTATTAGAATGATGAGAAATCTGAAAGAATATACAGCAATCTTGGACCTTTTCTTGGCTGGGAATACCCTGCCCGTGACCTGAATCTTTCACCCCTTTGCTTAGCACCCTCTTGGCTTTGTCTAGCCTCTTATGCTTGAGCTCTTGGTGGAGAATGAGATGAATGAATGGGATTGTGGGCATCTGTAATATGTGGAAGCTTCGGAGAAGAATTGGTAACTTCAATACTCAGAATTCAGCACTCTTTTCACGACGGAAATTAACGCACAAACTGAAAGGAGATGTGCAGAAAATAGAGAGAGAGAGAGGGAGAGAGATGGAGAGGACACAATACTGGGTCCCAATTACCCTCGGTAGGGCCCCCACCACGGATGGTGTATTTGCTTTATTAGAATGATGAGAAATCTGAAAGAAAATACAACAATCTTGGACCTTTTCTTGGCTGAGAATACTCTACCTTGACCTGAATCCTTCACCTCTTTGCTTAGAGGGCAGTCGGCCAGTACTACAGCAATCGGCAGCATTAAATGCTCCCACGACCAGAAAATACAGCAATAAATACTATTAAATGCTGCGCATCACTTTGTTGCTTGGCTAGGCACTTAGGCGCCTGCTGCCTAGGAGGCTGGGCACTGAATGCCCCCTGTTTTGGAGGCTGGGCAGCCTGTATGGGCTGCCCCATACTTGCCTTAAACCTCTCCAATAGCTGGATACGCAGTCGGCTACCCCTGGCCTGCCCTTGGGGCTGTCCTACAGCCCCCCCATGGCCTACCCATGGCTGGTGGGTACAGCCAGGGCCTTCCTAGCCCTCATGGGGGTGGTTCCACACCATTCCCATGCCCACACTAAGATATGGGGTAGCCCTATGGGCTGGCCCCTTGTTCTAAACACTAACTACTCAGTGATCTGGCATCCGGTACCATACCAGATACACAGAATCACTGACATCATTCTAGAGGGAGACTCAGCGCGGACTGGCACTGTTTCATGTGCAGGACAGTGCACACCTGACCTTAGACTCCTGTGCAGGACAATGCACACCTGACCTCGGACAACTGAGATGGATCCCTGGCTGACTCGTCCCGAACTGGGCTCACATGAGACCAGTTCACCATCCCAGGTCTTGCACCTTCTGTACAGAAATGTCTACGTGGCATCCAAGTGCGGGATGCACGTGACATCCCCTTCTGCTTATCTTGACGGAAGCTGCATATCCTCCAAATAATCCATCAATAACGCCGGATAGTCTTCGAAAACGTCTTTGTCGAGCCATACTGCTTCATGAGTTCCTCGGTCCTGAAACTTCGTGAGGAACTGTCGTAGTCTTCGGCCTGAGCCATGCTAGAAACGGTGCAGAAGGATCTGTTCAAGAACCATAACTTCTGCTTCATCCACAATGTCTAGTTCCGCTTCGTCTTTGACCTCTGAAGGGGTTGGACCTACATATGGCTTTAACCAACTGACATGAAATACATCGTGCATAGTCCAACTCGGAGGTAGCTTTAACTGGATAGACACCTCATTAATCTTTTTCCTGATGGGAAAAGGTCCGAAGCACTTGAAAGACAACTTTGGGCATCGCTTGCCCACTTGCTTCAATCTTTGCTTCATAATCGGAAGATAAACCCAATCTCCTTCCGAAAACTTCATATCCCTTCGGTCTTTATTGGCCTATCGAGTGTAGGCCTCTTGCGCTTTAGCCAATCTGTCTTTTACTGACTCTAAGATCTCTCGGTAAGACTCCGTCACTCTGTTCGCCTTCGGTACTGAAGACGAAGTCCTGGTTAACAACGACTGGAAAGGTCTTCCAAACGCTGCCTCATATGGGGTCCTGTCAATAGCTGAAGAAAAAGAATCATTCAAAACAACTTGAACTAAAGGCAAATACGATTCCCACTTACCTTGCTCATCGTGGACATAACACTTCCAAACGCTGCCTCATATGGAGTCCTGCCAATAGCTGAAGAAAAAGAATCATTCAAAACAGCTTGAACTAAAGGCAAATACGATTCCCACTTACCTTGCTGATCGTGGACATAACACTTCAGCACACCAAAGGCCAACTGGTTGTATATCTCTGTCTTGCCATCCTTTTGTGGGTGGAATGCACTGGAAAAATTCAACTTAGTACCAAAATTATCAAACAATGCCCTCCAAAAATGACTGGTAAACTTGGCATCTCGGTCTGACACTATGGTCCTCGGAATCTCGCCAATCGGGTACCAATGCCGACGAATGAACAACTGGGCGACATCCTCGGCGGTCACATTGGCCCTACAAGGAATAAGCATAACAAATTTGCTAAACCTATCAACAATAGTTAAGCACTGTGTATTACGCTTACTCGGACTGGGAGGCAAGTTTGTGACAAAGTCCATCGAAATGTCTTGGAAAGGACCCTCAGGAATTGGCAAGGGTTGTAACAACCCTATCTTCTTTCCACGAGGAGCTTTCACCTTTTGACAAATGTCACAGCGTTGTACATATGTAAACACATCACACCTCATCTTTGGCCAATAGTATTGCCGTTCTAATTTCTCCAGAGTCGAATTCATGTCCCTATGACCACCTGTAATGGCGTCATGGGCATCATGAAGAAGAGCTGCCCTGAATGACTTCATGACACATAGTCGGCCTTTGTAGAAAAGCCAACCATCGCGTATCACAAAATGGCATGGTCCTGTGGCATCCAATGCCTGTTCCCATTGTGTACCGACTTCCTCGGAATCCGCGTACGTGTGCTTCATGTCCTCTAGTCCTGTACCAACAAGATCAAGTCTAGTGGTCTGAATCGTAGACACTTGTCCCTTCCTACTCAAAGCCTCGGCCACTGGATTGGCCTTTCTTGGAAGGTACTCAATCATACCACCGAACTGCTGGAATGTCTGACTCCAACGGTGTTGTCGATCACTCCACTGTTTACTTGGCATCGTCTGAATCCAGCACAATGCCTGATGGTCAGTGCGAACCTCTAAGACACGGCCATACGAGAAATGTTTCCAATGTTTCAAGGCCTGTATCACTGCTAGGAGTTCACGATCGTAGACTGAGTAGTTCTTCTCGGCGCGCAGTAACTTACAAGACATGTAAGCTACTAGATGACCATTCTGTTTCAATACACCTCCAATTGCGATGTTACTCGCATCGGTGATCACTTGAAATGGTTCGTCCCACGAGGCAAGTGCTAAACAAGGCGCTTCTAACAAAGCCACCTTGAGGTTCTGGAATGCCTCCAACGCTCGTGGAGTCATTCGAATCTTTTGCCGTCTTCTCTTCACTCCCTTTAGCAGATCGGTGAGATCTGCCGAGAGGTCAGAAAACTTGTCGATGTGAGTGGAGTACTCAACTTGTTTATCCACCGAAGTCAGCTCGAAACGGGCATGCCTAGCGGCCTGTTCCGTGACCACATCCTCCGTGCTGCCGCTGTCAAACAAGACAACAACTCTCTGGCCACCTATGTAGCCAAAGGACTTGAGCAATTCGTTGCGCTCATACTCCTGGTCATGGGCGCCCTTCTGCTTATGTTCGAGCTCCCGGCTAATAATTGCTCCAACTGAAGCACTGGGGTTTGAAGAACTAGGGGTAGCCGCTGGGGTCTATGTGGGAGCTGAGCTCACCACGCAAGCTGTGGAGGCGGCGGCGACGGGCTTTGGAGGCTGAAGGACTGGTTGCGCGTTCTGACGCACTCCCCTGAACTCGTCTTCGAGTCGCTCAAGGTAGTGGGGCGGTGGAAACCGCTGCTTAAGGTCGCGGACAAACTTGTCCCACACATAAGCTGCCATACCTGCTCTGGTGTGGGCATGAGCCCACTGAGTCCACCAAGGAATGGCCTCACCTTCCAAGTACTAACCGGCTAAGATCCCTCTGTCAGTATCTGTTTTCCTAACTGCGGCAAAGTAAGCTTCAAATTGATGTAACCATGAATAAAGAGTTGTGGGATCGAGTTTACCATTATACTTACTAAAGTTCATTTTCTCGGGGAAATGATTCGAGAGCGCCGCCGGTGTCAATCTGGCATCCAAAGCTCTGAGGTAACGCTCGTGTTCCACGCGTCGCATGGCTTCGTCTTCTCGCTGTCGGATCTCCAATGCACGCATCTGCAACTCAAGCAAAGAGCTTGGCTGTGGCTGTGACCCCGCGAGAGGGTCCCTGTGTCGAGGATCTGGTATCTGGGATACGGAAGGAGAGGGAGGAGGAGATGGAAAACGCGACGCTAGAGAGCGGGTACGCTCCTCCAGAGCCAAGATCTACGCCTTCTGCTCATCCAACTTGGTTGTCAACTGCGATTGCTCGCATCATCTGCTGGAACATGTCTGTGACACTCAAGCCTGGTGCCCTAGCTGGGCTACCTGGTGCACTCTGGTCCCATGGTTCTTGGTCTCTCTCGTCGTCGAAGCTCGCCATAGCAGGAAAATGCAATTCCTTTCCGAAACGCAATCTGACCATCCACTATCTGTGTGGGAGACGTCTGGAGGCTTCCGGAGGCTAAAAACCAACCGTCCTTCGAGGGACAGGAGTCACTCCGAAAGGGGTAGTCCACCGGCGTCTAAAAACCAACCACACGAGCGAGGAAAAATTCTGGTTTCTTTACTGAATCTTTGTACTTGAAGTAGGCTCTGATACCACTATAATATGCAGAAGCTTCGGAGAAGAATCGATAACTTCAATACTCAGAATTCAACACTCTTTTCGCGACGGAAATTAACGCACAAACTGAAAGGAGAGGTGCAAAAAATAGAGAGAGAGAGGGAGAGATGGAGAGGACATAGTATTGGGTCCCAATTACCCTCTGTAGGGCCCCCACCACGGATGGTGTATTTGCTTTAGCCTTTATTAGAATGATGAGAAATCTGAAAGAAAATTCTTGGCTGGGAATACCCTGCCCTTGCCCTGAATCCTTCACCCCTTTGCTTAGCACCCTCTTGGCTTTGTCTAGCCTCTTATGCTTGAGCTCTTGGTGGAGAATGAGATGAATGAATGGGATTGTGGGCATCTCCTTTTATACTACCCAATCATGAGCAGTCGGCCAGTACTACAGCAATCGGCCAGCCCATAAATGTCCCACGACTGAGAAAATACAGCAATAAATACCATTAAATGCTGCGCATCCCTTTGTTGCTTGGCTGGGCACTTAAAAACGCATGGGAAATAGGGCTAGGCACTTAGGCGCTGCTGCCTAGGAGGCTGGGCAGCCTGTATGGGCTGCCCCATACTTGCCTTAAACCTCTCCAAGAGCTGGATAAGCAATCGGCTACCCCTGGCCTGCCCCTGGGGCTGTCCTACAGCCCCCCCATGGCCTACCCATAGCTGGTGGGTACAGCCCCCCCATGGCCTACCCATAGCTGGTGGGTACAGCCAGGGCCTTCCTGGCCCTCATGGGGGTGGTTTCACACCATCCCCATGCCCACACTTCGACTTGGGGTAGCCCTATGGGCTGGCCCCTTGTCCTAAACACTAACTACTGAGTGATCTGGCATCCGGTACCATACCAGATACACAGAGTCACTGACATCATTCCAGAGGGAGACTCACAGCACGGACTGGCACTGTTTCATGTGCAGGACAGTGCACACCTGACCTTAGACTCCTGTGCAGGACAATGCACACCTGACCTCGGACAACTGAGATGGATCCTTGGCTGACTCGTCCCGGACTGGGCTCACATGGGACCAGTTCACCATCCCAGGTCCTGCACCTTCTGTACAGAAATGTCTATGTGGCATCCAAGTGCGGGATGCACGTGACATCATTGGCTAGGTTCTAGATACTTTATAGCCCTTCTATCACATGCGGAAGCTCTCGGAGTCTTCTTTCAGCCCTAAACACCATCCTGGAGCATGCTGATGCAAAATGCATGCAAAAGAGAGAGAAGAGAGAGAGAGAGAGAGAGATAGCTGAGTATTTAGTATATTCATATGGTACAAAAAGGTATACAATCTTGCAACCTTTAGCTGCCTTCTTGAAAAGGTGTAAACCTAATCTATACCTATATCTATGACGGAGTCCTGACTAGACTAAATGAATGAAAATGATAAGCAAAGTCGCCTTTTATAGGCCTTGGAAAATACCACTGAACCGGCCGACTGCTGGTCAGCCAGGTCCTGGACAAACATCTATTGAATTGCTGCAGCCAACTGGTTCTAAACCCTGTATGCACTGGCCGACAGCTCTTCCATGTCCTTCACCAATCATTCCCTGCCCACAACAGCAACATATGCTCCTAATCTGGTTCTAAACTAGTTCTTTATCTTGTTGCCCTTTAGGATTAGTCCTGGGATCAGCCTGCATATGTGTTGCACATGACATCCCCCTCTGCCAAACTTGATGACGGGACTCCAATCTCTGTTCTTGGATGACTGCCTCAGCCTAAGTTTTCTGTTCATTTAACATATCTTTAGAGAAAACAGTCCCCTTTTCGTGAGAAGTCTTGACAAAGCCACAAGTGGTAGGTAAGGTGACAGGTTATTTGACCTGCATCCTGATGTAAACAAACTGCTGGGGAAAGTAGCATGCTGCCATTAAAAATCATCTGTCTACTTCTCTTTCAATTCTACTTCATGTGTACTAGAGTTTCCAGATCTTAAACCAAGAATGTGCCAATGAGTGTGTAGCCCAGCAGTGTGGGTTTTGTGACTGAGAAGGGGGAAGGCCATAGTTCAAATCCCCGCAGGCTCCCCGACGGCATCCAGGCCATTTGCAATTTTGCAGCCATATTTGTACCACATTCGGGAGGAAACCTCCGGGTGGGCACTCAAGTTGCTGCTATAGAAGGCTCTTTGGCCCTTTCGTAGACGTTAAAAATCTCTCTCTCTCTCTCTCTGAACGCAAGGTAGCCCATGATGAGACTCCTCCTTATCTTACAGTAATCAAATGCAGGTTCACTCATCAAGTCATGAAGGCATAGATGCACTGAGAGCACAATAAAACCCTAAAAACTGACAATTTGAAACTCTCGAATCCTAGAAACCCTGAAACGCGGATAGGTGAAAGAAAAGGGTGGGAGGAGCTTACTGGTGACGGGAGAGAAGCTCAGCTCGCGTCTCTTTGGAGGGGCCTTCTTCATGAGCATCTCCGTCTTCTGTTGCAACCCGTGCTGCTGCTGCAGCATTTGCCTCCATGTCCAGTCCTACGCGAGCACCAAGTTCTCAAACATAAACAGCCTTAAAAACACGCTAGTCGGGGATCCAATCAATTTGATTATGCTTTCTTTCAACCTTACCTTTATTGAAAGTTGATAGACTTCGTATCTTTTTTTCCAATTAATTACTTAAGCTTGCAAGAATTGAGCACCTTATGGGTGATCAAAGTTATTGTAGCACATGTCCTTGCATGCATCCATGCATTGGTGGGTGGCCGCCAGTCCTCTTGCACATGCAAGTGGGCAGGCTTGAGGGATGGATGATGTCTAGGCTCAAGGAGTCAAAGAGGGCGATGGTGATTGGGGGATTGGGAGCCTGACCGATGATATGAAGCGATCTCGTGAGGGTGAAGGTGGGGAGAGGGAAGCAAAGAAGCTGCACCCAAACTGGATCTTGACGCAGTTGAATGCCCAGACGCAGAGAAGGTCAAGTGACTAGAGAGTAAGGTATGTGCAAGAGTCTCCTCCGAGTTGGTAAGGAGACATGTTGGTCTTATCTCAACAAGCAATGCCATACTGTTCTGCCCTATAGGAGACCGCCGAATAAGGCAAACTTAGGGAAATTGTTACAGGAGGATATCTTTCATAAAAATGTGGTCTCTCAGATATTCTATATTGGTAAAGGATTTTTTAACGTTTTGTTTACAAAAGGCCAATCTATCTCTAATGTGTTTGCGAGAGCTCCACTATTCATGGGGCAGAAACTAGTACATGTTGTGCCCTTTGACCCTCTTTTCGATGTGAATAGGAGCTTGTAAGAGGCTGGAGGAGTGAAGCATGCGAAAGTTGGCAGGAAGGAAGAGGAATACAGTGGAAGCAGTATAGCTAGGGATAATGAGAATAAGAAGAATGAGGGGCAATACATGGAGAAGTTTATTCATTAGCATCTACATGTTTTTAAGAGCCTTAATGCTATGATAAGTGGTTATAGAGTGGATTTCTTTGCTATAGAAGATTAATAGCAAGTTAATACATGGAGAAGTTTATTCATCAACATCTACATGTTTTTGAGAGCTTTAATGCTGAGATAGGTGGTTATAGAGAGGATTACTCTGTCGTTATCATAGTACTAGCTTAACCAAACGAAGTTTAGTTAGACTTGATAGTAATGAACATTATATCATTGATTTAATGTTTGCATTCAAATATGTTGCTTTTTTACAAGAAAAATTAGCTAGGAAAGGCAAAATGATTATTTATTTAAAGAATGTAGAAGGTCTATAATCTAATATTCTCAAGGTTAATAAGCCACCAACATCATCATTTGTGGACTTAAATCCTTATGCTAATACTCTTGATGAGGGAATAGAGGTGTCACAAAGCATCATTTATGGACTTAAATCCTTAAGTTAATACTCATGATGAGGGAATAGAGGTGTCACAAAGCACCATTCCTTTGATAACGGAGAATCAAAGAGAGAAGCAGTGTTTTAAAGACACATTGCTAGCATAACTAGGAGTATAATGGAATCCTAATGTTGAATTTTCCACCGACATTTAGAAGAGCAAAGGAAATTGATGTTTAGAGAAAAACTATGATGGGAATTTGTGGACGAGCTCAATGACAAAAAATATGTCAATGTATTGCACTAAGGATAAGCCATTGTGTTGGCTCTCTTTAATGACATAGAGTCACATACCCTTATTACATAAATAACAAGAAGTACAAAACCACATTCTTCAAAGAATTTCTTCAATGATAAAAGAGGAGATAAATAAAATAGTGTACCATTTTTTGTAGGAAGTCTGCTTATTGTGTTGCAACTATCATGTATAATATATGATGCCTCCTTTGTAGACCATAAAAGAGTAATGGTACATATTGGTGACCATAACCACCCCACGATGTTTATCATGGGCACTTCAAAGAGCAAGATAGAGAAAACTAGATAGCTGGTTGGGGATATGATGAAACAATTGCGAGACCGAAAGGAGCTGATAAACTCTTTAATAAGAGAGGAGGGTGAAGAAACTCAAGTGGAAGGGTGCAGCAACTCAAGTAGGAGATATTGAACTCATAGATTTCCTCGCAAAGCTAACACCCTTGGTAGAGAATTAAACATGAATGAGTTATTATTAAATATATTCACTCAAGCACATTCACTTATTGAGTATATGTATTCTTTCTATCATGAAAGTCGGTTTCCAAGGCATGAAGATAAATGTTTTGTCTTCAAAATGTCAACAAAAAGACATGCTTTTGGAGGGAATCTTGTAAACGGAATGAGTTGAGATGGAAATGGTGATCTGCGCAAGTCATGGGTTCAATTTGACCACACTCATAGAGTGTTTTGACGGACAAATGATAGCTTGCCATGTATATGATCCAAGGCAAGTAAGCTAAATCATTTTATCCTAAGTCACACTTTTTTGTGGGAATCAATGTTAACCCATCCATACATGTGCGTGTTATGACATTGTGCAGGAACTAATGACCGTGGTAACTTGTAAAATGAAAGAGGAAGATAAATTCCTTTTTGGGATATACTAACATGAATCAATACAGCTTTGATAATGTAAATTTTTATGGTTTTGTAGTAGACTAGGCATCATCAAATTGGAGAGCAATAAGAGTAGTGTACAACGGAGATTATAAATCAATATGGCTTTAATAATGTAAATTTTTGTAGCCATATTTGGTAGTGATGTGTGTGAACATACTAGGACCATCCGCGCGGCACTTTTTCCCTCTTTAGGAGGTTTTTTTTCCCATGCTAGTGTACACCCATCTTGGGGTATACTTATCATCTTTGAATAACACACATTCATTATCTATCTATCATCTCATTGTGTGATCCCTTGGGCGTTTCCACTCTGTGTGTGTGTGTGTGTGTGTGTGTGTGTGTGTGTGTGTGTGTGTGTGTGTGTGCGCATTCATGCAACACTCTTTCCAACATTTGGTATCAGAGCATACGCTCCTCACCCTGTGTTGTTGCCTACCCTTCACCCCGAGTCTCACCCGTCTTTTTAAATCGGATCAAGGAGCCTTTTTAAGAGAAGAAAGAGGACCGTGAAGAGTGTAATATTTTGTACTGTAGTTTTTCGATCAAAATTTTGTTCCGGGTGCGTTTCGAGGGCTGTTCGCGTGGTTTTCAATTTTTTACATACATCTTCGGGGACCAGATTTACTATGTTCTTCATCGGATTCTGGAGTAGTATTCTCAGATCTACTACAGACGGGTGTGCAAATACACGAGAAAGCATCAATAGACACACCATGCCGTATTTTGTCTACAAGCTACACTTCAACGACATCGATCTCTACATCCTATAAGTAAAATTTATACTCACTTTACTCTACATTTCTTGCATACATCTTGCAAGTCTCCATTGTTAGTGGCCTTATTATTAGCAGCCACCTTGGTTGCATCAAAGCGGCACTTAGCACTTACAAGTTGCGAGATTACTTGCTTGGGTATTATCAAAAATGGTAGACAGTGATGTATTTTTGAATGTTGCTGAGGATAAGCTTGACAGGAATAACTACCTATTATGGTCCTATATGATGCGGCATGTATTAGTAGCCAAAGCGTTGTGAAATGTTATGGTTGGTACTGAGAAACATCCTAGCTCCTTTGATGAACATGATGCATAAGGCACATCTACAAACACAGACTCAGTTTTATACAGTGCAATATCACATCATAGCATACCTCCTACATAGCAGGAAGAAACAAAGTGGGATGGAAAAGATGCACAAGCACATGCATTGCTTGCTTTGTCAGTCAAGAGGAGTATCATTGCTCACTTTCGGTCATGTAGGACTGTTAAACATGCTTGGGATGCACTTGTGTCATTGTACCAGGTAGCTAATGAAGCACGTGTTACTTATCTACACAAGCAATCAGAGCCAGAGCATATGGATGAGGGAGACTCCATGAACAATTTTCTTATAAAAATCAAGGATTTTGAGGAGCTGTTGGGTAGTGTTAATGAAGTATATCCTGACTGTTCATCGGTGCATGTTGTCTTGAATGCATTGTTGGACTCATATCAAGGTTTTACTTCTACCATCATACTCATGATGAAAGGCAATCCAAATGCCTTGAAGTTTGAGGAGTTGATTTTTGTACTCTTGTAGAAGAGCAATCCAGGCAAAACAAATTTGTCATGCATACAAAAGATCAGGCTTTTGCTACTAGCCAACAAAGAGGCAAAGGTAAATCCTTTCCTTAGGGTAGTTACAAGCTAAAATCAAAGTCTTAGGGCAAGCCTGTAGATAAGAAAGGCGAAAAGCCAAAGAAAAAAGGCAAATGCAACTATTGCAAGAAACCTGGTCACTACATTAATGAGTGCAAGAAACGGCTAGAGAAGGAGAAAAAGAAAGACTCGAGTATGGCTATAGCTTATACGTCAGCATCTAATGAAAAAAACAAACAATCTGCAAACCATGCATATGATGATTGGGCTTTCATTGTGTAGTGCACTTTTGACCCTTCGCATAAGGATGTATGCATGGCTGTTATAAATATATAAGTCTAGTATTTTGACAGTGGTGCTAGTAAGCACATTATTTCTCATTGCAGTTTGTTCTCATCACTTGAATCTGCTCCACATGGAAACACTATTACATGTGCAAACAACTCCTCATATCATGTAAAATGTAATGCAGCAACACCTTTAGTTTAGGTCTAAAACCTTGGTCATGGACTCAAGTATAAAAGGGGACTCATAGACTATCATTGTACTTTTTAACTTTCTACCTTTTGAAACCCTTTAACATCTTGGCTCCTTTCTTGGAGATGACTACTCATGGTCTAAGGCTCATGGCAAGCTTGGTAGCCATCCTCTTGGTGGGAGGTGAACCCACTTAGGCAACATGGTCATTGTATGAGATTATCCTTAATCTTGTATTAATCCATGATGATTTATCCTTGATCCGAGCTTTATGATCACTCCATTTCAATTAGTATCAGAGCTCTTGGCTTAGATCCTTGCTTAGAATGTGAGACAGCTTAGCAAGCACAGGGCCACAACAAATTGATTTCATTATAGCTACAGAACTAGCCTGACAAATTTAGTCGACACCAAGAAAGTGTAAAGACAATTGAGTGACTTTCTTTGCTTCTCTTGAAGCAGCTTCAACAGCAGCATTGATCAATCTTTTGCATTGAAGAAAAGGGTGATTGTGTTCATTTGCCTCAGTCAATTTGGACCATGTC
The DNA here is from genome assembly GCF_041138505.1 of Cibotium barometz. Taxonomy (NCBI): domain Eukaryota; kingdom Viridiplantae; phylum Streptophyta; class Polypodiopsida; order Cyatheales; family Cibotiaceae; genus Cibotium; species Cibotium barometz. The sequence continues at coordinate 19,406,839 of NC_141046.1, read as the reverse complement.
ACAAGGCTGCACAGAGATCTAATTAGAGGACAAAGAGATGGACTGATTAGTATTTTGTTCACTCTGTTCTAAATACCAGAATAGGTGGTAAAACCCTTGTTATGGTTGACAGAAGTGGATTGGACAATAGACAATCAGATCTGTGCAAAGGGAGCAGTGCAGCTTTATAAGCAAATATTTCAACAAAACGTTCAGTGGTTTTGAGCAGTGCATCGCATAAGCTCGGATCTAGTGGCATTGCTCAGGATGCTTACAAGATGAAGCAGAGCATGCGAGAACATTAGCAACAAGCACATAAATGTGGCCGCACTGGGGAACCGCCTTGGGCAAACAAGCATTTCAGAGGATAGTCAACCCATCATTCTCTACGGCAACCAAAAAAAAAAAAAAACTGATGGAGCCCAGCCAACATTTTTTTGAAAAAATGGGGGAGCTAAAGAAAATCAGCTACGTGGGTGGTTGTTGGATGGATCTTCTCCCAATGGGTAGCTCACGAGCGACTAGTGCAACAACAGTGTAGGGGAGAGATGGCTTCAGCGCCTCTGCGGCAGATGAGAGGCTCCACGTAGCTCACAACAAAACCACTGCAGCATCTCTTTCTAAACAGCACAGTTAGTGCGTTTATAGCCTGGAGAGCTAGCATCTCTTTCTAAACAGCACAGTCCGTGTGTTTATGGCTTGGAGGTAGCATTTTCCACAAAAGGTGAAAGCTTAACAAAGCAATTTCCATGAGCTCTCAGCCATAATTAAGAGCTCAACCATTGGCAGAGCAGGCTTCCAAGGAGATGGGAGTGTTTCTCTTTAAAAAAAGGGAACCCCAAGCGTGAAGGTGAAGGTGAAGGTGTGTTTTTTTTAAGGAAGACTTTACTTTTTTACGTCTTTAGGGTTCTCTACCTTTCACATTCCGTTCACATATTATTATATTTCCTTTTGGCCCACCATTTACTCTTGTGTCCTTACACATTGTCCCATCCACGTTTAAGCCTTTGCCTCGTTTATTTACACTATGATTGTGGGGGGATTATTCATTCGCTTTTCAACATGACTTGAAGTGGGATCATGCACGTGTTCATGTGCATTGGCATACTTTGGGATTCGATCACATGTGCAAGGCGTGTCATGCGCATTCACACATTATTTGGTTTTGTTCGCATGCATTGGGCTTTATTAGTGATTGTTCACACGTGAGAGATACTTTGGGCTTATTCATACACTTTGCATTTGTTCACATGCTTTGAGCTTCGTGGAGGTGGTTCGTGTATCGTGTGGCCAATTTGGTGTATTTTGGGCATTCACGCGCATACTTTAGGTTGTTTGGTATATTTTGAGCGTTCACACGCACGTTTTTGGTCACTTTGGTGCATATGAGGGCGTTCACTCGTGAGCCCTATGTGAAAATATACCCAAAGTGGTATTTTATCCAGCCCACTTACCCAAAGTTTTTTTTCCCTCATCTTCTCTCGGGGTCTCCTTTTGGCCTAAGAGGGGGTGTGTGAAAATATACCCAAAGTGGTATTTTATCCAACCCAAAAAGGGCATTTTTTTTGGTATATATTTATCTTGATTCTTCTGGCCGACAGTCATCCCTGGTCGACCAACACCCCTTCAACATATATATAAAAAAGCCTTATCATTTACGAAATCATCTAAAGATCATCACACATGATCAGCTTAGCACGTCCAACGCTTTAGGAGTCGGCGCTCTGCTCTAACAAATATGGCATCAACGAATACGCCAACTAACGCAACCAGCAACCGTTGACTCTAGCACTGCAACAGCCCCCACCAATCAATACGTCATAACTGCGGGCAGTCGACTGAACCTTCATTAGCGCATCATTGATCATCATCATCTTGCTGGTGCGCATGGCTCCACTACCTACGCATCATATCACAGGAGCTACTTGGTTGTATCAACCAACATATTGATCATCGTCTTTACTCTACTACTGTTGTTAGTGTCTACAAATGTAGCACTCTCTACCTACAGCTATCGTCGGTCTTCTCCTCTCGATCTGCACACTCTCTGTTACACATCACAGCAGGGACAACAACCCTCTCTGCTCATTCGACACCGGTTGTGCTTCACCTCTCATCAGAGGGTCTTTGTACTGGATTTCATTTATTAGTATACATATCCTCACTTATATTCTCTATGCTGTATTCATTTGCTCTGATCTCTCATACATCTTGTCTTTTTGTTTTTTTTCTCTCACAAGCCCTACCTTGTGGATTGATTTTTACACTATTTTAGACATTTGGTGGTGATTTGCATTCAGTTTTGGCCCTTGTTCATGTGTGGGCAGTCATTCTGAGCATTTTGGTCATTGTTTTGGCCTTTGCTCTTGTGCAAGTGGCCATTTGAGCATATTGGTGCTTTTCCACACGTGGTGTGGCATCCTTGAGTACATTTGGGGGGGGGGGGTTCTAACTCTCAAGAATTAGCGGACGACATAGGGATTCATTACTACCTCTCTACCCCACCTACGACGATCGCTGTGCTACCCACTATCATCGTTGCCGACATCACTATGACTCCATCCCAAACACTGATCGTGCGGTATCCGCTCGTATCCTATCACTCTGGCTCCATGCCCATCATCTTGATCTACCATTTCAGGTGTGGAGATGCATATCATTTGCCTAGTTCATACATACATTTGGCACATCACGGCTTCGACCTCTAGATCCTTCTTCATTGACATCATGCTATGATAACACATCATATTCATGTCACATATGGATGTTTGAGCTTGAGATGTTGTTACCTAGCCAGTTTAGACACTTATTTGATGAGGAGGATGACTGTGCCAGATGGTCTAGATGTTCTACACATGGGGATTTTGTTGAGGATCTATGTGGTTATCTTTACATCGATGGTTCGGCATTGCTTGCATGGGATGATGTATGTGGGGACTTGATCGAGTTCCCTACACTCATGAACAGAGATGACTATATACTCAAGGATGGGTATTATGATGACATGCATTCAGTGGGTGATGATGTGGATAGTGAGATGATCATCATGTTGACACATGTACACATGGTGATGATCATACACACACATGTGATGGCATTGATATATCACACCCACATACCCATGATGATATATCATGCACACATACACATGATGATATGGATGTATCGCACACACATACACATGATGATAGTAATGATGATGTATCGCACACACATACACATGATGATATTGATGTATCGCACACATATATACATGATGATGATATATGTAATAATGATAGTGAGAGTGATGTGTGTGAGTTAGATCATGTGGGTATGATCTTGATGGGAGGTATGCAATGAGCATTCCGAGCATTATGATTGATGATACGCTTATGTCTACCTATCTTCCAGCGGATCATAGTGATGCATTCGGAGATAGTGATATATTAGACAATTATGGGGATCAGCTCTTGACTAGTGATGCATCCATTGTAGTGTGTGAGATTCAGGATGATGACACTTCACATGTTGATGAGCATACGATAGTGCATGAGGAGCATAGACTTGAGTTTCTAGTGCTAGATGAGTGAGGATACTCTTTTAGATCTTCTATTCAGGGTGATATCTATGATTCTATCTCTACTCCTAGTTCTCATAGCTCTCATAGCATACCTAGCAACATTTACTTGGGTTTAGTGCATATACTTGGCAGTCAGGCACTACACATGAGCATAGCGATGATTTTGTTAAGGTGAGGCTTTGTAAATAGAGAGAGGATTGTGCATTGGATCTAGAGAGCTTTACATTTGATTTGGGTATTTTCCTAGATCCAACGATTAGAGAGATTGACTTATCTTTGGATATAGGTTATATATGGATTCCACTGATGGATACAGACCATGATCATGATAATGATTTTAGAGATTGTGAGGATGACATGGTCAGTCATTTGATGGATGATGATTATATCCATAGTAGATCATATGGTATCCTGGAGGATACTCGACTAGCTTCGTCATCGATAGTGGTTCCTTGTTTCTTCCACTTGTACCAGATTATCGTGCGACCATTTCCTTGGATTTTGTATGCCTCGAATTTCCTTTTGATCTAGGAGGTTGCGTAGTTAGCCTCATTATTCGAGAGCCCTTTATCCTTTCCATTTGACCTTGGGGGTCATATGATTCATGTATGGGTCTTCCGATACATTGTCATTCTGCCATAGATGTGATTTTTGGCTTTTATACATAGCCACTTGTATATGTCTTTTCTTTGGGCGGCATGACCACCCTTTGATTTTGAGGATAAAATCATTATAGGAGGGGATGGTTTGTAATGAAGAAACACACCTTTAGTTTAGGTCTAGGACCTTGGTCATGGGCTCAAGTATAAAAGGGGGCTCATGGACTATCATTGTACTTTTTACCTTTCTACCTTTTGAAACCTTTTGATATCTTGGCTCCTTTCTTGGAGATGGCCACTCATTGTCTAGGGCTCATAGCAAGCTTGATAGCCATCCTCTTGGTGGGAGGTTAACTCACTTAGGCATCATGGCCATTGTATGAGATTATACTTAATCTTGTATTAATCCATGATGATTTGTTCCTAATCTCAGTTCTATGATCACTCCATTTCATAAAAGGAGTTGGTAAAATTATTCACTATTGAAAATAGTGGAACAATCACGCTTTTAGATATATTATATATATCAGGGATCACGAAGGACTTATTATCTGTCTTTGCTATTACTAAAGCTAGCTTAGTGGTTAAGTTTGTGGATGATAAATGTATTGTTCATCATCAGAGTGACGACAATACAATTGTTTCTTCTCATACTTTGTCTCATGGCCTTTACAGGCTAGATACATATTAAAGACAAAGGCATGCTATATTTATAGTTTATGCCCAAGGCAAAGGGTGATGCTAAGCTATGGCATGCACGCTTTGGTCACTTGAACTTTGGCAGTTTGTTGCGTTTGTATAAACATAACATGGTGTCTAAGCTGCCACATCTTGAAGCCCCTATTAAACATGTTTGTGAGGAATGTACCTTGGAAAAATGCAGCAGGTATCATTTTCCAAAGATGGTTCAGTTAGAGCTGTCCAAAAGTTACAGCTTATACAGAGTGATATATGTGGTCCTATGAGGACACAATATCTTGGGGGCTACCTCTATTTTATCACATTCATTAACGATTATTCCAGACATACCTAGAAATCATAGGTTTTTAGCACTTTGCTACTATGGCTAAAAATGCTTCTACACGAAGATTGGTACCCTGCGTACTGTCTAAGGAGTTTTATGCATACATAGATGATGATGGGATAAAACACCAATGTACTGTGCCCTATACACCTCAACAAAACCGTGTTGCTAAACGTAAAAACATGTCTCTGTCTCTCATGGAGATGGTACATTATATGGTCAAAAGTCAAGAGTTACCTCATGGTTTCTGGCTAGAAGTAGTCATGTGTGCAACATGTTTTGAATATGTGTCCTACAAAGGCTTTGCATACAATGTGTGTCCTACAAAGGTTTTGAATATGTGTCCTACAAAGGCTTTGCATACAATTACACCTTTTGAAGCTTGAAATGGTAGAAAGCCCTTTGTGGCTCACTTACATATTTTTAGTTGTTTTGCTTATGCACTTGTCAAGCTTGATGATAAGGCTGTTAAGTGTATTTTTGTGGGGTATATCTCGAAAAGTAAAGGTTACTATCTCTATCATCCTACTACCAAGTAGATTCTTGTGAGTAGAGATGTATTTGTGGAAGATGCAATTCAGCCCTTGCTTTCATGTAAAAAAACAGCAAAATGTATGTTTGCGAGAGATATTCGACACTCTCCTTCCATTGTTCAATGCAGGAATTATTGATGTAGAGCATTTGGGTAATCAAAGGAATGCTGAAAATCAGCCCACACACAGGTTACAAAAATCAGCATGTTTTTCAGCCCACAAATTAGCCTATTGGATGAGGCAATGTGGATGATACACTAAATGAGGAAAGAAGGGAAATTGAGGAGTCAAAAAGTATACCTAAATGGTTGGTGCAAACACTACGTGACATCGAATTGGCCACTCCTTTGCCTAGCAGAACATGTGCAGATTCTCATCATGCATCTCATGTTGACACATAGGTCATGCTCTTATTTTTATAGTTTATATAATGAAGAGGAACATGTCTCCTTTGATGAAGCAAAGGAATCTAAAAATAGGATGAGTGCTATGCAATCTGATTATGATTTGATACTAAAAATAGGATGAGTGCTATGCAATATGATTATGATTTGATACTAAAAAATGATACATGGGATTTGGTAGACTTGCCTCTTGTTAAGAAGGCCATTGGTGATATAAAATGGGTTTACAAGCTCAAATGTAGAGTAGATGGTAGTGTTGAGCGATACAACGCTAGGCTTGTTGCAAAGGGTTATGCGCAAGAGAAAGGCATTGACTATGGTGAAACCTTTGTAAACACCCATACGTCGTACATGACTACCATGTGGAGTATCATTGCATTAGTAGCACATAAAGGTTGTTGAATGGAGATTTGTAGTATGAGGAGGTCTATGTATCTCATCCTCATGGTTTTATTCAAAAAAGTCAGGAATCAAAAGTAGGAAAATTAAAGAAATCTTTATATGGTCTTAAGCAGGATCCCAAAGTATGGTGTGAAAAGATACATGCAAGCTTGGTTGCACAGGGTTTTTGCAATAGCCCAACTGACAGTACCCTTTATAGTAAGAGGACTAAGGATGTTTTATTGGTCATTGTGTTATACGTTGATGACACACTGCTCATATGCCCTAATGATAATCATATTTTAGCTTTTTTAGAGAAGTCTTTTGAGATGTCAGATCTTGGACCGTTGCATTATTATTTGGGCATTGAAAGTTTTGGCAGCGTAATAATGGAATCATTATGCTATAGAGAAAACACATTCATCGTTGAAGAGGTTCAATCTTGAAGACTATAAACCTATGGTGGCTACACCTATGGAGTCGAGTTTACGACTAAGTCTTGAAGATTAAGGTGACCCTTTTGATGTTGGCTTATATCAAGAAACTATTGGATGCCTTTTCTTTTTGTGTAACAAATAGGCTTGACATTCAATATGTGGTCACAATATTGAGCAAATTTATACATAGTCCAGGCAGCACAAAGTATTAGCAGTCTATCAAACGGGTTTTCCATTACCTAAAGGGCACCAAGCACTTTGGGTTATTTTATCCCAAGGGGGGTAAATCACAGCTACATGCATTTACAGACTCATACTAGGTTGATTGCTATGATACACGAGTGTCCACGAGTGGGTTTTTCTTTCACCTTGGTGATTAATGTATATCATGTCTCAATAAGAAGCAACCCATTGTGATGACCTCTAGCTGTGAAACTAAGTACAGGGCAATGTTACAGCTACACTTGAGTGTGTTTGGCTCAAGCACCTTATTGCTGATTTGGATATTAGCGAGGCCTTAGTCACTACATCTTCAATAACATTTAGAGCACTATGGTAGTAATCCAGCTTTTCATGTTCACACAAAGCACATTGATGTGCACTATTATTATGTCAAGGAGAGATGCTCTACAAGGGAAATCAACTTGGCTTATGTGCCAACATAGGAAAACTTGGCAGATTTGTTCACGAAGGCTCTCCCATGAGAGAAGTTTGAAGCTTTTCGCAAAGCTTTAAACTCTCCCTTCGAGGACTAGTCTGGGCTCCCCATCATAGTCTAAAGAGCTTGGCACATCTCTGTACTTCTAGTGCCATCTCACCCCTTGTTCACATCACTCTAGAGGGATTTGTAGTCATATTTAGTGGTGATGTGTGTGAACACACAAGGATCAGTGGGGAAACTTTTTCCCTCTTTAGGACGTTTTTCCCCCATGCTAGTATACACCCGTCTTGGGGTATACTTATCATCTCTGTATAACTCACATTCATTATTTATCTATCATCTCATTGTGTGCTCCCTTGACCATCTACACTCTGTGTGTGTGTGTGCGCGCGTGCACTCCTGCAACCCTATTTCTAATAATTTTTATGGTTTCATAGTAGACTAGGCATCATAGAGAGCAATAAGAGCAGTGTACAATGAAGATCATGATAGAATTATGGACTGAGAGCAGAGTCTCCACCAATTCACAAAGAAGTACATAAGGAAAGATATACAACAAGAGCATATTTTCATGTGACAAGTGGACAACATGTAAGAGAAAGGTAGTGCTCTTGTTCATAGTTAGTTAATAACAGAGAGGAGGAGAAGTTAAAGATATAAACAGTATACCAACACTAGATAGTTGGTTGTGTTGGTGGAAAGTGAGAACACATTAACAAAATCAAATGTATGTGGTAAACTCAAACATTGTTCTCTCTAATTGGTATTTTATTCAAGTATTAGTAATATAATATATTTTATTTTTACTCTTATTATTTTCTTAGGTCCGTAAAAGTCAAATTGAAAAAGCTTGCAATCTAAGAACAAATAGCAAAGCATGGAAGCTAACATGTTAAAGATCACATTAATTGATGATGCATGTGTGTCAGATATGACGAATGCTTTATTGCAAATGCATGTGTGTCAATTATGGTGAATGCATTATTGTAAAGTGTAATGTAATATCCTTATATGATTGGAAGGCATGTGGGTAAAGGAACTAGTCTAGAAGCCTTGATCAATAGAGTAATAGCCAAGAGTACACCAACACTACCTCAAGTGGATAATGTTGTCCAAAGTATAGTTACAAGAACTTCTATGCATGAAGGCACACCACAGATTCATGGGGATGGGGAGATAATTAAGAAAAACATATGTTCATCGATAAATATTGAAGTTGAAAGAAATAGTTTACACACTAGCATGATGTGATGGAAAATAGGGATAGAAAGCAACGGGGGAGACCAAGGCATATAAGCTTTGATTCTTATCCTCCTCTAGGAGGAGTACTTTTAAGAGTGGAGCAGAACCTTGTAGGAACTCAAGAGTAACAACCAATTACAATAAAGAGCTAGTTCATATGTAGGTGAGCAAGCTATCTGTTAGCTTTGATGAAAGCAAAGGTGCAAACACTCAAATTAAAGAGAACACAAGGGGGAGAGAGAGTGTAGAAGGCTAGTTCACTTGGGGTAATAGCTCAAGGTACAAAGAAGTACAAAGATGAATAGCAACCCTAATTGAGGATGAGATTACTTATATACTAGCTAACCTTAAGGTGCTTATTCACATCGGATGGCGATGGGGAAAACCCAATGGGACAAAAGTGTCCATGGCATAGGTACATGACCTCACAATGTAGTACTGCCAAATATATCTAATAAACCCATGTAGTACAAATGTGAGGTTTACAGAGATGTTAACCCTTACTGGAGACCTCTTAGGCATCGATGCCAACCACCTCTTTACTTTCAGTTCATTTGGTTATAGGTAGTAGATAGGCCGGATTTCAATTGAATGGTTCTGTATTGTATATTTTACATAAGTGCTCGCCAATTGTCTATGAAAGGCATGCCATGGGATAGCTTAATAGAGGGTATAAGTTTTACACTAGTGTAGGTAGTCTAGGATGCCTAGGACCTAATTTTTAACTTTGGTTGCCTAAATGGTGTAAACCCTAAGAACGAAGGAGATAAGGCAAAATGGAACCCCAATCCCTTGGTCTCTCTTGTATTCTCTTATGCATAATCTAAGAGTGCTCTTGCTCTCTACTCTCTCCCTCTTGCCTCTAACTTGCTTGTATGCATGATTTGAGCTCTCTAGGTGCTTATTTATACATGTTTAAGTGAGTTTGTGAAGGAGGGATCGACTTGCAAGGTGATCAAGCTACTATAACGAGTGTGTAGCAACAACGATGACGACATGAGCTCTCATGTGTGCTCCATCAACAGTGATACCTATAGCAATCCCAAGCTCAAGCTATCACAAGTTAAAAGTAACATACTCCACCCGTGAATTTGTGTGCTTGCTATGGCATATTAGCTAATTAGAGCATTGTGTGCTCTTGAGTGTGGTGGGGTGAACTCCCCATGACAAAAGTGACTCCTATGCCTATGGCACAAGGGATTATTAAATAAATGGCACTATTACTGGGAATAGGTCCACTGCTTAGCCAATTACATCTTGAATGGATGTGTATTGTTTCTGTTTTAAACACTAATGAGGTTATGCAAACAAGGAAAGATTAGATTAGAAAAATCAATTCCGTTTCTAGATTGTTGATGTATTTTATGCTCGTTTTTGCATTATGTATGATTCTTTCTATTGTTATTTTGATTCTGGTCTACATTACAAGTTACCCCAAAATGGATACCTACATGCTACTTGAAGCTTAAGGCTACTACAAGAGTAACTGTTCAATGTGGATCCCTAAGAAAAAACACCCTAGCCTCACTATGCCAATTCCTGAGTCTCATCAATGTCACAAGCCCTAAAGATTCAAAATCACAAGGGGAAGAAATTTTAGATGAATCTTCAACATCATCACCCCAGCAAATCTAGATCCCTAAAAAGCACAAAGATACATAAAAAGAAACTCAAGCTCAGAGGCTTAGGACCCTTCCTATTCTCAGGGAGGTCACGGAGGACACCCTCCTTGAGATGGAGGAACAACTGGATGTAGCAGAAAGGCAAACAGAAGATGGTGGCATGGAACCTCTTCCACGAGGAGAAACAAAAGAACCCAAAGCTATAGTTGAATTTTCCATGGTTGGCTCCTTCGAGAGACGGCGTAGCAGCCTGCACAGAAGAGACAATGATCAAGTGCTTCCACAAGTTCATCCGCCACTATGATCAAGTACTGGACCCAACCGTGATAGTGATAATCAGATTCTTCAACTTGATCATCGCACTGCTAGAGGCCTTCCTTGACTAGGACCACTACCATGAAGGCACGTAGGGCTTGGCCTTTGACATCAACAAAGGGCCAATGCTCAAGCACATTTTTGGATACTATGACCGCATCATGTGGATGCCAGCCTGGCACCTACAAACTTTTGAATATATGATGGAGACGACATTTCGGAGCAGCTAGAGAGTCTTCCATCAAGCACCCCCTACTCCTTCCTAATGCCGCAACTTTATCCACACATATTTGATCTACTACCACTAGATCTAGCTAGCTTTGAGTACGGACCTGAATTAGGGAGGGGGGTATGTTAACCACTCTGGTTTCGATTACTTTTCAAGCGTGGCTACACGTATTGTACTCATCTTTTGTAATTGCACAAAGTGCTTAATGTTGTAAAAGAGACATGGGATGACCGAGCTTATGGCATGTGTAATGCTGGTCATAAGGAATAGTTGTACATAGAGCTAGGAAGACTAGTTTTGGGCCCCTTATTGTAAATAGGCGGCCGGCCATTGTAACAGTTATGTCTATGCAGGACATGATTTGCTTGCTGATGGGTGAAGAACAAGTTGATGCACCTCTTGGACATTATGTAGATGAAGAGAATGTAGAGAAAATAGCTACATATGTGAAATACGTGCCAACAATTGGCATACAAGAGGTGCAAAGTATCTTTGCTAAAACCTTATTAATAGCAGGTAAGCTATTTAGTTGCCAAAGAGATTCCAATTTGTTGAAATTAGCAATTTTATTGCAACTAATGAGGTGTTTTCTCTCGTTTAGGAAATGACCAAGGACTATTGGCACATGCAAAGAGGCTAGCACTTCAAATGAATATGTCACTTCAACAAGCAAAGGTCAATAGGGAGAATATGGCATCACATTCATGTTCACAATTTCAATCTATCCAAGATGGGTTTGGAAACTCATTACAATGTGCAAAGACACTGATTGAAGCTCGACTATCAACTACAAGGAGGCGATGAAGCCTAACCAGCTCACAAATGAGCCAGATTGACTTCTTTCCAAAGCCTCGCAAGAAGAAGAAAGTGGCTATGCAAGCTAAGCTAGATGAGGGATCTAGCCAAAATGTTGAATCTTGTACTGATTAAAAGCTACAACATGTAATAGATTCCATCTTGTTTAGTGTTCTTCGCTATTGGATTGATATCCTTAATACTTTCTAGACAAGTGTAGCAATGCTTGAAACAACACATTGTATCAGCTTCTTCATAATTTGTATTTGCTATTATGGAAGCTACACATTGTATTAGCTACTTGATCATTTGTTTTTTATACATAATTTGCTGATGCTATATGATTATTAGACAATACATAATACTCTTTGTAAACTTTGAAATAAGCAACCACATGGTTAGCAAAAAATCTTGTTCCTGATTTATACATGGCTATTAAGCTCACCCCGTAGATATGGACACATGAGCCTTTATTAGCATTTTACACTACCATTGAGTTGAGTTTTACACATGTTTAGCTAGTGCCCATAGGCAATAGAATAAGGTTATGTACATAGTTACGTAAAAAAGGGGCCTACAATGGCTGTAGAATAGCACCTGGACATCATGTATAAACAATGTAAACTGAAAATGTACTATGCAACAAAAAAGAGCATGGCATTCCATCATCTGCAATGTAACAATACAAAAAGCTTGCATAATGGAAGTATGCAGCAAAAAGAGCCGATCATTCCATAATGTCAAAACATAAGGTTCAAAGCTACATAATTTGCCTATAGAGGCAATCCTGATTACTCATTTAATAGCTCCTCACAATCACTCTGGCTCTTCAAGACTCCTGACAATTCTAGTCTTGTGTCACATCTCCACATAGCATTGCTTGCTTACTCCTCCCCAACATGTATGGTACATCCGAATGCCTTTGCCATTATCCTTGGCTTCTACAATTCTTGTGCTACCCTCTGCTTTCTTTGAAGTAGTTTTTGAGGGGGGCAAGAGGTGCATGTGTCCTCAATGATGCCTTCGTCTAGCCCTAGAGCTGTTGAGTTGCTAGCATCTGCACTTGAAATAGAGTAGCCAAGCTGAATTCTTGGACCTGCATAACAAATTAGAGTCGAGTTTGTAATTAAAGAATACAATCCAACTTTAAACTAAGAACCATAAACCATGCTAGATAAGACAATGTGCAACACCTGTGCTTGTCCGTGGAAGAGATGTTTTGAATTTGTTGCACAATTCATCCACCATGGTAGAAGTGTCGTTATGCTTTGCTATGGGGCTGTAGGGTCAGCCACCACCTCCTGTTCATGTGACTCTAACATCCCATCATGAATGTCACTTATAACCTGGGTCTCTTCAAAATCATGCAGGCCAGTTTTTGAGGGGGGCAAGAGGTGCATTTGTCCTCAATGATGCCTTTGTCTAGCCCTAGAGCTGTTGAGTTGCTAGCATCTGCACTTGAAATAGAGTAGCCAAGCTGAATTCTTGGACCTACATAACAAATTAGAGTCGAGTTTGTAATTAAAGAATACAATCCAACTTTAAACTAAGAACCATAAACCATGCTAGATAAGACAATGTGCAACACCTGTGCTTGTCCGTGGAAGAGATGTTTTGAATTTGTTACGCAATTCATCCACCATGGCAGATGTGTCGTTATGCTTTGCTATGGGGTTGTACGGTCAGCCACCTCCTGTTCATGTGACTCTAACATCCCATCATGAATGTCACTTATAGCCCGGGTCTCTTCAAAATCATGCAGGCCATCATTTGCTTTGCTAAGACTGTCCTCAAGTGACTCCTCAAAAACCTTAGCGCCTCCACTATACGCATCCATGGTATCTGCATCTTCATGATCTATTGCAAGAAGGCCAATTTTAACACATTTCTAGAAGACCCAAAAAATAGCACATTGTAAAAAGATTCATAACATTATAACAAGTATGTATTTGCAAGATTGTAGACTAAAAACATGGTAGTGTATGCAACCATTTACAGTACACACATGCAAACCTAAGGAAGACACTTCTACTGTTGGAAATCTTCCTGCCCTGTGGGCTCCTCTTGTCCCATGACATCATCTGCAAACTTTGTACCATGACACATTATGCCACCTTTAGGAGGAGTCCTAATTGTTGGTTGCACCCTATCTTTTGACCCCTCTTGCACGGCTTTGTAATTTGCCAACCCACAATCTATGTATTCAGAAATGAATGCTTCCTTATTTGTGGCCACACTATCCTTATGTAGCTCACAAGCATATTGGAGCTCTGCCCGAGATTGGATGGCCCCATCTCTTACCAAGCGGTATTGCTTCATGTATATACAGCAGCGCCTTTGTCAGCAGTGCTTCGCACGGGAGCATTCATGTACTTCATAACTTGTTCTTTTGTTGTCCCTCTATCACTAAAAATCACATCCGCGCTTGCATGTTGGTTTAACCTATGGTTATTAAAGTACTCCAAGAGCGACTAAAGTGGACTGGCTTGCCATCCTTATCCTTGCATGCTGGCTGCAAACATACAAAGCACTTCTTATATTGGCCGGAAGCTAACCTCTCACAATATCGACGCTCCTCCCACTACAACAAAAAAATGGTAATCATACAAAGCAAGTATGGTCTGGCTTGCTATCCTTATCCTTGTATGCTTCTTGTATCAGTGTTACAATATCGATGCTGCTCCCCCTGCAAACAAAAAAATAATAGTCATACACAAAGCAAGTATGGCAGAAATTGCTGATGCACACTCTTGCAAACATGTATGTAAGTTGCATATGTGTGTACACTTGCATGCAAACATACACATATGGACAAACATGTGTGCACCCTAGCTTGCTGTCTGTCACTTTTCCACAAGTTACATGCAACAAAGTTGCACATACGTGTGCCCGCACACGCACACACACACTTGGGCACAATCTTACAGTCACATGTTCCAACACACATGTATACACCGCTCACACAAATATGCAGACACATGTATGCACACTCTTGTAAACACACATGCATGTATGTAAGTTGCATATGCATGTACACTTTCATGCACGCTCTTGTAAACACACATGCATGTATGTAAACACACATGCATGTATGTAAGTTGCATATGCATGTACACTTGCATGCACACACTCACACAACCATATGGACACACATGTGTGCACACTGTTGATATCAATTTTCAGCCACAATTTGCATGTATGCGTACACTTGGATGCAATCTTACAATCACGTCCCTAAACGCACACATACAACACAACACATGCTAATAAACATGTAGCCAAGCGTTTGTGAACACACCGCTCACACACTTGGACACAATCTTACACTAACATCTTCCAACACACATCTACATACCACTCACACAAATATGGAGACACGTGGGCACACAAACACACCATTCTTACACACATGCATACGCCGTCCTACTCTCTCTCTCTCTCTCTCTCTCTCTCTCTCTCTCTCTCTCTTTGTATTGTAAATGACACGCATAGACACAAACCCACAAAAAAAAACCTTACACTCACATTCCTAAACACAGAAACACTACACACATTCCTAAACACAGAAACACTACACACATGTGTGCATGATATTGTTATCACCAATTTACCCATAGATACCGATACACTCTTGCACTCACGTAAGTAAACACATATGGAAACACATTTTTTCACCCCTCTTACAATTTTTGTTGCACACAAATAGGCGCGTGCGAACACACACACATAGACACGCATGTACACTTTGTTCAGCCAAATATGCATGCCAAAAATAGCCCTCTTGACACACACACACACACACACACACACACACACACACACACCATATTTCAAACATGTTGCAAGCTTTTAAAATGGAAAAAGCATGGAACAAAAAATCATGCCTGACATTGGAAATCCCTGGGAACAAGAAAGCATGGAACAAGCTAGAAAATCGAAGCTTGACTCACATCTTGCTCCCGTCAATAATTGTATACAAGGCTTCATGAGTCTTCGAGTTATCTATCGGGTTGCTTGCTCGTTCGAAAGCTTGGTGGGTATCACAAGATTGCGAAGAAGATGCTCCTTGCCCTCTTTGAACTCCAAGGATGTGGCACGGCTGATACCATGGTGAATTGCCCTGCTTCTTCTTCACCTTCAATTCCCCAAGGCCCTTCTTGATCTACCTCCTCCCATGAATCAGAACCCTCTTCCTCTTCCCCCCCTCATGCTTTTCAAAATGCCCAAACCTTCTTTCAAGAAAGCCCTCCTCCTCTTCTATGCAGCTAGACCCAGAATCAAAAGAGATCTCAACAATTTCCTCAACCCTAAATGCCCTTTCCATCCCTGGGGAGCAGGCAAGAAAGCAGCACCGAAAACATTTCGAGTCCATGCCATGGTGAGAGAAAAGCAAAGGGGGGGTTTCAAATTTCATGAGCGAGTGTGGGTGGGCCCTTTCCTGTTCTTGGCACACTACAAAGGTGGCACTTAGCACTGCACAGGAAACAGGTGGTGCTTCTTCTTGCTGCATAGGCGACTGACTGTTGGCAGCAAATAGTGCTGCACACAGGCTGCAAATTGACGATACTTGGTCATCATTATACTTGCATGCATCGTGTTTGCATGTGCATAGCCACATGTGACGAGGCTTTGGAATTTCTAAATTCCAATGGATGCGAGCTCTTATGTGGGGAAGAGGGCATTCACACACCATTGCCACAATGACATCCCATATTTTGCAGCTCCTTTTTGAACTTTGTCATGAATTAGAGAAGATTTTTTTTTAACATCACCTTGTGGGGTTATCTCAATGACTAGGAAGGGTCTTAAGCCTCTGAGCTTGAGTTTCTTTTTATGTATCTTTGTGCTAAATAGGAGGACCATGTCACCCTCATTCATTTTATCTTTTAGCTAGTCGTTGAACCATTGTTTACGCCTTAGCTTTTCAACAATCATGCTGTATACAGCGAAGGCGTGTTTTATCAAGATTTTCAAGCTCAAAAAGGTGACAACCTAAGACGTTTCCTATGAGCTTCTCTTGTACTGCGATGCGTAAGTTGGGGACCAAGAACTCCATTGGCATGACCGCTTCAGTGCCATAAGTCAAACTGAAGGTGGTGGCATTGGGGACTGCCTTGTAGGATGTTCTATAAGCCGAAAGTACTACCCAGCAAACAACTTTTGTCCCAATCGTGGTCGCACAGCTGGCCTCCACAATTTTAGTTTTAGAATGACACACAAAACCTTGTTCATGCTCTCAGCTTGGCCATTCTCTTGAGGGTAATAGGGGGATGACTTTTTGTGAGTAACGAAGAACTCTTATAAGAGGAATTGGATTACCTCATTAATGAAATGTGTTCCATTATCACTCACAAGCTCCAGAGGGCAACCAAAGCGTGTGATGATTGATTCATAAAGGAATTTGGCAGTTGATTGTGCATCAACTTTACGGGTAGCGGTAGCCCAAGCGTCAACCCACTTAGTGTAATAGTCCATGGGACAGCAATTATATATCTAGCTTGAGTGTATCTGGTGCTGGATTGATGGGTCCAATGAAATCAATCCCCCATTTTTTAAATGGTTGCAAGGACACTACAAGGTTCAGGGGCATGTTGTCCTTAAAGCGGGGAATTGCCACACGTTGGCACTCATCACACCACTTGACATATTCTGTTGCATCCGCCACATTAAGGTGGGCCACCATAACCCAGCTGTGAGGACTTTGCATGCCATGAACCTGCTGCAAAGTGCCCACCAGCACAGGCAAAGTGAGCATGTTCTAGAAGGAAGACATATTCATCTTCACGAACACGTCATAGAATCTTGTCTTTTCCTACCTATAGAGTTGACCTGTAATGAGTTGGTAGGGCGCTGCTTGTTTAATTAGGCAACGAGCATGGTCCTTGTTTAGGAGGGGATCCACTGGTAAGCCATTGGCTAAAAAGTGTGCTACCTCCTCGCCCCACTCAAGAATTAAGCATAGTTGGAATAGGGTAGCATCTGGTAAATCATCTTCTACTCCCATGGGTGGCTCGTCGTGTTAGGGATCCTTTACATATGTGGTCTATCAAAATATCGTGAGAGCCTTTCCTCACTGTAACGGTGAAGTCAAACTCAAGCAATATAAGAAGCCACTTGGGATTTCACCTGTCGTACAGGGTTTATTTACCAGGTATAGAAGAGCTTAATGGTCCACAAAGAAAATGAATTTAGTCAACCCAGAAGATAATGGTGAAATTTCTCAACGGTGTAGGCCATGGCTAACCCTTCTCTTTTGGTTGTGGTATAATTTCTATCAGCTTCATTGAGTTGGTAGCTGGCAAAGCTAATGGGGAAGTCCATCTTGTGTTCACCCGGTTGGGCCAGCACACACATCCAACAGCAAAAGCAGAGGCATCGATGTGGACATGAAAGATAATGTCCTAGTTGGGGGACCTGAGAATTGGAGCGCTTGCCAAGGCTTTCGTGAGAGTTGTATAGGCCTGTTGGCATTCCTTTGTCCACTCAAAAATGATCAAGAGTCCATAAAGAGGTTTAGCTATATCAACATACATAAAAATAAATCACCGATAGTAGCCGACATGTCCCTTAAAGTTAGTGGGTGAGGGTAGATCAAGGATGAGACACACTTTGCTATCATCTGTGGAGATTCCTTGCCTGGAGACAATGTGTCCCAGGTTCACTCCGTCTAACCCAAAACTGACATTTGAGCGGGTTTAATGAGATGCGATATAGCCTGCATCTTTCTAACACCTTATGCAAATAGTTAAGGTGTGCCTTCCATGAGGAGTTGACACAAAGGTCATCCATAAAGACCTCAAGGAATTTTCGAAGATATTCCTTATAGGCCATGCACATTAAATGTTGGAAGGTGTCGGGGCATTGGTCAGCCTGAAGGGCATGACACAGTATGCATAAGTGTCCCATTCGCGGTGGTGAAGGCTATTTTGTGTTGATCCTTTGGGTCGATCAACACCTAGTTGTAACCTGAGAATCCATCAAGGAAGCTGTAGGCTTCCTTTCCCGCTACTCGTTCTAGCACATGTTTAGTGAAGGATAAGGGGTAATGATCCCTTTTATGATGGTGGCATTGACCTTTTTGAGGTATGCACTCTTACCTTCCCGTTCTTCTTGGGCACTATCACAATGGGTGATACCCATTATGTATGTTCTATTTCATAGATGAATCTGCATTAATGAGTCTATCAATCTCTTCTCAGACCATCTTGGATCATTTTGGGTTCATAGGATATGCCCTTTGTTTGACAGGCCTTGCTCAATCAATCGGGATGGTGTGCTTGACTACTTCAAGGGGTACACCTTTCATTTTCGTGTACTTCTAGGCGAAGAAATCCTAGAAGTTTGTAAGCAGAGCAATGAGCTCGGTCTCTTCCTCTATAGAGAGGTCTTCTCTATGTATACTGGCCTCAGGTCTTTGATTGGGCCTACCAGGTTAATTTCTTTAACCTTGGCTGGACCATCATATGAGGTCCCTGGTTTTCCATTATGAGACCTTTGGGCCGAGTCATATTGGACAAATTTGTCGGCCATCTGAAAGGTCTTGAGATGTTTGGACACCTGTTCGGTCTCTTATTCCCTAAATGCTTTCTTCTTACACTAGCCTTTTGGCTTTTTTTTCTGCTAGCACTAACTTTTTATTGCATGCTTTGTGTGCAAACTGGCAAAGCTTTTCTGGTTTTGGTTTGGGATCGATGGTATCCATTGGCTTTGGGGGGTCATGTGGACCACAAGGGAGCTACTAGCAAAATCCTTTTGCCATATTTATATTTTGTTGAAGTGGTCATGTGCTTCAATAACCCCAACATACTTTAGCCAGTGTCTAAATCATCTCGAAAGACATATCATTCTGGCCTGGGGAATCCATCAGGCTTGTGAGTCCTGTGGGAGCATGTGTCCCCCTTGATGGTTCTGCTCTAATGGCCTGTTTAAGTTCCTGGGTGTGTGGCAACACTAGGCAGGTATGCTGAGCTAAGCATGTATAGATATGTGATCTCCTACTCATCTACCATAGCAAACCTCGTGCCGGTGCATCTAGGTAGAATCTCTAGGGTGGCAAGGATATGCATCCAATTCTCGGAGTCTTCTAGCTTCAGAAGAGGTGCACATTCCTCACTATCCTTTTCATCATCAAGGGTCGTGTGGCACGTTTGACACAAATGGACTGCAGTGGATCGATTTGTGGTTTCTAATTCCTCTGCAAAGGGTCTTCCACTCATTGGGTGTACCTTCCACATGCGTAGGTTGATCTTTACTGCTTGATCCTTTCTTCGAATGTAAATGTGGCCGGTATCCCACATCTTGCATTCTCTCATGAATGGTTGCCCAAGGATGCAGTCATAAGAAACGGGTTGACATCCAAAGTTTATCACCACAAAGGTGTGGTGGTAAGTGGTTCCAAGGATATTTATCTTCAAATCCTTCAATAGGCAAATGGGTCTAGCTGTGGCTCCATCAACGAGTTTGACTAGCAATGTGATGTCATCCATGGCAGGTGCTCCCTATTTTCCTAGCATTGTTTTGTCACAATGCTCATTCCTCCTCCCCCATTCAGGATTGCTATGACCTATAGGCCATCAAAGGTTATTGGCAAATCCGCATTCAATTCGTCTCCTTCGAAGTACTGTCCAAGCTTATTTGCTCGAACAGTGGGGGTGCGAGTGATTTCGTGGGGTATAACAAGTTCATCTTCCTCAGACTCATTAGAGCTGTTTGGCTCCATAGATTTTTGCATGCCTGCCCCTAGGCATCCCTCCATCTAGTCCTTTAGATCTTTCCATAAGCTTGGGCTATCTTGAAACAAGGTGCCGATAGGGATCTGGATCTGAGAGGAAAGGAAGGAAGAGAGACTAGCAATGTCTTTAGGAGTGGAGACTTCCATGAGGAAGGTTGATTTGGCTTAATCTTAAGCTCTTATGTGTGTATGGGATGTGGATAGGAATTTATGTATCTATTCTTTTAAGGTGCTCATCCCCCAGATCTTTGAGATATTCGGCTACCTAGTCTCCCTGGTGGGGGGTAGCTGCTGCAGTGGGTTCTACTACTTCTGTTGGCCTCTTTGGGGGTGATTGGTCTGGGAGCTCTCTCGAATATACATGATCTTCTTCAATAGGTCTCACATTGGAGACCGATGGACATGGCTCAAGGTAGGAAATAGGAGGCTCATCTTCTATTTGTGCTTGGCAGTCCTCCCTAACCAATGCTTAGTAGTCTTTCTTTCTCCTCTACGGGGTTAGGATATTCAAAAAGCTTTTTCAGTAGCTGATTAGCATCAATCGATTCCCAGGCTCAGGTGGCTAAGCATAGTAGGTCTTTCTCTTTTGATGAAGAGGTTTATGCATGTGTTGTCGTGCCATCTTCCGAACCAATTTTGATAACTACCCGGCAATCTCCCTTGCCAATCTTCGTGGTTTTCTTCTTTGAGTGTCTAGTCTCACTCGTGCTTGTTCAGGGACATTCTTTGAGGATAAGAGCTTGGCTTGTCCCGGTCTCATGAGGTAGATGCCTCTACTGCTTTGCAGAGCATGAGCTGTGGCTCTTTGTCTAGTTTGTAATCGGGTTACAGCGTTGAGAGGGACCGTGTGGATGAAGTCGTCTCTTACACTTAGCATGTTAATGTTGGCACTCGGATTAGCTTCATGAACCTTCCCCATTGTTCCAAGTCTTAGCAGACAATATTTATACATATGGTCAATTCCACACCCAACACATACTGGGGTGAATGCGGGAGCACCTACCAAGGTACTCACCATCCCTTTCTTGATAGGACACTTAGGCACTCGATAAGGCCCTGCGCAATGGTAGCATTGCATAGGTGGTCATTTCACCATGGTATTCATGTCTCTAGCCCATGGCATTGGGGTAGCTATGTACACTGAGTACATTTGGTCTCCCTCCATAACATAGTGGCTTAGAATTTGAGGGGGTGGGCTTGTTGGTTCAAGGGTTTCATAGGTAGGAACTTCTAGAATTTCCCCCTCATCCCCTTCTTTGAAGATTTCTGTTAGGGTTAGCTGATGAACTGGTGTGATTTGTGGTGGCAATGGGGGTTGAGGTGGGAGAACCGGGGATGGTAAGGGCATTTCAGGTATCCTAAGGATTCCTCTTTGGGCCACTTCTTGGCATGGTTGAGGTGCATTATGGAGAGCAAGTGTTGGCAAAAAGCCAGCGGTTTTCTTGGGATGGCTAGCAAGGCCTTAGGTAGAGCGCAGGCTTAAGCTGCCCTCTTGATAGCAGTTCGTAACTTCGTGATTGCCCCATATTTGGTAATATTTGCAATAAAGGTTTGGACGGGGTTGCAAATGTGGACCCTCCGTGCTGGTATGGTTAGCTTGACAGATCGGGCACCATACAAGCTCCCTCTTCAGATAGAGATGGGGTTGGCTGACCCGATCTTGACCTTGACTAGTTCTCCAATGTTGGGTCATCTACTGCATTAATGCAGCGGCGGCCAACTGCTCAAATTGTTTTCTAGATGTGGACTCGTTTCTTTTTCCATCATATTTCGTACTAGTGGCCTTGAATGAGGTTTCTGCTGATGTACCCTCATGGAGTTCTCGAGAACATGTTTCCTTGAAGTTTTCCTCAAAGTCCATAGCACTCCTACAACATTGCTCAAAGGAGGTATGGGCCAAGGCATACGATGAATTATGCAAGGGTACGTCATCCAGACCTTCCAAGAATCTCCCAATTAGTCTTTCATCTCTTAAACTTGTCTCTGGCACTGCAACAGCGAGAGTGGAGATATCTGACTCTATTGATATACTCTCAGATGGTTTCACTATCCCTTTGCTTGACATTGTGTAACTGTTCCACCAGACTCCATCTGGTACCTTGGTGAGAATATCCTACCTTAAAGGCCTCTTTCAAGGATTTAAAGGTGGCCTTGTCCTCAGCTTTCAGGGACCTAAACCATTAGCCTGTTTTACCGTCTAGGGTGTGTTGGGATTGGTAATGCCAAATTGTTGGGGGTAAGAAGTGAGTTAATATAATTGATTGGAGAGATTTTATGCACACACCCAAGTTTACATTGAGGAGGGGTGTTGAAATGTGCAATGTAAAATGAATGGGTTATTTGGTTGAGTGTATGAACGCACCCTAGAGGTTCAAGATACTGTGGCAAGATAAGAATGCCACATGTATAGTGTGTGAGTGTTGACCAAAATAATGGAAAAGGGAGTGCCACATGGATGATGATGTGTAAAGTGGAATAAGGCTAGAGGGCTTATATCATTGTATGCTTCATTATGAATGCAATAGAGCAATAGAATCGAGTGTTGAGTGTGCATTCTCTCTCTCTCTCTCTCTCTCTCTCTCTCTCTCTCTCTCTCTCTCTCTTACGGAGTTTTTAGTGTGGTTTAATCCACCTTAATTATGTTGCTTAATCTATGTCTATCACCATGATCAATCCCATTTTAGGATTCTTTCACATGGTATCAGAGCTTGGGTGGGCTCTTGGTCATGGTGAATATTTATGTATAGTTTTTTCTTGGTTATGAGTTCTCTGGTTAAGCATTATTTTTAGTTATTGTGGGAAAAACATTATGCACACTCATATTATCATTTGGATTTACATTTGTGAGGATTTGAGAGAGATTTGGAGATGCCATTCTCAAGTTTGAGAGGAGATTTGCAAACAAGGAGGTTGCATAGAAGCTGCCTAAGAGAGTTGCAAATTGGAGTTTTACAACATGGAGAGCCTGCTCATCATCAAAGAAGCTGAAAATGGAGATTTTAGCAAGTATGAAGACTATGGAGTCTTCGGTGTCATCAAGGAAGCTGTCAAGGAGATTTGTGAAGGTATTTTGGTGTTTTTGCCTCCAATTTGGTGTTTAAGCATGGAAGAATGCTCGTATTTGAAAAGGGTTGCCATGTTGGGATTTGTGAATCCTATGGTTCTTTGCACTTGGGCAAAGAGCATGTGTGGAGGTGCATGCTTGTCAAGATGATGGCAAGTGAGATGGTGGACTCAATGGAGTTCACATGTGTGTGCATCAAGAATAGGATGCACTTGTGAATGTTGCTCAAGGAGATGAGCAAAGTGGTGATGGCCTGATTTGCAGCTCATGTTGGAGCATGTTGTAAGGGCATGGCTTGTGGAATCACTCATGCAAGAAGGGCAAGTGGTGATGGAAGCGACTAGGTCTTTCACATAAGTGTTTTGCACCTTGGAGGCTTCTTGGAATAGAGAAGCAAATGGAAAGCACCTTTGATTGCATGCAAGATGGTAGCATGCATGTAGATCTCATTGTGGAGATTCTAATGGTGGCCATACAATGGCTACAATAACCTCATGAAAGAGGTTAAGGAGACAAAGAGTTGTAACTAAAAGAAGTTACATAAATAGAGAGCTTGGACATCAAGCCGGCAAGTGCCAATGCATCCAAGTTTGTGTTAGAGAAGTCTTACACATTCAACAACAAAAAGAGGTGATGCAGACACAAAAAGGCAAGTTGTGGAAGAGAAGAGCCATAGCAGGGATAGTTGGAATAAACAACAAGCAGCGAACCAGCAGTCCATAAGCTAAAAGGAGAGCAAACTCATAGAAGAGCGCAATAGTAAGTAGCAAAGAAAGGAAAGGATCAGAAGAATCGATTCAAATCCAAGATCAGGTCGCAGGAACATTAAAGTCACCACCATGAAAGCTAGGATGAGCTTGAGAAATATGAGAAGCAACATCCAATGGCAGACATGGGACTGGTATTCTGAGGGAGATTTACTTGTGAATGGGACTTTCTTTGGCACTAGAGCCTCTTCAAACTGTGAGAAAGCAGCATTAGTAGGGCCGAATCCATCATCTTTGAGAAGGGTAGTCGGAGGTAGCTCGCAGCTCGAGCACTAGGGCAGTAGCACTCCCTTAGCAGGCCGTCTCCAACAATAACCTGACAGTCCACTAGTGCAGTTCATCTCACATGAGTACAAAAAAGGTGTAGCTCCATCATTCTCATGAGAGTGGTAGGATGGTGAGGAGCAGAGAAAAAGAAGAAGACGTTGCCGCTAGCTCCTCTACGCGGCAACTCAACATATACAAGTGCCTTATCAAGATCGAGAAAAAAAAGATAAGGTTTCATGGCCATTGGTTTTCGGGAAAAATAGTCTAAGGGTTTGACACTTTCAAAAGTGTAATAAGCTAATATTCACGTGCTTGATTGAATCATATCAATGCTCCTTGATTTAAATATTTTGTGGGGGTTAAATGAAGTTCTATGCAATGTGTGTGCCCATAGAGAGGCATGTTAACATTCTCGTGTGGTCATAGAAACCACGATGATGGAAAAGGCACTGCAAGGAGGTGGCTTGGAAACCACGATGATGGAAAAGGTGTTGCAAGGAGGTGGCTTGGAAACATCACAAAAAAAATAGCATCATCATCGACTCTGCATCTTGGTGGACATGTAGAATCACCATGCAAATTTTTGGTGGCCATGTTGAGCTGACATTTCTTTTGACGGGTTAAGTGAAGCCCGAAATTTGGTGCTCACACATGATGTGGCATGGAATGGCCAAGAGAGCCATAGTTTGGTGTTTGTGCCCAATTGAGGCATTGATGTATTGTTTGTGGGTGCCCAACCCCTACTTTTATGCATAAAAATGATGTAACTCTCACCCAAACTATAAGGGTTCCCCTGCCGCCCGAGCCCACGAGTGCTTAAAATGGTTTGTAATGTGGTGTGAGTTGAGTTGTGCACACATAGGCGTCGCACTTTATGGGTTGGTTCCTTTTCGCAGGCACGTGGGTGTCCTAAAAGCACTTGGGTGGTTCCGCCCGAGCAAATTGGTGCTCGAAACGGACTTGAGGTGTCTTGGTTGGCTAGATACACGCACATATACGTGTTGAACACTCCAATTTGCATTGAGGGGGAGTGTTGAGATTGGCAATGCCAAATTGTTAGGGGTGAGAAGTGAGTTGATAAAATTGATTGGAGAGATTTTATGTACACACCCAAGTTTACATTGAGGAGGGGTGTTGAAATGTGCAATGTAAAATGAATGGGTTATTTAGTTGAGTATGTGAACGCACCCTAGAGGTGCAAGATATTATGGTAAGATAAGAATGCCACATGTATGGTGTGTGAGTGTTGACCAAAAGAGTCGAAAAGGGAGTGCCACATGGATGATGATGTGTAAAGTGAGATAAGGCTAGAGGGCCTATATCATTGTATGGTTCATTGTGAAAGCAATAGAGCAATAAAATTGTGTGTTGAGTGTGCATTCTCTCTCTCTCTCTCTCTCTCTCTCTCTCTCTCTCTCTCTCTCTCTCTCTCTCATGGAGTTTTTAGTGTGGTTTAATCCACCTTAATTATGCTGCTTAATCTATGTCTATCACCATGATCAATCCCATTTTAGGATTGTTTCACAGGGTGAGACCAAAGGCACTCACCTTAACTTGATCTTCTACGTGGCCAAAAGCTTCACAAATTTAGTTGAACATATCCAAATGTGGGATAGGGTCTCCAGCCCCATCAAATTTAGTGATCAGCTTTGAGATGTTTGCAGGTTTGTTCTGCTCTAATATGGGTGCAAGTGCAGGTTGCACTAGTGTTGGGGGCGTGATGCCCGTAGCCACCCCCCTCCCTATTTCCATAGCTAATCTTAACATTTCTAGGGTTATCCCCTGCCATGGTTGGAGTGGGTGTAGGTTGAGGAATGTTTGGAGGAGGAGCAGGGCCAAGAGGATAATATACCATTGGAGGCCCTTGTCTTATAGGTGTGTTAGATTGTGTCCCTTGTGGTCCCACGTGGTACCCAGCGTATGCTCCCTATGGTGGGTATCGTTGTTTGATATAC
This sequence comes from Cibotium barometz, assembly GCF_041138505.1. Lineage (NCBI taxonomy): Eukaryota > Viridiplantae > Streptophyta > Polypodiopsida > Cyatheales > Cibotiaceae > Cibotium > Cibotium barometz. The sequence continues at coordinate 19,380,272 of NC_141046.1, read as the reverse complement.
AAGCGGACTAGGCTGATGTGATGGGCCTAGGTAGACCCTTTGAAGTTTCTACTCCTTGAGAAGATGGACTTGGCCCTAGGTTTTGTACAAGTCTTTGGGCTCTGTAAGAATTAGCCACCCTTGAGACGAGCATGGCTCTCCAGATTGGTGGTTCAGTCTGGGTCTGATGGCATTTGCTCTGCCCTATTTCTGCTCTAGGATCTAGAGACGACGTTGTGTGAAGATTTTTTAAAACCCCAAACTCAACTTGTACATGTGTACATGAGTGATGTTCCGTATTGTGGTAAAGTCATGGGAGCACTCATTGACTCAGTGTGGGCGTCATGGATGTGTGGTTATATGTGGCAATCAAGGTTTAGGCTTTGATGGAAGTGTATGTGCAAGGAAAATGATGAGATCTTGGAAGCATAGACTTGTCCAGAGCATGGTCTGCTTAAGATGGTGTCAGTCATTCGGTTGCTCTGTATGTGTGCGTGTCCCAAAAATAAAAATGGGTACTTGTAAATTGTATTCGAAAATGTTCAAGTGCATGGGGGCAATTAGTTGTTGGAGGTGCCAATTTAATGTGTGTATGAGGGGTGAAAATGTCCAAGATTAAAAGGAAGCATGTGGAAGGGTGATGTGGCTGTGCATGGCTACGTGTGTGCATGAGCTGGTTCTGGAAGGGGAAAGGAAAAGAAGGTGATGGGCATGTGAATGGCGGGGGAGAGATGGCGCATGGAGCATTCGACAGAAGGGAGGATGCCGATTCGGGCCGTGGGTGGCGGGTTTTTCCAGAGCGGAAGGAGTAGAACGGAGAGGAGAGCGAGCAGCTGGAAGAGATTCGAGGAGGGCTGAACAAAGCAGAACAACAGAGAGGAGGAGAGGAAGGCATACGGAAGAGAGGTGATTGGAATGCATAGCAGGTGGCAGCAGAAGAAGAGGAGAGGATGTCGATGGGCTAGCGAACTGCAAAAATGAAGAAGGTGATGAAGGGGAGCATTGGAGACGGGGGAGTTGTTGCTGCTGTGAGCTTGTGTGTCGGGCTAGCTGAATCCTGAGAGGTGATCCAGAGAAGGCTTGGGCATGGGTGCTAGATGAAGATGGTTCTGAGGACGTAATGGATGTTCAACTCTGTAAAGATGAAATCTTGTATTGAAATAAAGTTTTGTACTTACTCTTGGGTCTGGTGTTCTGGGTGTGTTTGTATCAGTGTGTGGAAGTGTGACACTCTGTAAAGGCATATATAGCTATACCGCTTCCATGTCATCAATGTGGGCTCACTTTCTTGTGGATGGTCCATACCTCTCGCCCTAGGTTGCGGTTCTTCCGATTGTGTGTTTCCCATGGTAAAATTGTGAAGCCTCGAAGCAAGGCTTCTCTGTGAATGTGTGGGAGAGGTAGGACTTGCTCTTGGATAGGTGATCTCTCTATACACTGAGGTTCGGACTCTCTTGTCTCGAGGTAAGGAGTTTCTCGTCCCGTACTAGGATAGTATTCACTCTCACTAGTGCTGTCAAAGATGAGCACCATTTGGCTCCATGTGATATACCGATGGGTTTGACCTTATAAGCGAGGGAGCTCTGGGAGAGTTCAGGTTGTCAAAAAGAGGGTTGTTTCACACCAATTTACCCGAGAATAGGTGCATGGGAATGTGGAACTATTGTGTAGAACCCCCCTTGAGAAGTTTTTTTTTTAATGGAACGACCGTATACTTTGGGATGGTATGAGCGTACGCTTTCTAGATATCAAGGGAACGAGTGTACACTTCTCAGAGAGCAAATGGCACGTACGTTTGCTATAGACATGACAAGTGATACAAGCATATGGCACAAATGGAACAACCGCACACTTTTTGAAGCTAGGAAAAGAGAGAATGGCATGGGAGTGGCAAAACTAACACAATCATTAGCAAACACAATGAATGCTTTGGAATGGGTGTACCCTTTGGGAAGGAACAGTTGTGGCATAGAAGGAATAGCCAAAGAAAAAATGGAATGGCCATGGCACTGTCAAATTCAAACATTTTTTCAAATTTTTCAAGGGATTTTAGGGAATTTAAGGTTGCAGGTCTGACAGCCACCCACTATATTCCTTCACAATGCAATTATACCTACTTGGTTGAATGCAATTGAATGCTCTTTATGCCCACTTAATGTAATTATTCCATTTTTAATGCAAACTACCACATTCAAGAATGGAGATCTTCCTAGATTTGGCTAGAGAGAATGGAACGGGCATGGCACAAGTGCCTCAGACGTGGCCTGTAAAAGGAACGGTCGTTCGCTTCTCAAACTTACCTGCAGAATGTGATTTCCATCTTGTTTTTCCCTCAAATTCTGGCAATTTTAGGTATCTTCCCACTATTTTTTGGGTTTTTTATTTAATAGAGAGCTAGGGCTAGCCTCAAACTATCTATTGATGCCCACAATGCTTAATGAAACCTAACTAATTAAGATTAATTTGTTAATTAATGTAAGGTACAAACTTTATGAAAAAAGAACAAAAAATCAAAGATTTGCATGAATGTCAAGGGCAATGTTTGAGCACTTACTTGCTTCTCCCACACTCGGTGAAGATCTTAATGCTCCAATGCTTGATCGACCTCCATTGCTCCATGGAATCACCATCAACAAACAAAAACAAGCTCAAACTCAAGCAACCAACCAATGGATTTGCACTCCAACCAGGCCAAATAAGGACTCTAGCAAATGAACAAAGTGTAGGACCCTAAGCTAAATGCATTCCCCAGCAAAGACAATAGTGCCAAAGATGTTAAACCTAACATACTACCTTGCACAAAAGAGAGAGAGATAAAAGAGAAGAGAAACAACATGCAGGGTCAAGTCCAGAGAGGTGCATTTAGCCAACCCTAATGAGGGTTAACTCCTCAATGTGAAGCCACTAGGAGCTCATTCCACCTCTACTTGTGTCACCCAAGTACAGATTCAATAGCTAGGTATAGAGAGCAAGAAGGAGGGAGCTATGGAGTACAGATTCAATAGCTAGGTAGAGAGCAAGAAGGAGGGAGCTATGGAAAGCTCAGCCTTCACCTCATGCCACATGCATGCAAGGGGGACTTGGTAGAGAGAAAAGAGAGGGGAGATAAGGAGAGAAGCTAGAGCATCACCATCTCTATAAGCACACACCAACAATCAAGCGTACAAGCACAATAAGCAAGCATACAACCATAAGCTCATCAGAGAGAGAGAGAGAGAGAGAGAGAGAGAGAGAGTGAGTGAGAGAGAGGCAAGACTCAAATGAGACTAATGGGATTGTCCCTTTTCATATTTCATCAAATGTCTTATATACAAGAGCTCATAGTTTACAATGGTTGGCCGCCCATTTACAATTGGGAGCCCAAAACTAGTCTTCCTCACTCTATGTACAACTATTCCTTATTATGACCGGCATTACACAAGCCGTAAGCTCGGTCATCCCATATCTCTTTTACATTAGGCGCTTTGCAAAATTATAAAAGATGAGTACAATAAGCGTAGCCATGCTTGAAAAGTAATTTTAACTATAGCTTTATATGGTAGTAATGTGTGTGAATACACTTAGGACCGCTGGAGTACTTTTTCCCTCACTAGGAGGTTTTTTCCCCCATGTGTATGTACACCCTCTTATCTACTCATTTTGGGGTGTGTACTTATCTTTTGTATCTGGAAAACATTTGTTCATTCTAATCTAGTGCATTTGTGTGCTCTCAAGCTTCTCTATCTTATGTGTGCATTGTTGCAACCCTAACCCTAATTCCAACAATTGGTATCAGAGCTAGCTTCCTTGACACGATCTAACAGTCTGCCTCCCTCCTCTCACGAGCCTATTTTTCTGTCTCCAATTGAGATACCCTCTTAGGAGAAGAAGGTATATATTGTAATGTGATGTATACGAAGTATACAAAGTCTTGGGGGTCGCGACGCGCTTCGGGCGCGTTTTGGGCACCGTAAGGTTTCTGCAACGCTATGGAGAGGCATCATTTTGGATTGGTTTTGCTCGATTTTGGGTGTTTGGGCTATATAACGGTAAAGATTAGGTGTGCGACAGCATCTACAGTATCTTCAACAACATCCACCATCATACTTTCACACCAGTAACACTCTATTCTCTACTTTGTGTTATTTTTCATACACTTTGCAAGTGATTGAGTCAGTTTTTGGCAGCCATCCAGGGTTGCTTTCAATGAATATTGAGTACTACAGTGTGTTGAAAGATTTTGTATTTGGTAGAAAGTCATAGCTGGTAGTAGTGATGTATTCAACATGTTGTATGATGCTGAGGACAAACTTGATGGGACTAACTACCCATTGTGGTCCTATATGATGAGGCATGTATTGGTTGCTAAAGGCCTTTGGAATATGGTCAGTGGTAGTGAAACTCATCATGTTTCACAACTACCAGTGCAACCAGGTGCTACAAGTACATCTGAAGTAGAATTTGATACAGATGTGGCTCCTCCACATGCACCACCAGTACCTCCCACTGCTGCTCAACCAAGATGGGATGGAAGAAATGAATAGGCACATACATTGCTTGCACTTTATGTGAAGCGAAGAATTATTCCTCATATTCGGTCATGTAAGACTTCAAAATAGGCATGGGATGCATTTGCTGCATTATACCAAGTGCGTAATGAAGTACGTGTTGCATATCTGTGCAAACGGTTGGAGTCTCAGCACATGAATGAGGGAGACTCAATGGACAGCTTCTTAACCAAGATAAAAGATTTTAAGGAGCAGCTTGCTAGTGTGGATGAGATATATCCTGATAGTGCATTGGTGCCCATAGTTCTCAATGCCTTGCCGGATTGAAGGAAAATCCAAATGCCCTTATATTTGATGAGTTGGTTTTAGTACTCTTGTGCAAGAAGAGCAGTCTAGGCAAAACAGATCTGTTATGCGAGTTGGTGACCAAGCATTTGTTGTTGCCAATCAAAGGCAAAGGTAAAGCTTCTTCGCATGGTGGCTATAAGCCAAAATCAGAATCCTCAGGTAAGGATACAAAGAAAGAAGGTGATAAGCCCAAAAAGAAGAGCAAGTGTCACTATTGCAGGAAACCAAGGGACTACATAAATGAGTGCAAGAAAAGGCTAGAGAAGGAGAAAAAGAAAGAATTAGGCATGGCTGTGGCTGATGCATCTGCACCAAGTGAAGCAAAGAAGAAGGAATCTGCTAGTTTTTCTCAAGATGATTGGGCATGGACTGTACATTGCAGTTATGACCCTTTTGTTCATGATGTATGCATGTTAGTGGTGGCAGAATCGGATGCTTGGTACTTTGATAGTGGTGCTAGTAAGCACATTACTTCACAAAAAAAATTTGTTCTCATATCTAAAATCTGTCAAGTGAAGGAACCCCCACATGTGCAAATGGTTCCTCATATCCTATCAAAGGAGTTGGTAGAGTTATGCTCACTGTTTTAAATGGGGGCGCATTACTCTTTCTAAAGTTTTATATGTTCCAGGCATTAAGAAGAACTTGACAGTTTCAGCCTTAGCCTTGTTAGGCTTGACGGTGAAGTTTATGGATGACAGATGTAAAGTTCTATCATTACCTCAGGTACCTTGCTTCATGGCCTATACAAGATGAATGTATTTGAGAAATTGCAGCATGATGCTTGCTTAGTCTCTACGACTCGTGCTATGAGTGATGCAGAATTATGGCATGCACGATTTGACCATCTCTAAAGTATGGTAGTTTGTTATGCCTTCAAAGGCATGATATGGTGTCTGAGTTGCCAACTCTTGAGACACCTACTAGACATGCATGTGAGGGGTGTATTCTTGGTAAAATGTATCGGGCATCATTTCTAAAGAATGGATCAGTGAGAGCTGTTAAGAAATTACAACTTATACATAGTGATGTATGTGGTCCTATGAGGACACCATCTATTGGGGGATATCTCTACTTCATCACTTTTATTGATGATTACTCCAGATATAGTTGGGTGTATCCATAAGTCAGAGGTTTTTATGTGCTTCAGGCACTTCGTATCCATGGCTGAAAATGCATGTTAATGTAAAGTTGTCACCCTTCATTCAGATCGAGGGGGGAGAGTATATATCTAAGGAATTTCATGCATATATGGCTGAAAACAACATAAGGCATCAATGTACAGTGCCATACACACCTCACCAAAATGGTGTGGGCTGAGAGGAAGAACATGTCTCTCATGGAGATGGCACGATGTATGGTGAAAGCCTAAGATTTACCTCATGGTTTTTGGTTAGAGGCAACTATACGGACTATGTGTTGAACAAATTCCCTACCAAGACCTTGCAGTCTAAAACTCCTTATGGAAGCTTGGCATGGCAAGAAGCGTTATGTGGCTCATTTGTGTGTTTTTGGTTGTCTTGCTTATGCTCTTATGCCTGAGCAACAACGCAGTAAGATTGATGATAAGGCAATTAAATGCATATTTGTAGGATACAGTTCAGAAAGCAAGGGATATGGACTCTACCATCCAGCCTGAAAGCAGATTTTGTAAGTAGAGATGTTTTTGTCAAAAACTTAGTTCAGTCCATGATTTCATGCAAAAAACAGGATAATAAATTCCAAACAACCCAGGCTATGATACCAATTATTGGAAGCTAAGACCTCAACCAAAGTGGGGCTTAAGGGGGGGTGTTGGAGATGCAATCCACACTTCCAGAGAGAACCAACTCACGTGGTGAGACTGGGTTTTAATCTTGGCAAGTTGAGGTTTCTACAAATTGGATTACCGAAGGTCACCTAACACCTTAAGGTTTTGGGGTATGGATGGCTAGACTAATTTGTGGAACACCCCAGTTAAGCATGCTTGCATAGGAACACAACTGGGATGGGTAACCTCTCGAAAAGTGGGAGGATCCATGTTTCTAACATTAACCAGAGTGGTTAACATGCATCAAAGGGGCGGCCAAGTTTGGGATGTTGTGGAACAATCATTGGTTTTCTACATTAACGATTTTTTTCTAGCATGTTCAAGGCCAAAATGATTGACTGCATTATTGTGTAACTAGGCCAATGGAAACATGCTCTAAAATAGGTGAAAGAATATGAAAAAAATCGTGCACAGAATGCGGAGAAGGAAGGAGGAAAATAAATGCAGAGAAGGAGGGAGGAAAATGACTTCTATTGCAAACTTAATTGGCTTAATTGGCTGGTATGAATTTTCGCTTAGGTCATAATTGGCCACCATCTCAATGTCCATCTCAATGTCGATGCCTTTCCCAACTGTAACTCTAGATCTCACCACCAATAATCTAGCGGCAAAATTGGTACCGTTTAATAATTACAACATTAATGATAACATATATGCTAGGGTCGAGTTACTCTCTCTTTACAGATGAGTTTATCGACGGCCTCAACAAGCTCTAGTTATATGGCTAGAATATTAAAGTAGAGAGGGGGTCTTTGACATGTAGTCATTAAGTAGAGGTGGGGAGCCACTTAAGTACTTAATGACATGTAGTCATTAAGTAGAGGTGGGGAGCCACTTAGGGCAGGTAATTTTTTATTGCAGTAGTTAGGGGGAAGGAGGTCCACGCCTAGATGTGCCAACATGGACATTTTATGCCATGTTATCAAAACGACAAGTGGAGGAGCTTGAGATATATTAGTGCCCCCCGGCTAATGATGTGACTAGCTATGTAGCTTCCCTTATTACACCTCCTTGTGCTTTGCTAAGCCACCTGTCAATTGGTTGCTGCCTAATGCTTGTTAGCCACCCTTCAGTGACACCACCCATCAATTGGTTGCCGCCTAATGCTTGTTAGCCACCCTTCAGTGACACCACCACCAACAGTCTGTAGCTATGCTTGTTGATACAGAGCACCCCCTTCGCTTGGTCAAGCTAGTCATCACAACAACAGGATAATCATAAGGAAGACCAGCACCATAGTCGCACACCGATGTCACATCCCCTAGAGTCTGCCATAGCCAAGAGGGTCTCAAGCTCTAATCACCACCCAACCATAGAGAAATAATGATGAGTGTACACACTTCGACCATCCAACTGCCTGATCATTCGACCGCCTAGCTCTATGGCCAGCTTTCGACCGGGGTGTTCTCACACCTAGACCTTGGTGGATGCACTCACTGTTCGCACTCTAGCATTCGGGCGCCACATCTAGCCGAGCTCTCACGTGCCATTATAGGCTACGTGAGGGCTTCTCCCTTATGTGTGTGATCCAAAGAGAGAGAGAGAGAGAGAGAGAGAGAGAGAGAGAGAGGAACCTTGCTAGCTTCTCCCTCATGAGTGATTAGATTATGGAGGTCCAAACATTGAAGTGGTAGAGCTTGCTAGCTTCTCCCTTATGTGTGTGTGTGTGTGTGTGTGTGTGTGTGTGTGTGTGTGTGTGTGTGTGTGTGTGTGAGAGAGAGAGAGAGAGAGAGAGAGAGAGAGAGAGAGAGAGATAGAGCCTGCTAGCTTCTCCCTCATTAGTGATTAGATTACAGAGGTCCAAACATTAGAGTGGTAGAGCTTCTATGCCGCTTGACCACCCTTGAGGTTTCCATTCATGTGTGCGATCAATAAACTTTCATGCTCTAGATGGGTTGTACTCAGTGTAGACAAAGCTTGTTGTGAAGCTATAACTTCCCTAGATAGTAGGATTAGTGGTGGTGGCAATGGTACATCATGCACCCTATACGTTCCCCATGCATAACCTTGTCCTGTGGTTATGCAGGTTTGAAATTCCCATAATTATGGATTGGTAAAGCTAAAGCAGGAGGTCTAGCTACAAGTTTAACTGTTGGTAATTGTGTTAGGTATTTGGGCACCATATCTACATAGATGTACCGTGGTTCCCTAAGCGTCTACAATAATGTGCACAATAGAGTAAAGATGATGGCACTTTGTGCTCATATGGCTCTATCTACATATCGACTAGTTTTCTTCTTAGATAGAGATATGTAGCATTGTTAGGAGGTTCCCTTGCCTTCTCTTACTTGACTTTCTCTAAGATGGTTGAGGTCATGGGGGAGGTCAACTCGTGGACTATCATGTTTTTTATTTGCCTTTCCCTCGTGTCCAAGTCATGACAACTTAACACCCAAGATGGTGTAGGCAAAGATGGAGTCTTATATTCTTTAGGTTGGGGTAGTTCTAGCATGTTTTCTTTGAATTATTAGGCCATCTTGTAACACGCATCCCAATGTAGCAGATCTAGATAAGAGCAAAAAGTCATGCATTTTTGTATCTTACACTCTCTTTTGGAAGCACGAAAATAACTATTTATCTGTGTCAGCCTCTCCCCAAGCTTACATTGAGAGTTCAAATGTTTGAGACATGAGACATAAACTCTCATTGACTCATGCTCTTGCTATTTGATATTATAAAGTTATGCCCGTTGGGCTTCACTTATCACTACTTCTTTGCAAGCTTGGCACAAATGTGTTCTTAAGCCAAGTGAAATAGACTTAATCCTTCCACTTTACTTTATACCATTGCTCTTCCTTCCCACTTAATGTTAGGGGGAAAATGAATGGATCTTTGTTAGCTCATCAATGGGTCCACATGTTTCACAAGTAGACTTAAATATTTTTCCATATGTTGGATGGGATCACCATCTCCATTAAATCTTCGCATGAGTTTCACAATGATATGGCTTTAGGGGGTTTTGTGTTGGGGCATGGATAGACCCCAACTTTCTTGCCACCCCCTACCTATTCCATTGTCATTCACAAAAAATTAGCTAGGGCTATTGTGTTCAAGATTGAAAATAGCTCATGAGCAGGTCTTATGGTGGGGAGTGTTACTCCAGTCCCTTTTTCGGTAGGTGGCAGTCATCTCTACCAAAACTCGTGGTGGGGGGAAAGGTGGGATCTCCATGTTCATTGCATCTTCCTCCAGGGGGGACCATTTCTTGTACTTATACCAACATTGATTCTACATATGCAAAGAAATCTCGAGAAGTCATCATTTTTTATTGATGTCATCTCTTGTATAGAGTTGTTTCTTAGGATCTTCCTCCATTCTTGGGTTGGGTTCTACTAGCCCATGAAGGTTAATTATCTCCCATTATTCCTTAGAATCTTCCCTGATTGGTTCTGAGGATGGCATCCATTCTACCACCATGGCTTGAGCAAGGGCTTAGGCTTGCATTGTAACCTCTTATCTTACCCTTACTTAGAGTCTGATTCTAAGGCCTACGTTCTCTCAAGGTTTCTTTCTTCATCTCAGGTCTTTAATGCATCTAGTTCTTGTTTCACATTTGCCTTTGGGCTTTGAAATAAATGATTTGGGTGAGTTGTGATACTTCCTAAGCATAGAGGTGATTAGATCACATGCTGGGATTTGGCTATTACTACAGAGATATGCTTTAGACATGTTGTCCATGTATGGGGATGACAGGTTGTAAGCTAATACAATCCATCATCCCCAACAGCAAAGCACAAGCGAGGAGTGCTACCGGGTTTAGGGGTGAGGGTGCCAAGGGCAGAGTCCCGTGGTGGGTGGCTGGGCATATGTGGGTAGGCAGGCCCCTATATATTCTGGCAATGAGGATATATTTCCTCATTCTCTCTCATGCTGGGTGGTGATCGTTCGAGAGCTCTACTCCTCCTCCAGGTACGTCATAGTTATGCTAGGTTTAATTGTCTACAATACACTATGGACTTTTCTATATGGAGGCTAGAGTATAGGTACAAGTATATGGATATATAGATGCAGATTATTAGGCTAGAAGATTATTAATGGCTTCATGTTTTCCTTTGGGAGTGCTATTATTAGTAGTTAGAGAGTAACAAGAAGCCCATGAATAGGGTATTGCCATTTATTGTGACAACATGAGTAGCATAAGTAACCTAGTGTATCATGCTAGGACGAAGCACATTGGGCTACATTATCACTTTGTGGGAGAAGGTTCTAGGTGATATGGATTTAATATATGCCAGCATAGACGATTAACTAGTTCGCATCAAGGCATTAAGTACGGAGAAGTTCCATAGGTTCAGGAGCTTACTTGGAGTGTAGGGTATAGTCGAGAGGGAGTGTTGAGATATTGAGCTCAACTAGTGCGGATATATGAGTAACACGCCAAGATGACATCTCTGCACTTACACCACTAGAATGGTTGGGAAGATTATGGGTGATATGTCACCAATGGTTCATATGCTATGTGATAGTCACTTTAGTGTACTAGAGTTATGGCATAGTTATAGTGCTAGTTCCTGTAGTTGGGTTCACACTATTGATTGACCATTTTGTATGTTATAGTAGGATAGTACTTTCCCATATAGTATGTACTCTTATCTTTATATTATGGTTGTAGAGAAGAGAATAGAATGGAAGAAAATTCAGCCATCCATCTCTCTTATGTGCTTTTCTACTCATGTGTGTTGCAACAAGGAGCTCAAGCTCACCCTCTCCCCCACATTCTTCTCAAATAATGGGGAACAGGTGTTAGTATTATGGTGAAAAGGGCCACTCTAATAAGAAAGACTGCTGACACCACATGTATGGGAGATGTCATGAGAAAGGGCATAAGCAAAGATACTGTCTGTTATAAATATCAGATGTGTATATCTAGTAGTTACCAAGATTATTTGTTGCAAAGCCTACACAAAGCATGGGCTTCGACGAAGGCTTAATAAAGTAGAGAAAAAATTGAAAGATATCTCAAAATTCCTGAAGGATGCAAGGCACTGGCATCTACAACATAATAGGGAGAGAACCATGAGTCATAAAACATCATTAATATAGAAGAGCTGCAAAACACTGTGGAAAGAATCCTATCAAAAAAACAAAAAGCTAGCAAAAAGATGTGCCCGCATATGGAGTTAGAGAGGAGTTAGATGAGGAATCAGATGAGGAGGACTTCTACTTTCAAGAAGAAGAGGAAAATGACGATGAAGCTAATTCTACATTATAGAGATAAAAAGGTAAGAAGAGCAAAGCATCTACAGAATGCAAACATTCATGAACCACACAAGGAGAACATCAAAGCGCAAGCCGAGGCCTTAAAATTTTTGAATCTGTGCCAGTAGTTAGAGAAGTGATGTTTCAAACCAACATAACCAAGAAATGAACCAAGAGGAAGAGAATGAGAATGGGGCACGAGCTGAGGTGACATTGAAGGAGAAAAAAAGGTAGGAGACCCAAGAGGTGTCTTACACCTAACTCAAGGTCTTCATATTTTTACTAATGGAAATATGCAAGACTAAAAAATACCACAACTGGAGAATTAGATTCACCATAAACTAGACCAAGAAATCCCAAATACCATTGTCTTGTGGAAAAAGATCTCAAACATCCAAGAGGATTTGCCAAGTAACCTAAACCAATTCGCTGATGCTTCCAATAATGATGCATGTAAGATTCCTCCCTAGCCCCTCAAGATGTCCAGTATCTTCCCTTGTAATCAATCCCCTCTTTAGATTAATAAAAGATCTTGTTTCTACCTATTTTGGCTTAAAGAGAGAAAATGTTCTAGAGAGAGGTTATTCAGATTTTAGATATTTTTGGATGGAAAAATATCTCTTCTTATTAAAATAAATTCCCCCTAAACAGAAGTTCAAAAAGATTTTCAGACGGTGCATTAGAAATAAATTATAATTTGTTCAAAAGGCCTTATCCTAAGGGTCCAGATTTTTTAAAAATTTTAAATTAAGGTTTCGAGGGGCCAATCAGATTCATCCAAATGTATGGAGGAGATAAATTGAAGAAATAAAGAAAATCCCTCCCAAAAATGAGTAAATACTCACATAAGATGAAGAGTGGACTAAGTACCAAAGGAAATACTTAAAAAATGAATTTTTGACACCTCAGAGTGGGGATTCCCCCTCGTGAAGGAGGCGCCTATTTCACATGTGTGGTGGAGTTTTAAATTCTCAAATATTGAGATATTTCATCTCTCCTCTCTCCTAATTCAAGTCTAGTTCCAAAAAGTAAGCTAAACTGACCCAAAAATGGTCAAAAATTGACCAAACTGATCTGGAAAATTCTAGAATCAGTTTGCTTGGTTAGAAGCTCACTTTTTCCTATAAATAGAAGCCTCTCCCTTTGTAGAAGCTTAATAGTGTTTTATGCACTGTTACTCTACTCCACCCCCCAGAGCCAAAAACAGTGAATTTATTGATAATTCATTAGTTTTTGACCTTTCCCTCTTCAAAAGAATTGGTGGCCACTCTTTTTGCAAACAAGAGTAGATCCCTCAAACCATCAAGCCAAAGAAAAGCTCACAAAAATCCAAGTAAGCTAGAAATCTTACTTTTTCTTTATTCATTTTAATGGTTTTTTAATTTTTATTTTATTTAAAATGAAAAAATGATGTTATGCCTTGTTGGAAAGGCTTTCCCCCTCTCTTCATTCTTAAATTCAGCCTTTCTTTATCCTAGATAAGTAATCAAATTGTTAGAATTAAACTTTTCATATTGTTTCTCTTTTAAAAGTGGAATTTGATTAGTTTAGAATGCTTTAAACCATTTGGGATAATTTTTAAGTAACTTGAGGATAGAAAATTTTGAAAAATGGTTAGCCATACAAAGGAGGTTATGAACACCATATTGGGGAATATGGGAATTTCCCACAAGTTTGGGACATGTGGTCAAAACTTTGGATTTTCCATAACTTGAACACCATTAATCCAAAATGAGTGGTTTATGGCTCTTTAGATCCCATTTTTCAAGCGCTTTCCAATGATAGGTCACATGATAGGGCTTTGAGAAACTTACAAACATGTTATCCATGTCCCCCTTTTTTAGTATTCAAAAATGGGAATTGGGAGATTCCCAAATTCTCTAATATGGTGTTTATGGTGAAATTTTCTTAAATTTTGTGAAATAAGTTTTATCTTTTATTATTCAAAAAGAGTAATCCCCACCATTTGTGTATTCTAAAAGTGCTATTTTCATTCTAGGCATAGAAAAATGCATAGTAGAAATATTTTTATTATAAAAGTGTTATTTTCATTAAAATTTAAATTCTATGCATAGAAAGATGCATATTGGTTATTTTTTTATTATAAAAGAGTGATTTTCATTAGATTTAAATTCTATACATAGAAAGATGCATATTGGTTTTTTTTTTTTATAAAAGAGTGATTTTCATTAGATTTAAATTCTATACATAGAAAGATGCATATTGGTTATTTTTTTATTATAAAAGAGTGATTTCTATTAAAATTTAAATTTTATGCATATTGGTTATTTTTTTATTATAGAAGAGTGATTTTCATTAAATTTAAATTCTATGCATAGAAAGATGCATATTGGTTATTTTTTATTATAAAAGAGTGATTTTCATTAGATTTAAATTCTATGCATAGAAAGATACATATTGGTTATTTTTTCTTATTATAAAAGAGTGATTTTCATTAGATTTAAATTCTATGCATAGAAAGATGCATATTGAAAATAAATTTTTTATTATAAAAATGTTACTTTCACCAATATTGATTTTTATGCATAAAATGATGCATAAAAGAATTTTTTTATTATAAAAGTGTTACTTTCACCAATATTAATTTTTATGCATAAAATGATGCATAAAAGAATTTTTTTATTATAAAAGTGTTACTTTCACCAATATTGATTTTTAAGCATAAAATGATGCATAAAAGAATTTTTTTATTATAAAAGTGTTACTTTCACCAATGTTGATTTTTAAGCATAAAATGATGCATAAAAGATTTTTAAGCATAAAATGATGCATAAAAGATTTTTTTATTATAAAAGTGTTACTTTCACCAATATTGATTTTTATGCATAAAATGATGCATAAAAGAATTTTTTAAATTTAAAAGTGTTACTTTCACCAATATTGATTTTTATGCATAAAATGATGCATAAAAGAATTTTTTTATTATAAAAGTGTTACTTTCATCAAAATTGATTTTTTTTACATAAATAGATGCATAAAAGGATTTTCTTTTATATAAAGTGTTATTTTCATAGAAGTTGGATTTTATGCATAAATAGATGCATATAGAATTTTTATATCAAAATAAGAGTTCTCTTTAATCCTATGTTTAAATCCCATGAATATTGGTAAATGAATAAGTAAATACTCTATGAGAGAAAATTCTACCATTTCACATTCTCTAGGATAGTAATGAGAAAATTCAGAAAAACTATTGAAATCGGAATTTTAGATAAATGATAATTTATTCCTCATAGGAATTCATGATGATTAGTTTTAAATTTCGTTAAGCAAAATACTCAATGATTGAAATTCAGTAAAGTATGAAAAGATGCAAGGGAGAAGAGAGCTTGAGCTCTTGCAAGCACACACACACTAACAAAACCCTAAAAGAGAACACACACGGTGAGAGGCTGAAAATCTTCTTCTTCACACAACACTCAACACGCCATATACAAAGATAAGAGTACACACCATATGAAAAGGTACTCAACCAAATACATACTAGGGTTCTCTATAGTGTGAACCCAACTAAATGAGTTGGTGCTATAACTATGCCAGTCTCTAGAATGGCTGTCACATAGCCTGTCATCCCACTGGGCCGCATATCACCCATGATCTCACCAACCATGCCAGTGGTGTAAGTGTGGGGCCTATCCCCCAAGCGGGTCATCAATGTCCACCGCCTCACTAGATGAGCTCGATATCTCAACACTCCCCCTCGAGCTCAACTCCATCTCATGTACACCAAGTGAAGCCCTGAATCTGCGTAGCTTCTCTGTACCCAATGCTTTGGTGAAGATGTCAGCGACCTGATCCTGTGTGCTGACATAAACAAGGTCAATGTCTCCTACCAAAACCTTCTCTCTGACGAAATGGTAGTGGACCTCTATATGCTTCGTGCGAGCATGAAAAACTGGGTTCCTGGCTAATTGTATATTGCTAATGTTGTCACAAAAAATGACAACTTGTCTATCCACTGATAGACCCAAATCTGCAAGTAGCTTTCTCAACCAAGCTACCTCACATGCTGCCATAGCAGCACCTATACTTGGCCTCTGTAGTGGATAGAGCAACCGTAGGCTGCTTCTTGCTGCTCCAAGTCACAGTAGCACTCCCGAAAGAAAACATGAAGCCACTAGTAGATCTTCTATCTGAGATACTACCACCCAATCAGCATCTGTGTACCCATGTACACATATCTCTGTCCCAGTTTCATAAAATAGTCCACAATGCAAAGTAGACTTCACATACCTCAGTATGCGTCTCAATGCATCCAAATGCGGCTTCCGAGGAGCCTACATAAACTGACTCACCAACCCAACAGCATAGCTCAAATATGGCCTAGTGATCAGCATGTAGATCAAGCTTCCTACTATGTGCCTATACATAGTAGGATCCTCCAAAATCTCTCCTAAATCTGCACTCAACTTACCATTCTGATCCAATGGCACTGAGATAGGCTTACAGCCTGTCATACCATACTTGGACAACATGTCCAAGCCATACTATCTCTGCAGTAATCCAATACCATGTGGTGACCTATTCACCTCAATGCCCAAGAAATATCTGAGCTCCCCCAGATCCTTCATCTCAAACTTCTGTCTAAGCAAGATCTTTACATCAAAGATCTCTGCATCATGGTCCCCCGTAATGATCAGGTCATCTACATAGATGACAACACAAGCACAACCCCTCTATCACTGTGTCTCACATATAGCGAGAAATCTGCATTGGCTACATGAAAGCCAATAGTTACAAGATATTCAAAAATCTTGTCAAACCATGCTCTTGGTGCTTGTTTTAAGCCATTCAAGGTTTTCTTCAACCTGCAAACATGCTCGGGGTGACTCACATCCTCATAACCAGGTGGCTGCAACATATACACCTCTTCCTGCAAATCCCCATGCAAGAATGCATTCTTTACATACATCTGATGTAAAGACCATTGCTTTGACGCAGCCAGTGCTATCACAACTCTCACTGTTGCCATCTTGGCAAACTGGGCTAAAAGTTTCCTCATAATCAATGCCATATGTCTGCGTATATCCTTTGGCTACCAATCTAGCATGGTACCTACTTATTCTTCCATCACTGTTATGTTTTACTTTGTACACCCACTTGCATCCAATGGCTTTCTTGCCTTCATGCAATTGCACTAAATCCCAAGTCTCATTTCCATATAGTGCATCCATCTCCACATCCATAGCTTTCTCCCAACACACATTTCCAATAGCCTCATCAATGCATGTGGGCTCTACAACCTGTACAACTTTTGCCATGTATGCATAGTGATGTGCCACATAACCATCATAGGTGAACCTCTGCACAGGATTCTTTACTCTCCCAGATCTTCGCAGCTTTGCATTCATGGCTTCCATAGCCTTCTTTACACCAGGTGTTCTCATAGCTGGTATCCCAAGCTCCTCATCAAGGCTCATCTCTGAGCCACTAGACTCTCCATCAACATAAGAATGCCCTGCAGAAATGTCAGGCATACTTAGGGGCTCAACCACTTTCTATTTGCCTTTATGTGATGTACTAATCATATTTGCAGGACTGGTATTATGACACAACCTACCACTCCATGGTCTATCAACTGAACCACTAGACGAGGACTCTCCTGGTCCACTCTCAAAGACTGTGATTGCTGACTTGCATTCTGTGCAACCACATTTCCACTCACATCAACCCCAATAGTTTCTTTTTCGACAGCATACCAGCTGCTCATCTCATCAAAAACAACATCCCTGCTTACCCTCAACTCATGCATAGCAGGGTTATAACACCTGTATCCCTTTTGCTCAAGGGAATATCCAATAAACACACATTTTTCAGCTTTTGGATCCAGCTTAGTTCTTAGCTCATCTGGCACATACACATATGCAATGCATCCAAAGACTTTCAGATGAGACAAATCAGGTTTTATGCCAGTAAACCTCTCCTCTGGAGTTACATCATGTATGGCTGCAGTTGGAGTTCTCTTCATGATGTAAACTGCTGTAGAAACAACCTCAGCCCAATAGCTATGCGGCATATTCTTCTCTTTCATCAATGCTCGCGCAATCTCAGCAATGTGTCTGTTTTTCCGCTTAGCAACTCCATTTTGCTGTGGAGTGTATCTGCATGTAAACTGTCTTCGAATACCATTCTTCTTTAGAAATTCAAAGAACTCATTGGAGAAGTACTCTCCCCCTCCATCTGACCTTAGGCACTTTACATATTTCCCTGTTTGCTTTTCAACCATAACTCTGAAATTCTGAAAATGAGTGAACATCTCACCCTTCTACTTCATGAAGTATACCCACACTTTCCTTGTGTGGTCATCAATAAATGTCACATAATACTTGCAGCCTCCCATAGACATGGTCTTCGTAGGACCCCATACATCTGAATGCACAACATCTAGTGCATTTTTGCTCATATATCTGTTACATGGAAATACATGCTTTGTTTGTTTTCCAAATTGGTATGCTTCACATATTTTCTGCATACCTTCAACTTTCAACTTTGGCAGTCCTATCATAATTCCTTTAGTTTGCATAGACTTCATTCTCTGCACATTCACATGTCCAATTCTTTTATGCCAAATGTCTGTGTCTGCAACAATTCCTGAACCATTTGCAAACATCGCAGCACTCACTTCAGGCATGTTTACTTTCAATGTAAACATTCTGCCCACTCTGTTGCCTTTTGCAGTCTTCAACATAACAACCACCATTAGGGTTAAACCGAACCTGCAAACCCTGCTCAATCATCTGGCCAACTGAAACCAGATTCTTTGTTATGTTCGAAACATGAAGTACATCTGTAAGGTGCCTCACTTTGCCATCCTGCACAACATCTCCAACATGGGCAATTGGATGACCAGTGTCATCCCCTGTTTCCACAAAACCTGGTCTTTTAAGGTTTTTCATCTCCTTGAACCACTCCGCATGACTTGTCATGTGGTTTGAAGCACCTGAATCAGCATACCATACATCATCTTTATGTGCTGCTTCAACATTTTCACACATGGCATTAATGACATACTGCATAACAAACAACCTTTCATTATCCTCATTGTTTCTTCTCGAGGATGCATAGTTGTTTTGCTGCAATTTTCCATTTTGCATGTCAGCCTGCTTCTTATAACAATCTGCCTGCACATGTCCAGGCTTACCACAGTAAAAGCATCCACCTGTATCATTATACTGCCTTTGCCAATTTCCACGACCTCTTTGACTCCCCCTGTCTCTGAATTGGCCTCTTCCACCTGCGTGTTGTTATTGTTGTGAATTTTGGGGACTGTTGTTGTTGCTGGTGCTGGCCATAATTTTGATTACCTGTTCGGCCACCTCCTTGGCCGCATCCACAGTCTCCTCTACCTTATCCTCTTCATGAACCTCCAAGCATGGAAGTTGTTCTTATCAAGCTTCTCAGCAACAATCTGGTTTATGCCATCATTTGACGTCTTGCACTCTGGTTTGTCCTGCATAAAAAACTGCTGTATTTTTTACAGTGGTACTGTACTACACTCAAATGAGTGACCTCAATGTGCATACATACACCCAATGGCAACTATTGACCTCCTTGCAGCACACACAATGTTTACACAACCAATCTGTCTTCCTGCAGTTCTTAGAACAGAGTTCTGCAGAGAAGTGATGACTTACCCGCAGTGCTCGAAAACGCCTGCGGTCCTAACGCGCCCGAAACGCGTTTTCGGCCCGAAAAATGAGGTCCGATAGGACAATATAGTTGCCCTATAGCTTTACTCCCTCGAAGAAAGCTCCTCAATCAGAGATCGTTTGCCGGTGCCTCCCGTAGAGCTCCCGACAAGGGTGTAGTCACCAACACAAATAGGGAAGAGTAGTTGAAGCTCTTACCCTCGTACCGCTTCCTGTGCTTCTCTTGCTTGTAGCTCAGCCCTTAGCATGAACCAGGATTTGATACCATGAAAAGATGCAGGGGAGAAGAGAGCTTGAGCTCTTGCAAGCACACACACACTCACAAAACCCTAAAAGAGCACACACAAGGTGAGAGGCTGAAAATCTTCTTCTTCTTCACACAACACTCAACACACCATATACAAAGATAAGAGTACACACCATATGAAAGGTACTCAATTGAATACATACTAGGGTTCTCTATAGTGTGAACCCAACTAAATGACCTGGCGCTATAACTATGCCAGTCTCTAGAATGGCTATCACACAGCCTCTCATCCCACTGGCCGCATATCACCCATGATCTCACCAACCATGCCAGTGGTGTAAGTGTGGGGCCTATACCCCAGGCGGGTCATCAATGTCCACCGTCTCACTAGATGAGCTCGATATCTCAACAAAGTAGTAATTGAAATATTACCCTTCGAGAAAGTTAGTTCAAGGAGAACCTTTCCAGACTCAAACTTTGAATCAAACTATGACCAAGACTTAATCTCCTTCGTTAGTTTCAAGAAAAGACGATGTGACCAATTCAGAAAAATTTCACTCAAATCACCCACCGAATCTAAAATCAAGTTAGGACCCTTGATTCTGATCTAAGGATCAAGGTTACAGAATTCAGGAAATTTTGTTGAAATTTTAGACCTGTGATCTAGAAGTATTGGGATACGGATTTAAGATATACCCATTGTATTCAAAAGAAAATCAAAACTAAAAACTTGCATAAAAACCCTGTTTTCTTAAAGGACTGTCTTATACTAGAATGATGGAGGGAGTATTTATATGTGTTTTTCTAAGGGAAGTTCGGTTGCAACAGTTGGCAGGGAGTGTTCAAAGGACGGCTCACACGACAAAAACCTATCCAGGTCTTGACTAGCCTAGGTATGGTGAAAAATGGTGTGCTTCCGGTACGATGGGCGAGGGCTGACGAAGCGGTCCCTGAGAGTGAAGTGCTAGGACACCTAAGGAGGATCCTGGAGGGTTCTGACCAGGCGATGCACGGGCTCGTGGTGCTTAGGACACCCATGCATATGTCATGAAAGATATATATATGTATGATGATAAAAAATTATTGTAATTTGTTACTGGATCTCGTTTTGCTGACCAGCTAGTCTCGACAAAGAGTCCAAAGTGAAACCTATTTTTGAGAAACAAGGAACTAGATGGAAATTTTGAGTTATGATATCTGTAACCAATAATTGTTTGTCAATGGATTGTTTTATAAGTTAAAGTCTAAAGAGGAGTGTGTGCGTATCTGTATTCTAAAGCAAAAGTTAGAAAGGCATTCAATCATGGGTGGGTGAGTACTTGTCTGGTTCTACTAATTCCAGTGATTTTGCAGTGGCTGACCCATGGGCCGGATGGGGTCAGGCTGGAATCAGTAGAGTTTTAATAATAAAATTGATTAATAGGAATACGCTTAGAACTCGAGTAGTTAAATAAAAGCTTGAAGACTTCTCTAATGAATAGATCAACGACTGTGCCTGATTCAACTAGGAAAAAAGCGTTGATTCCTTCAAGTTAAGTCTATAATAGTTTCCCTTCTATCTGATTTAATCAGATGAAGGTTAGTTCAGTATCTTGACCTCGTTAGAAAAATTCATTAAGAAAATAAAAATGGTGGAATCGTCCCTGTTTTCTGGGCATGGGAAATTTTCCCGGTTTCGATTTTCAAAATGACCACCAGCTTAGTCTTGTGCCCGGACATTCGAGGGCGAGGCCCCGAACGAGTGGGAAACCCTGCCCCGCGCATGAGGAAGCTGCTTCCGCTGCTACCAACTACCGGGAATCCGGTGTGTGGAGGAGGCAGTGGGATCTCACAGTTGGTATCTGAGCGCTGTTGTAAATTTACATAACAGCAACAGAAATTGCTTAAAAATTTTAAAGTAAATCTGGGAAATAATGTTTTCACTTGTTAATATTATGTTGAATGAACTTCAAAAATTGAAAACTCATAAATTGAATTGGAAATTTATAAATAGATACCCCGAATCTATCTGGCATTCCTGAACTCTCCCAGAGTCAGGATATGTAGCCTTTGCATTCGAGCACCTTATCAACTCTGCTACGACCCGAGTAAGCAGAGTGAGACTCGCACATCATTTTGAGAGTCTTTACTTTCGTGATCCTATTGAGCGACGTCGGTATATGTGGTTCTTTGGAGGACGATGTATTAATGTCAGTACTAGTCAGCGTCAGAGGCTCAGGCAAAATATTTCCTTAGCCATGATTCTGATAAGACTAGGGCTTGTTCAGCATGTTCAACTCTTTGATCACTCATTCACCCAGGAACTTCAGAATTTCATACCGAGTTTTTAGGCTCCCTAGAAGTAGAATTACAGCACGTCTTTCTGTAATGAATCGTGTGTACCATGGTATCTCTCCTTTTTGCAGTTTCACTTCTTTATGCGTACGCGATTGAGGCAATGATTTTGGGAGCCGTGATGCTCTATGTATATATCGAAAACTTTTGATAATAAACGATGTTTTACGAAAAAAATTTAAATTATTTTCATGATTGTGAATATGGTAAATAAGATTATCAGAGTAAATCTCGTTTCGTGAAGTATGATGAAATAATTATCTGTTTAAAGAATAAATCGCAAAAATTAAATAATCATAAATCTGTTGTCAAAGTTAAGTTGACAAAAATCTCTTTTGTCATAATCATGAGGCGCGCGGCCCATGCAAGGCAACCGGGTCCTCTAACCGATGGACAAAGAGTTAGATCTGGATGTTCGAAAAGCCCTGCACAGATCCCAACCTGGTCTCTTCAAGGGTGAAGAAGAGCAGTTAGGTGAAGTAGTGGAGAAGTGGATTGAGGCTATGGAAGAATACTTTGATGTAGCTGGCTACAATGAGAGAAGCAAGATGGCTCTCGCCAGGTTAAAGATTGTGGAAACGGCCAGGGTCGCTTGGAGGAATCACTACGAGACTAACCATCTCGACCAGAATACCCAGACTTGGACCGATCTTAAAGCTTACCTCAAAAAGAGGTTTTGTCCTTCGGGCTTCCTTGAAACTAAAATGAATGAGTTCTTAGAACTAAAGCAGGATAGCCGGACAATTGAAGAGTACCATCAAGCTTTTGCCCTTCTCCTCAAATATTCTCCGCAATTGGATGAAGAGCAGCTGATGGCCAGATTCATTCGAGGAATGAACGAGCCATTGGACACCTTAGTGAAGAATGCCAAACCTATCTCAATGGCCGAAGCTGTAAGAATGGCAAAGGACTTTGCCAAAGCCTTTGTTGTTAAGGTCCCACCAAAGCCTTTATTGTGTGAGATTCCTATCCCCACCATGCGATGGATTCGTGGTACTAGCAGCGAAAGTAGCACTTCATGCGCAGGGCAGGGACCCACACTCGGGGCCTCGTCCACGGATATCCGGACAAGAGACTAATCCGTCGGTTTTTCCAAAATCGAATCCGGAAAAACTTCCCTTACCCGAAAAGCACGGGCGATTCCACCAGGATAACTTTTTACTCTAACGTAGTCAAGATCATTATTGATCACGCTGATCCGACTGCACCTATAAAGATACTCGGTCGGATCAAGGAAGAAACTTGCACTTGGATCATTGGGATCAACGCTTTTTTCCCCATCAAGAGGCACAGCCGTTGATTCCTATCCATAGAACAATTACTATCCGGGATTTACTTTATCTATCGTAATAACAGAAATTGAGTCTTGATTTACGGATCCATCAGTCCAGCCTAACCCCATCCAGTCCCATGGGTTAGCCAACCGCCCAACCACTGTAGTGATGGGATCCAATTAAGAATTTGGTTAGGTTTTGTCCCGGATACCAAGGAAAAGAGTTCCAAGGCCCCCTAGCCGGAAGTTCATGCAAACATAAAATTAGTCACACCACTTACACACCCAATATGAAATTACCTTTTTCTTAGCATCAGCTAACTTTAAAACAATCCTTTAATGAAACCATTATGTCACTAATGACAATCCTCAAAGTCTATGGTTGAATCCTTATTTTCAATCATTCATTCATCGGTATACTTATGGCATCATTGGCAACCAGAACGCTCACCACCTGTTCACTCAGGGGCCTTTTCCATAGTTCCTAGCTCATAGTAACCGACAATATATTCATATAATAGAATGGAATCTCCGTGGAAGATCAGCAAGATCAACCCACAAATCCATATAAAAGAGCCATGGACTCATCCGTTGAGGACCAGCAAGGTCAATCAACGAGATCCATGCCCGGTTTCGGAAAACAACTCTTACTCCTTGTTCCAATATCTTCCACGACGCACGTGTGGGTATCTTCGGCGACCCAGAGCCCGAGCACCGTATGGTCAGCACCCTCTAGGATCCTTCGCAGGTGACCTAGCGCTTCACTCATAGGCCGCTTCCTTGGTCCCTCATCCACTGTACCGGAAGCTCACCATTTAAATCGAACCGAGGCTGGTCAAGACCTCGGTCGACCTTGCTACGCGAGACGTCCTCCATTGACTCTCCGTCAGCAGTTGCAACTTTAACAGTTCGGTCTTCATGACCTTAATCCTTAAGACGGTCAAAATGCTTCTCCAGCATTCTTGACATAAAACAGTCATTTACAAACAGTCACAAAATACAGTTTCTATAACGAACTCTTGTCTTTCCATATTATCCACTCGGACCACATTACTTATTCCACATTCCATTCAATGTGTACTCGTTCTCATCCATTCACTCATATAGACTACACATTATCTCACATACACCTTCATATTCATTATTCTACATACATATCCATGTTCGTACGTCCACATCATACATCCAATTTCACATTCATACATACGCATCTACATGCATACATCCACATCCACATTCATACATCCATACCTCCATTTCCACATCCACACATCCACATTCATATTCATACATCCACATTCACATGCATACATCCATTTTCACATCCTCATTCATACATCCACATTCACATACATACATCCACATCCGTATCTACATCCATACATCCACATCTACATACATACATCCATTTTCACATCCTCATTCATACATACATATCCACATACATACATACACATCCGTATCTACATCCATACATCCACATCCACATCCACATTCACATTCATACATATACATCTACATGTATACATCCACATCACATTCATACAACCATATTACATCCATTCTCGTCCTAACACATCCCATATACATCTTAACACATCCTAACTCATCTTAACACATTCTATCACATCTCATACAAATCTTATCACATCTTTTCACATCCTATCACTTTCCATACGCATCTTATCAAATCTTATCACATCTCATACACCTCTTATCACATCTTATCACATTTCATATCTTTTTTAAGAGAATTCTTATATTTGATATAAGATTTCTCTACACATTTATTTATGCATAAATTCCATTTAAGGAGACTAACACTTTCGAAATTAAAATCAATCTTTTATGCATCTTCTTATGCATAAATTTAATTTGGTAGTAATTACACTTTTAGAATAAAAGAATTTCTCTTATGCATCTAAGTTATGCATAAAATCCATTTATGATGAAAATCACACTTTTAGTATAAAAAGAATATCTTTTTTGCATACCTCTATGCATGAAATCCAATATGATAAAAGTAACACTCTTACAATAAAATAATCAACTTTTATGCATACCTCTATGCATGAAATTCAATTATGATAAAAGTCACACTTTTATAATAAAATAATCAACTTTTATGCATACCTCTATGCATGAAATTCAATATAATAAAAGACACACTTTTATAATAAAATAATCAACTTTTATGCATACCTTTATGCATGAAATTCAATTATGATAAAAGTCACACTTTTATAATAAAATAATCAACTTTTATGCATACCTTTATGCATGAAATTCAAATATGATAAAAGTAACACTTTTGATATAAAAATTTAGCCATTATGCATACTTCTATGCATGAAATAAAAATGATAAAAGTAACACTTTTGATATAAAAATTTATCCTTTATGCATACTTCTATGCATGAAAATAAAAATGATAAAAATAACACTTTTGATATAAAAATTTATCCTTTATGCATACTTCTATGCATGAAAATAAAAATTGATAAAAATAACACTTTTGATATAAAAATTTATCCATTATGCATACTTCTATGCATGAAAATAAAAATGGTAAAAGTAACACTTTTGATATAAAAATTTATCCATTATGCATACTTCTATGCATGAAAATAAAAATAATAAAAGTAACACTTTTGATATAAAAAAAATATCCATTATGCATACTTCTATGCATGAAAATAAAAATAATAAAAGTAACACTTTTGATATAAAAATTTATCCATTATGCATACTTCTATGCATGAAAATAAAAATGGTAAAAGTAACACTTTTGATATAAAAACTTATCCTTTATGCATAATATAAAAATTTAATTTCTCCATGATTATAATGAATTTCTTTCAATTAATCTAGGATGATAATTCCTAGAATATAGTAGGAAGTCCTCTTTTTATGCTTTGAATGAAATTATTTTATGCGTAATTTTTATAAAAATTTTGCCATAGCTCCGCTACTATGACTAATAAATCTCAATTTTTCTAAGGGATAAAGCTTATCATTAAGAAAATAATTAAAATGATCTCTAATTGGATCATTAATCCATAATGGATTGAATCATCAATATACATAAACTAAAAGCATAGAAAAAAGCCATTAATTTGGCCTCAAGCATAGCTTAATCTTGGGTTAAGGAAAAGCTTTATGAAAAGCTTCATTTGGATTGAGAATGGGTCATGAGTATGACCATTTCTTGAGTGAGAGAGAGAAATTACATAAAAACCGTTAGAATTTAAACATAATTAGAAATTTATGTAATTCTTTACTATCATTAATTAATTAACTTCAATAGCATTCATCAAATTATGTAACTCTTCACTACTATTCACCAATTAACTTCAATAGCATTTAAAAAACCATACCAATTAAGCTTCTCAAGCTTGAGAGGGGTTGAGAAGAGAGAAACATTGATAAATTATAGAAAATGATCAAAATTCACTAATTACCTTACAATTTGCTTGATTCTTTGTTCACGGTAGAGGCCCCCAACCAATCAATTGGTTAAGTATGTTGATGGAGCCACTAATGGGGATTAAAGAAAGAGGGAAGCTCCAAAAACTAGTGAATTATTAATGAATTCATAGTTCTTGGCTTAGGTGGAGTAGAGTAACGATGCATAAACACTATATATTTTTTTCAACAAGGGGATGCTTCTATTTATAGGAAAAATTGAGCTCCTAACCAAACAAACTGATTCTAGAATTTTCCAACTCAGTTTGGTCAATTTTTGACCATTTTTAGGTCAGTTGAGCTAACTTTTTGTAACTAGACTTGAATTAGGAGAGAGGAGAGATGAAATATCTCAATTTTTATGAGTTTAAAACTCATTCTGATCATAAAAGAGTGATTTTGATCATAAATGATTTGTATGCATAAACATATGCATAAAAGATAATTTTTATATATTAAAAGTGTGATTTTTATCATAAATGATTTTTATGCATAAATGTATGCATAAAAGAAATTCTTTTATATTAAAAGAGTGATTCTCATCATAAATGATTTGTATGCATAAACATATGCATAAAAGATTTTTTTATATTAAAAGTGTGATTTTTCTCATAAATGATTTTTATGCATAAATGGATGCATAAAAGAAATTCTTTTATATTAAAAGAGTGATTTTCATCATAAATGATTTGTATGCATGAACATATGCATAAAAGATAATTTTTTTTATATTAAAAGTGTGATTTTTATCAGAAATAATTTTTATGCATAAATGGATGCATAAAAGAAATTCTTTTATATTAAAAGAGTGATTTTCATCATAAATGATTTGTATGCATAAACATATGCATAAAAGATTTCTTTTATATTAAAAGTGTGATTTTCATCATAAATGATTTTTATGCATAAATGGATGCATAAAAGAAATTCTTTTATATTAACAGAGTGATTTTCATCATAAATGATTTTTATGATAAATGATTTTTATATTAAAAGTGTGATTTTTATCATAAATGATTTTTTGCATAAATGTATGCATAAAAGAAATTCTTTTATATTAAAAGAGTGATTTTTATCATAAATGATTTCTATGCATAAATGGATGCATAAAAGAAATTCTTTCATATTAAAAGAGTGATTTTCATCATTAATGATTTTTATGATGACAAAAGTGTGACTTTCATCAGAATTGGATTTTATGCATAAATAGATGCATATAGAATTTTTATATTTAAATAAGGGTTCTCTTTAATCCTTTGTTTGATTTCCGTAAAATTTGGAAAAATGAATAAGTAGATAATCTATGAGAGGAAATTCTACCGTTTCATATTCACTAAGATGGTAATGAGAAAATTCAAATAAACTATCGAAGTCGGAGATCGAGATAAATGATTATTTTATTCCTCATAGGAATTCATGTTTAGTTTAGAAATCTGTAAGCAAATATTCAATGAGCGAAATTTTAGAAAAAGAGAAATTGAAATATTACCTTTCAAGAAAGATAGTTTAGGAAGAACCTTTCCAGACTCAAACTCTGATTCAGACTATTGACCAAGACCTAATTCCTTTGTCAGTTTCAATCAATAACGATGTGCCCAGTTCAGGAAAAATACACTCAAATCACCCACCAAATCTGAAACTAAGTTAAGACTTTTGATTTTGATCTGAGGATCAAGTTAACAGAATTCGAGGAATTCTGTTCGGAATTCAGACCTGGATCTAGAAGTATTGGGATACGGATTTAAGATTTATTCATGGTATTCAAATAAAATCAAAATTGAAAACTTGCATAGAAACCCTGTTTTCTTAAAGGATTGTCTTACGCCAGAATGCTGGGGTAGAGGGAGCATTTGGCATACGTGTTTATCTAAGGGAAGTTCGGTTGCAATAGCTGGTAGGGAGTGTTCAAGGGACAGCTCACGCGGCAAAAACCTGCCCAGGTCTTGATCAGACTGGGTATGGTGAAAAATGGTGTGCTTCCGGTACGATGGGCGAGGGCCGACGAAGCGGTCCTTGAGTGAAGTGCCAAGACACCTAAGGAGGATCTTGGAGGGTTCTGACCAGGCGATGCACGGGCTCACGATGCTTAGGACACCCATGCGTATGTCGTGGAAGATATATATATATGTATGTTGACAGAATGATTATTGTAATCTGTTAACTGGATCTCGTTGCTGACAAGCTGGTCCCAACGGAGAGTCCAGAGTGGTACTGTTTTTGTGAAACAAGGGATTAAATGGAAATTTTGAGTTATGAAAATCTATGACCATATCTATTTTGTCAATGGATTATTTTTATATTAAAGTTTTAAAGAGGAGTGTGTGCGTATCTGTTTTCTAAAGCTAAAGTTAAGAAAGGCATTCAATTATGGGTGGGTGAGTACTTGTTTGGTTCTACCGCCGATTCCAGTGGTAGAGTGGTGGCTAACCCATGGGCCGGATGGGGTTAGGCTGGAATTAGTGGTGTTTTAATAATCAAACTGAAAAATCTTTGGATTACGCTAGGATTCGAGTAGTTAGTTAATTCCCTGATAAATTTCTCAATTGAGTGGATCAACGGCTGTGCCTTCTCATGATTAGGAAAAAAGCGTTGAATTGCTCAGATGATCAAATTATATCAGTGATAGTTTTCTTCTATCTGGTTTATTCAGGTGGAGGATA
This sequence comes from Cibotium barometz, assembly GCF_041138505.1. Lineage (NCBI taxonomy): Eukaryota > Viridiplantae > Streptophyta > Polypodiopsida > Cyatheales > Cibotiaceae > Cibotium > Cibotium barometz. The sequence continues at coordinate 19,350,800 of NC_141046.1, read as the reverse complement.
GTTTAGATTTTGATCTCGTTAGAAAAACTCGTTAAGAAAATTCAAAAAGGTGGAATCGTCCCCGCTTTCCGGGCATGGGAAATTTTTTTTGGTTTCGATTTTCGGAGTGACCACCAGCCTAGTCTTGTGCCCGGACATTCGTGGGCGAGGCCCTGAGTGAGAAACCCTGCCTCGCGCATGAGGGGGCTGCTTCCGCTGTCAGCTACCGGGAGTCCGGTACGTGGAGGGGGCAAAGGGACCTCGCACAATGATATAGGCCCTGTAGCCTTATCCCACTTTACACGTCATCATGCCATGTGACAACCTCTATTCCACATCCTCTTCTGTGGCTCTCATAAATCACATCCCATACAATAATATCTTGCACCTCTAAGGTGCTTTCCCACACACGCATTAACCGAGCTTACATATTTAAATGCCCCCTCTTAAGCAAGGTGTTTCTCACTCACCCATCACCCATACAATTTAGTATTGCCCTCATGCAATGCGTCTCTCAACACTCCCCCTCAATGATAAATTGGAGTGTTCAACAAGTGTGTGTGCATGTATCTAGCTAGCCTAGACACAAAGTCCATTTTGAGGCCACTTACTCACAGCGGAACCACTGAGTTCAATTTGAACATGAATGTTCGGGTGGGAACCAACCCATGTGCAAGCACCTCACACGTGCATCACTCATATACACATCAGAACAACCATTTTGAGCTTCTCGGTGAGCTTGAGTAGGGCAACCCTCATACCAATGGGTGAATACACTTTTTTTTAGCCATCATCATACATTGGGGTGAAAATCCAATTACAAAACATTTTGGCCAAAGCTGGGAAGAGAACCCAATATAAAAAATCATTGGCTTTAAATTGGTGAAACTGATATTTTCCTGCTATTTTAGGGTGATAATTTTTTCTTTTAAAAACATGTGAAAAAATATGTAAGCTCGGTTTATGCATGTGTGGGAAAGCATCTTAGAGGTGCAAGATATTACTATATGAGATGTGATTTATGAGAGCCACAAAAGAGGATGTGGAATAGAGGTTGCCACATGGCATGATGATGTGTGAAGTGGGATAAGGCTAGAGGGCCTATATCATTGTATGGTTCAATTGAGATATGCAATAGAGCTTGTGTCTTGAGTGTGCTCTCTCTCTCTCTCTCTCTCTCTCTCTCTCTCTCTCTCTCTCTCTCTCTCTCTCACATTGAGTTTCTAGTGTGGTATAACCCACCGTAATTATGTTATGTCTAACACCATGATCAATCCCATTTTAGGATTGTTAACATGGTATCAAAGCCTGGTTCATGCTAAGGGCTGAGCGGAGAAGCACAGGAAGCGGTACGAGGGTAAGAGATTCATCTACTCTTCCCCTTTTGTGTTGGCTACTACACTCTTGTTGGGAGCTCTTTGGGAGGCACCAGCAAACGAACTCTAATTGAGGAGCTTTCATCGGAGTAGAGCTACAGGGCAACTATATTATCCATTGAACTCCAATTTTTGGGCCAAAAACGTGTTTCGAGTGCGTCTGGTTCTCCGTTTTTCAGTTTGTGCGTTCACGGGCACTACGAGTAAGTTTCGATTCTCTGTAGAACTTTGCTTTTGGAATTACAGGAAGGGCGATTGGTTGTGCAAACACTGTGTGTACTGCAAAGGGATCTTAAAGTTGCCATTGGGTGTATGTGTGCAAATTGAGGTCACTGGTTGTGCAGTTTGGGTGTAGTAGAGTACCGCTGTGTAGAGAATACAACAGTTTGTGCAGATCAAACAAGACTGTTGTTTTTGGTAAATTTGTGTTGTAGATAAGATGTCAAATGATGGAATAAACCAGATTGTTGCAAAGAAGCTTGACAAGAACAACTTCCATGCTTGGAGGTTTAGATTAATAAATTTCCTGATAGGAAAAGATTACTGGGACTACATTGAAGGTGAACATGAGGAGGCACCAGAGATACCAGAGATTAATCCAGCTGCTACTCAGATGTAAATAAATTCAAGGATTGGAATCAAGGAGCAAGGAAAGTCATGTATTGGCTTTCTATCAACATACACAAGACACTATGATTAGGCATAGAGAGGATGCCAAGTCACCTAAGGAGGCATGGGACACCTTGGTGAAGCTTTCATTACCCTCAAAAACTTAAAAGTTTAACACCACGAGATGAGATATGAATTGCAAAGACTCAATGAGAAATATCCACTTGACTCAAAGAATATTTCAAACAATGTACGCATATCAAATTTTGAAGAGAAAACATAAACTTAAACACCACAAGAGGAGAGAGAGATTGCAAAGACTCAATGAGAAAATATTTCAAACAGTGCGCATATATCAAATTTTGAAGAGAGACAAACAAAGAGCCATTCTTAAAACTAAATCTCCTGATACTATCAAATTTTGAAGAGAGACAAACAAAGAGCCATTCTTGAAACTAAATCTCCTGATACTATTAAATTACAAAATTGGGGTGAATGACACCGATAGCTCTACAAGAGAATGTTGTGCCCTCGCCGGGTCAGTATTTAGTGATCTAAAAAATTTCGCTACTTGCAAAACAGATTTTCGCTCGTCCAATTTCGCGATTAGGTAGACACATCCAATTTTTGACTCTATAAATAATAGTATCCATGGTAACTTTGTCGTAGGAACTATTGTCCATCCACAACTCTTGTACTTTCTGCCAAAAGTCATATAAAATTTGTAATAAATACCCTAAAGCAAAAACATCAGATGCAGGAGTGTATGCATCTGCCAAAAAAGGATCAAAAATTTTTGGGGCTATCCACGGCCGTTTATTTCGCTCTCTGTCTGCGTAGGAGACCGCCTCTGCTACCTTCTCAGGGTTCTTGTCTGCTTCAAATATAAAATTGAGAGATATCCGTTTTTTGGGCACTCTCAGCAGTAACCCCCAATCGATAATACCTATGCGTGGTTTCAACTCTTTTGTAAAATCCAACACTACATTGAATGGATGTAGGTCGGTATGTACAATTCCTGCCAAATGTGCTGCCGCTAGGCCTTCCACCAGGGCATGCATAATATGTGGCATGGTTATTACTATTTATTTTATTTTAGAAAGTTCTAGATGACTTAAAGGAATATTATCGGGCGGGGGTTTTCTCCATCCTCGATCCAAACGGAAAATTGCTCTGGTGAACTCACTGAATCTGAAGGGGACCTTCAGAAGAGTATCACCAAGCGAGCCACCATTATAGTATGGGAAAATAGTGATCCAAGGAGATTCTTTTGTGAAGGCAATACACCTGACAATTGATGGGTGTAGAACCTGCATGCCTTGCTCTTCCTGGAAGCTCTCAAACTTGGCGCTGCCTTCTCCTTTGTAGTGCTTTTCGCAAAAAGTAATGTGCTCTGACAAAAATGATATACCTCTAACTGTATACTCTTTTACTGTGCCAAAAACACCAGAGCCTATTGTTCGCCCTTCGACCAGAGCCTCGTGCAGGACGCCAATGAGGTGTGTGCACATAGAATTAATGGCACCCGTCCCACTCGCATCTGGCTGGCTGGACGTTGCAGCAACGTCCTGGGCAATGCGCACTCTTTTGGGGAGTGACTCTGCATCCAGCGCCTTCATGCACTTGCTCTTGGCTCTTTGCTCGATCCATACAGCGTCCCATAACTGTAGACGATGCATATTAGCTTCAGGCAGGGCAGCATCTCTAAGATCATTGCATGCTACATGCATGCTCCCCAAAATAGTTCGTGTTATATGTTGATGGTTGAAGTCTGCTATCTTTTGTCTATCAAGCAACTTAGCATTTCCTCCGCTTCGAAGTCGACGCTGTGCATTTTCCCATATCTGCTCTAATAGATCTCGCATGAGTATCTCAGACTCATTGATCTTTTTGACGATGTCTTCTAACATTATGACACTACAATGACTGCTTCAATGCGAATTGCTTGTAGAACGATTTTATGCTCTTCAGGGGAAAGCATGGTGGTAGTCTTCACAAATCTAGCAAATATCACTAAACACAACAAAAACAGAATATCAAACAACATTACTGTAATCAACATCAAGCAATACATCATTGAACGTGAGAGAATCGCAACAAGTGTATCATTACTTATCAATGATCAAACAAAAACGGAATATCAAATAATATTACTAAAATCAACATCATGCAATACATCATCAAACGTGAGACAACCGCAACAAATGTATCATTACTTATCAATGATCAAACAAAAACGGAATATCAAACAATATTACTGAACTCAACATCATGCAATACATTATCGAACGTGAGACAACCGTAACAAGTGCATCATTACTTATCAATGTTCATTGAACGTGAGACAATCGCAACAAGTGTATCATTACTTATCAATGATCGAAGAAGTGCATCAGACATAAGCTTCTGTACATAATCACTAGAGAGCATCATGAGAGAGAGAGAGAGGGGTGGAGGAAGAGAGAGAGAGAGTCGTGACAGATAGAGAGAGAGGGAACATTAGATGACATTTTCAATAGTTTTGTGAGTTCCTAAAGAGAGAAAAATAATGTTTAGTATTGTTTGACATTTTAAGAAAATAGAGAGAGAAAAGGTAATTTATTAGGGATTATGTATATTTTAAGAGAAAAAAAAGAACTCCTCATCTACACATCTATCGTGAGAGAGAGAGAGAGAGAGAGAGAGAGAGAGAGAGAGAGAGAGAGAGTTGTGAAGTGTATCATGAGAGAGAGAGAGAGAGAGAGAGTTGTGAAGTGTATCAAGAGAGAGAGAGAGAGAGTTGTGAAGTGTATCATGAGAGAGAGAGAGAGAGGGGGAGGAAGAGAGAGAGAGAGAGAGAGAGAGATATTCATTTTTACGAGTCACGACATCATGAAATTAAACTTAAAGACAATATGATGTAAACTTTGATCCATGAAATGCTCATGCCGCATTATCAACCAAGTATCGCATGGATCACACACAATAAAAACAATACAAGCCGCGTAAATTTACGATATTTTTCCGACCGCGTTAACGATCAAATGCCGCAATATGCAAAAAACAATATATGCACTAGCGGACGACACCAACTTGCCGCGTTACCGACCATATGCCCACATTTGACAAAGGGAAGGGAAGGGAAGGTGACATCGCCATAACGATACTATGCTTGTCGCGTTACCGACTAGTACCGCTACGGCGTGCCATACTTACCATAGGACACAAACCAGCCGCGTTACCGACTATGTGCCCCACGATAAGCACCATTTCGAAGAATGGCCTTACACACACACACCCCTCGTGTGGCGGACCACCCATATCCTGCCACGCATTGTGACCATGGGCGGCTGCCCGCACGAACATACACACACCCACACACGCACACACACACCCACAACTGTCATTACCTGTGTATACTGTCAGCAATGAACTCCCAAAGGGTCCCCCGGGCCCGTATATATACAAAAATGTAGCCCGCCGGGGTTTTAAAATTCCCGGCGGGACGGCCGGGTATTGCAAAAATCCCGACGGGATTTTAGCCGGTTAATAGGGAACCTCCCACCAGCTTTTTTGGGAACATGTTAACATGTTAACATGTTAATAACATGTTAACACATGTTTTTTAACAAAAAAAATTTGTGATCACATGAATATAAAATCATTGGCTGCAATGTTTGCAAATGGTTCAGGAGTTATTGTAGATACATACATTTGGCATAAGAGAATTGGGCATGTAAATGTGCAAAGAATGAAGTCTATGCAAACTAAAGAAATTGTGACAGGGTTGCCTAACTTGTTTAAGGTTGAAGGTATGCAGAAAGTTGTGAATCATGTCAATTTGGAAAGCAAACAAACCATGCAAAGTTGCAAGTTCATTTGGGAGCTTGCAAGGTCATGTATTAATGGCTTATTTGGGATATGCTATGCATTTTGGAGCTCAATGTAGCCATGATAATGGTTACTTAAAACCTCAAGAAGAGAGGTCTAGGCAAGACTGGAGTTGCAATAAAGAGAGAGCTACATAAGGAGCTCATAAGAAGCTCAATGGCCATTTTGATGGTCATCATTGAAGCCTAAAGAAAGAGGTTATGAAGGCAGCCACCATCAGAGGAAAATGAAGCTTGGGCAACATGCTCAGGTAGGGTTACAGTCACAAGAAAAAGCAAGGAGATATTCAACATGGAGCTAATGATTGGCTCAGTGTGTTGATGGCTGTAGGAGATAGTAGGGAGTATGGAGCCAGTAAGTACAACATGCAAGCAACGAATAGTGGGCAAGAAGAAAACATCAGCAAGAGAGCAAAGAGCAAAGCAAGGTAGCACACCACAGAGAGAGAGAGAGATTGCACACTCAAGACACAAGCTCTATTGCATATCTCAATTGAACCATACAATGATATAGACCCTCTAGCCTTATCCCACTTTACACATCATCATGCCATGTGGCAACCTCTATTCCACATCCTCTTTTGTGGCTCTCATAAATCACATCCCATACAATAATATATTGCACCTCTAAGGTGGTTTCCGACACACGCATAAACCGAGCTTACATATTTAAACACCCCCTCTTAAGCGAGGTGTTTCTCACTCGCCCATCACCCATACAATTCAACATTGCCCTCATGTAACGCGTCTCTCAACAATGAATGCAATTACACAACCACAGAGAGAGAGGGTTTAGCAAGAGTATATATGTAACGGAGTATATGCATTATCACTTGGCTATGAGATTTATTTTCTTTACCAACAATCAAGCCTTATTGTATTTGGTGAATAAGTCTTAAACCACAGAGAGTGTATGATTGCTAATTCTTTCAATTTCACCAAAAAGAGAGTATGGTTACTAATTCATTTGACTTCACCATCACTATGAAAGAGGAGTTTGTTCATGTAAGTGTTGATCACCTTTCCATAATTCTGAATGGAGAAACCCCCAGGATTGGAAGATGACATTTCTAACATTCTCATGTTCCACATTGACCACATATCAGAATGGACATCGCCCACTTCTTGTTGGCCCGTGGATTCCCAAATGAAATTTCTAAGAGTGTGGCTATAAGGAAAGGGGGTAAATACATAAAGATAACTGATAAGCAACATAGAAACATGCCTCATAGTGTGGCATCTATATAGGCTTGGAGATGTGGGGTGATAATGACTAGCATTTGTAGGTTGGTGTTCATAATTGATGGCCTTAAAGAACTAGCTACATTTGGAGATGTGGGGTGATTATGACTAGCATTTGTTGGTGGTCATAATCGATGGCCCTAAAGAACTACTTGTAATTGTTATTAATTTTCATCTCCCATGGTCATATCAAGATAATGGACTAAATAGTGCATCAATATCCATTTGTAACCTATGGGTGATAGGGTAAAAAATTTGGATTTGCATTTGCATTTGGTGAGTGGCAACAAGCATTCACTCTCAATGTGTATCTAGTGTGAACTCTCCACGTTTATATTTTTTAAGGGGAGGGAGAGTTCTGTAAATGTGTGTGTATCATTGAATGGTTCACATTTGCTCAAAGGTTATTAAAGAAAGGTGAATGTAAGTCAGTGAGAGAGTCAAAATGACGAAGACATCTCTATGGGCTGGTCACGTATACTATATGGGGTAGCATGTAAAGCAATAGTCACATGTTGGTGTATGGAGATTCGTTTTAAAACTATTAGAAAGAGTGGGTCCACTTGGAGGTTTTACATGTACACCTAAAAAGGAATAAGAAACATCATGACACAAAATCCCCTTAATTTAGAATCATACCATAACGATATTCCTATATATTTTTAATTTCTCAAAATTTTCAAATAAGGAAAAAATGAGTGTGACTAAGGAGTTTTGTTTCCAAAGGTAGGCCAAAAATAGAGTTAGGTCACTAGTTTGGAGAGTAACCCAAGCTAAATGAAACTCTATTTAGCGGCAGTCAGTATAGGGAGGAACCAACAAGTCCAATGGATAGCCTTAGGCTTTATCAAAATCCCATTACAATGGTCCCACCACAATGGTTTGCAACTATCGATCCTCACCTTGGTAAAGAGATTATGCATATGACAATTGGGTTAGCATCCATATGTAAACCATATGGAAAATGACATCGCTTCTTAAGTAAAATTTTACTAGCTTTAAGCATAAAGTGGCATTATAATGTTTAAGTGCCATATTTGTGTCATCTATACCCATTTATGGTCCCATAAACCTTGTAATGAGATGCAATATTGGATAACAATATCTTTTGCCTCATATTTCCTTTAATTTATTACCTCTTAAACTTTCACCATTGCCACCTCATCTTAGAAGATAACACATTTCCTTTAATTTATTGCCTCTTGAACTTTCACCATTGCCACCCATCTTAGGAAATAACACATTTCCTTTTATTTATTGGCCTCTTGAACTTTCACCATCGCCACCTTTGTTTCCTCCATCACCTCGATCCTCATCAATGTAAATTCTAGTCTTTTTCAATGTTAGTCTCTTTTTTAAGACTTTGCAATCATGCTCTTATGTGTTCTTAAAATTAATGGTGATATGTTTTTCCATTCTACCCACTCTTTAAGAACTCTCCACATCATGGAATGTGATTCCACGTATTTTTTCAAGTACTTTTGGATTTCATGTTACCCTTAGAAGAAAATACAACTTGTGTGTTAACATAAATAGCAAGATCCTTAAAGAACAGAACTCAGCAAGATAGAAAATACAACTTGTGTGTTAACATAAATAGAAAATACAACTTGGATTTCATGTTACCCTTATAAAAAAATGCAACTTGTGTGTTAACATAAAGGCAAGATCTTCATAGAAAAAAACTTTGCAAGAGAGAAAATACAACTTGTGTGTTAACATAAATAGCAAGATCTTCAGAGAACAAGAACTAAGCAAGATAGAGAGAAAGGATGATTTCAAATTACTCATGCAAACCAATGTTACAATTGATGGCTACGCGCTCCTAAGAGGGAACTTAGATGGTGGTTTGGAAATATGCTAAGATGGAGGAGTATATGCATTGCAAAAAAATGGAACATATCTATATATACTATCATAAAAATAGACTAAACATGAGACCTATAAATTGTGGCATAGCTTCCAAACCCATCTGGATGCCCATTCAAGCCTCACAACCTGAGGAGAAGGTGTATTGAGAAGATCTTCCTCTACCCTTAGTGCATTCCAAGGTTATATAGATACATATTCAAGCATCCCAACCCGAGGAGAAGGTGTCTCGAGAAGATATTCCTCATAGTCCAATATGGGTATATCATCCTACAATTAACATATGCATGATGGCAAGCCTACCTAAGCTATCTCTTAACAATCTGGCCACATATGGTCTCACGCCGATGTCCAAAATGGGCTTTATGATATGGCATAGTGACTTCTCCTTATAAGGGGGTTGAGCTAGCCGATGCCCACACATTCAATTATTATAATGATGGGTCTAGCATTGAATTTCAATAACCCTCATATTAAGAGCTTTCTGAAAAGATGCAGGGGAGAAGAGAGCTTCTCGGCAAGCACACACACACTCACAAAACCCTAAAAGAGAACACACAAGGTGAGAGGCTGAAAATCTTCTTCTTCTTCACGCAACACTCAACACACCATATACAAAGATAAGAGTACACACAATATGAAAAGGTACTCAACCAAATACATACTAGGGTTCTCTATAGTGTGAACCCAACTAAATGAGCTCTCGCTATAACTATGCAAGAGTCTCTAGAATGGTTGTCACACAGTCTGTCATCCCACTGGCCGCATATCACCCATGATCTCACCAACCATGCCAATGGTGTAAGTGTGGGGCCTATCCCCCAGGCGGGTCATCAGTGTCCATCGCCTCACTAGATGAGCTCGATATCTCAACACTCCCCCTCGAGCTCAACTCCATCTCATGTACACCAAGCGAAGCCCTGAATGTGCGGAGCTTCTCTGTACCCAAGGCTTTGGTGAAGATGTTAGCGACCTGATCTTGTGTGCTGACATAAACAAGGTCAACGTCTCCTGCCAAAACCTTCTCTCTGACAAAATGATAGTGGACCTCTATATGCTTCATGCGAGCATGAAAAACTGGGTTCTTGGCCAACTGTATACTGCTAATGTTGTCACAGAAAATGACAACTTGTCTATCCACTGATAGACCCAAATCTGCAAAGTAGATTTCTCAACCAAGCTACCTCACATGCTGCCATAGCAGCACCTCTATACTCGGCCTCTGTAGTACTGGATAGAGCAACCGTAGGCTATTTCTTGCTGCTCCAAGTCACAACAGCACTCCCCAAAGAAAACATGAAGCCACTAGTAGATCTTCTATCTAAGACACTACCAGCCCAATTAGCATCTGTGTACCCATGTACACATATCTACCAGCCCAATCAACATCTGTGTACCCATGTACACATATCTATGTCCCAGTTTCATAAAATAGTCCACAATGAAAAGTAGACCTCACATACCTCAGTATGCGTGTCAATGCATCCAAATGCGGCTTCCAAGGAACCTGCATAAACTGACTCACCAACCCAACAGCATAGCTCAAATCTGGCCTGGTGATCATCATGTAGATCAAGCTTCCTACTATGCACCTATACATAGTAGGATCCTCCAAAATCTCTCCTGAATCTGCACTCAACTTGCCATTCTGATCCAATGGCACTGAGATAGGCTTACAGCCTGTCATACCATACTTGGACAACATGTCCAAGCCATACTGTCTCTGCAGTAATCCAATACCATGTGGTGACCTAATCATCTCAATGCCCAACAAATATCTGAGCTCCCCCAGATCCTTCATCTCAAACTTCTATCTAAGCAAGATCTTTACATCAAAGATCTCTGCATCATGGTCCCCCGTAAAATGATCAGGTCATCTACATAGATGACAACAAGCACAACCCCTCTTTCACTATGTCTCACATATAGCGAGAAATCTGCATTGGCTACATGAAAGCCAATAGTGACAAGAATTCAGAAATCTGCATTGGCTACATGAAAGCCAATAGTGACAAGAATTCAGAAATCTTGTCAGACCATGCTCTTGTGCTTGTTTTAAGCCATACAAGGCTTTCTTCAACCTGCAAACATGCTCGGGGTGACTCACATCCTCATAACCAGGTGGTTGCAACGGTTGCAACATATACACCTCTTCCTACAAATCCCCATGCAAGAATGCATTCTTTACATCCATTTGATGTAAAGACGATTGCTTTGACGCAGCCACTGCTATCACAACTCTCACTGTTGCCATCTTGGCAACTGGGTTGAAAGTTTCCTCATAATCAATGCCATATGTCTGCACATATCCTTTGGCTACCAATCTAGCCTTGTACCTGCTTATGCTTCCATCACTATTATGTTTTACTTTGTACACCCACTTGCATCCAATGGCTTTCTTGCCTTCACGCAATTGCACTAAATCCTAAGTCTCCTTTCCATATAGTGCATCCATCTCCTCATCCATAGCTTTCTCCCAACACACATTTCCAACAGTCTCATCAATGCATGTGGGCTCTACAACCTGCACAACTTTTGCCATGTATGCATAGTGATGTGCCACATAACCATCATAGGTAAACCTCTGCACCGGATTCTTCACTCTCCCAGATCTTTACAGCTTTGCATTCATGGCTTCCATAGCCTTCTTTACACCAGGTGTTCTCATAGTTGGTATCCCAAGATCCTCATCAAGGCTCATCTCTGAGCCACTAGACTCTCCATCAACATGAGAATGCCCTGCAGAAATGTCAGGCATACTAAGGGGCTCAACCACTTTCTCTTTGCCTTTATGTGATGTACTAATCACATTTGCAGGACTGGTATTATGACACAGCCTGCCACTCCATGGTCTATCAACTGAACCACTAGATGAGGACTCTCCTGGTCCATTCAAAGACTGTGATTGCTGACTTGCATTCTGTGCAACCACATTTCCACTCACAGTAGCCCCAACAGCTTCTTTTTCAGCAGCATACCAACTACTCATCTCATAAAAAACATCCCTGCTTACCCTCAACTCACGTGTAGCAGGGTTATAACACTTGTATCCCTTTTGCTCAAGGGAATACCCAATAAACACACATTTTTCAACTTTTGGATCCAGCTTAGTTCTCAGCTCATCTGGCACATGCACATATGCAATGCATCCAAAGACTTTTAGATGTTTATGCCATCATTTGACATCTTGCTAGACACACAAATTTACCAAAAACAGCACTCTGGTTTGTCCTACACAAACTGCCATCATTTGGCATCTTGCTAGACACACAAATTTACCAAAAACAGCACTCTGGTTTGTCCTACACAAACTGCTGTATTTTTTGCAGGGGTACTGTACTACACTCAAATGTCACAACCACAATGTGCATACATACACTCAATGGCAACTGTTTGACCTATCAAATGTCACAACCAGTGACCTCAATGTGCATACATACACTCAATATGGAAACTATTTGACCTCCTTGCAGCACACACAATGTCTCCACAACCAATCTATCTTCCTGCAATTCTTAAACAGAGTTTTGCATAGAATCGATGACTTACCTGCAGTGCTTGAAATCGCCTGCTTTCCGAAAAACAGAGGTCCTAACGCGCCCGAAACACGTTTTTGTCCCGAAAATCGTAGTCCAATAGGACAATATAGTTGCCCTATAGCTTTACTCCCGCGAAGAAAGCTCCTCAATCAAAGATCGTTTGTCGGTGCCTCCCGTACAGCTCCCGACAAGGGTGTAGTCGCCAACACAAATAGGAAAGAGTAGATGAAGCTCTTACCCTCGTACCGCTTCCTGTGCTTCTCTTGCTTGCAGCTCAGCCCTTAGCATGAACCAGGCTCTGATACCATGAAAAGATGCAGCTTGAGCTCTTGCAAGCACACACACACTCACAAAACCCTAAAAGAGAACACACAAGGTGAGAGGCTAAAAATCTTCTTCTTCTTCACGCAACACTCAACACACCATATACAAAGATAAGAGTACACACAATATAAAAAGGTACTCAACCAAATACATACTAGGGTTCTCTATAGTGTGAACCCAACTAAATGAGCTGGTGCTATAACTATTCCAATCTCTAGAATGGCTGTCATCCCACTGGGCCGCATATCACCCATGATCTCACCAACCATGCCAATGGTGTAAGTGTGGGGCCTATCCCCCAGGCGGGTCATCAGTGTCCACCGCCTCACTAGATGAGCTCAATATCTCAACACTTTCCACTTTCTCCTCCTTTTATCCCCATGAGTATAGTTGCTATACTCAAGTCTCACTCAAGTTTGTTAATGTTATGCTTTCCTTGTTATTTCACAATATTAGTCTTGTCTTTGGCCACCTTTATAGCCTCCTACATGATGCTTTCAATTTGTATAGAGTGTTGTTCCCTTGAAGATGTTAAGCTTTTCCATTTAATAATTAATTTTGCAATATGAGTCTATCAAACTTTGCATGTTGAGCCTTTAGGAAAGCTACCTACACCTTGATTAATTTCTTGATCGCGAGAGAGAGATTTAGCATAGTATACCACTTGACACTTGTAGATCTCTCTGCATTTCATGAGATTGCAAGTAGTGTTTAAATAAGAGAATGTGTACAATAAAAGTGCCCACCAAGAAATTCTCTAGTACCGCATATCATGGAATTGCAAGTAGTATTTATTAAGAGATAGTGCACAATACTTTCAAAGCTTCTCATCTAAAAAGCCCAATAAAGCAAGAACGAGAGAGAAATAACCTATATATTTCATATAACATAGAGTTTACCCTTTTTCCTTGTGATGATATAAAACACAAAATTACATGTTTTGCTACAATTTTCAAAACAACAAGCTTATTCTATCAATTTGACATGCATAACAAGGAATTTCTCCTACGTACATGGATGGATGGACCTACGCATGCAACCACACTCCCTTCTTTATGTTTGTTGAAAATGCATGATTAGATTTATATACAACCTCGTTTTGAAGCTCCACTAGCTATATGATTATTTAAAGGAAAAGTTTTTTGAAACTATCAAAATGTGAATAGAAGAGTAAGAAAAACCATGTCTTTCAAACAATACAATATAATAAATCTTGGTTTCATAAGTGTGACAGTCAAGTCAATCTCAATATATGGACCATGTAACATCACATCTAATGTGCGAGTGATTCAAGCGACTAGAATGAAGTTATTAAAACATGGATATTAATGGTATACTTTGGGGCAAGATTGTAATAATGATGAGCATTATGATGTTTTGATAATCATAGTAGCATTTACAATGTGTATCAGATTGTAATTCTCTTTATATTTAAATTTAAAAGGGAAATAATACTTTGACTTTATGTTACTTTATGAGCTAAAATATAGTTCATTGAAAAATTAATGTAGTTAGCATCCAAATAGGCATTGAGAAGGCTCCTTGAATTATTCTTTGAGACTTCAAGATGAGATGAAACGGGAACTTTTGCAATCAAATTTACACATAAAATACACACGCACACACATATACACACAATACATATATACATATATGCATGTACATATACATACATACATACATATATATATGTATGTATGTATGTATGTATGTATGTATGTGTGTGTGTGTGTGTGTATATATATATATATATATATATATATATATATAATATGTATATATATATGTGTATATATATATGCATATATATATATATATATATGTATATATATGTGTATATATATATGCATATATATATATATATGTGTATATATATGTGTGTGTATATATGTATATATATATATATATGTGTGTGTGTGTGTGTGTGTGTGTGTGTGTATGTGTGTATATATGTGTATATATGTGTGTGTGTGTGTGTGTGTGTGTGTGTGTGTGTGTGTATTGTGTGTGTGTGTATATGTATGTGTGTGTGTGTGTGTGTGTGTGTGTGTGTGTATATATATATATATATATATAGAGAGAGAGAGAGAGAGACCGGTTGAGTTTTGTAGAGGCATATTTGTATTCAACATTCTTACCTTTCTCCTTTACATCCGTAAAAGTACATTATCACAGACCCATCTAAAATGCAAGGATGCATGATTGCATAATAGAATCCTTGTGAAGGGACAAAAATGCACACCTTTTACATTATTGTACCGTAGAATCATTGAAATTTAGAAGATTCATTTTGTAATATTATCCTAGTTGAAGAAATAAGACAGCAGTTTTTAGCTTTCACAAAGAAATTGCCTACCCATTCAAAATACATGTTTTAAGTTTGAAATTCCTGTAACGTGTCCTTCAAATGCGTGTACACCTTCAAATGCACGAGAAGAAAACCCTTTGGAATATAATAAGATTCTAGGTTAGCTTATGAAATGGAGCCTTCTCTATCCCTTATTTTATCCCTTTGAAATAAAAAAAGGTTTGAGGTCATCTTATGTGAAATGGAGCCTTCATTATTCCTTCTTCTTGGTGCATTTTGCCTTAAAAGACATAGATCACCCTTGAAAAGATTCGAAGTCCCTTCATCATCTCAACCTATTAGGCCACCTTTTGATCCACATGTGGAACTTTTGATCCATATGTAGGCACTTTTGATCCATATGTGGGCACTTTAGTACGTTTGTGCCTATTCTTATGTGCACTTCATGCAATTTGTGTGATATCTTCACAGGGAGTGGATGGACACTAAACTATTTTGTAACGTGTACATAAGTGAGTGGTAGGCCACTTGGTTAGCCCCAAACAGTTTCTACTTGTTACAACATAGGTGAGTGGTGGGCCACTTGGTTAGCCCCAAATAGTTTCTACTTGTTCATGATTGTGAATTGGCCTGAATAGGTGGCCATTTATAAGAGGTGTTCGATGAACTATGTGAAGATGTTGGACAATCAACATGACATTGGAGTTTGCCATGCTTGGATGTGTGTGAAGCCCACCTTAGATTAGCTATGCCCGTTGTTGAATTTCCAATTGAAATTCTCAAAGGCTTTTTTCACAATTAAATGTCCATGTGCTGTGTGGATAAATATGAGAAATGTTCATGGTGAGTTTCCTTAATGCCCAAATTGGTTGTTTAGAGATTACGTGGAGGATCCCTTTGGAGCAGGCTCTATAAAGAATTTTATAGAGCCATCCAAAATAAAAGCAACCATTGGAGGTCAACAAGTTTTTAAATTGAAAAACTAGTTGCCATGATTAGAATAAATCTAATTTTTAAAAATAAATATGCTGTAAACTACTTTCTATGATAATAAACAAGAAAAACTAGTTGCCATGATTAGAATAAATCCAATTTTTAGGAAAAAGAAAGCTTTACATAAAAATCTTTCCATGTCCATAATCAGCCCTTAACAACATCAGCATCAGAGTCACCATTAGGCAGGCTACACACCAAATCCCATCTATCATCCTCTGATACAAAAGAAGATTCATCCCAAGATAAGTGATATCCCAACAAAATACAAGCCTCAATCAAAGCTTTAGATGTGCATCCCCTAGGGATTTGTTTTTCCAAGATCTCACCCTTCATTTCCCCTTTTATAATATATATATATTATTGGTCCCAAAAAAAAAGAATAAATCTAACTTTTAAAAATAAATACGTTGTAAACTACTTTCTATGATAATAAATAGGAAAATTTTCTTCAAGTAAGAACATTGTAGAATTCTCAAAATGAGATTTCTCATTTCTAGCCAAGAGTACTATTTGAACCATGGTTACATTCAAATTAGTTAAGCATCAAAGCATTTCAGTTAAGCTTCACCTCCAAAAAATTCCAAGCTCTCAAAGAAAATGCATGAAAAACTTCAAGTTATAAGTTTTATGTTTTGCTATAAAAACTATTATTTTGAATAGTGGCATGACCCTTGGGCCCATGGAAGGACAAAAGAATCGATAGGTAGGTGGCAATATTTGTAAGAGTACATCCCCATAGACAAAGAGGGGGACAATTTTCGCTCTCTTTCTAGCACTCGAGGATGCTATTTTTACATTGACATCCATCAAGGTTGATTTTTGAGAGAGAAGGTCTCCCTTCAAAGTAACGAGATGCCCACAAATGGAGACCCTTGAGAATGATTGGATGCCTACAAATTAACAGTATTGTTTAACCATTTAGTGTATTTTTTGACAGTTTTTTTGTTGTTGTTTGGGAGTGTATTCTCGAAGGTCGAGGTGCCGGAATAATGGGCCGGATGGGCCGAAGGTCACCGATGTGAGACACATGGAGGTAGTGGGTTCGAATCTGCCCTAGGGGCATGTAATGGTGGTAAGCTTAGATGGCAAGAGATGAAATGAAACGAAAAATAAAGGCTGATGGGAGTGATTTCATTTCAAATAGTGGCTGGATGAGAACATTTGGGTTGCATGGATTCATGGTGTGATAATTTTTGGGGGCCAGAGAGGGTGGGTGGGGCCCTGTCAAAAATTTGAATGGGGGAATTGCTGAAGCATGCAAGATTTGAATGGGGGGGAGGACAACGACAACACACACACACACGGACTGCCAAAAAGAGGGGTCCCTCACATATACATACACTCAAACACGGAAAGACCACGGCCCTAAAGATAGCGACAGCCTCCACGGAAGAGACAATCAGCAAAAAAAAAAAAGAAGCTCTGCTACATTTGGCGGCAAGTTTGGCCCAACTGGAGATTGGCCTGTCCAATAACTGCGCCGTTTCTGTCCCCTCCCCCCTCCTTCATATTCTCCTGTTTTCCCTCTTCTCTGCTTCTTCGCTCGCTTCCCATGGCCTCTTTGAGTCTTCCACCATCGCTCACCATGAGCTTGTAGACACCCACAGGCCCCCACAGCTTGCTTCATTGTCTTTTTTTCCATTCCAAGTACTCGTGGCTCATATCAGATGCTCTCTGAGGAGCTCGAAAATCTGTGTTTTTTTTTTGGGGGCCCATTTGATCCTGAGGAAGTAAGGAGGGAGACAGTGAGCTTGGGTAGAAAAATGCAATTGGGTGCTCACAGAGAGCAGGAAAGAGCAAGTGGGCGCTCCAGGAGGGCAGGGAAACAGCCAGTGGGTGCTCACAGAAAGCAGAAAGAAGCAGTTCGGCGCTCATAAAAAAAACAGGAAAAAGCAAGTGGGCGCTCAAGGAAAGCAGGAAAAAGCAAGTGGGCGGTCATAGAAGCAAGTGAGCGCTAACACGAAAAGCAGGAAATAAAGCAATGGTGCGCACCTTGGCCCTGTCTTCGCCCGGTGCGCAGAGTAATGGGGGGAAGAGAGGGGGCAATGCGGCCATCGCTGTCCTGGCAGTCATCGCCGCTCTCGCTGTCTCTGCCCTACTGGTTGCCCTCCTCTACTACCTCTATGTGCGCCGGAAGGTGAAGAAGAAATGCCAAAGCCAGAGTAAGTCATCTGCGCACCTTCATAATGTACACATCCTTATGTAGGGTAATCAAAGGAATTTTATAATCAAAGGAATTTTACAGTGATGACAAGTGCTCAAATCTTACACTCGGCTTGTGGGATTTTTTTGAATCAAAAGCATCCCCAGTAAGGGAATCAAACTACTGAGGTTTTTCACTCTTAATCTGGTAATTAATTGTGAATTTGCTAGTTAGATCGTGGCTTCGTTTATAATACGTATTTGCTAAAAAATCTGTAAATCTGGTCTCGCAATATGGGATTTGATTGGAAGCAAACACGCTACATTGTCTCTGCTAGCTACATCAGTGTTGTTTTGATTGCAAGTCTGACCTTGCTGTAGCTCTTCTGCATTTGTGTGCCACCCACCACAAGGACTGTTTGCATTTTAGTAATATAAAGCGGTCTACAGAAAGTGGAGCAAGGTAAAGCCTCAATCAGGCATCTCTTCTCTAAGGCGTCTTTTTGTGTGATTTGCAACAAAATGCAGGATTTATAAGCGAGTCCTTTGCGCGCTTGGCTTCCAAAACTACTACAATAGAGCTGTCAGCGGCCCAGGTTTTCACATACAAGCAGCTGCAAGTGGCCACCAATAATTTCAATGAAGTGAATTTGATTGGCCATGGTGGGTTTGGGTCAGTGTTTAGGGGGGTGTTAGCAGATGGAAGAATAGCTGCAATCAAGCAACTAGACCAGACAAGCAAGCAGGGAGATTTTGAGTTTCGTGTGGAGGTATAATTTTTGTGCCATGCTCATTTTTTTGGTTACTTTTACTCATTTTCATGATTGAATGTTCATATTTTCATATTGTACATGCAATGTATATTCTGGTTCGATCTGCATCTCCTTTGCAGGTGGATATGCTTAGCAAATTGCATTCTCCCTACCTGCTGGGGCTGATAGGATACTGTGCTGACCAAGATCATAGACTACTCGTTTATGACTACATGTCGAATGGCAGCTTGCAGGAACATCTCTATTCCAAAGGTTCGATAATGCAAAGTTGCAAAGAAGCACACCTTATATCTATACAGCCACATTTCTTTACAGCCTTGATGCAGTGCATCTCATTTTAGCTACTCAGCCATGCATCTCATCTCATCTCTTTTTTTTCAGGAAACTCAGGTAGCCCTCCGTTTCTAGATTGGGAAACGCGAATGAGGGTAGCCTTGGACTCGGCAAGAGGCCTGGAATACCTGCATGAGCTTGTCAGTCCTCCTGTTATACATCGAGATTTCAAAAGCAGCAACATCCTCCTCGATGAGAATTTCAATGCAAAGGTCTCTGATTTTGGGCTGGCTAAGCTTGGGTCTGATAAAATCGGTGGTCTGGTATCCACTCGAGTGCTAGGAACGCATGGATATGTGGCACCCGAGTAAGCTTGTGCATCTTCTTCGTGTTCATCTCATCAAGTTTTGACCATAATCTGCCTTTTTGTACCTGTATTGGACGGAACCCTGCTGTTTGTTTGTTGTTGAGAGAGAGAGAGAGAGAGAAGAGGTGTGTGGCACCGTCGTTGCTAAACGACGGAACCCTGCTGTTTGTTCGTTGGAGAGAGAGAGAGAGAGAAGAGGTGTGTGGCACCGTCGTTGCTAAACGACGGAACCCTGCTGTTTGTTCGTTGGAGAGAGAGAGAGAGAAGAGGTGTGTGGCACGCCCATGGTTCTTCTACGGCTATCCTCTTTTGTCAATACTTTTTATGTCGTGGTGGTACAGGTATGCCATGACTGGGCATTTGACAACCAAATCAGATGTGTATAGCTATGGAGTAGTGCTGCTTGAGTTGTTAACCGGTCGTGTTCCTGTAGACATGAAAAGGCCGTCAGGACAAGGCGTCCTTGTGTCGTGGGTAAATCATTACGTTGGCCTGAACAGTTTCAGAACATAACGCCCTTTCTCTTATCTTCCTCTCCTGACCAAGGATTTTCGATGCTTTGCAGGCACTACCTCGTCTGACAGACAGGAAAAAGCTTGCAGAGATGGTGGACCCAATGTTGGAAGGGCAGTATGCAATGAAAGAGTTGATACAGGTAGTGTACGTGAGCAACCACTGCTTTTGTCTATTTAATGGCATTGTTTTATATACACAGCCAAGCTCTAGGTGCAATGCTCTCTTTTGATTTTTATGGTGTGCTCCTGTGGATGTAGGTAGCTGCCATAGCTGCAATGTGCGTTCAACCGGAGGCAGACTACCGGCCGCTTATGACGGATGTAGTGCAGTCCCTGATCCCTCTTGTGAAGAATAACAAGACGGGATCAAAGGTGGTATCCACAGCAGATTTGCAACATCACGTTGTGACACTCAACTCCTCATCGATAGACAGTGGCAGCAGTGGGGCTGGAAATAACTGACCACATCAGTCAACCTGTCCGAAAGCCCATAGCTTCGAGTAAAGCGAACGGGGCATGTGTTTGCATTACACACATCATTTGGTAGAAGCTGTCGATCAAAGGGGTGTGTGCTAGAATCATACCTTCTCTGCCATTCCTTGCAGTTTTGAATGCTCCTCACTGGCATATCTCATGTTATCAGCAGGCAGCTCTCTTATTAGCTTTTGTTAAGAAGTTGTCTCTTCAGCCATTTCCCGATGTTTTGGATCATGTGGATTGTAATCTAACTTTTATTTGCCAAGATTTTGCTAAATAGCTACAAGCATTGCATTTTTTTTTAAATTCCCCTTTTCTGAGGACATTCACACTCACATACCTGAGTGTACCACAACAAGGGGTAAGAACCTCAGGGAGGCTTCACAAACTGGCTGTAGGCTCAGGTGAAGAAGCCAATGCATGCTCCCCGGGATGGCGTAAGGTGCCCACTCCCCTTTTAACAAGGGATGGGCGGACGCACCCCCATATGAATATCTCACACCATTGGTAGGAAGCTCTCTCACCATGCTGTCAGCCAGGCTTTAAATTTGGCACCTAAGTCTAGGTGCCATAGAAAATCTAGTGGCACTTTTGCCATCAACCCTGGGTGCCAAAATGTCACCTTTGGCTAAAATTTTGAGTGCCCCTTTTAATAACAAACCACTTTACTTTGAGTAATGAAAACATATTAGTTTTGTAAGTGCATTAAGCTTTCACAATTCAATAGACGTCTTCTCATCACACAAAATACATTATAGCAAGAGAATTTTTAAAGGCATCATAAATTATTAAGACTTTCCATATTTATTATGTATTGTGTGCTATATTATATATATTTACTGTATTATATATATTATATAGGATATATACCCCTGGTCACTTAGACCCCTAAGGCTAGGTGCCATTGGGCACTTCCCTTGTTTTTTCAAAGTGCCACGATGGCACTTTTACCAAAAAACGGAGGTGCCATTTGGCACTTGAAATTGTGAAAGGCTCCTGTACGGGTGCCAAATTTAAAGCCTGCTGTCAGCTCTTCAATGCATTTTGCATATATTCAGGGTGTTCGTTCACGCATATTCAGGCGGGCTAGGTGTGACTTTTATTGCTTTTGGATAACTTTATATTGGACGTGAAAATCTCAAGTTTTTACGTTCGTATGTTAAATGACTTTTGCATTTCTTGCTCTTGAAGTGATTTTATGATACATTGTGAAGACCTAGGAAAGATTCTTGTTGTTGGAACTAGTTTTTGGACGTGAAAAACTTGAGTTTTTTGTGGTGTGAATATGTCCACTAGTTTTCCAGTTAATTGATTTTTTGAATATATTACTTTTAAGTGGTCTTTGTTGTTTCCTTGGCTCTTGTGAAGTATTCTTTTTGAATGACTATTTTGGGTATGAAAAACTTGAGATACTCATAATGTGACTATCTTATGAAATTTATGTGTAGACATTCATACTAGTTTTGTTCATCCTTGTTTTTCATGGGTGTTACGACTTTCCTAACTCTTTTCTCTTTCCTTGAATCTTTGCTTTCTTTGTTGCTTTGTTCTCCTAGTAGTATCTTCTTCACTCTCTTCTTTCAAACCTCAAGGGTGCTCTTGCTTAATTTTTGAGTGTTGTTTGTGTTATGGAAATGAGAATTGTGGAATTATTTAATATTTTATGTGATATTTATGGTACTTTTATTTGACATATGGTCGTGATTGGTTACGTGAGCGTAGAGCAGTGGTCGCATCATGTTGGACGGATAAGCAAGATTTAATGTGTCGTGTTTTTGGTGAGCAGATCAATGTACGGAGTAGCATGGGTGCGATGGATTTTAGTCGATGTGCGGTTATCGTATTTTGATGTGTGACGATAGTTGCTCGTTCATAGTTTCATTTAATTAAATTATAATAATTTTAATGTAAATAGCCAAGCTTGGAGACCAAGTTACTTTTTAATATTAATGGTCCAAAGTGGAATGTATCAAGCTAAATTTGTAAGCATACTTTCTCATACATGTATTTTAAAAAGCAAGTGATGTTATGGAAATGAGGATTGTGGAAATAATTATAGAATTATTTGATATTTTATGTGATTTATGGTATGCTCATTTGTCACATGGTCGTGATTGGCTACACGTATAGCGTAATGGTTGTATCGTGTTGGACGGATAAGTGAGATTTAATGTCATGTTTTTGGTGAGCAGATTAGTGCACTGAGTAGCGTGGATGTGATTGATTTAGTTCGGTGTGTTGTTGTCGTATTTTGATGTGCGACAATGGTCGCTTGTCCATAGTTTCATTTAATTAAATTATAATAATTTTAATATAAAGTGTAATAATTTTAATGTAAATTGTAACAATTTTAATATAAATAGTCAAGCTTGGGAGCCAAGTTACTTTTTAATGTTAATGGCCTAAAGTGAAATGTATCAAGCTAAATTTGTGAGCACTTGTTTTTTGGTGAATACATAAGTACATGCATGAGGAAGCTTACTCACTCATGCATGGGAGGAGATTGAATCCACTCTTTTTGTCGTGCATAGTTATATTTGTTTTCTTTTTGTTTATTTGCAAAGTTTGAAGCTATGGTTATGAAAGTTTATTGGCAGCATTGGTATTAGAGCTTTGGATTAATTCAAGTTTCTTGAAGTCGGTCAAAGACTTATGGACAAAGAGGTGAAAGAGACATGCACAAAACCACAAAGTCACCTTCCTCAACTCTAATTCTCTTCATAATCTATATGTATTGATCGAATCAGCAAGGAAAGGAGCAAGGAAAATCATAACAACATTGCTAAACCACTCCAACGATTAGAAATCCATCTTGGACTGATGAGGATTGTCAAATTTATTTTCTTCTCCCAAATTTATATTTTCACTTTTTCTTTCTTTCTCAGTTATGCGTAGAGCGCTAATTGCTTTGCTTTTATCAAAGTTGTGGATAAGCTTTAAATTATATATATATATATATATATATATATATATATATATATATATATATATGTGTATGTTTCTTCTTTAAAAAAAAAAATTCATTTCTCTACATCTTTCCTTGGCGATTGGCGGCATGGTGATGGCGGATTTCCGGTTCAAGTCGTGTTGCGCACGTTTATTTCTCCCAGGCAATAAGCCATAATTGTCTTATTTATTATAAGCTTTGAAGCTTTAATTTTGAAAAAAAAGGCTTAAAAAAAATTTTCTACTTGCGCTACGCACATCCGTGCTTGTTAAAAATATTTGTTATAAGCCTTGTTAAAGCTTTTAAACAAAAGCTTTAACTTTTGAATTATAAAATTTTACTGTTACAAGCTTTTATATATATATAGTTTGATACATAATTCTTTCTCCCACTTAGATCCGCCTATAGCTTTAACAAAAACTTACTATAACACACACACACACACACACACACACAAACCTTATGTTCTAAAGCTTTAAAATATAAGCTCTATAACACATATTATAAAGCTTCTTTTTTATAAAGCTTCCACTTTAGCATTTTAGTTTTTATTTTTATTTGTTAAAAAGAAGGGGCCATATCACTCAAGCATAAGCTTCTGTTGATTCATTTTCTTCTAACTAATATTTTGCAGTTTAACACAAGTAAGTTTTTCCATTTTCCATATTCTTAATCATTACAACAAATTAAAACGTCACATATACTTGTGATATTTGTGTCCTTTTTAATGTGATGTATCTTGTAGCGAAGCTATCCGACACTTACAAGTTTGACTTTCTTATGCTTGACTCAACCTTATGTGATGGCCAACTTTCATATTTATTACTCAAGTTATTTCAACTTCAAATGCGATTTGCTGACTGAGGCAGCACATTGATTTAGTGCCGATTTGCTGATTGAGACATCACGTTAGCATGAGGTTGGCCACCTTTGCTTTTGTTTATTTCACACAACTGAGAACAGTTGCTTTTTAACCCTGTGGTATGTTATGGAAATGAGAATTGTGGAAATAATTATGGAATTATTTGATATTTTATGTGATATTTATCGTATGCTCATTTGCCACATGGTCGTGACTGGCTATGCGTGAGAGCGTGGAGCAGTGGTTGCATCGTGCTGTGGGCGGATAAGCGTGATTTAATGTGCCTTGTGTTTTTGGTGAGCAGATCAGTGCACGTTTTGGTGAGTAGCGTGGGTGCGATGGATTTTGGCCGGTGCGCATCCATCGTATTTTGATGTGCGACGATGATTGCCCGCCCATAGTTTCATTTAATTAAATTGCAACAATTTTAATGTTAATAGCCAAGCTTGGGGACCAAGTTAATTTTTGATATTAATGGCCCAAAGTGGAATGTATCAAGCTAAATTTGTGAGCACTTGCTTAACATGCATGAGGAAGCATGCTCACTCATGCATGGGGGGAGATTGAACCCACTCTTTTTGTCGTGTTGCATAGTTGCTATATTTATCTCCTTCTTGTTTATTTGCAAAGCTTGAAGCTATGGTTATGGAGGTTTATTGACAACAGTATGTTCTCATGCTTGTTGATATGCTTCAAGGACCTTTGGAAGCGATTCCCAAAGTGACGTGGTAAATAGTTTTAGTCGTGCTATTGAGCATTCAAATGACCTTGTTGTGGTAGTGATAAATGATGATATACTGAAGGTTTGATTAGTAGCTCTTCGAGTGTTAATGCATCTGATGAAATGACTTGTTGTATAAACTTGTTGTTCAGGGTGTAAGCAGGTTCTTGTGGCTTCTCTATTTTTGGGAGAGGGTTCTGGTGGTCAACTTGTTTCTATTTTGGCCACTTTACCATTTGAGATGTGGGTGTGCTTCTTGTTTTGGCATAGAAGTTAGTGGGGTGAGGTTATTCAGTTCTTGAAGTCTTGGGCACCCAAATGGTGGAATTACCATCATAATATCCCTGCGTAATGAGAAGGCACCCATTTTTGACGGACTTTACGATGTGAGGATTGGTGCCTGTCTTGTCGAGGTTGCTTCCTTTGTGCAAGTGGAGGGGATCTTGTGGATTTCTTTGGAATCCATACATTTTCCTCAACCTTCATAGAATCCTTGTGCTTGCAATAATTCTTGGGAATTCATTTGATGAGTTGGAAGATCTTTTTGGACTATTTTGGGTTTTTGCTATGGAGGAGATTGATGAGTACTTAACTTTCCAAGCTTTTGAGATTTGCATTGTGATCTTTGCTATGAGTGTTGCCTAGGTTGGTGAGGTAGCCAAATTGGATTGCCACGTTTATAGTAGCCTTGAGCTATTAATAATTGCTTTTCTTTTCACCTTTTGACACCATGAAGATATCTTGACATTGACTTACGAGGTGGATATATCTTCTTTTGTGGAACTAAAGATCTAATAGCTTTCTTGGCTTTTAATTGCAATGGAGTAACGATAGTTATTGGTTTTGGAAGCATTGATGTCGAGGCTTGGGTCTTCATGGGAGAGGTAGAAGCTTGTTCTTTTGATGTTGAGGATGTCCAGGGTGGAGTTAGTTGAGGGGATAGAGACTTTGTCAGAAAGGGCTTCTGATGGAGATGGCAAGTTTTTAAGTTGAGGATCTTTTTGGGAGGAGCCTTGTACCCTTTTACACTCATTAGCATATAGTTCTTTTAGCGTTGGATCCTCTCTATCACAAAATGGGTCACCATCTCCTTGTTGTGGACCTTTAAGGTGATTGTATTGCTAATAATAAAGCATGGTTTGGCATTGGTAGCAATAATCCATTCCCATCCCATAACTAAGTCTGTTTCCAACATAGACTCTCAATCACAAAGAACTTATTAGTTAAGGGAGTATCCCCCCAAAAAGCCACCAAAGATGATTTCTTCAAGGCCGTCACTTGGAACACCTATTCTATGTCAATTCCCTCAAAGAAAATAGTGAAATAATCCCATTTTTTAATGTGTTCCTCCCCATTAGCATCTATCACATGCATGTGTCTAGGGGTGATTGGGGGTTGTCCCAAGGATACTCGCGTTTTCCTGAATATGATATTGTGATTGGATTCACTGCCCTTTTCCGTTCAAAATTCTTTTCCATAGGGAAATCTAGCAAAACTTTAATAGGCTCCTCAAATGGAATCATGGATGTCTCAGCTTCACGATTTCCATTCACTCTGAGATGGATGGAGGCATTGAATCTTCATTCTTGATTTATTCCCAAAGAGTTGGTCTAATAAACCATGGTTTTCCTCATTTTGGCTCTCAACATTCTCAAGAGTACCAAATGTGGCGTTCAATGTGTTCAATGGCACTATAGGTCCCCTTAGTGTGTTTATTGAGTCTTTTGTTTAGAAGGTTGTAAAGACCTTGGAGGTTCACGTTTGACATTAGAATACTCTTATATGTAGGATTTTAGATCTTGGAACAAGTCACGATTAGATTGGAGGGATGTAAAGATGGAAATCAAAAAAGTATTCACAACCTCTTAAACCTAAGAAAGCCATAGTTGCATATCCTAGTGCAGATATGAAATGATGTGTGGCAACATCCTGCATCACAGACTGTGTAGATAATTTAATCTCCTTTTCTCAATTCAATATTGACTTACAATATTATATTAGGAGATCGCGCCTCTTCGTCTTAAAAAGCGATTTCATATTTATTGGTTTTGGGGACTTCTTTTGAGTTTAACAAGATATGGTTCAATCTCAACTGGTGATAGCTTAACAAATTTGAGCATGATCTCTTCGGCATGTTCTTAGGGCTCTTGACAAGAGTCTTGTTGGGTGGTGGGTAGAGTTTTAGTGCTTTGCTTTGACTTTTAGTTGCACTAGATGAGGTGCTAGATCTCATTTCTTCATTTGATATTTATGGATCACTAGCAGGTTCCCCATCATTCTTTTTTAAAAGACAAGAACAAATCTTCTTTTGAGCACTTAGTGAGTGTCGCATACATTGGGTCCTTGGTGTCAATGCTTGTGCATTGAGTTGACTTTACCTTCCTTGGATTTAGGCTTTTTTCAGGCCTCTTTCGCTTATCTTGAGGTTTTTTCCTAACCTCTTCAGTTTTGTGTACCTATAACTTTCTTAGGTTTAGGAGGTTGTGAATACTTTTTTGGTTTTTGTTTCAAGACATTCTTCTTTACTTCTTGCTACTTCTGGCGTAGATTGTTATTTTGTAGGCTTTTTAGCTTTGGCTCACACCTTGTCTTGCAAACGCAGGAGCACATTTAGTGGAACCATGGACAAGTGTCCATTCCTGCACACTTAAGATATTAAGAGTTGGGTATTGTGAGGCTGCTTGTAGTAAAGCATCTCTCATCGAGCAGTCTATGAGTATGTGATGGATGGCACATTCTTCACACATCAGTTATGTGGTGTCAGGAACTGCAGGTGCATTCCACATTGGGTGGTCTGCAATCTTGTGTGGTCCACGACAATAGAAGCAGTGTATTGTTTATCTAACCACTTCCTTAGTAGTCTCTATTGTTTCTATTTGAGTCAAGGATACTAGATGTGTGCAAGGGGTTCGTTGGTTTTGAGGTGGTCGTTGTGCACTTGTGTTGTATGTAAATACATACATTGTGAGATGTCATGATCGAGCTCCTTGTTGCAAAGACTGTAGTATAGAAGATTGTCTTAGGGTATATGCAGTGTGAATTGGGATATGTAATATACACAACACAATAGGTAGACTAAGAGAAAGGGTTCATAGAAAGGGGTCGTAAGGATTGCTGACAATTTAGTTCATTCTCTTTCTTGTAGTGACTTTCTAAGCTTTCAAGCAAGGCATTTATAGAATTCTACAATGAACATCTCATAGATGAATGTCAGTTTTCTCCTTGTTTTCATTGGATTAGATAGTTTATATCAATGGCATCTTCCATCATGTTGTCGTCTAAACCGATTGCTTCTTTGTAACATTGATCAAAAGAATCTGGATTTGAGACTATGATCAAATTATGCAAAGTGTTTTTCTTTAATCCTATAAGGAAACATCGTTTTATTTGTGCATCATTGAGTTTCTTCTAGTTCTCACATTGTGAATTCAAGGTTTCCATGCATAAGATGTAATCTCGTACAATTTCCTCTGGTCTTTAGTTTATCATCATGTAGATGCATCACTTCACCTAGGGCCTTGTCTCAATAATCTATATATAAAGGCAACCTTCAAATTTTTAAAATTTACCTTAATGGGTAGACATCAACGTGATGAACCATCTTCTAGCCTTGTCCACTAAAAATGCATGTACCTTGGAAGGGCAATTGGGATTTTCAAATGCTTCAATCGCTACTCAAACACTTGCATGAATTGAATAGGATTAGTAAGTTCTGTCATATTTGTTTATATTCACTTAACCCTAATATATGAAAATTTTATGACATGATTTTCTCAAGAAATTCATGGCGTGAATATCTAGGAGATATTCATGATTGTGAAAAACTCTAGTTTTTCATGCTATTTTTTTTCAAGATAAGAGGATAAGATTTTCTAGTCTTGGCAAGGCAATCCCTCCAACCGCGGAGTGATTTCCAAAACTTTTTTTTAAAGCGTGAATTTCTATGGTTTTTCACACCACGTAGCATGAATATCTCAGGATTTTTATATAGGCGTGATTATCTCTTGTTTTTTCATGTTATCGTTGGTATGAATATCTCTTAACGTGAATAAATTTATAGAAAGAGAAACTCATGTGTAAATTCTAGAGAGAGAAAATTATATTTTTGGTTTTTGAAATCCAGTTTGTGTAGAGAGAGTGGTTTTGAATTTCAAATTAGTGAGTATAAAAGAGATTTTTCCAAAAAGGCAAGTGGGAGGCAAAAGTCAACACTTTATGACATCTGCTTCTTACACCCCTCTTACACATGTCATAAATGTCATTCGAAAAGTGCATCATATTTAACTCATTAGGCATTTTCTCAATGAATGCACATTGTCCACTAATGAGTTGTGGAAAAATAGTGATTAGGAGTTAATTCAAGATTAAATCTTTCACTAATTTCTCTCTTTTTTAGAATAATTAAGGGATCCTAGTTAACTACTAATTACTAATTAATTCACACCATTAAGTATATAATTAGATTAAGTATTGCATTGCTAAGATATATAAAAATTAATAAGTAAATAAAGATTAATTTTAGCTCCTAATTATGGACTCTTCCCTTATGTATACCTAATCAATTTTCCTAAGCTGAACATAGCCCAAAAACCACTAAAGTTTCTAATTTTTTGAGTTTTTTATCCCTTTATCTTTACTAAGCACTCCCTTAATGCAAAAAACCATTCCAATTAGTGTATTTAGTGAAAAATAAGAGTTTTTAATGGTTTTTTAATGGCTAATACTCGAATAGAAACACGTTTACAAGAGCTTACCTTCATGAGCTACAAATGTCATGGGGATTTTTCCAGCAATCGAGCTTGAGCACATTGCTTCTTCAAGAGTTTCATACCTCCATGGGTAGCAAATTTTGTCATCGTCTTCTTCTCTGCAAGCATTGTCACACCGTCGAGTTGGACTATGGGCCCTCGTCCCTTCTCTTACCTCAAATCACTCATACACACTTATCACTAGTATGCATTAGAGAAGATAATTAGCAAAAGGATTAGCAAGACTCTATTGCAAAATGGGAGAGTATATTGCATTATGAGAGAAAGTGACCTATATACAAGGCCATAAGTGTTCACAGGCACAAATTGTGCCCAAGGCTTATAAGTGGCCTATTGTTTATATAATGTTTGATCTCATAATACATGTGAGAAGTACATTCACAAGGAATCCATTCTAGCTTGTTTCCACATGCTCTTGGAGTGGGAATTGCCAAAAGTATTCCATTGGACCATTTTCAAGTGCCTGTTTAAGTTGTAGATTTGGAGATTGTTGCTTCATATATTGATCATACATGTTTTTGGTGTCTCTGTCTTTGCTATTTGATGTAGAATTATAGTAAAAACTCATGTTAACCCCAAAATGGTAACATATGTCTCCTTGGGATACTTTGGAAGAAGAAATATAAAAAACATTATCCTTTAGAACCACTCATGTCAATTTGGGAGATTACACTCAATGCTAGGTAGATCCTACTATAATACACTTGAAATACCATTACACCATGTTGGTAGTTGGTATCATCATGGGTGATTCCATATTAAATACTAATACGCTAATGTTATTGAAGTATGCAATTTGAGACCATGATAGTGTTATTTATATTATGGGTAATTTCATGTTATATACTAATCTAGTGCTATTGGTTTTTGTGTTAATGTCTATCGTATGATATCACGTTAAGATTGACTGTGAGGAGTCTAATTGATTGTATGTAACTAGCATGGTTGACACTGTTAACAGGTAACACATGATGTGTGAGCACTATACGATGAAGCCAATTAGGACATGATGGTATTGGTGCATGGTTGTGCATTATCATTTGTGATATTATGCAGAGTTATTTATTTATTTGGCCATGTGCCTAATTTTGTTATTACGCGGAGTTATTTATGTATTTGTTCACGTGCCAAATTTTGTTATTATGTTCGCCACCCATTTTGTATGCATGGGGCATGTTATATTTAATGCACATGTGAGTAAAATTATTTATGGTTGTAACCTTAGTTGTAAGGTTTATGGTTATTTTTGTAAAAGACAAGTTGAAGTCCGCCACCCACTTTGTATAGTTGGGGCATGTTATATTCTATACACATGTGAGTGCAATTATTTATGGTTGCAAGGCTTATGTTTATTTTTGTAAAAGACAAGTTGAATTTTGTATAAGGATAGTTAATTAATGGCTCCTTCAACTATTTTGGAAGAAATATAAAAAATATGGGAAGTGGAGCCACTCACATCGCGGGTGGGGAGATTCCACCCTAATGCTTTGTCTTGTGTTATTTTCTTCATATGGGGAGATTTCACCCTTATACTACAGTGCAACCATGTCTATTATCGATTTTACTACACACTTTTCTCACCAACCTTCCAAAAAGGTCTTTTTGTAATTAAAATTTAAAATTAAAAGAATGAATGAGTATATATATTTTACATTACACATATACCATTATTACACTCAGTCATATATAAAAGCATATAAGGAGGCTTTATGCTTGAGAGAAACTTTACTTACAAAGGAAAAATAATTCTAGATAGATGCTGTAAAATAGCAAAATAGAAGCATAGGAAGGTGGACTATGGTTTAAATTTCAAGTACTGATTTATACTATATTTGAGTCTCTTTAATACAGAAACCAAGTGATTTTCATATATATAAAACACTTCAATTTTTTTCTTGTGATGCACGGAGATGTGATAAAACCTGTCAAAAACCTATGTCCATGACATAGGTTTTTGTACCAACTTCCCATGCTTTTACCCAACTTGTTCTTACTGTAGTTGTATAAGAAGGCTTTATGATTTACTTACAAAAAAGGAAAAATACTTCTAGATAGATGTTATAAAATAGCATAAGCAAAATTTTCACATAGCTTACAAATACAATAAAGAGTGGATTCCTCCACACTCGTACATGATATTGTGTTACAATGTATATTGATCAAATTTATATTATTTGCTTCCTTTTTCTCTTCATTTACAAATTCTTTCTTGATCTTCACCATCAACATGCAAGATGAGAACTATGATATTAAATGTATATAAAAAATTTTAAACATCCATATTTTCTTAACGTTGATCAAATAAAAAGCATACATAGGATGTTAGAATTAGGGTTAGGGTTGTAACAATGCACACACACAAGATAGAGAAGCCTGAGAGCACACAAACTCACTGGATTAGAATAAACAAATGTGTGCCAGATACAAAAGATAAGTACACACCCCAAAATGAGTAGATAAGAGGGTGTACATACGAACGGGGGAAAAAACCTCCTAGTGAGGGAAAAAGTTCCCCAACGGTCCTAAGTGTGTTCACACACATCAATACCATATAATGCTACAAATCCTCCCTAGAGTGATGATGTGAACATGTATAGGGTACGGCCAATCAATCCTAAAAAGGCAGTAAGCCCAAAGCTTTACGAAAGCTTATAACTTTTCATGAGGAAGAGCCTTCGTGAATAAATTTGCCATGTTGTCATGTGTAGGCACACAGACCAAGCTGATCTCTACTGTAGAGAGTCTTTCCCTGACATGGTGGTAATGCACCTCAATGTGCTTAGTGCAAGCATGAAACATTGTGTTCCTCGTAACTACTAATGTGCGTTGGCTGTCAGTGAAAATCATAGTGCTAGATGATTGTCCAACACCCAAAACAGCCATAAGATGTCTAAGCCACACACACTCAACTGTAGTTGTGAAAGCTGCCCTGAGCTTCACAGCTGGAAGTGGCCACTGTAGGTTGCTTCTTGCTGAGCCATGATATACATGAATCACCAAGGCGAAAACAAAACCTACTAGTGGACACTCGTGTGTCATAACATCCAGCCCAATTTGAATCACTGAAAGCATGCAGCTGCTGTGACGCACCCCCCTTTGGATAAAATAGTCCAAAATACTGAGTGCCTTGTAAATAGCGAAAAACGTGCTTAATAGCCTGCCAATGCAATGTACCTGGGCTATGCATAAATCTTCTCAACTGTAAGACTGCATACTGTATATCTGGCCTCGTGTTGCACACATAAAGAAGGGATCCAATAGCCTACTGATACAAACTAGCATCGAAAGAGTCTTCTGCATCTTTAAGACTAAGTCGAGTACCTCTCTCCATAGGTGAAGCCACAGGTTTATAGTCTTTAAGATTAAAGCTCTTCAATAGCTTTTGTATATATTTAGACTACTGCAGCATAACAATGCCATCATTGTGCTAAATAAACTGAATCCCCAAATAGTAATGCAAGGGCCCCAAATCTGACATCTCAAATGATGATTGCAAATCAGCCTTAAAGGCTGAAATCTGATCTATATCAGGTCCCGTGAGCAGCATGTCATCAACGTATAGAACGATGACCAAAAATGTGTCCTTCCTCCTCTTCACATAGAAGGGTACTCTCTGTTGGATTGTTGCAAAAATGTGTCCTTACTCCTCTTCACATAGAATGGTACTCTCTGTTGGACTGTTGCAAAAATCATTTGCAACCAAGTATGCATGAATCTTTTCATACCATGCACTAGGAGCCTGCTTAAGGCCATAAAGAGCCTTTTTCAACTTGCATACTTTAGGCTCTTCTCCTTTCACAACAAAACCAGGAGGCTATGATACATACACCTCCTCATGTAAATCACCATTCAAGAATGCAGTCTTAATGTCCAACTGATGTATATTCCACACATGATGTGTTGCCAAAGCAATGAGACACCTAATGGTAGTCATACGAGATGTGGGTGTAAAGGTCTCATCATAATCAATGCCCTTTTTGCTGGGCATACCCCTTTGCAACAAGTCTGGCCCTGTAGCAATCAATGCTACCATCTGCTTTGCACTTTAACTTGTAAACCCACTTAGTACCAATGGCCTTCTTGCCATGAGGTAGATCTGTCAAATACCAGGTGTCATTCTCCTTTCGAAATAAAAATAAATCTTTTATGCATCTTTCTATGTATAAATTCAATTTTAATGAGAATAACTCTTTTGAAATAAAAATAAATTTCTTTATGCATCTTTTTATACATAAAATCAAAATTGATGAGAATAACTCTTTTGAAATAAAAATAAATTTTTTATGCATCTTTCTATGCATAAAATCAAAATTGATGAGAATAACTCTTTTGAAATAAAAATAAATTGATGAGAATAACTCTTTTGATGAGAATAACTCTTTTGAAATAAAAATAAATTTCTTTATGCATCTTTCTATGCATAAAATCAAAATTGATGAGAATAACTCTTTTGAAATAAAAATAAATTGATGAGAATAACTCTTTTGAAATAAAAAAAATTTTCTTTATGCATCTTTCTATGCATAAAATCAAAATTTGATGAAAGTAACGCTTTTATAATTAAAAAAATCTTTTATGCATCTATTTATGCATAAATTTAATTTTAATAAAAGTAACACTTTTATAATAAAAAAATCTTTTATGCATCTATTTATGCATAAAAATTAATTTTGATGAAAGTAACACTTTTATAATCAAAATATTCCCAATATGCATCCTTCTATGCATAGAAATCAATTCTAATGAAAATAACACTTTTATTATAAAAATATTTCTAATATGCATTTTTCTATGCATAGAATAAAAATAACACTTTTAGAATACACAAGCGGTGGGGATTACTCTTTTTGAATAATAAAAGATAAAACTTATTTCACAAAATTTAAGAAAATTTTGCCATAACCCCCTTTGTATGGCTGACCATTTTTCAATTTTTTTCATTCTCAAGTTACTTAGAAACTATCCCCAATGGTTTAAAGCATTCTAAACTAATCAAATTCCACTTTTTAAAGAGAAACACTATGAAAAGTTTAATTCTAACAATTTGATTACACATCTAGGATAAAGAAAGGCTGAATTCAAGAATGAAGAGAGGGCGAAAGCCTTTCCAACAAGGCATAGCACCATTTTTCATTTTAAAGAAAATAAAAATTAGAAAACCATTAAATGGAATAAAGAAAGAGTAGGATTTCTAGCTTACATGAATTTTTGTGAGCTTTCCTTTGGCTTGATGGTTTGAGAGATCTACTCTTGTTTGCAACAATAGTGGCCACCAATTCTTTTGAAGAGGAAATGGTAAAAAACTAATGAATTATCAATAAATTCACTGTTTTTTGGCTTTGGGGAGGAGTAGTGTAA
This sequence comes from Cibotium barometz, assembly GCF_041138505.1. NCBI lineage: Eukaryota > Viridiplantae > Streptophyta > Polypodiopsida > Cyatheales > Cibotiaceae > Cibotium > Cibotium barometz. The sequence continues at coordinate 19,315,485 of NC_141046.1, read as the reverse complement.
CAATGCATAAAACACTAAACCATTTACAAAGGGGGAGGCTTCATTTATAGGAAAAAGTGAGCCTCTAACCAAGCAAACTGATTCTAGAATTTTCTAGATCAAATTGGTCAATTTTTGACCATTTTTAGGTCAGTTTAGCTTACTTTTTGGATCTAGTTGAAGCAGAAGAGAGGAGAGATGAAAATATCTCATTGTGAGTAAACGCGAGATATCCTCATCTCGCAAAATTAGAGGAGAAATTTTTTCTTTAAGACCTAACTGGTTCTAGGGTTCCTTATAGTCTGGTGAACCCAACAGAATCTTGGGATAAAGATCCCTTATATAAAACTCATCATCGGATAATAATTCACTCAGATCGTATCATTCAAATCCTTATCACAATAATGGTCCATTAGACCAAATTTTCTATCTAAACAGTCCTTCATGGAAATTTTCAATTATACAGATTTTTAATTTGACATTCCTTAACTTGATCTACTCGTCAAGTGTTAGCAGTAGCAAATCTGTCAGCACAATCCACTAATCTCATATTGATTTGCCGAAGTCATTAACATCATTCAAGTTATGAACATCATCTCACAGGGACTCGTCCCATTCATCCTCATTGTGGTTTTGCTTAGTTTAGTACATTTCAACCAAAATTCAGGAATCTTCATTTTTCAATCAGAATCCAAATCAACTCATCAGTTCTCAACCAGAATTTAAAATCATATCGACCATTCGAATTCATCATCTGGATAGTATTAATGCTTATAATTTCAAGTCTTAGATTTACTCGTATATACTGCCAGTAAAGAGCTGTAGTTATACCCTCGGTATATACGAGTAGTCACGGTCCTTGGAACTATAAGGTAAATACCATCATGTCTAGGCCTCAAGCAAGTCAGGGTTTCCATATAATTGCGGTACTTCCATTTGAAGACCCAATTACCAATTTATGAATTTCAGTTTGAATATCAATTCGTATGAATTTTTTCACACAATTATAACCTTTTACTGCTTCTTCATAAATTTTTGACATTTTTGGCTTCTCGGTTGATCCTCATTAGCCAATTCGCTCTGATACCAGCTGTAAGATCCCTGTCCCCACCGTGCAACGAATTCAGGGGTGCTAGCAACGGAAGTAGCACTTCTTGCACGGGGTAGGGTCCCACACTCGGGGCCTCGCCCACCACGGATATCCGGACAAGAGACTAATCCATCGGTTCTTCCAAAACCGAACCCGAAAAAACTTCCCTTGCTCGGAAAGCACGGGCGGTTTCTCCAGGATAAATTTTTCTCTAACGTAGTCAAAGGCCTTAACTAACTGAACTGATCTGACCGAACCCATAGTATCAAAGCTAGATTAAGGAAAAGATTGCACTTGGATCATAGAGACCAACGCTTTTTTCCTCATTGAGAGGCACAGTCGTTGATTCTTTTCCATAGAACAATTTTTATCCGGGATTTACTTCATCTATCGTACCATAACAGAATTGAGTCTCATTTTGGGGATCCATCAGTCCAAACTAACCCCATCCAGTCTCGTGGGTTAGCCAACCACCTAACCACTGTAGTCATGGGATCCAATTAAGAATTTGGTTAGGTTTTGTCTCGGGTACCAGGGAAAAGAGTTCCCAAGCCCCCTGGCCGGATATTCATGCAAACTTAAAACTAGTCACACCACTTACACACCCAATATGAAATTGCCTTTTTCACAGAATCAGCATCTTCTAAAAACAATCTTTTAATGAAACCATTGTGTCACTGATCGTAATCCTCAAAATCTCCAGTTGAATCCTTATTTCCAATCATTCCTTCACATCGGTGTACCTATGGCATCATTGGCAACCAAAACGCACCTATGTCCACTCAGGGGCCTTTTCGATAGTTCCTAGCTCATAGGTAGTAATCGGTAATATATTCACACATAAAAAATAAAATCTCTGTTGAAGATCAGCAGGATCAACCAACAAATCCATATAAAAGAGCCATGGACTCATCCGTTGAGGACCAACAAGGCCAATCAACCAGATCCATGCTCGAATTCAGAAAACAACTCTTACTCCTTGTTCCAATATCTTCCCCGACGTACGTGTGGGTATCTTCGGCGACCCAGAGCCCGAGCACCGTATGGTCAGCACCGTCTAGGATCCTTCGCAGGTCACCTAGCGCTTCACTCATAGGCCGCTTCCTTGGTCCCTCATCCACTGTACTGGAAGCTCATCAATCCACATTACCCACACATCAATCCACATCATCCCTACATCCATCCACATTATCCACATCAATCCACATTATCCACTCATCCATCCACATCAATTCACATTACCCACACATACATCCACATCTTCCATACATCCATCCACATCTTCCATACATCCATCCACATCAATCCATACGTCAATCCACATCATCCATACATCCATCCACATCAGTCCACATTACCCACACATCAATCCACATTCATTTCATAAGTATTTCCATTCTCATCTAATCACATCTTTTTCTATCTCATCACTTATTTTCTCATTTATCCTCATCAGATCACATCTACTTGCATCTACCCCCATACATCTCATCACTTCGCATACATTAACATCTATCCAGTTTACATCGTATCTTATCACATCCATTTCACATCACATCTCATCCATTTCACATCACATCTCATTCATTCACATCCCGACTCACATGCTAACACATTCATTCACGTCCCTTATCATTCATTCACATCTCGATTCACATGTTATCACATTCATTCACATCCTATATCATTCATTTACATCCTGATTCACATGACATTCACATTTATCTGATTCGCATCACATATCATCATATCTATTTACCTTTCATTCTCATCACTTCTATTCTCATCACATCCATCCATTCTTTCCCATCTATCTGATTCGCATTACATCTCATCACATCTATTCACCTCACATTCTCGTTACTCTTATTCTCATCGCAACCATCCATCCATTCATTCTTCCCATCTATCTGATTTGCATCACATATCATCGCATCTATTTACCTTTCATTCTCATCACTTCTATTCTCATCACATCCATCCATCCATCCATCCATTCTTTCCCATCTATCTGATTCGCATCCCATCTCATCACATCTATTTACCTCTCATTCTCATCACTTCTATTCTCATCACATCAATCCATCCATTCATTCCCATCTATCTGATTCGCATCCCATCTCATCACATTTTTAAACCTCTCATTCTCATCACTTCTATTCTCATCACATCCATCCATCCATTCATTCCCATCTATCTGATTCATATATCTTATCACATCTATTTATAGAATGTAAGAGAATTCTTATTTTTGATATAAAGATTCTTTACGCATCTATTTATGCATAAGGACAACTTCATTGGGAATTAACACTTTTATAAAAATCTGTTTATGCATCTATTTATGCATAAATTTAATTTTAAGGAGAATAACACTTTCGAAATAAAAATAAATCATGATGAGAATAACTCTTTTGAAATAAAAATAAATTTCTTTATGCATCTTTCTATGCATAAAATCAAAATTTGATGAAAGTAACGATTTTATAATAAAAAAATTCTTTTATGCATCTATTTATGCATAAATTCAATTTTGATGAAAGTAACACTTTTATAATAAAAAAAATATTATCCCAAATGGTCTAAAGCATTCTAAACTAATCAAATTCCACTTTTTAAAGAGAAACACTATGAAAAGTTTAATTCTAACAATTTGATTACACATCTAGGATACAGAAAGGCTGAATTCAAGAATGAAGCGAGGGGGAAAGCCTTTCCAACAAGGCATAGCACCATTTTTCATTTTAATGAAAATAAAAATTAGAAAACCATTAAATGGAATAAAGAAACAGTAGGATTTCTAGCTTACATGAATTTTTGTGAGCTTTCCTTTGGCTTGATGGTTTGAGGGATCTACTCTTTTTTGCAACAATAGTGGCCACCAATTCTTTTGAAGAGGAAATGGTCAAAAACTAATGAATTATCAATAAATTCACTGTTTTTGGCTTTGGGGAGGAGTAGAGTAATAGTGCATAAAACACTATTAACCATTTACAAAGGGGGAGGCTTCATTTATAGGAAAATGTGAGCCTCTAACCAAGCAAACTGATTCTAGAATTTTTCAGATCAGTTTGGTCAATTTTTGACCATTTTTAGGTCAGTTTAGCTTACTTTTTGGATCTAGTTGAAGCAGGAGAGAGGAGAGATGAAAATATCTCATTATTTGTGAGTTTAAAACTCAACCACACATGTGAAATAGGTGCCTCCTTCATGAGGGAAATTCCCCCACACTAAGGTGTCAAAAATGTATCATTTCTTGTAAATATCTTTTCTTTTTTAACTAATAACCTTGTCCTAAGTCAACTCTTCATCTTATGTGAGTATTTACTCATTTTTGGGAGGGATTTCCTTTTATTTTTCAATTTATCTCCTCTCTACATTTGGATTAATCTAATTGGTCCTCCATAGGAACCTTAATTCAAAAATTTTAAAAAAATATGGACCCTTAGGCTAAGATCCTTTTTACCTGATTTCAATTTATTCCAATTGCACATTGAAAATTCCTTTTTTAATATCTATTTCAGGGGAAACCATTTTAGACACTAGGAGGATTTTTATATCTAAAAATATCTCAATTTTGAATTACCTCCCTCTAGACATTTTCTCTCTCTAGGCCAAAACATGGGAAAATAGGATATTTCTTTTATTTCAGAGAGGGGAATAATTATAAGATCAGAAGGGGAGGTTTTTACACCTGCACACCTCAAAAGCCAGAGGGAGGAATCTTATAATGTTCTCTAATATTTGCTCATCCTAGTTTTACTAGTAGCTATGATCAATAGTCTTGAGTACCATCTATACCTTTGAGTACCACAAAGTACCACCTATACCTTTGATCAACAAAATGATTAGAAAGTAAAGACTCTCAAAATGATTAGAAAGTAAAGACTCTCAAAATGTTGATCCAGGGTGACTTAATCTACGTAATGAGCTGAAGAGAGGAGATGCTCAAATGCAAAAGGTATCATGCCATCCTCTTTTGAGATAACTCAAGGACTTTAGATAGATAGGGTTTAGAAAGGTACTTGGAAAGCTGTTGCTGTATTTGAAAGAGAAACTTAATAAAATTCTATAAGTTTTGGTTCTAGGGTAGTGCACCATATGATAAAAATACATCTAATCATTGTAATATCACATCTGAACCTGACTTATCTCACTCAGTTGCTTTGATACCAGTTGTGAGATCTCTACCCCTCTATCTATGATAGCAAATTACACTAAGGATAGAGTGACTAACGCAGGGCCTCATATCACAATATCCTAATGCTTGGCTATTCTGTCTGTTTCTCTCAACCTGACTAGAATAATCCTTATTATGAATGCAAGAAAGGTGTATGATTCCTCCGAATGTATTCCCTTCATAGTTCTCACAAGTAGGTCATATCGAGTGGCTCCTCTGGGGTCAATAATGTGTCCTATATTCTCACAAGTAGGTCGTATCGAGTGGCTCCTCTGGGGTCAATAATGTGTCCTATATTCTCAATTATGAAGATAATACATCTATCCTTATTCATGATTGTGAACTAAGCTATTCATCCCAGGTCTTTATCGCTCTAAAAGATGTAGATTTGTTTTATTTTAGAAAGTACTCACATAACTGCCCACTTTCTAGTGTATTTAATCCTTTTTTTACTTTGACTAGCCTAGCCCTGTCCAAGCCCTGTCCAATCTCATGGGTATAGCCTTCCACCCTCCACTTGACGTACGGAGCCCCGGTGTGAACTCACTACCCATAATTGAAAATTACCAATTTACTCACACACACCACTTAAAAATAACGGTTCACACACACTCCTGTATAAAATAGTCCTTTCAAAAGAAAACATACATCACATTGTTCTTTTCAAACCATGCATATACCATATATCCACATCACATAAAAAATATCCAAGTAACACATCAATGCTACCTCATCAACATAAATCTACATGCACCATGACCGTGATCCTTAATCTAGACCACCGTGAGATGACTGGGGAGGATTCCTACAATGTCTCACATCAGCCTTAACACATGTTGAATAATCCTAGGAGTCACGTCTATTGGTCGTTCCCTATCCCAGAAGCATGAACACTCTAGGTACTAGTGTCAAGAGCCACATATATCAAGTACTAGCATGCATACTTATCCACTAGGCATTACTCTTATCTGTTTTTTTACTCCATATTTGGTTTTAGTCCTCACACCAATCATGCCAAGAGCACACACACATTTAGCCGAGAGGGGTCAAGATCTTGGACGACCACTTTCATGTGTGCACCCCATGCAGATGGCACCTACGTGGTGCTAATCTATAAACATATGTGGAACCTTCACAGGCTACATGCAAACAACTATTGAGAATCTAAGGTGCTAGGGATAAGCTTGGTAGACCGTTACACATAGTGAGCTTGATATTAGATTAGGGAGGCTCAAAATAATCAAGATAATCCATGATTAAGAAATGTGGACACCAATGAGCACACTTAACCAAATGTATTGTAATATTCTTCTTATAACCATACAATGACATGCTTCCCTCTAGCCAATAATCTTTGCCATGTGGCATCCTTATCCCTCTATAAGTTGCTACCTTCTATACCATGTGTCCATAATCAACACTCTCAACTTTCCATTTGGCTTTATGATCGACATGTTTATCCTTATAATTTACACTATTGCACCAAATATGTACTTATCTCTCAGCACTCCCCGTCAATCACATATTTGGTGACATCATATTTTCTAATACTCCTCATTGGTGTTCCACTCCACAAATCTAGGAGAACTTTCTTGCTCTCACCAATTCTTCAACATCCCCCCTTGGTGTGTTATATTTGGACATTCCCCTCTATGCTCACATGAATTTAAAAATGCACACATACATGCCTCTTTTAGGTAAATTCATATTTTAAGGCTCTTCTGGCCTAGGCAGGGCACCCTCATACATATACAAAACAAACTGTGTGACACCCTCCGAGCTCAACATAGCTATGTCAGCACCTCATGCATCTCTTGGACATGTCACAAGATAATGGGCTCCACATGGCCCTATTGTGGTTTTGCATGACTAGCAAAACACTAGGTATGCCTCCACTTGGCACCTTCACATTAATGTGTCTTTGCATATATGCTTCCATAACATGCATCATGTAGATTGGTCATAGATAATTCCATAGACGAGTTTCTTGACAAGAACCCCTTGGAGGAGGATGTTTATGATGTCCTAGTAGATGTCAATTTACTAGGTGCAACAACATCACCCATAACCCAACAACATCACTAGATATAACAAGTTAATATATGTAATTTCTATCTACCATAAGCTAGTAGAGCCAACCTTGCACATCTACCACATGGGCATGTTCATACTAAAAGCTTATTTGGAAGGAAACAATGGCAAATAAGAGAATAATCCATGGGCTGGGATTCACGTGACCCCAAAAGGGTAATTTCTACACTTAGGGCACCATAATGAATCTGGCAAGGTGACAGTTGCCATGGTCCCACAAGGCCCGCCGCCTTTATAGGGATACATATAGACATGTCCCAACTACCAAAAGGATAGATCCCCAGTACATGCTAATTCTAAGAATTAATAGCTAGAATATGTACTTAGAGAAGCTATAGTACAATGAATATCTGGTGAATTTTTCGAAGTTACCCTCATTTCCATAGGGGAAGAAACTAGATAAAGACTCGAGTAGAGAGTCATGTAGCTCTTTCCACAAGAGCATCAAAATTCAAAAGACTTTCATGTGAAGATGTCCTATAAATTTTTTGTAATTCATATTTGCCTAGAGAATTTTGAAGATGTAAAGCATGACATAGGCTACCAATAGCTGGCTTTTGACTTTGATCACCATATTAATGACTACTATGAGTGGGTCTAGTGCCTTCTATCCCACACCACATGTGGATCTTTAAAGAGTTTTTTTGAAATAGAATTTTTCCAAGCAAGGATGTCCAAAATTTTTCATCTCTTTTTCGTCAATGCACTCCTCCGCTTTAAGGCCCTCCGTAATTTTGTCACCAATCTAATAGTATTTAGATAACCGCTTTTGAGGACGAAAACTAGGCTAGGTAGGGGGGGTTGCTACTCCTTTTCCATACACTCTTTGTAATCCCCACCCTAGCTTAGATGTTTCACATTGTATATGGCAAAAGGCTCACCATTGTAATGAAAGCCTGCCATATAAGGCTTGAATATGTAATGAGAACATGCTTTGGGTTGTGGGAAACTAGGAAAAGTCCCAATTATATAAGTAACTTATGGAAGTTTGTAAAGACATTCTTGGTAACACCATCAACATTATCATTGAGTTTTCGCTTGGAGAGATTCTCTACTACATTATTTTACAGTTTCTTGTATCTTTCTTGCTTCCATATCTTGCATGTCTATGGCTATGAGTCTTGTTAGCTTGCTTGCATGCTTGTGTGAGTGTGTATGTGTACATGTTGAGAGCTTGATGCTTGCTTGATTCTTGTCTTGTGATTAGCTAGTTATGGTGGAGAGTGAGATATTGAGAGATAAAGATAGTGTATGTGCAAAAAAATCTTTCTAGCTTTCCTCTTTTGTGAGATTGGATTGCAAAGATTCCAAGCAATTAGATTGGTAGAGCTTGAGAGTTTTCCATCCCTTGAGGCTTCCATCTGTATAATCAATGTGCTTTCATGTTGTAGATGGGGTATTCTCCTTGGTGTCTTGACATGTTTGTTTTGTGAAGCTACAATTTTTGTACACAAGGTGCAAACATCAAGCTCAAAACATTGTACCCAAAACTGAGGCATTGGATACTAATGTTAAGGAGGCACTCTAGAGGTCCCAACTACCCCCACGACCATTCTGAGGTGAGGGCAACAACCTTGGAGAGGCAATGTTGAATTGGACAACTAAGGATGAGTGTTTTGACATTGCAGGAGGGTACAATGATAGAAGCAATATGGCTCTTTCCATATTGAAGATTACTGGTGTAGCCCAAAATAGTTGGAGAAACCACATTGAATTCAACCATATAAACTAGGTTTAGCTTAGATGGGAAGACATAAAGGCTTAACTTCATCAAAGGTTTTGTTCCCTTAGATTTTAAGAAGAGAATATGAATGAATTCCTAGAGCTATCTTAGGTAAGCAAACCTATTGAAGCTTACAATATCGATCTTATGTAAGCCTAGTCCGATATTATCTTGGGATAGATGATGAGACCCTTCTCCACCATCGGTTTGTTCAAAAGATTGGATTCTCTCTTGGATAGATTAGTAAAGAATGCAAATCTATAGGCTAAAGCAATCAAGATGGTTGACGATTTTGCACAAGCCTTTCCTAATAAGGAGACAAGGCCTATCAGAAGCCCTTTTCGTCCCCTCTCTCGAATAGATCTCCATCTAATTTTGGTATGTCTAAGTTAAATAGAAATAGGGGACATGATTGGAGCCAAGTGTCTAAAGCTAATGGAACTACTAGTAGAGGATATGATTATTTCTAGAGTGGCCTATACCTCAGCCTTGTTAAATTTGCAGCAATGTGATGAGCTATGGTGGATCAAATGTAAGAACCAACATAATTAGAAAGTGATTAGATGATGATTAAGATGAGATTAGCGAAGAGAAATTAATCTAATAGCTTAATGTAGGCATGTGTACTCAAAAACCAACAATTTCTCATTAGGCCAATGCCTCAATTTATAGGTTGTACATCCACAAGATGCCAAGAATCTAATCCCACTGATTTCTCCTTGATTTGTGCCACCTCCCCTACATCTAGGGGCACCTTTTCCTAGAATCTTTCCACACCCCTATATTCACTCATGCTACCCTTGATTCTCTCATCAGTAAAATACCTCTCACCTTTTCAGTGCTACCCACTTAATTACAGACTCCCTTTGACAGTCTCTTGCTGCAAAGGGCTTGTTCCCACACACACCCATTCACTTGCATATTTCAACAAGATGAGGATTTGCCTCGACCTCTTCCTGTATCTGCGTAGAAGGCTTGATCATGTGATTTTTTAGAGGATGAAGATCCTCTTCCTGTATCTGCGTAGAGGCTTGATCATGTGATTTTTTAGAGGATGAAGATCCTCCCAATATTCATCTTGTCAAATGAGGAGAGCATTAGGAAAGCTCCCTCAAACTCTAATGGAGGTATGAAACTAGCTATATTCCTTGCTAAGACCATTTAAGATTAGTGTCGATACCATATATTATTGTCATCTACTACTAGTGATCCAATAGAAGCAAGCATATCTGTAAGCCCTTTAATCTTCATTGTTGTGAGTAATCATTTATAATCAGCTTCCCTCTGATCACATTATGCAGCTCTTGCTTTAGCTGCATCTTGATTTCCTGAATGCACCCATTAGCTACTATGACTCTTTTGACTTCTTTTATCTTAGGAAATTCATAATTTCCCCACTTGACCCAGACAAGGAGGAATATGGTGTGTACATTTCATATTTCATGAGGATAGGGAACCATGATTTTGCCCATTGATATGAGAGTCAACCTCAGAGGTAGTAGCCCCCTGCTAGTCATATCAACTCCACCCATGCACCACTTGGATTTACCTGCATAACTAGCAAGGCCCATGATTGGAAACGTTCCTCACTCAGGGTAATAAATGCCCCAAAGACAGGTGCTAAGAGTCCCAGAGTTACCCGTACTGCCTCTAGTGTTGCCAAAACAACAACCCATTCCCCAAGTGACCCCCATGAACTAATTGACCCTGGTAGTAATACCTGAGGAGGAGGAAGAGGGAATATGGGGGCACGCTAACTACCTAAAACCCTGAAGAGTCCCCCAAGTCAATACTCTCAAAATGGTGATAATGTCTACCCTATTTATATAGCCATAGTGCAATCCAATGGTGGGATAGACATCAATGCCTTAGGATCTTGTATGCTACTATAGTGCTCTCAATTTTGAGGGACCTCGTCGACTGCTAGTAGAGTGTCCCATCAAGAAGGCTATGGCAGTAGGCACATCGGCCAACCCACAACCGCGCTAGAGGTCTACAAGATAAATGAAAACCAACATAATTAATAGAGTACTATGTACAAGTGGTCCATATTGTGAACATGCTAAGTAGGTGAGCTGTGCCATAACTCGCTTGGATTAGGTAGGTGTAGTCCATCTATAGAGTCACTGGCGAATATCCATGATGTTGTCAACTACCAAACATGCAAGTGGTATAAAAGTGGAACAGTCACCTATGAGTATCAACTTATGTTGAGCTTTCCATCTCAATGCTCCCCAACTCTATCTCCAAGACTCCAAGAATAGTACCAAATCTATGAAGCTTCTCTACTCCTAAGGCCTTGGTAAAAATGTTAGCTACCTGCTCCTCTATGCTGAAATACACGAGATCAACATCTCTTGCCAAGACCTGATGAAGTGATAATGGACCTCTATATGTTTGGTCTACACATGAAACACTAGGTTCTTGGCTAGCTGTATGCTACTAAGGTTATCACAATAGATGAAAACTTGCCTGTCCACATGCAGCCTCAAATCTCCAAGTAGCTTGTGTAACCAAGCTACCTCACATGATAGCTTCACAACACCCCTGTACTCTATCTTTGTACTTGACAAAGGGCTTCTTCTTACTACTCCATGTAATAGCACCACTCCCAAAGGAAAACATAAACCCTCTAGTAGATCTTATGTCCAAGATGCTACCATAGCCCAATCTGCATCAGTGTATCCATACATCTATGAGACTAGTATATAACTGTCGACCTCACATAGTGTAGTGTGTGCCTCACACTATCCAAATGAGGCTTCCAAGGAATGAGTATAAACTAACTCTTCAATCCAACTATGTATTTCATGTTTGGCTTGGTGATCATCATGTAGCCCATTATATTATTGTACATAGTGGCGTTCACTTGCATTTGCACTCATCTTACCATTCTAATCCAATGATATAGAAATAGGCTTACAGCTAGCCATACCATATTTGGACAACATGTCTCTAATGCATATTATCTTTGTGTGATAGCCATATGCCCTCACATGTCCTAATGACCTTAATGCCAAGAAAGTATTTTATCTCACCCAGATCCTTCATATCAAACTTCTTCTTGAGGAAACCCTTTACATTCTCAACTTCCTCTTCATTGTCACTCCCAAACAATCAAGTCATCCACATAGATGGTGATGACCACAATCCCCATATCACTCTGCAATAAGTAAATCCTTAGCAAAGGCTAAAAAAGAAGTTAAGGCTAGGCAAGCCAAGCTTCGTAATTGTTCCATCTCCGTTAACATGGCCCAAGTAATTGACCTAGAAGAGCAGAACTAGGAGGTGACATGTTGTTATCTAAACATATTGCTTCTTTACAACATTGATCAAATGTTTCTAGATTGGATACAATGATCAAGTTGTGTAAGCTGTTTTGTTTTATGCCCATCATGAAATATCTTTTCAATTGAGCATCGTTTAGCTTCTCCCATGGCTCACATCATGAGTCCAAGATTTTTATCTGAATAAGGATAAAATCTCTAATGGTTTCATTATGTTTTTGCTCAATTTCTCTTGTTGCACTCCACCGATCACCTTGTCTTGAAAAGCTATGGATAAAGGTTGTTTTCGAGGTCCTGAAATTTGTTTTAATTGCTGGTATCAATGTGATGAACCATTGACTAGACTTTTTCACTAAGAAAAGGTTTAACACGTGTACCTTGGTGGCGCAATTTGGATTTTCAAGGCTTCACATCTCTGTTAAAACATTTGCATGAATTGAACATGATTATTCTTTTCCTTTATACCGTTGATGATCTAGAATTCGGCCTTCCAGCCTCTACATGCTGGGCAAAACCCTACGGGACTATACACCTCATCGTTGGACGCTGGTAGCGAGGACTCAAGCCGGCCTATCGCCCTCTCAAGCTCCATCGCTCGATCCTCCCGCCCCTCAGAGGGATGTCTACGCACTAGGGTGGGCTAATTCACCGCACTAGCCTGGGCCCTCAGGATTAGGTAGCATCACAATCACTCGCCTCAATCGGCAAACCTCATTCTCCCAATGGTATGAGGGATACCATGGGCCAACTCCGGGCCTTACTAACGTCTCCTCCGTCTGGCTACACAAGCACAAGAACGGGGCAGCGTCAAGGTAGGGAGAAGTTGTACCTGTACTTAATTTAACCAAGATAACAATCCATTTACTCAACTAAACCATAGGACTAGAATCCGTGTTACCTTCTTAAGAAAACAATCCTTTTCACAAAGATTTTTGCATTTCAACTTGAGATTGCGGTAAGACATTCTTTATTTAAGGCATATGCTATTGTTTAAAAGAATACAAACTTCAACTAGTAAATCAATCAAATAGATCACTATTAACAATTAATAGAGAATCCGAGGCCATACCTCAACCCCTAAGAATGATATGTAATTGAAAAACAAAATATGTATATACCTTATAGAAATTTATCGTTTATCGTTACCTTTGCTCGATAACAAGAGCTTTAGAACTTGACATACGAGAATAGAGTCTTCTAATACCTTCTCTTATGATTGAAATCATCCGATCATCCCCAAGCTTTATCTCCTCTTACTCGTACTGTGACTCTTCTCTCTTTCGAAGGTCTATGGCAAAATAGCCTTCTCTTACTACAGGGCTACGACATACTATTCTTTCTCTAAAAGAAAAGCTATGGAGTTTTGGTCTCTTCCTCTGAAAGACCATAGCAATCTAACCTTCTTTTCTAAGATATTAGATAAGAATGAAGGGATATATACCAAGCTCTAGGATTACCTTGAGGCTACTTGCTGCCTTCTTATAGTTTTCCCTGTGTAGAGACCCTGACAGAATCAGCAAATTATTTCGGCCATAACTCTCTGATAAAAACTCAGAATATGGTCATATAACCAGTCAAAGAATCGGAAGCTATCTGTTCTACAAGCTAGCGTGGGTAGAATAGGCAAAAACGTCTGTATATAGCCACAAATGCGCCATCTTTAGAAACTCATTGCTTTTCCACATTTTTAGTATGCATGGACTCTAAATATGTAAAAGTACTCTAAATATGACCTCTTATCATCTAAATTCAAAATTCTATTTTTGGAGATACTTATCTCAATAGAACTTTTCTTGTCTTCTTATTTCTTTTAGGATTTCTGGAGCTAATATTTTTATTCTAACACTTTCTTAATGTTTCTAGCCTTATTGTCTCACTTTTCTCTAAGTACACTCTCTTTCCTTATTGAAATCTATATTAAAAGAGACACATACATACATGGCTTGGGAGGAGGGACCTTACAGTGGTATTAGATCATAGGTTGCTCTCACATTGAGTGAAAACACTAAACTTGGTGGAGATTGGCTATGAAGGTCACCATTGAAGCTGTAAAGTACCATTGTGGATTATAGGTATTTGGAAGCCAAAGCAAGCAAAGTTGAATCTCTCCATTTAAACTTGCGAGTAGAAATGTATGCAAATAAAATGTGCTGATTTACAAATATATGAGGAAAAAAGTATAGTTTTCTTGAACAACTATAACTTTTGCAATGTTGCTTTAGAAACTAACTGTACTATGATAGATAGAAAGCTTGTTTTGTTGCATAAATGTGTTTAGACTACTCAAACATTGGATTTTGAGTTCTATAGCTCAATTTATGAATAGAACAAGATAAGGGTGTAGATTTGGGATGCCTACTAGTTGAAGTGTTGATGTATGTGAAGTTTGTCCACAAGCTTGGTTGAAGCTTGATGTTGTAGGCTAAATTGCAATGTATGCATTCTGATTGGTAAAATAATTTGCTATTGTTACATGGTATTGTAAATCCCTTGAGAAGCTAATTTACAAGTTGTTGCAAGACAAGATTGATTTGGAGCTTATAAAAATTGGTAGGATAATTTTTAGGCTTTTGCTTGATACTTAATACAACTACATGTGTATGCATGTAGTAAATGAGCATATGGGAGTGCAATGTGGACATGTACATGGTTTGAGAATGATTTCCAAAATGCTTTTACATTGAGCAAGTGAATTTACAAGTGGCATTGACACTACATTAATGGGATTTATGCATGTATATGCATTAGCAATTGGCATTTAACTGCATTGGTTACATGTGAGAGTGCTTATTAAAGCATGGTGTTTGGCTAAGATGAGTCATGGTTCACATAAAATAGTTGGTGAAAATCTTGACAGGAACAACTTCTAGATTTGGAAGTACCACATGAAAAACTTCTTGAAAGGTAAAGGGCTTTGGAATTTGGTGAGACAAGTGAAGAGATAGAGCCAAAGGTTCCCATAGTTTTAATGCAACTCTAGCACAACTTATAACACATAGAAATTGGATAGAAAGAGCATTCAAGGTACTGCATTATTTCTCGTTTTTATGTCTGATGATGTTATGTCATATCCAAGATGCTAATAAGCCCAAGGATGCATGGGATACATTGCTAAAGATGTATGGCACAAACATAAAGGCAAGGAAGATCTAGTTGAAACAAAAGATACATAATATAGCATAAATCAATAGGAGTGTACATGATTATATGCAAGAGATCAAAGCACGTACATATGTATTGACATCTATCAATGCACCAATGGATGATGATGATTCGGTTACTATTACATTGAAAGGTTTAGGCAAGGAGTACAAATCATTTGATAGTTCTATTACTGTGAGAAGTGGTGATCCCTAAGACTTTAAAGAGTCAATTTTACTGCTTAAAGAATTGAAGCTTAGATTAGGTAAATCATTGAGTAATAGTGGGTATGCAAGGGATGTGACATTCTACACATAAAGAGGTGGAAAAAGAGGGGGATATCCTCATCTAGAGGATGTATAGGTGGATGTGGTTTTGGTAGGATAGATCCATAACAACAATATTATTTTTATCCCTTATATGGTACAAGAGGAGGTACAGAGTCATCCTCTCAAGGTAGAGGGAGATCAAACTCTAGAGGAAGATGGCAACCTCAATAGTAGTAGTATGAAAGTGGTATTGAGTGAAACTATTATGGTAAAACTAGACATATGGACAAGGAATGGTACAAGAAGCAAAAATGATTTACGAGGTGGAAAAATTTAGCATGGTAACTATGTATCCTCTAGCAATGCAGGTCATGGGAATGAAGATCATTTGCAATGAAGCATGTGATGGGAAATATACTTCATGTAGTGAAGGAGATGATACTTGTTTTGGTACATGAATTTTGGTACATCAAACCATATGACATGTCATGATGAATGGTTTGATAGGAATTTTCCCACACAAACATAGGCATATGTGGTTACTAGAGATGCTACATACGTAGTATCTCATTACTCATGTTAGTAGTGTGACATTGAAGATGCATGATGGAAGAGTGAAGATAATGTTGGATGTATTATATGTGCCATGAATCACTTAAGAACCTTACATCTGTGGGTGAAATGGTTGAGCAAGGATTACAAGTAAGGTTTAATGTGGGTATGGTTGTTTTATAGAGGACTTCAGAATGGATGTAAGCTCATTAAAAAGGGATAAAAGGAAGGAAGTCTATGGATGCAGGTATTCCAGAGTTAAAATCTTCATATTGCCATGGTATTACATAGGACATTGATATGTGACATAAGAGAATTAGACATGTGAATATCTAAAAGCTAAAGTCTACGCAAACCAAAGGAATTGTTGGTGGTTTGCCAAAGTCCAAGTAGTAATCATGTATGTGATACATGTTAATTTGGAAAGCAAGCAAGATTTTCATTTCCAAAGGATGGTCTTTGGAAATCATTCATAGTGATATTTGGGGTCCAGCAAGTATTATGTCACCTTTATTGATGACTATAGTAGAATGACATGGATCTACATCTTGAGGGAAAAAAGTGAAGCATTTGTGAATTTCAGAGAGTTTAAAGTATATGTTGAAAAGCAATATCATAATGGACAGTGGATCAAATATTTGAGGAAAAATGGTGGAGGTGTGTTCACCTGTGCATTTGATGATTTCTTTGAGAGATCATGGGATACGAAGGCAACTTACATGCAGGTATACACCTCAGCAAAATGGAGTTATTGCTAAGAGAAAGAATAGAGTTATTGTCGAGATAGAATAAGCCATGCTTAATGAGAAGAGTATGCCTAGGATACGAAGGCAACTTACATGTAGGTATACACCTTAGCAAAATGGAGTTATTGCTTAAGAGAAATAATAGAGTTATTGGCGAGAGAATAATCCATGCTTAATGAGAAGAGTATGCCAGATTACTATTAGAGAGAAGCGTATGCAACAATGGTGTACTTGTTGAGAAAAAGACATCTACAACGCTATTCATGAGAGTACACCAGAGATGAGGATGAATGGCTACTATAGACCTGACATTGGGCACTTGTTGAAGGTTTTTGATTATGTGGCTTATGTACATGTGCCTAATGAGAAGAGAAGGAAATTGGATCCAAAGGTAGAAAAGTGTATATTCATTGGGTAAGCATAATATTGTATTGCATACAAGTGTTACAATCCCCAGTGAAAAAATATGTTCTTATTAGTCATATGATATTTGATGAGATGGCTAGTTAGAATAAGAAAAGTGAGAATGTCATGGTTGATGACATTAATGCTAATGTTGATGTACACTTACCACCATTGGAGGAGTAACTAGTGAGGCAGTCCGAGGTGGGCAACAAGAAGAGCGGCCTCTAAGCACTCCTCAAGGCTCCCGTGTTGCTCGATGGGCTTGGGGCACAAGGCAACACAAACATAAGAACCCCAAAACCACACACTCAACAAGAAAAGGGGCACCACCTAGTTATGTGTGAACTAGGACACCAAAGATCTTTCCTTGTAGGCCAATCAATACAAGCTAACCATATACATCAATCAAAAGGCACACACACCCTCAACAAACACTCATAACATATGATATTATGTGTGTAGGAGACTAGCATAACACAAATAGATGCACACCAAACTTGGAGAAGAACTTAGAGAGACAATATAAGCTTGATTTTGTTGTCGGTATACACATGGTCTTAAGGTTACAGGAGCCCTCTCACCATACGACCCTCTTACCATGGATTGAAAGGCAACAAATCAAAAATAGGCCCTCAAGCCGCCAAGCATAAAATCACACCACAAAATACAAGGATCGAATTTACCTTAAATCAAACATCGGACCGCTTTGCTAAATCAACTTTGGAGATGTAGGAGACCAAGAATTGTACACAATTGCACCCAAACTACTAATCTTATTTATGCAACAAGGGCAAGATACAATTATGATAGGGAGTATGGCATCACTCAAGCCCTTACACTGACATAACTAGCTTCAAGCTTCTCTATGCAATCAAAGGTATTGATGTATAGAAAGAGCTCACAAGTTCACTATCTCCTTACACACTAGAGTTGGGAGTGGTGTACATTGTGTGTAATCCCCATCTCCACAAGGAATGGGAGGGCTCTATTTATAGGTTTGAGAAGTCCCAATTAGGATTAAGCCTAATCAATTTTATTATGAGAAATCATAGATTATGGATTTTTTATTTTGGAATGAGAGTGGGCCTCTTCTTATCCCTTGACTCACATGGATGTGGGCTCAAGGTGAGAGAATTATTGAAGATGAGAGGAGAGTGTGATGTAGAGGTTTGAGCAAATAACTTGTAGTAATGCCTACTCAAAAAGTAGTAGAGTGGATGCTTATTTACATATGTTTTGGTTAGTAGTTAGTAATCACTATAAAAGGTTAGTAGTACAATGTATAAATGGGTGAGAAGGGCTGAGAGGTTGAGTGAGAGGAGTAAAGATTTGGAAAGATCGTTTGTGTGGTTGAAAGCTCGAAGAAGCTTGGACTCACCCATGTGTAGATCTTTAAGTTAACTGCTGCCGGTCTCCTTCTTGCATTTGACGCCACAAAAGTTGATTGAGGTGAAGAACATGGGGGCTTTTGTAGATGGAACCCGATATTTGCAGAGGTTAATATGATACATTCATGCTGAATTTTTATGTATTTTTTGAGATTGGAAAAATAATTTAGTAAAATGGGAGTAGTAGGGAGAGAAATGGAGATGAGGTATGGGTGTAGAGTAGATATGAGAGCAAATGGAGATGGAAGGAGAAGGCAAAGGTGGAGGGGGTGAGAGAGGACATGAAGTTTGCAGATTTGATGGAGTGAGAAAGGAATGAGTAAGTGTGTAGGTGATGAATGTGTAAGGGAGGTAAAAAGAGACTAGGTGTACGGCCAAAAAGTGGGTAGACTGGGGTCCAATAAAAAATTCATATCTCACCGCCATTAGCTCTAAAAATTCTCAAAAAATTTGAGCATATTCTTGAGCTCACGGGCTAACTTTTGTCTCTTGATGACCAGTCCAAATTTAGAGTGGAGGCAGGCGCAAAAATTTCAACAGAATCATGTATTTTCTGAATTTTCAAAATCTTTGTGTGGGTCCCCATTGGTGGAATTTCTTGATAGCTCCAAGAATGAGCCCCCAATACATCATATCCTAACCTTAGAGACTCAAGTGTATATGGACACTTGCATGGAGGAGATTTTTTTCATTTTATAAAGATATAATAAGAAAAAAAACAAGCTACTACTTTAACTATAGTCAACATATCATGATAATATGGTTATGATAGAAAAATAAAATAAACAAAGAGATCTAATTGTGAATAAAAATACTAAAATAAAATATACAAAAATAATTGATATATGAAAAACTATTTGATGAAAATATATAAAATAAAATATATAAAAAAATATTTAATAATAAAAAATATATACAAAAATACTAAACTATGGAAGTCAAAAGGGAGGGAGACCCTCATTATTTTAGGTAGATGAGAGAATAAAAGATGAAATAGTCTAAGGGAAAAAGTGATTTAGGTAGTAGGCTTTCTACACGGTGTGGGTAGAAATGTGAGGGCATAGGATCTACTTATGCATGGTGAAGTTGAAGCATATGTACAATGATGGTCCAAAAGTATTATGAAGAAAAATATAATAATAATAATAAATAAAATATACTTAGGTTTTGTAATACACACACCTAATGAAATATTTACATAATTAGGGAAAATATAGACCCCCATATTTAGGCCCTTATATAAAATGAAATATTTACACAAAATGGGCCGTAATAATTTTATTTATTTTTGATGAGTAGCTAGCAAAAACTTTTTTTTAATAATATGAAAAATATATAGAAGATATGGGTAAAGTTCCTAATGCACACACACCTATTTACACAGTGAAAAGAAATTTATTGACAAAGAGTTTATGTGATTTTCCTTGGCTGAGGTAGCTACTTGTGGTAATGTGGATAGTAAAAAAAAACGGCTATCATTTAGCCCTCCCCCTAGATGATGGTATATTCATGTACCATCATAAAGTAGGCCTTCTAAAGCAAGTGGTGTAATGTGGTTCTCTTGTCCAACTTTCTTATGTTCCTCGTGTTTTACACCACAGACATCACTCAAACCACAGAACTTAACTTTTGTCTCTCGATGACCAATCCAAATTCAGAGTGGAGACAGGTGCAAAAATTTCAACAGAATCATGTATTTTCTGAATTTTCAAAATCTTTGTGTGGGTCCCCATTGGTGGAATTTCTTGATAGCTCCAAGAGTGAGCCCCCAATACATCATATCCTGATCTTAGAGACTCAAGTGTATGTGGACACTTGCATGGAGGAGATTTTTTTCATTTTATAAAGATATAATAAGAAAAAAAACAAGCTAGTATTTTAACTAGTCAACATATCATGATAATATGGTTATTATGATAGGAAAATAAAATAAACAAAGAGATCTAATTGTGAATAAAAATATTAAAATAAAATATACAAAAATAATTGATATATAAAAAACTATTTGATGAAAATATATAAAATAAAATATATAAAAATATATTTAATAGTAAAAAATATATACAAAAATACTAAACTATGGAAGTCAAAAGGGAGGGAGACCCTCATTATTTTAGGGTAGATGAGAGAATGAAAAATGAAATAGTTTAAGGAAGAAAGTGATTTAGGACTAAACTTTGGAAGTCAAAAGGGAGAGAGACCCTCATTATTTTAGGGTAGATGAGAGAATAAAAGATGAAATAGTCTAAGGAAAAAAGTGATTTTGGTAGTAGGCTTTCTACACGGTGTGGGTAGAAATGTGAGGGCATAGGATTTACTTATGTATGGTGAAGTTGAAGCATATGTACAATGATGGTCCAAAAGTATTATGAAAAATAAAAATAAAAATAAATAAAATATACTTAGGTTTTGTAACCCACACACCTAATGAAGTATTTACATAATTAGAGAAAATAGAGACCCCCATATTTAGGCCCTTATATGAAATGAAATATTTACACAAAATGGGCCGTAATAATTTTATTTATTTTTGATGAGTAGCTAGCAAAAACTTTTTTTTAAAATAATATAAAAAATATATAGAAGATATGGGTAAAGTCCCTAACGCACACACGCCTATTTACAGTGAAAAGGAATTTATGACAAAGAGTTTATGTGATTTTCCTTGGCCGAGGTAGCTACTTGTGGTAATGTGGATAGTCGAAAAAAACGGCTTCATGCACTCTATAAGTGAGAATCCCTGCCAATTGTGCACTTACACTATCTTCTACCTTGAAAGAGTATTGGAATTCTTGCAATTCCATAACCCACTTTGTGATTCTAGCGTTGATAGTCATTTGAGAACACACCCAAGGAAACAAATTTTCTGCACAGTGAGAATTACGAAAGGTTTTGGTAACAAGTAGGATCTAAATTTTCTCACTGCAAAAATGAGAGCAAGCATCATGAGTTCCGCTTCCGTGTAGCCTTTCTCCAAGACATTCATGACCCTACTAACAAAGTAGATGGGCCGCATCCTAGTACTGTGGGGATCTTGCTGTAACAAAATTACACCCACTGTTTCCTTTCCAACACTAGAGATAACGAAGAAAGTGTACTCCCAACAAGGAGGTATGAGTGTTGGTAGCTCTGACAAAATGACTTTAATGTTACAAAAGTACTCCTCAAGCTCATTAGACCATGCAAACTCTACTTGTTGAGTCAATTTTTGCAAGGGGTGAAGTAACTCTGAGGCTAAGTGAATGAAGCGTGACATGTACTTCACCTTTTGAATGGATGAGATGGCCTCCTTGAGACTCTTTGGAGATGGTAGATCAATAAGAGCCTTTGCCTTTGTAGGATCCACCTCAATGCCTTTGGAAGAAACCTTATGACCAAGCAAGATTACTTCATCCTCACCGATATGACATTTGTCGGGATTGAGTTGGCCCCCCATGTCGTAGAGTTTCTTCAAGCCTTCTTCCACCCTCTGCACATGCAATGACTTAGAGCTATAGATGCAAAAATCATCTATGAACACTCTAATGGATTTCCCAAAGAATGCTTGAAACACCATGTTCATGAAACGTTGAAATGTCACTGGAGCATTGGTCAAACCAAATGGCATGACTCTGAAAGCATAACAACCCCAAGGAGTGATGAAAGTTGTTTTCAATTGATCCTCCAATGCAATCCCAATTTGAAAGTAACCAGAGTAGCCATCACATATCGTATACTTCTCATGACCTGCTACCTCATTTAGGATCTCATCTTGAAATGGGAGAGGAAAGTGGTCCCTTTTTGTCACCTCATTGAGTGGACGATAGTCCACACACACCCTCCATTTGCCGTTCTTCTTGGGAGGAGTGACCACGACGGGAGAGACCCACTCTGAATTTTCTATAGGATATATGAACCCCGCTGCTAGAAGCTTCCTCACCTCTTTGAGTAGTGCTTGCTCCTTGATGACTCTTAGCCTTTGTAGCTTTTGTGCCTTAGGTTTGGCTTCTGGCTTTAGCTCGATCTTGTGTTGAATGGCCTCTACGCCACGCACATCTGTGTAATCTTTAGCAAAAAACCTAGGAAATTTCCTTAGTACACATTTAAACTCCTCTCCTTCCTCTCCTCTCCTTAGTACACATTTAAACTCCTCTCCTTCCTCTGATGTAAGCTTTTTTGAGAGCATAGCATCAAACATTTCTTCATCATGCACAATTTGGTCTTCTTGAGAGCCTACCTCCTCCAAACCTTGTCAGGGTGTCTCTTTGTCTTTTGCTCTGAATCTTACCCCCATGACTTCAATGGAAGACTCCTCTTCCGTAGTGCTATTGCTGCTTTCTTCCTCTGAGGTGTCATCGGTCCAATCCTCCTTTGTTTCACCTTGAGAAGATTCTTCATTTATCTCCTCTCGTCGTTGCTCCTTCATGTCAAAGATAATCTTCTTTTATCTCCTCTCGTCATTGCTCCTTCATGTCAAAGATAATCTTCTTATGATTTTCATTCCTGCAAATTAACTTTCCATTTTTCCAATCCCGCAAAGCTTGCATTCTCATTAGCCATGGTCTACCTAGGATAAATGGATAATCACTTCCCTTGATAGACATAACATAAAAATCAACAACCTTCTTAATGCCAAACTCCCACAGAAACATTCTTACAAGTCCCAAGACACTTTGCTTTGCTATTGTTTGCCATTTTCACCTTAATTTCAGGTGTTTCATGAATATGCATGTCTAGTCTTTGCATAAGGTCCTCTGTCATAATGCAAATTTGTGCACCCCCATCTACTAGACCCTTCTTAACTAGCCTTCCCTTGATGTAGC
This sequence comes from Cibotium barometz, assembly GCF_041138505.1. NCBI lineage: Eukaryota > Viridiplantae > Streptophyta > Polypodiopsida > Cyatheales > Cibotiaceae > Cibotium > Cibotium barometz. Next base: position 19,291,832 of record NC_141046.1, on the reverse strand, counting down.
AATCTAATATAGGTGTAATGTCCTCATCCATCTCGGCTTGTGAAATTTTTACAACAGGCACATTCTCTTTTGTTTTTCTCCTAGTGCTCACGGCCTTTGTTAATTCTCTCCTAACTTGTGGACATAAGGCTAGAAATTGAGGCCACGAGATATCAGGACCCTTACCTCTCATGTCATCCAAAAGGTTGTATGCCAAGGGGAAAATCTTGGAGGTTTATACGACGTCGTCTCCTCTTGACTTCCTTGTTTTCCTTCACTTTCTTTCCTAGTCCATGGTCACTTTGTGATGGCACACCCTCCTTTTCCTTCTCTTTTCCACGCCCTCGTTTGATACCATTTGCTTCAATGTCTACCTCCTTGGCCTTTGTTACCTCTACCACATGTACATTTGGATCCGGCGGCAAGGGCGGCATTCCTTCCACTCCTCGTTGAGGTGGTCTTGTTGCATTGGGCCTTTACAAAAGCATCGGTTGTTGTTGACTAGTGCCTTCACCTGCATTCATCACTGGATAATTCATGTTAGGCTTCCCTGGCTTCCCACGAGGCCAAGGACAATTATACATCCCATGCCCTGACTCTGCAATTCCAACATTGCAAGAGTCGCCTAGGTCGTGGCTCTCGTTCTTCAACCCTTTTGGCCTGGCCCTTCTGTTCCACAACTTGTGCAAAGTGGATAGATAAGTTATTTAAAGACTCATTTAACTTTTCTATCACCTCGACTGAGACCTCAGGTAATTCTCTACGAGTGCAAGATTGTACCTCTTCCCTAGGCTTTGAATCATCAAAGATAAAGCCCCCCCTAGCATACACCTCATCTCTCAGAGTTTCTTGGTAGCCCTAGCCTCAGCAACATCAAATGTTGTGGGCTCTCCTGCTCTACTTGCAATTTTAGTGATGGGTACATCCCTGCGATAAATCTCTCCTTCTTCAAGAATTCTGCACCATCTCCAGGGTTAGGAAGACTACGCAACCAAAGAGTCCAAAGACGTAAGAATTCTTGCTTATAACTCAAGTAATCCTCTAGATCCTTTTGCTTATGAGCAACTATTTCTTGCCATAGCTTTTGTGTGTTCAAAGCAGTGAAGTAATTGTCTCTAAAAAGTTGTATTCTCTTAGAATTCTGTTCCTCCTGAGAACCTTCTCTCGAACATCAAGGATTTCTTCAGGTGTTGGAGTTCCATTAGCCCTTGGGTTGAAGAAGTTAGCCCTTGGGTTGAAGAAGTTAAGAGTTCCATTAGCCCTTGGGTTGAAGAAGTTAAGAGTTCATCATTAAGCACATTGGCCTCGGTACATACTTCTTAAGTAGGCTGACATGAAATACATTATGTACTTTGAGATGAGGAGGCAAAAGAAGTTCATAGGCTAAGTCACCTACTTTCTTTGTAATCAGATATGGCCCACAGTATCTGGGGGATAACTTCTTGTACTTCCCAAGAGATAGAGAACTTCTTTTGGGGCATACTCGAATGAAGACCATATCTGCTTCTTTAAATTTTCTCTGACCTCTTCTTATCTGCAAACTGCTTCTGTCTATCCTGGGCAGCTTTTATAACTTTGCGGATTGACTGCATCTACTATTGCTCCATGTCGTCAAGCATCTATCTGGACATCTCTACCCTAATCAATGGGTCGGACCAAGTTAATGGTGTTAGGCAGTCTTGTCCATACAGAGCTTTGAAAGGGCTCATCCTGATACTTCTATGATAAGAAGCATTGTAGGCGAACTCGACTAGGTGCAGATAGCTTAGCCACTTCTTGGGTTCCCTGCCATGAGCGAAGTATATCTTTGATTACTTGGTTCACCCTTTCTATTTGACCATCGGTCTCGGGGTGGTAAGCTGTGCTAAGATCCAAGAAAGTTCCTACTGCTTCGAAAAATGCAGTCCAAAATCTTGACGTAAACTTGGGATCTCGATCACTTACTATTCTTCTGGGTAGGCCATGCAATCTCAAGATTTCCTCGAGAAACACTCTGGCCACATCCACTACAGTGTAGGTTTCTTTTATTGGAATCAGATGGGCAACTTTGGTTAGTCTGTCAACTACCACGAAGATGGAGTTGTAACCTGATTGCACTGAAGGTAGTCCAGTAATAAAATCCATACTGATACATTCCCACTTCATCTAGCGGATGTCTAATGGATGTAACTTCTCAGGCATTTTTACTCTCTCGGCTTTGACTTTCTGACATAGTAAGCATTGACGTATATGATTAAGTACATACTTTTTTAGTCCAGGCCAAAAGAAGCTTTTCTTAATAGACATGTAGGTCTTGATGAAACCTGGATGTCCTGCTATAAGGCTATCATGGGCTTCATTCAGAATTTGACCCTTAGTTTCCTCATCATTGGGAATGCATAGCCTGCTATTATAATACATAACTCCTTCATCCAGGCTGTACCCTTGAACTCGGTTCAACTCCTGAGGAGTTTTGCTTTCCTGCATAAGTAGGGTAGCCATAGGGCCAAAGAATCTATCCTGCATGATCTTCTCTCTTGCTTCATTAATCAATGGATTTGACACCACTGTGATTGCAAGAAAGGAGGCTTTTCTGCTGAGGACATCTGCTACCACATTTTCTTTGCCTGGGCGGTACTTGATTTCAAAATCGAATTCCTGCAGGGTCTGCATCCACCTTCTTTGGTGCATGTTGAGATCCTTCTGAGTGAAAATCCACTTTAAGCTCTGATGATCTGTCATCAAAGTGAATCTTTGACCCAGTTGGTAATGTCTCCACAACTTCAGGGCATAGACTACTGAAAGTAGCTCCAGGTCGTGGTGGACAGCATAATTTCTCTCATGTGTTCTGAGTTTTAGGGATTCATAGGCCACTGCATGACCTTCCTGCATGAGCGCACCACCCAGGGCAAAACCACTAGCATCAGTTATTACTACCTCAAAGGGTAGAGAGAAATCTAGAAACTTCACAATGGGATTGGTTACCAAGACGGTCTTTAGCTTATCAAAAGCGCTCTGACACCTGGCAGACCATTGAAACGGGATATTATTCTTGAGAAGATTAGTTAGGGGGGGGAAGCTATGAGAGCATACTTAGGTATAAAAATTATGTACCAACCAGTTAATCCTAAGAATCCCCTGACTTCTTTCACTGTCTTTGGTTCAGGCCACTCTAAGACTGCTTGGACTTTAGCAGAATCTGGAGAAATTTCGTCTTTGTATACCAAAAAGCCCAAGTATTCAACATGGTCGGCAGGGAAAGTGCATTTGCTCTTTTTTGCAAAGAGTTGGTGCTTCCTTAGAATCTTAAGAACTTTACGGACGTGAGCTTCATGGTCAGCTGTATTCTTTGAGTAAATTAGAATATCATCAAAGAAAACAAGAACAAAATCATCCAAGTATTCTCTGAGAATGTCCTGCATTAGGCGATTGAATGTAGCTGGGACATTTGTCAATCCAAACGGCATGATTGTAAATTCATAGTGCCCATATCGAGTATTGATGATTGTCTTCGGGATATCTTGATCATTAATCTTGATTTGGTAATACCTTGATTTGAGATCTGTCTTTGTGAAGATTTGGGCTCCACTTAGCGTGTCCAAAAGCTCATCAATTCTGGGGATAGGATACTTATTCTTAACTATCAGCTAATTGAGACCTTTGTAATCCACACAGAGTCTTAGCGTTCCATCCTTCTTTTTCTGAAAGAGAACTGGCGCTCCCCAAGGTGAAACACTGGGTCTTACAAACCCTTGTTCTAATAGCTGCCTAAGCTGTTCCTTGAGTTCAATGGCTTCAGGGGGACTGGCATTCTGTACGTGCACTGGGCTACTGGCTGAGCTCTGAGGGTCAATTCTATCACATGATCTACTTCCCAAATCGGAGGCATCTCAGTTAGCTCTGCTGGCAATAAATCATCATTCTCACTTAACCATTCTGGTTCTTTAGCCTTTAACTTTGTGTCTACCAGATTCATTTTGACAACATAAATGAGCTGCTTCTTTCTAAGTCATTTCAGTAACTTAGAAGCTTTTACTAATTGCAGATTTGGGGATCCTAAAATTTCGGTTCCTTGAACTTTGTTCCCGTGAAGGTCACGGAAGGAAATGGTTCCATTGTGACAGTGAATGTCAGCTTGATTTTTGTGGAGCCAATCCATTCCAAGGATTCCGTCGAAAACTCCCAAAGATAGGGCTCTCAGTTACATTCCCATCTAGATTAAACTGAATACGATCTGTCTCATGGTGAGTGAAAAGAATCTTCCCACTGGCCAATTCAACTTGCATAGGTTTCCGTGATTTCTATTCTAAGACTAGCTTATGCAAGCATCCAGGGGAAATAAATGAATGAGTACTGCCTGAATCAATCAAAAGCTTAAATGGCTTACCCTTATACTTAGCTGGAGTATGGATGACAGAAAATTGACGATTTGGCCCTTGGTTTTCAATTGCGGCATAAATCTGACCTCTTTCCTGTTCCACTACTTCTGCTATCGTAACTGCTCCTGCTGCACAGATTGGGACGGAACTCTTTCTCTTTGGTTACCCTAGTTCAGGGAGGGAGTTCTGAGATTACTTTGAAGAGAGGCAGATGGCTGAGCTGGATTCCTCCTAGGATTGCCCTGATTTGATGAGACAGACCCTGATTTGATTGATACGAAGGGGTTGGTCTCTGCACTTTGGGTCCTTGACTTCCCTGTCCTCTTGACATGGCAGGAGTTGGGCAGTCTTTAAGATGGTGACCGAAACCCTGACACCCAAAACACCTGTTCTCACTTCTAAGCTCATCCCTCGGAGTCCTTGAGAAAGGTGGGGCTCCTTCTGAGAGAAGGGTCTTCCTTCACTTCTGAATCTCCCAACATCTTGAGTCTGATTTGGGCCTTGCTGCCTCTTTGTGGGTGGAAAGTTTGAAGCACTTCCCAAGGTTTAGAACCTTTTAAAGTTTGAGGGTGCAGGCTTTGGGGCGGCAGGACCTTAACAACAAAAGCTTTGGCAAAGTCCTTTGCCATTCTAACAGCTTCTGCCATTGAGACTGGTTTGGCATTTTTCACTAAAGTGTCCAATGGCTCGTTCATCCCTCGAATGAATCTAGCCATTAGTTGCTCTTCATCGAATGAATCTAGCCATTAGTTGCTCTTCATCGAAAAGTGGAGAATATTTGAGGAGAAGGGCAAATGCCTGATGGTATTCTTCAATTGTCCGGCTATCCTACTTCAATTCCAAGAACTCATTCATTTTGGTTTCCAAGAAACCCGGAGGACAGAACCTCTTCCTGAGGTAAGCCTTAAGATCTGACCAGGTCTGGGTATTTTGGTCGAGACGATTTATCTCGCAATGGTTCCTCCATGTGACCCTGGCCGTTTCCACAATTTTTAATCTGGCGAGAGCCATCTTGCTCCTCTCATTATAACCGGTTACATCAAAATATTCTTCCATTACCTCGATCCATTTTTTCACTATTTCTCCTAACTGTTCCCCTTCACCCTTGAATGGACCAGGTTGGGATCGGTGCAGGGCTTTACGAACATCCGGATCTAACTCTTCATCATCTCATCGGTATCCGGTTGCCTAGCACGGGCCGCGCGCCTCATGATTCTGACAAAATGAGATTTTTGTCAACTTAGCTTCGTCATCAGATTTATGACTATTTAATTTTTGAGATTTATTTCTTAAACAAATAAATATTCCATCATAATTCTTAAAAACAAGATTCACTCTGATATTTTTATTAACCAATATTCACAACCATGAAAACAATTTGGAATCTTTTGTAAAACATCATTTATTATCAAAAGTTTTTGATATATACATAGAGCGTCTCAGCTCAAAAAGTCACTGCCTCAATTGCATATGCATACAAAGGCGATACTGCGATGGAGACATGCTATGATATACACGATTCATCACTGATAATGGTGCTATAATTCTGCTCCTAGGAATAAAGCGGCTCAGAAGTCTAAAAATTCGGCAAGAAATTCTAAAATTTCGGTGTGAATGGTTATAGAGTTGGACATAATGAATAACTCCTAGCCTTATCAAGAAAGTGACGAGCGAGCCTCACTCTGCTTTCTCGGGTTATTGTAGCGGAGTTGATAAGATTTTCAAAGGCAAAGGCGATCATATCCTGACTCTGGGGAAGTCCAAGAATGCTAGACAGATTTGGGTTATCCATCTAAAATCCAGTTCAATTTATGAGTTTTCAATTTATGAATTCATTTCAAACATAATCTTAGCAAGTGAAAACATTATTTCCCAGATTTACTTTAAAATTTTAGGCAATTTCTGCTGCTATTTCATAAGTTTACAACAGTGCTCTGATACCAGCCTGCTGTGAGACCCCTCTACCCCCTCTGTGCACCGAATTCTCGGTTGTTAGTAGCGGAAGTAGCTTCCTCCTGTGCGGGGTAGGGTTTTCCACTCAGGGCCTCGCCCTCGAATGTCCGGGCACGAAACTAATCTGGTGGTCATTCCGAAACCAAAATCGAGAAAATTTTCCTTGCCCGAAAAATGGGGATGATTCTACCTTTTTGATTTTCTTAACAAATTTTCAAACAAGGTCAAGAGGCTAAACTATCCTTCACCTGATTAAACCAAATAGAAGGAAAACTATTATAGACTTAACTTGAAGAAATCAATGCTTTTTTCTTAACCAAAATCAGGCACAACCGTTGATCTAATCAGTTGAGAAAGTCTTCAGTTTTTTTTTATATTTTAACTACTCGAGTTCTAAGCGTATTCCTATTATTTTCATTTCATTATTAAAACTCCACTGATTCCAGCCTACCCCATCTAGCCCATGGATTAGCCACCACACCCAACCACTGGAATCGATAGAAAACCAGACAATTACTAAAGTTTAATTAATCATTTAACTAATCTTTCTAGGATAAAGAAAGGCTAGAATGTAAAGAGGAGAAGGGGATGGCCTTTTCATCAAGGCATAGCGTTAGAATTTGCTTCAATCAACTATAAAATAAGAAAATCAAGAAAACCATAGATTTAAAAAATTAAACAAGTTAAAAACTAAGCTTACATGGAGCTTGTAAGCTTTCCTTTGGCTTGAGGGATTGAGGGTTCTACTCTTATTTGGAGCAAGAGTGGCCACCAATTACTTTGGAGAGGATTAAGCCAAAAACAATTGAATTATCAAGAAAATTCAATGTAAATGGCTCGGGTGTAGGAGTAGAGTAATAGTGCATAAACACCATTAATCTTTTACAAAGGGGGAGGCTTCTATTTATAGGAAAAAGTGAGCCTCAAACCAAGCAAACCGATTCTAGAATTTTCTACATCTGTTTGGTCAATTTTTGACCATTTTTGGGACAGTTTATCTTACTTTTTGGAACTAGACTTAAAATAGGAGAGAGGAGAGATGAAATATCTCATTTAATTGATTTAAAAGTGGGGGTAATGATGAGAAAAAAGGTGCCTCCTTCATGAGGGGGAATCCCCACTTTGAGGTGTCAAAATTCAGATTTTTAAATGTTTTCTTTGGTCCTTAGTCCACTCTTCATCTTATGTGAGTATTTACTCATTTTTGGGGGATTTTTCTTTTATTCTTCAATTTATCTCCTCCCTATATTTGGATTAATCTTATTGGTCCATCAGAACCTTAATCCAAAATTTTTAGAAAATCTAGACCCTTAGGCTAAGGTCTTTTGAGCAGATTATAATTTATTTCTAATGCACCTTAGGAATTTCTTTTTAAACTTCTGTTTCGGGAAAATTTTTTTTAATAAGAAAGAATATTTTTCCATCCAAAGATATCTAAAAACTGAATTATCTCTCTCTAGAATATTTTCTCTCTCTAGGCCAAAACAGGTAGAAACAAGATCTTTTATTATTCTGAAAAGGGGATTGATTACAGGGGAAGAAACTGGACATCTTGAGGGACTGGGGAGGAATCTTACAGCTACAGGTGAAGAGAAGAACCTATCAAATGTGCTCTATGTACCCCAGATAAAGAGAAATCTACTATCAATTGTGCTACGATGACGAATCGTGGGCTTGAAGTACGCTTCAAGAAAACTGAAGCAAAAATTCTAGATGCTGTTAGCAAGGTAGTCGGCAAAGGAGTAAGGCGCAACAATCTCTACGAGCTGAGTGCCCTTACAGTGTCTGCAGATAAGAGCACAAGCAAGATTTGGCACGAGCGATTTGGTCACATTGGATTTGTCGTGCTAAAGGAGATGTAAAAAAAAAGGGTATGGTAACTAATTTACTTGCATTTTTAGAATTGCAGGAACCATGTGAAGCTTGTATGATGGGCAAGCAACAACGCAAGGCATTTCCACAAGAAAGCAACAATCGGGCAAAGACTCCTCTAGAGCTGGTACATGCTGATCTTTGTGGTAAAATGTCTACTACTGCATTAGGTGGATCTTCTTACTTTATGCTGTTAGTTGACAATTACAATAGGAAGATGTCAGTTTATTTCCTTCGCGATAAGGCTGAAGCTTTTGGCAAGTTCATAAGCTTGTAGAAAATGAGACAGGAAAGAAGGTGAAGAAGTTTCGTACAGATCGAGGAGAAGAATTCCTCTGTTCTCATTGATCTGCGTGGTCTATCTGTTGAAGATTCTGGCTTTTCAGGTATTGGATTACGCTCATCAAAGAGCTGCTGTGCCCACTTTGGAAGTGGCTTTCCTTGTGGTGTAGTAGCAAGTTTTGTGATGCATGAGTCTTCATCCTCTGAAAACTCCTCCTCCTTGAGAGGAAATCTAACTGGTGGGTTGGACTCGTGGTGGGACTCGTGGTGGACTATTTCTCCGGCTGATGATAGAGTGGACAGACCTCCTTCCTCCACTGAGTGTGGCTGTTCTGCAAATACCATATCTCGGCTGGCCACACAATCTTCTTTGCCTCTGTATCATAGAGCCGATATGCCTTCGACTCTTGAATATATCCAAGAAAGATACACTTCTTGCTTTTGGCATCTAGATGCATCTGGAATATGCACATAACATTCACAACCAAATGTTCTAAAATGAGAAATTGAAGGTTTCTTACCAGAGTACGCCTCTTGAGGTGTAACATCCTTGAGTGCCTTTGTGTAGCTCCGATTTAGGACATACACTGCTGTGTTGACTGCTTCAGCCCAAAATGTATTGGAAAAACCCTTTGCCTTCAACATGCATCGCACCATCTCCATGACAGCTCGATTGTGGCATTCTACAATACCATTTTGTTGAGGTGTGTGAGCAATGTGAGTTGGCGCTTAATGCCATTCTCCTTACAGTACCTGTCAAATTTCATTTATGAAGCCTTAGCAAATCCAAAGTGGAAATCCCCAAGGTGACGGTATGAGAAATATTCCCTTGGATACTAGGTCCATCATTAGTGGGCGGTGGTCAGTGGGCCGTGTTCTTATATGCGAGTGATGACCGTGTCTATGCAGTGTAATCACCCTCGTTGTATACGCATCTACCACACCAACTAGTACTATATATGGACATGGTTACCATGAGCTAAGGTATTCAATGCTTGTGAGTATCCATCCCCTTCTACACCTCGTACATACTCTGTTAAATTTGCAGCAATGTGAGGAGCTATGGTGGATCAAATGCAAGAATCAACATCATTAAAACAAAGAGATTAGACATGCGACTAGTGAGCAATTAACTGATAGCTTAATGTAGTCATGGATAATCAAAAACTAGCAAATTCTCATTAGGCCAATTCCTCAATTTATAGAGTTTACATCCAAGTATCTAATCCCACTGATCTCTCCTTGATTCACTCCACCTCTTTTGCTTGATTCTCTCCACCTCTTCCCAGAATATCTCCACACATCCTAAATCTTCTCATGCTACCCTTCATTCTCTCCCAATAGATACCTCTCACCTTTTCACAGCTTCTCACTCATTTACAGATTCTCTTTTACAGCCTCTTGCTAAGGGCTTGTTCTCGCACACACCCTATTCACTTGTATATTTCAACACCTCCCCTCAAGGGAATAATCCTAGCACACTTGGACCCTATATCAAGTTTCCCTCTTCCTTGGTAGCCCACGACCAGTCCCTCAAGTCCCTAAACTCATAGTCCTTGACACTCTCTCTCACTATGTGTCCAAGGCTACTACAAGTGCCTGTGACCTTGACTAAAGTGCTCACACATGCATCTACCACATGGCCTACATCATCGGGGTGGCTCAGAGGTTGTTTTACTCTATTGGGGCATGTTACATTGGTTGTGGGGTTTCTCTCTCTCTCTCTCTCTCTCTCTCTCTCTCTCTCTCTCTCAGAAAAGATGATCTGACTCCACTTCCTTAGAAGCCTCCATGAAGTTTGCCGATGTCATTCCTTCTCCACACTGGGTTTGCTATAGTAGTCTCTTGCCATGTGTCCTGGCTTTCCACAGTTGTGGCAAGTGAAGGTCCTTCCTCCTACTCTGCCTCTTCCTCGTCCTCATCCTCGTCTCGTGAGAATCCTCCTCGGGTGAAGAATGCTTTTTCCTCTCCAGCTGTTGAGTCCAGCCATTTCTTCTCTTTGACCTTGGTCTCTTGCTCTAGTAGAGCTCCTTCTATCTTGTGCAGCTTCAATTCAGGTACATTCTTTAAGGTTGCTACAATGTTTTCATATTCACCTTTGTCTCCACACTCTTCAAAACCACTGCTAGTGCCTCATCATCTTCTACCTTTTTGCCAATGGTGGTTGCCAGTTGTTGCTTAATGCTTTTATATTTGTTCAAGTGTATGATTAAAGGTTCACTTTCCTTCATATCCAGTTTGTAGAATTGCATTAACAGATTTATCTTTGAATTTTTTGCTTGAGTGCCAAATAATTTATTGAGTTCATCCCATGCATCTTTTGCCCATTGTATCCCTGTGATGTGATGAATGATTTCATCATTTAAACTGAGTGCAATGAGTCCTAATGCTTTCTCATTCCTACTCTTCCACTCATTTTTCCCACTCACCTCTGGGCATTCATCTCTTCCCTCAACTAGCCCCCACAGATTTTTCCTCACATGAGCAAATACATGGTTTTTGTTTGCCATGTATAAAACTGCTCTCCATTAAATTTGGTTGTGTCTTGTGCCGTGCTCATGATGATGTAAAGGGGCTAAGAGGAATCAGACCAATTTCTTCTGGTGGAGAGAAGATCCCAATTTTGCTTCAGAAAAAGGGCGCCTATAAATTCACAATTTTCAGCAGTATGCGCCGACGGTTTGACATGTTGAGGCGATGGGCTTATGCGTGGGGAGTATGACTGTGTGGCTAGAGGCTTGAAGCCTATGGTTAAGCTTGGAGGGAGATCAAGCCCCTCCACCAGTTGGGGGTACATAGGCTATTGAAAAGAAGAGCTAAAAACTTGATTATTTTCCAATCCTAATTAACTAGGTGATTACAGCAAGATAATGAACTCATAAATTTGATGGATTCTAAGCTAGGCTCTAATACCATGTTAAATTTGCAGCAATGTGATGAGCTATGGTGGATCAAATGCAAGAATCAACATCATTAACAAAGAGATTAGACGATGATTAAGATGTAATTAGTGTAGGCATGGATAATAAAAAACTAGTAAATTCTCATTAGGCCACTGCCTCAATTTATAGAGTTTACATCCAAGCATCTAATCCCACTGATGTCTCCTTGATTCACTCCACCTCTTTTGCTTGATTCTCTCCACCTCTTCCTAGAATATCTCCACATATCCTAAATCTTCTCATGCTACCCTTTATTCTCTCCCAGTAGATACCTCTCACTTTTTCACGGCTTCTCACTCATTTACAAATTCTCTTTTACAGCCTCTCTTGCTAAGGGCTTGTTCTCGCACACACCCTATTCACTTGTATATTTCAACATACTGCATCCAGAGTCTGTCTAGATCACCATCTAAGCTTGAGAGCGCACGTGTGGATAGCACCATCACTTGTACCTCTTTGGTATAATCAGAATTTTAAATTCTCTCCATTGTGTATCTATTGCATTGTCTATTGTGCTTTGTCTTGCTATCTCTTTCTATTGTGCCATATTCTTATATTGTCAACATTCAAGCTAATCGACTAGAGAGCAATGGATCTTGTGAACCTTTTGAAGACACAAGGCTATTATGAAGGGAATAAACATATACCCAAACAAAAACGAAGGAGATCCCCAACTCAGAGAGCCCAAAAAGTCCATGACAATGACAACAACCAAAATGGGAAAGGGATCCAAAACAACAAGAGGCCAAAGTTTTTGGGTACCTAAAGCCACTTTGATTACACAGGGGTAATACAAGGGAGCCACCAAGATTTGGATACCTAAGAGGGTCCAAAAGTTAGAGGAAGTGAAGGTCAAGAACACACAATCACCAAAGGTAAAGAAGCAACAAAAATAAGAAAGCATGCCCACCAAAGAAAAGGCAACCTCAAACTGGACGACATAGACACTTAGTGTGGAGGAAGAAGTTACAAGTGCCATCCTAATTGACTAGCAAAAATGAAGGAATCATCCAAAAGAGGATCAAAGCACCAAAGGCATCAATGATAAGCACCATGGGCAATAAAGGAAAGACTAAAGTGGAGAAAGAGCATAAAACATCCTACCATGGATCTAACAATAAGTTTCGTGGGAGAGGAGATGCAACATTAAAAAAAGGAGCTAGAGCACCTCTGTTAACATTATCCCTTGAAGGAAAAAGAAGACAATGAATCCTAGGGACAAGCAGATAAAGGGAAAATAAGGACTCAAAGGAAGTGAAGGACTGAGGGTTCACTAGAAACTAATCATATGAGCCAACAAGTGAATGTTCACACATGACTTTCCACACAGTCATGCCGAAACTCAAGTTTTTATGCCCAAAAAACTCGGGGGGTTCACTATATGTAAACCCTCTATATCATCATGTGCATTCAAGGCCTAGTTTAAAAATCCTTTATCTGTGAATTTTTCATAATGTGGATTTGATGGTGATTTGTGTGAGATTTAGTGTAGAATAGCTCTCTTTTTTGTTTTTGAAAAGAATTCTTTTTGCTTGATTTTTAAATTAATTTGTTATTTTTGTGGTTTTTCATGTTCTTAGGGCTTGTACATAGTTTGTATTAGGCTTAGTTTGCATCCATTGCATCAAACAATGCAATAGAATGCAATTCTATTGCATTATGGTTTTTCATGTTCTTAGGGCTTGCACATAGTTTGTATTAGGCTTAGTTTGCATCCATTGCATCAAACAATGCAATAGAATGTAATTCTTAGTGAATGTTAGCTCTCTTTAGTTTAAACATAGAACTAAGATCATTAATTTTAGTTTAACTATGTGTTTGTTGTTGAAATTGTTTGGATTAGAGTGTTAGCAAGCATTAGGAGTAGCTTAATCTTTCAAAAACTTTCTTAAAACTATCAAAAAATCCTTGAATTTGACTAATTTCTCTTAATGGACTAGTTTCTATCATTATTAAGGGTAATTAATCTTGTTCAAAAGGCCAAAAATTTAGAAAATGTGTTAATTGGTGTCTAAATGGATCATATGAGTAGTTGAAATTGGTGTTTTTGAGTGTTTTGAGAGTATCTAGATGCATCCAAACACCTAATCACATCAATTTTTTCATCAATTGGAGAAATTTTACCTTAAAAGAGGAGACCATAATTAAGTCTAATTAATTTTCTATTTTAGATTAATTTACACAATTGTTGATGCACAAAGATTAGCATTCCCTTGCTCTATCCAATGATGTACTCAATTATGTGAATTAATTAGGGATTAGTGGTTAATTAGTGTAAAAGAGAGAAATATTAGTGAAAGGATTAATCTTGGAATAATCCTTAATCACTTTTTTTATATAACTCATTAAGGCTAATGAGCATTCAATGAGTAGATGCTCATGAGTTGTCAAAATTGTCCATTTTGGGAGTCATTTAAAGGGTGTAAGGGGTGTCATTAAAAGGTTGACTTTTTTAATTCCCACTTACCCTTTTGGAAAAATGCCCATACCCCTTTCATTTTAAATTCAAAAAATATTCCCCCAAAAAAAGAAAAATTCGTATTTCCCACTAGACTCAAAAAAAATTCAGCAAAAAATATTCTGACTGTGAGAAATTCCGACAGTGAAAGAAATTCTGGTAAAAAATTCTGCCGTGAAAGAAATTCTGGCGAAAAAATTCCGACCATGAAAAAAAAATTTCAGTCGTCGTGAAAAATCAAGGAAGACTTGTTGATTTTTTCAGCCCCTTTCTTCATTGAAGGTTTCTTGTTAGAGGACATGGCTTCATGAGGTTTCTCTATTACTGCTCGTTCTCCTATTGATTCTCTAGCACCATCATAGCCTAGATCCCCTGCTCCCATCACTCCACAGGTAGTTCCTATTCCCAATATTTCCTCTCTGAGTTTCTCTCATCTAGGTCTTGCTTCCACCCCTACCCACATACCATCCTACAATCCTCCCCAAGTCAATGACTCCACGAAGCTTACAACAACTAGCTATCATACTTGGTCTTTCTACACTCAGTTGTTACTGGTCAGTTGTTACTGGAAGGAGCCAGTGTGTGGATGGCTATCTCCACACTTCACCCTACTTTAAGAAGCATATTGGATGCTCGGGCTCATCTTATCATCATCCATTGCATGACTCCATCTATACAGACACAGTTTGTCTCTACCTAGAATAATGCTCATCAGATGTCGAAAGAGATTCAGAGGAGGTATGGGGGAGTTTTGACAGTGAAGATTGCCAAATTGGAGTCAGATCTGGAGAAGCTTACAATCAATGAGTCAAATTTGATTGAGAAGATTGGAGAGTTCAACCGTATTAAGCTGCAGCTTGAGCAGTATGGGAGCACCATCAACAAAACCATCCATAAACTTCTTGGTAAGTTACCTGCTTCCTTTGATTCTTTTAGGGATAATATTTATTTCCGCGATCATCTCCCCCCTTTTGAGGAAGTCGTGAGTTATCTCCACGACAAGTGCATGCTTTGCGGAAAAGGCAAGTCAGAGTTTGCCTTTGTTGCCTCTAACAAAGGTAGAAAAGGGAACTCCAACAACAACAAAACAAAGGCAAAGGCAAGGGTAAACATGATTCTAAGGATTCCAAGGACAAAAGCAATGAATGTGATTATTGTGGTAGGTCATGTCATACTACTGAGGCTCACTGCTTTGCTCATCGTGATAATTCTCGAGCAGCCAAAGCCAAGCATAAAGCCCAGGATGCTTTCTAAAGCATCTGACAAGGACAACACCAAAGATAAAGGCAAAGTTTTAGAGGAGAGATCTACCAAAGTTGCATACATGGTAGTCACAAATTCTTCCACTTCTTCACAGGATTCATTCCTCATGATCAGAGATATGACTTCTCCTAAAGAGGTTAGTGACACACCTGAAGCGATGGAATGGGTTGGTGATAGTGGTGCTTTTGCCTACATGACCAATCAAGCCCATATCTTGGAGGACTACTAGACTCTCTTTTTCAGTTCGTACCAACGACAACTCTTCGCTTCCTATCAACACCGGTGTTGGTAATGTTTCTTTGGGTACCTCTGCCACCTTACATGATGTTTTACATGTACCATAGATTTCCAAAAATCTATTTTCAATATACAAAGCTTCTTAGAAGGGACTTGGTGTGTATTTTAGTGATGAGGTCATCGAAGTAATCAAGAAGACTCTCTCGATTGTTGCCATGGAGTCCATGATGGGGGTCTCTACAAGATCACCAATTTTTCTTCCCAGATCCCTCGCACTGATTCCCATATTTATCAGCTTTTCTCCCCCTTGATAGCTTTGGTTTCTGAGGTA
The DNA here is from genome assembly GCF_041138505.1 of Cibotium barometz. NCBI lineage: Eukaryota > Viridiplantae > Streptophyta > Polypodiopsida > Cyatheales > Cibotiaceae > Cibotium > Cibotium barometz. Next base: position 19,276,157 of record NC_141046.1, on the reverse strand, counting down.
GATACTTCTCTGTGGCATTCTTGCTTTGGTCATGTACCCATTGCTACCTTACATAAGTTCCATTCTAAGCAGGTTGTCAATGGACTACCTCAGCTTAGGTCTCTCTCACACATCTAGGTCTCTACTCATCCTACATGATGGGCAAGCATCATCGAGATGCGTTTCAAGAGGAGGCCACTCATCGAGCAACCTGAAGACTGGAGCTTATACATGCAGATCTTGCAAGATCTATGGAGGTTGAGTGTCTTGGTGTGGCTCGATATTTTCTTCTTCTTGTGGATGATTTCACTTGCAAAGTCTGGGTATGTTTTCTAGCTTGCAATTCAAATGCTTTTGCTAGATTCAGGACTTGGATCACGATGGTGGAAAATCAATCTGGGGATAGAGTTTCATTCCTCCGGAGGAGGACTGATAATGGTGCGAGTTTGTACCATTTGATGACTTCCTTGCTTCGAAGGGCATTCACCGACAGACTATAGTTCCTTACACTCCTCAGCAGAATGGAGCTGTGGAACGGAAGAACCGGACCGTCAAAGAGATGGCTCATGCTTTGTTGCATCCTGCTTTGTTGCATCATGTAGGTCTCCCTCCTACTTTCTAGGGTGAAGCTGTGGCTACCTCAGTTTATCTCATTAACCGCTCTCTCACATCCTTGGTGGGAATCACTGGGCCAATGCTTTAGTCTCCATGGGGCGGTAGCTTATCACTCTGCATTTCACAAAAGAAGCAAAAAAAAACCTTTTTAAAAAACATAAATAAAATACACACTTTTGTTATGTAAGTAATCGTCTAATCACATGTAGTTTTACTTCTAGAGCTAACATATAGCTTTGGATGGTTTGTATGTGTGTCATTGTGTTTGAGATTATAGTCATAACCATAGGCATATTTTTTTTAGCTCAGTTCATGAATCGTAGTTTTGTACCTATTTCTAAGTTAGATTTGCATTAATCTTCACCTTTGTAGCATCTTTGGGAGGCTTAACGAGTCTTATCCCCTGATTTCATGACTACTTGTTCTACTATTTTCTTGTTAACTTCTTCTTGTTGCTCCAAGAACATATTACTTGTTATTACTATTGCCATGCAGATCATCCCAAACCTTGCATTGCTTTCATCCTATGACCTCAAATCTTCTTCAAACAACATCTTCCGAGGATGGAATCTACATCAAGAAGGGGGCATGTTAAGTGATGTCAAAGACTTGCATGGCACCGAGGTCGGCCACCACATATTTTTCACATTAATTGGCCTAGGCACTATAGAATTAATATTTCTCTTCTAATGGATTATTTTACATGTGCGATCGCTTCTTATATATGAAAGGCACGCCATGGAATAATGAGGTTAGAGTACTACCTAAGACGGTGTTTGCACTAGTGTAGGCAATCTTGGATACACTAGAACCTCATTTTTAACATTGGTTGGCCAAGTGTGAACACTATGAGCCAAGTATAAAGGTCAAATTGTAACTCTAAATCCTCAATCTTGTATGCACTCTTGTATGCTCTCAAGTGAAGATAGTGCTCTATTCTTATCTCAAACCTTGCCTATCTCTTGCTTCATTGAGTGTGTGAGTGTGTGTGAGTCTCTACTTTGCTTACTTGCCTTCAATGCTTGTGTGAGTTTGTGTGTGAGGAAAGGAGTGAGAGAGAGCAGTGGCTACACTTGAGGTGTGGTGATGGCGGCCTTGTTGAGCTACTTCGTTGTACTTCCATTGATGTAGCTACCACAAGGAGTCCCCGATTCAAGCAAACAAGATAAAGGTAAGTAAGAGTTGCCTCACTAATGCATTGCATGTTTCCCATGGCATATTGGGTTCGGGTTGGAGTTTAGGCTCACCGAGGCATGAGAGAAGAGTCCCATTGAGTGGCCCAAGGCCCGTCGAGCACACATGAAAAGAATCTTTCCACTAGCCAGTTCTACTTGCATTGGTTTATCTTGCTTCTGATTGATCACTAATTTACCCAAACATCTAGGTGAAATGAATGAATTAAGTGCTTTGTGAATCACCAAAATCTTAAAACCTTTACCTTGGAAATCGGTCAAGGTCTGGATTACCAAGAACTATTGGTTCTGACCCTACTGCTCAACAATAGCATGAATTCTACCTCTTTCTTCTTCCTCCTAGTCAGCCTACTATAATAGCATTAAAAGCTATTGATTGGCGTGGAACTTGCCTCCTTTAGTTTCTTTAGTTATGAGGTGAAGTTTCAAGATTTCTTTGGAGTGAAACTATAGTCCAAGATCCTAGAGACGAGGCAGTTGGAAAGGTAACAAAATAATAGGTGCATTGGGACAATCATTTAAATATCTTGTTTGCAGGTATCTAAAACACTTATGCTCCTTCCTAAGCTGAAACTAGAGTGTTGAAGGAATTCTAGGGAAAGAATCATGTCCCCTAGGCCCACTAGCTTATGATACTTAATGCCAATCATGTCCTCATTTTCTCTTTGGCTTTGGTATAACTTGCTCAAAATTCTATGTCCCTTACTACTTTAGCTATCAAAGAAGGCTTTGCATTCTTTACTAATTTATCTAGAGGGGGATCCAATATTTGAATGAATCGATGGAGAAGGGTCTCATCATCCATCAAACAAACATATTGGACAAAGCTCACATAAGACTGATGATATGCCTCAATAGGTTTTCCTACCTGTTCATCTTCTCCTCTTGAAATCCAAGGGGACAAAACTTTTGATGGAGGTGAGCTTTCATATCTTCCCATCTAAGTTGGTCTTGGTTTAGATGGTTAGAATCAATGTGGTTCCTCCAACTATTCCAAGCGACATCAATAAATTCATTTTGGCAAACCACCTCTTTGACATTCACCCTCACCTCAGAATGGTCTTGGTTGAGATCTATGAAGTGCTTCTCCTAGCATTGTTATCCAGTGCCTTGATTATGGGTAAATGTTTTGTGCCTGTGCTCATGATTCTTCTGAAAGAAAAGATTAGTTATATAACAAGAAAAAAAAATATGTCTTTTATTTCCTCAATATTACATTAATAAGGAAAGATTTTAATCCTAAGATCCAAAAAGCTAAAAACAATGATATTGGCCTACAAATACAAATTTCATATGAGGGAGATACACACACAGATGATTAAGCTTGGCTAAATACTCCTCAAGGGTAAAAAATACTTATACTTCTTTATAAAATCTAAACTTTCCATAATCATGGCCAAGCTCACATTTGAGGCATAATATGGAAGACAGTCTATGTCTATATCACCATAATAAACTTGTCTTCATCCTTATTTTGCTAGTGATACATGAATAACGGCTGATATGGCTACCAAAAGTAGTATTCTCAACAATTGAGATAGACATTTACAGTCACCATCACTCAGTCATTGGCAAAATGCTCAAATGTAACTCAAAATGCTTGTCCCCAGGGAAGAAGACAAGTTCTAGGACATGTTGTAATTAAAACACAACATTATTTACAAAAGGACAAGATTCAAACAAAATACAAAGCAACATATGTTTTATTTGAATACGTCGAAAGATGTCATCAACAACAACCAAGCCTATATCTCATGGAGTGGCAATACATGTGAATACATTGAAAGAGGTCATCAACATTGACCAAGCCTAGCTCTCATGAAATGGCGAGACATGCAAAGACATTGTTGAGGAAATCATAGTCAAAGAGTATGTATTTGTGAGTCTTTGTGTGAGAGTGCCACGTGTCACTTTGGGAGTTATCCCATAAGCATATGGTACTTGAGTGTGTGTGTTCACTCTATAAGAGTGATGTACTTTCCTGTGTGTCACATCAATCAAATCAAGCTATCTTTGTCTACATGTAAGTACTTGTTCATTGCTTTCATTTCCATTTCATTATGTTTGCCATCTTTCCTTTCTACACCTAAAGTTAGCTTGCTCTCCTGTTCCAATATGGTATCAGAGCCATGCTTCTCCATGGGAAACATTTGGGGGTGAAGGCCGACCCACAAATGGAAGTTGGTCTTCCTCCTTTGGTTGTCCATCTCCAAGCTAACTCTTTTACAAGCTGCCCACAACCACCATCTCGCCACCAGCCTCTTCTTTGGCTCCACATCCATCATGTCTCCAACTCCTTTTGGCAACCATGGATCAGCTCAGGGCTAGCCCCAGCCCCTCCAACCAGCAAGAGCATGAGTGCAGTGGTCTGGCGAGGAGGCCAAGGGCAGCCACAAGGAGGCTCTGAAGCTTGCCGCTGCATGAGCATCATCGCCATAGCTAGTTGTCGAAGAAAAGCTTTGCAGAAGAACAGAACAAGAGGGGGGCTTGATGCTGCTGAGCATAGGTGAAGCATAGCTTCTGCTAAACGCGCAAACAAGAATGATGCCTGCATCTCCTGAGCAGAGCGGGCTTTGCTAACTGCTACTGGGCCATTTGGTGGATTTGGTTATTGGGGCAAGAGGCGATGGCAGGAAGCGATGTGGCGAGCAAGTGATGAGGCATTTGAGAGGAAGGGAGGAGCTTCGTCATCCATACGGCCAAGAATCTCAGTCAGTTAGCTCAACCATTTGTTTAGGATAAGTTTCATCACAACCCTTATTTCTTGGCTTCACACTTCACAACAAATAGGGGTGCTTTCACATGAAGCTAAAAACTTCCTACCCATCTGCTGCACCATCAAGTCTTTTGAGCTAAATTCCATTGCAAAAATAGTAAGTTTTCAGTTCAGATTTGAGTCATAACTTCCCTATCTTCTAGTACATTGTTCATGGATAAGTTCAAGGGGGAAGGCTTTCCCACATGGCAAACCAAGATGTAGCTGCTACTTATGCATGAAGGAGTCTGGGAAGTTGAGAATGACACAATTGATGCACTTGATTAGCCACAAAGAAAAATTTGGAAGCAGCAAAATGCAAGTCATTGCCCTCATTGGTCTCTGCTTGGCGGACTCTCTCATTCATCACGTCAACTTTACATCCATGGCTAAGGAGATCTGGCATCGATTGGAGAGCATCTTTGGTAACAAGGTCACTAATTTCAAAGTTTTTTTGAAATTGAAGTGAGCTGAAAATGTAAGACAATGAAGAGCTAATTGATCATCTCTCCAAGTTTAATTCTCTTGTTCAACAATTATCAAGTTTGAAGAGTTCTTCAGATGATGAGGACAAGATGGCAGTATTAATCAAAAGCATGTAAGGCATTTCTGGCTTTGAGTAGACCATTGAAGTATTATGCCTGGCCGCTACTACATATGATGACTTGGTTGCTCTTCTCATTGAGAAAGACCGCCAAAACAAGGAAACCACTTCTACATCCTTGACCTCAAGCACTAAAGAGGCGCTTATCTCCGCCAACAGATGGAAAGCCAACAAGAACATCATCTGCACAGACTGTAAGCGGAAAGGTCATATTGAAGCCAATTGCTTCAAGAAGAATGAGAAAGAACAAGAACAACACCATGCTAATCTTGTTGTTGCTGATGAACCACCAAACAAGCTTCCCGAAGATCATGCACTTTTTGCCCATGTCACCTCGATGAGGATGACAAAGATTATTGTTTCTGATTTCTTCTATGTGTGTATGGGTGCTCTACCCCTGCATTATGCATAAAATGGATGAAATAAACATTGTGATGTGTGATGGTCAATAAGGGTCCTCTGCCTTGGGTTGTCCCCCAAAATGTGTATTGGTTTTGCTTTGATATGATGTATTGACACCCAGTTCAAATTTGTGTAATGAGCAAAGGAAAGAAGGTGCTCTAAGGTGAAGGCTATGATGTCATCCTTCGAAGATAACTCAGGGACTCTAAATAGATAGGGTCTCACCATTTGTTACTTATCTGAAAGAGAAACCTAGTAAAATAATGTAAGTTTTTGGTTTCAGACTGTGCACTATATGATAAAAATACATCTAAACCGAGTAAAATACTATAAGTGTTGGTTTTAGGCTATGTACCACATAAGACCCCTACCCTCTATCTATAAGTGTTGGTTTTAGGCTATGTACCACATAAGACCCCTACCCTCTATCTATGGCAACAAAATCACATTAAGGGTAAAGAGACTCTCTCAAGGCCTCATATCATACTGTTCTAATGTTTGGATATTCTATCAGAACCTCTCAGTCTGATTGGAAAAATACTTATATAGGAAAGGGAATTTTCGTTCATAATTCTCACAAGCTAGTCACATTGAGTCTAAGGCTCGAGAGGATGCCATGAATCCTTGATTATGAATGCAATTCTTCTATCCATAACTATGATTGCCAAACTAAACTACTCTCTCAGGTTTTTTATTCTCGCTCCAAGAATACAAGTTTGTTTCTTTTTGGAAACCCACAACTCAGGTTGCCGATTGCCCACTTTTTGGTGTCTAATTATTTTCAGATCCATAGGTTCACCCTAGCTCAGTCGTCCAATCCAATGGGTCTAGCCTTCTCCCCACCACTGGACCTATGGAGTCGGGTGTGAACTCACACACCACTAATTTAAATTACCACAAAATCATCCTTTCAAAAGAAAGCATATATCATATAATTCTTTTAATAACATGCATATATCATATGTCCATGTCACATATCATAAGTAACACATCAATTTCACATCAATGTCACATATCATAAGTAGCACATTGGTGTCACATCATCATCATAAATCTTCTTGCACTATGACCATGATCCTTAGGATGGTATGCACCAATAATGAGCTTGAACACTCTTAGACCACCATTAATGACCAGTGTTAATATTTCGTGGTGCTCATGCTAGATCAACTATGTGGAGGAGAGAGACTCACAAAATACAAGAAAATATCTTGCTTATTAAGTTGCTCAAATACAACTAGGCTTCTTGATCCATACAAAATGCCTCCTAGCTTCACCTTTAAATAGATGAGCTAGTGGACCTTAAGTCCCTGCACACACACACCCTTCTCCCCTTCTACATAACCTTAGTCTCTTAATACCCCCCCTCAATACCAACTATGAAAGAAATTGGAATAGGTGGTATTGGACAAAGGATGCCTTTATAACATTAGGCGTACAAGGTGATGAATATAGGTGTGGTTACATGGAGATTTAAAACAATTTCTCAGCGAAGTTAGAGGCTGATACAAAGTTAGCCTCTGACTCTTTGTTTAGGACATTTAGAAGTGATATGTCCTGTTTGTTTACACTTGTTACATTTCATTTTGTTGGGATATTTGATCCTACAATTATTTGCCAAATGACCCACCTTTTTGCAATGGGCACATCTTACTTTGATCACTTGATGTGACAAAGCTTGTTTGATATTCGTTGAAGTGGTTGCATTTGAAGATTCAGCTCCTCCCTTTGGCCTCTTTTCTTCATCAAGACAAGATTGAATGACTCCTTCAAGGGTGGGATTAGGTATGTTCTTCAGGGTGGTGATTGATTAAGGTAGGGTACACCTTCTTGACTGCTAGCAAAACAGCCACTGCATCATCTTCATCCATTCTCGCATTCACTGATGCAAGTTGAGCCATAAGGCCCTTCAAGTGAGAGATGAAGGCTCCAATGCCGTCTCCCTCTTTGAGTTCCAAGCTGAAAAATTCAATTTTAAGTGAGATCTTGGAATTCTTACCACGAGCTCCATTGAGCTTATCAAGCTCATCCCATTTCTCCTTTGCAATCGGAAGCTAGTCCACATGGTGAATGAGAGCTCATCCCATTTCTCCTTTGCAGTCGGAAGTTGGTCCACATGGTGAATGAGAGCCTCATCAAGATGAAGCATGATGATGGCTTGTGCCCTCTCATCATCTTCAATATCTTCAGCCTTAGTTCGATCAATAACCTTAGTCCCGGAGATGAATGGCCAAAAACCTTTGGACATCATCTTGTATTTGACAAGGACTTGCCAAGTGTGGAAGCCCTCTCCTGAGAACTTCTTAATTTGGGTGTTGTCCTTTGACATTGGGTATTGAAGGAGGTTACTAGAGAGTAATGGGCTAATATATGAAGAGGAAAAAAAACCAAAAATTTATGATATTTAGGCTTAAGTAGAAAGAGAAAGGCTTATGAGAGTGCAACAACCCTCAAGGATGTTGCAAAAAATAGGAGATTAAGATGGTAAATTTTATGGTTTAGCACTTAGGGTTTGTGCCCAACTAGTAATTTTGATGGAGATTAACTTCATTAGTGTTAAAGAACACTTTGTTTAATGATTAAGATCACCATTAGTGTTTACCATTAGTGTTTAAAATACGATTAGTGCTTAAGAGCACATTTCAGCGTCTAATGACACTTGCATTGGTGATTAGATTCACCATTAGTGTTTAAGAACACTCTTAGTGTTTAAAAACACTTTAGAATGACTCCCCTCTATTGGATTAGTAGCCTTATTAGTGTTAATCAACACTATTAGTGCTTATAAGCACACTTTGAAAAGCTTTGTCCACTTGAAAATGATGTTGATGATGGAGCTTGATGAGTATGAGGCTCATGAATACCTCATGGTGTATGGCCACCGCTTCAAACTCAGAAATAGGATTAGCAACAAGCCCTCACAAGATCACTTAGGTGATTAGAGCAAAGAGGAGAGGATTAGAGCAAGAAAAAATTTGATTTTGAAGCTTTAATGGTGAGCTTCAATGGTTTTCAAGAGGGCAGCCCTGGTTTTTTCACTGTAGCAGACGCGTCGATGCACCATTGAGGCTGAGATTCAAGTTGTAGGTACTAGAGGCTATGGGCTTCAAAAGCCCTAAGCCCACGTGGCTTGCCATCGCCTACACACGGCGTATGGCTGTACGACCTCCAGCGTAGCAAAAAGTGGCACTGGCTCCCTCAGGCGGCAATGCCGCGGTAGCGAAGCATGAAACACGCTGATTGACTGTATGAATGTGTGCGCCCGGTAATCCTCTACATTTCCCTTGATGAAAGCTTGGCGAGTTGTTGCCTCCATGAGCTGCTAGAGCTCCTCCACTGGTAGGAGGCTTAGCTCCACACAAGAAAAGGTGATAGATTTGACATATTCTACACCACAAAAGGGCCTAATCAACTAAAGCTCTAGATACCATGTTAATATTTCGTGGTGCTCATGCTAGATCAACTATGTGGAGGAGAGAGACTCACAAAATACAAGAAAATATTTCGTGGTGCTCATGCTAGATCAACTATGTGGAGGAGAGAGACTCACAAAATACAAGAAAATATCTTGCTTATTAAGTTGCTCAAATACAACTAGGCTTCTTGCTCCATACAAAATGCCTCCTAGCTTCACCTTTAAATAGATGAGCTAGTGGACATTAAGTCCCTTCACACACACACCCTTCTCCTCCCCTTTTACATAACCTTAGTCTCTTAATACAAAGGAGCCTTGTATATCTCACATTCACCTCAACACAAGTGCTAAATAATCCTAAGAGTGGCTTATTGGTCATCGCCTATCCCAAAAGCATGAGAACTACATGTACCAGTGTCAAGAGCCACGTATGTCTAGATCCAGCATGCTAGTTGCTAGGTGCTACCCTGCTTGTTTCACTCTGAAGCTGTTTCTTATCCATCACAACAATTATATGGGCACACCCACGTCAAGGTCTTGCCTTCGTGTGACATCATAAACCTATGTGGTACCTTCAAAGGCTTCTACCAACAAAAACATATGCATCACATGAATACAAAATTCCAAACAAATAAGCAAAATTCCAATCAAAATACACTACATTCACATCTGAAGCAGCGTAACACAAGCTCGATGAGACATCACAGCTCTCCAGTCAAAACTCTGAGCAAGTTGAGTTGCTCGAACCACAACAACATATCCTAGCAAGGTCTTCTTAAGATTTTCCCCTTCCTTGGGATCATTTCCAAGTCTTGATTTCATAAGTTAATCCAATTAACTTCACTTACATTATTTTGTGTATAAAGAAGGTCATTCTAACTAATTCTCTTTATTCGGGCTTACCTTTGTGTTGAAAATCTCTAAGGATATTTTGGCCACTCTTAACAACTTTCCTTTAAGGTTCCTTAAACATCCCAAACTTTGATTTCTTGGGTTCATTTCCCTTGGTCTCATTGGGATATCAAATCCTTCACAGTTTAAGGCCTCTATGAATTTAAGCATATCCAATCCTTACTTTTCCTTTTGTTTGTTTTTTTTAAATCCATATTAATCCAAGAACCATTTAATTTATTTTCTTTAGTGCAATCAAGGATCTCCATTTAAGATACGATCTTGTACTTGATTAAGATACTCACTAATTCGAGGATTAATTGGGATTTTCTCTCTTTTAAAATATGTTTCTTGGGAGAGATTGATCCTCTATCCAATTAATACTATTTTTCTTTCTAAAGTGATTTCTAGGGATGCATAGGGGATAATTCTCATTTATCTCTCTAGAATTTTCTTTTCTCTCTCTATAATTCTCCTTCTAGAATTATTTTGTCTCTCAAATTATTTGGTTTTCCTTTTGCACCTAGTCTTTAAAAAAAAGAATTCAAAATATGAATCCTAATTTTTAAAGATAATTTTATCGTCTTACTACTATTTTTCTCTTTTTATAACCCTAATCCTACATTCTCTCTCTAGGCATGGGGCAACCCTAAATTAACAAAATAATTTTAACTCTTTGAAATTAATCCCATCATTCAAAAATTTAATCCAACGGCTATCTGAACATAAGTTTACTACAATTTTAAAGCATATAGACCTACTTTCTCTCTCTAAAATTTGATTGTCCTAAGGTTTATCCCATAAATTTAATTAATTGGTAAATTTTTCTTTGTTTCGGAATAGACTATCCCAACATCTAATTTCCTAAGATTCAAGACAACAAAAAGCTTTGTCAATTTACTAAGGTTCTACCAAGTTTTAGGCATCAAGTTAAAAGCAAAATGGGTAAAGGCTATAGGTCTTTGGTCTTGAAAAATGTGGAGAGATTATTAAATTACTTTTCTAATTTTATTTAAATCAAAATTTTTGATTTTAATTGCAAAAGGATGAGAAAAATACAATTGATGTTGTACAATAGATTATTATATTATACCTTGTGGAATTGGGTTTGTATAGGTGACCTCCTTCCTCCTTCAAAATTCCACCAATTTTCGTGCAGATTATTATATTATACCTTGTGGAATTGGGTTTGTATAGATGACCTCCTTCCTTCTTCAAAATTCCACCAATTTCCGTGCTGCAGATCCCTGGCTTGTACAAATTCCAATAGTTCACCTCTTACACGCCCTTGGTAAAATATCCTAAGATCAATTTAAGCATGTACTACACTACAAACCAAGTAAAGTACTCGTATAACCTTGATGAAAAAACTCATGGATTTGTAGGGGGTAGGGGGAAGTGGGGGAGAGGGACAAAGCTTTTTATATTGATGGTTGCACTCTACTCATGTACCATTACAAGTAAACCTTAGGCTTTCATGCATCTATCCATTTTGTCATGCATTTAACTATTTTACATGCATCCACCCATACATCTAGATAACTCTCATATTTATGCACGGCTTTCTATTAGTTGCTATGATTATCTCCACATTAATTACTATTTTCCTTCCAAAAATTAAACCTAAGGTATTTGCTCTCACCTTTCAACCTTAATCTCTAAATTATTTACCTGTTTAACCTTAAAATTAATTAAATGTGCACACTATTCACATCCTTTGCCAAGGATAATGCACACATATTCCCTTGTATATTTTAACCTTAAAATTAATTAAATCTGCACACTATTCACATCCTTTGCCCAAGGATAATGCACACATATTCCCTTGTATATTTTCACGAAGAACTCTTATTATTTCATTTCCTTAGAAATTTTTTCTTCTTTTGAAAGAAAAAAATATTATTTTTATTATTTTCTTTCTCTATTTTAACCCCAATTTTAACCCCAATGTGCAGGAGGTGCACATGTGCACATTAAAATCCCCAACTTAATTTTTACACAAGGGAGTTTGATTATTAATACTGAATTTAACTTTCAAATTTCTCATTTTCTTAAGCTTCTAATTTTCTCAGAAAAGTACTCATCTTATCAAATTATCATATTCTCTCACTAGAAATATACATCCATAATTTAATTTATCAACTGCATTATGATAAGGGAAATGCTAGGAATCTTGCAAGGATGGAGGTGGGGGACTATTAACACCAAGATCCATAATTTAATTTCTCAGTTGCATTATGATAAGAAAAACTTGAGGAATCTTACAAGGATGGAGGTGGGGGACTGTTAACACCAAGATGTACCAAAAGGTGCATCTGAGCTATACATACTCCACAGTCATTATAAAAGCTGCCTTATACTCAGCTTCACCGCTTGAAGTGGCCACAGTTAGCTACTTCTTGGTGAGTCATGATATACATGAATCACCAAGATAAAAGCAAAAGCCACTAGGCGGACACTCACATGTCACAACTTCCATCCCAATCGGAGTCACTGAAAGCATGCAGTTGAATATCACCCCCCTTAGCATAAAATAGCCCCAATGGACTGAGTGCCCTATAAGTATTAAAATACTCGCTTCTGAGATTGTGCATACATGTACTCGATTGAGAGACCCTAAGCTGAATGTCTAGCCTCCTATTGTTTGTTTAAGGCTATATAAGCTTTTCTTAACCTGCATACTTCAGACTCATGTTCCTTATAAACAAAACCATAAGGCTGAGATACATAAACCTCCTCATGCAAATCACCATTCAAGAAGGGAGTCATGATATCCAGCTGATGTACATATATGCTGCTACTACTGAAATAATACACTGGATTGTAGTCATAGGAAACGTGGGAAAAAAGGTCTCATCATAATCTATGCCCTTCTCCTAAGCATAACCCTTGCTACCATCAACTTTACACTTAAGCTTATAAACCCACTTTGTACAAATGGCCTTTTTACCACAAGGCAAATATGCAAAATACCAAGTCTCATTGTTGCAGTGTGGATTGAGAAATATATTAAGACCTTCTATACATTTTTGTGTGCCTTGTGTTCAAGTTAAGAGCTTACCTTAGCCTTGCCGAGTCATGTGTCGTTGGTCCTTACCTTTGAGTTACAAATGTAACTTCCCGATATGGGTGTGCTAGTTGTCATGTCCTCACTCCATTGTCACAATAGAATGCCCTTTGCCAATGGGAAAAAGGGAGAGCTCTCTTCACCTAGATGGAGGCAAATAGAGATGGTCCTTTGTGATGGTTCTCTCTCACATCAAGTGGGGGAAGAAGAGGAAAGCTAATGCAAGAGGGAAACCTATAAGAAAACCTATTCAAGCAAGCATCCATCTAACACATGAACCCAATAGCATACAAGCAAGCAAGAGTAGAGAAGAAGGGAAGCTCACAAGTATTCTATTACAAGAGTAGAGAAGAAGGGAAGCTCACAAGTATTCTATTACAAGAGTAGAGAAAAAGGGAAGCTAACAAGTATTCTATTACAAGGGAATAATTGTGCATTGGTTATTATAAAAAATAACTTATATACAAGTGATTAGTTTTCACACTAGGCCGGCCAAACATAAAAATGGTCCAACCTCTATTACTAGTCTTAAGGTAAGGGCGCTTTATATGTCCAACATCATCTTACAAAAGATAAGTACTCGTTTGAATGGGTAAGATGGCAAAGTATCTTATGGGGTAGGTTGGGAGGTTGAAACCATATTAAGCTACATGTATGAACTAGGCTCACATACTTTATTTTTATTGTGACACATAATTTTATGCACTAGGCCTATGGCAAGGTTGGTGTGAAAATATTGGGCAACACACAATTTTATGCACTAGGCCTATGGAAAGGTTGGTTGTACAATTATTGGGCAATAGTTATACTTTAATGTCTCAGTAAATTACAAAGGACAAGAATTTTCTCAAAAATTATATCTCGTACAGATTATATGACAAGAAAATCAGGACATGAGTAGTTTAATGCAATAATATTGGTACAATATTAAGTATATCTGCCTTTAGTCTAACTCATGCATTTCTTTGTGTTGACTCATGTGTTTTACTCATATCTAACTCTAAACTCACGGCTCATGTCTTCGGGCTCACGTGTTTGACTCATATCTTTTTTCATGAAACTATGGGTGGGCTCATATCTCCCAACTGCTTATTTGGCCTAGTTTTTGAAGTTTTTTGAGGTTTTTTGGATTTGACAAGAAGTGACTAAGGATCCTAATTTGAAATGGAGTGATTATAAAGCTCAAATTAGAGATAACTCATCATGGATTAATACAAGATTAAGGATAATCTCATACAATGGCCATGATGCCTAAGTGAGTTAACCTCCCACCAAGAGGATGGCTATCAAGCTTGCCATGAGCCTTAGACCATGAGTGGCCATCTCCAAGAGAGGAGCCAAGATGTCAAAATGTTTCAAAAGGTAGAAAGGTAAAAAGGTCAAAGTGTACAATGATAATCCATGAGCCCCCTTTTATACTTAAGCCATGACCAAGGTCCTAGACCTAAACTAAAGGTGTTGCTTCATTACAAACCATCCCCTATTTATAATGATTTTGTCCTCGAAATCAAAGGGTGGTCATGCCCAAAGAAAAGACATATACGAGTGGCTATGTACACAAGCCAAAAATCACATCCATGGCGGAATGTCGATGTAGTGGAAGACCCATACATGAATCATAGATCCCCAAGGTCAAATGGAAAGGATGAAGGGCTCCTGTCATGATGAGGCTATCTATGCAACCGCCTGGATTGAAAGGAAATCTAAAGCATGCAAAATCCAAGATAATGGTCCCTTGATAATCTGGTGCAAGTGGAAAGGATAAGGAACCACTATCGATGATGAAGCTAGTTGAGTATCATCCAGGATCAAATGGAAAAGATCCTAGTATCGCCCCGAAGATGAGGTAATCCACACCAGTGTGACCACATATATGGAATGTAAATCCAAACCATATAGGATCTAAAGCAATGACTCTCGAACCACCTCGATTGAGTGGAAAATGTAGAGAGCCAATGTCAGTGTCATGGGCAGCCAATCCTCCTGGATCAAATGGATAGACACCCATGTCAACGACATAACTCGCTATAACTCCACCTGGGCCAAATGGATAGCTAAAGTGTAGACCATCTAATCATGGAACAAATGTGTGGCCACCTGGATTGAGAAGGAAGTATCCAAGTTCCTCGTCCAAAGTGAAATGACCACCAGAAATATCATCAAATCCATGGTCCAAATAACTGCTCAGGTGAGAATCTGGATGTGATGCATGTAAATCCACATAATGCACCATATAATCACACATCATGCATCCTAAATGGCATATACTGCATCCAAAAGTAAATGTCCTGGCATGTCAACATCCATAGGAGCCAAAAGAATATATCTCAAGGTCAGCATCATGCGAGGGTAAGAGTGAACCAATGCTATCATCCCATGTAGCATCACTCAAAATGTCAAAAACATGATCCATTACATCAATAGTAGGAATATGGAATGGAGCACAACATTGCACACCTACATTGTCAATTGCTTCTCTCCCTTGATCTATGAGAAGGTCATTCAGTGTACTTTCTAATGAATATATATAAATGCACAAAATAAAATTTTGATGTTTTTAAATAATTTTCAGGCTCATTACGTGAACTTTCCAATGAACATATGTATGTATGTACAAAATAAAGTTTTAATGTTTTTCAATGAATTTCAATGTAGAATTTACGACATGCTTTACTAGGACTTTTTCTTTTGCATTGGTTCGATAATGAAATAGGATGGGCAAATTTGAAATTTTTGGTCTCAAATTAAAGTTTAGAATGTTTACATTAGCTAGAGACCAAGTTTATCAAATTTTGTTAAGAAACACATAAACTATGGTGTAATCAAGTTACCCATATGGAAAATTTCCCTTGTTCCAACCTCACTAAATATGGCTACACCCAATCTTGCTTTTACCCGATGCGAGATCTCATTGGGCACTCTAATATGTCTCCCTCTACATTGAGCAATCCCCACAATCCCCAAAATAAAAGAAGTAAGAAGCGTTGCTATGAATCCCAAAGTATACTAAGTAACACAAGTCCCTTCGTCTCCACCTCTTGTGTACTACATACCATGTTCCTTTGTCTCCACCTCTTTTGTACAATGTCCCTTTGTCTCCACCTCTTGTGTACTACATACCAATCATATCCGGAACACTCTACATTCTTTGTGTACTTCTCAACTGACCTTTGCATGTAACTTGTGTGATGAAATATAGAGTTGTCCCATATAAATACTCAATACATGTGATAGGGGAATCATCGAGTATCTGGGTATCTCAATAAACATCTCCATTTTGTTAGCGAGTATATATAACCATTCTCAATGGGAGCTTATTACATAGACCCCATATCATGTGGAGGTGAATGCTTCCCAAACTCAAATTTCTTGTTGAGAAATGTTTCCCAACAAAACACCCTTAATAGGTCGTGCATGCATCTGAATGATTTTATGAGTATAGTAGACTTGCCTTGACATGGATATAACAATCAAGTTACACTTCTGAAGTCGGAATATCTAGCTTGTTGAGAATTGTTTTCCAACAAAACACTCTCAATAGGTTGTGCATGCATCTGAATGATTTTATGACTATAGTAGACTTGCCTTGACATGAATATAACAATCAAGTTGCACTTTTGAAGTTCGAGCGTGGATTCATGTGAATTCGGGATACCTAGTTTGTTCGAACGTGGATTCATGGAATTGCTACATTTGGAAAATGATGTGCTTTTTTGAACCTTAGCAATTTCCAGATAATACTTTACTATTTATGCAATGTGTTGTTGCATTTATTCAATTAGCTTTCAAGTATAAAGTATATTTTCCTACATTGGAAAAATTCAACGTCTTTTCTGAGCTAGAGTGTGAAGATGATTGGTGTTTGTGAATGACATACTTTGTACATTCTAAGTGGGTAGAAGCGCACATTGTGAGAAAGGAAAAACCTTAGTCCTCTGCATGCGTCGACCAAAAAAGGCTATGGAGGAGCACTGTCGTGGCTCAGGTAAGCCAGCACGCGTAACGTGGCAAAGAAGATCTGTGTCTTTTTACGCTTATGTTGCACTACTCTGTGTGTGTGTGTGTGTGTGTGTGTGTGTGTGTGTGTGTGTTTTGGGCGCGGAGGGGGGGGGGGTTGCGTCTGTTTAGCAGGTGCCTTAAGATCAAGTATATGGAAGGAGTACTTTACCGATCCCTCCCACACAGAGAGAAAGACTAAAGTAAGTGGGTGCCCTAATTTTGCACACAGAAGAGTGAAGAAAGCAGCAGCAGCTGCTCAGCCTTCGACCGAAAAACTCACGGTCCCCAGATTTCAAGCACAAAGTTATCAAGAAGCCACTATGCATGGTTTGCTGCCACATTCTCCGTTGGGTTAAATACATACCCGAGAAAACAGAAGAAGAACAAGAGAGAATGCTCCACAGTTGGGAGACGCTTAGCTTAGAGGATGCAGTCTTCTCTCAGAAAGAAGAGATGCCGCCCCAGCCTTCGGTTGAGAACCTTGCATACACCCTGCTCAAGTACACAAAAGAAAGAAACCTAGCCTATGCCTTGGGCATGCATGCCTATATGTGCAAACATGGGCTGCAAGCTCATAAATCACTCGGAAACTGCCTAGTGTTCGTGTTGATGGAAGTTGGAACTATGTGCACTGCCCGGAAAGTTTTTGACAGGTTGGTGTATCGCAATGAGTGTTCTTGGAACTCTCTCATCATAGGTCTTATCAAATGCGGTGAGTCACAGCATGCCCTCTCCCTGTACCAGAAAATGGAGGAGGATTCTTTACAACCTAATGTGTATACTTTTGTAGCCTTACTTAAGGCTTGCGCTGCGCTGAAAGATGTCGAAAGAGGCTGCAGAATACATGCTGAAATTGCCAGAAAGGGGTTACTGGAAAGAGACCTCTTTGTTGGCAACGCTGTGATCAACATGTATGCCAAATGTGGCTGGCTTGCAAAAGCACAGGAAGTGTTTGACAAGCTTCCAGCTCGAGATGTTGTCTCTTGGACGGCACTGATGGCAGGATATGCGAAACATGAGTGTGGTGAGGAAGCACTAAAATGTTTTGAACAGATGCAGCTCCAGGGGGTTTCTCCAAATGCTGTAACATTTGTTTGCAGTTTGAAAGCCTGTGGCAGTATTGGAGCCACAGAGAAGGGCAGAGAAATACATTCTGAGATTGATAGAAAAGGGTTGTTAGAAACAGATCTCGTTGTTGGCAACGCGCTAGTCGATATGTATGTCAAATGTGGCTTGCTTGCAAACGCACAGGAAGTGTTTGACAAGCTTCGAGTTCGAGATGTAGTCTCTTGGACTGCACTGATTGCTGGATATGCCAAACACGATTGTGGAGTAGAAGCACTGAACTGTTTTGAACAGATGCAAGCGGAGGGGGTCTCTCCAAATGCTCACACATATGTTTGCAGCTTGAAAGCGTGTGGCATTATAAGAGCCACAGACAAGGGCAGAGAAATACATGTTGAGATTGACAGAAAGGGTCTTTTAAGAAATCTTGTTGTTGGCAGTGCATTGGTGGACATGTATGCAAAATGTGGCTTGCTTGCAAAAGCGCAGGAAGTGTTTGACAAGCTTCCAGTTCGAGATGTAATCTCATGGAATGCACTGATCACAGGGTATGCCAAGAACGAGCATGGGAAGGAAGCATTGAACTGTTTTGAACGGATGCAACGTGAGGGGGTCTCTCCAAATGCTATCACTTTTGTTTCCAGCTTAAAAGCTTGTGGCAGTATTGGAGCTATAAACAAGGGCCAAGAAATGCATGCCGAGATTGCTAGAAAAGGGTCACTGGAAAGAAGTCTTGTTGTCGGCAGCGCGTTGGTTGATATGTATGCCAAATGTGGCTTGCTTGCAAAAGCGCAGGAAGTGTTTGATAAGCTTTCTGTTCGGGATGTAATCTCATGGAATGCTCTGATTGCAGGATATGCCAATCATGAGTGCAGCAGAGAAGCTCTAAGCTGTTTCGAAAAGATGCAATCAGAGGGGGTCTCTCCAGATGCTGCCACATTTGTTTGTGGCTTGAAAGCTTGTGGCAATATTGGATCCGCAGACAAGGGCAGAGAAATACATGCTGAGATTGCCAGGAAGGGGTTGCTTGAAAGAGAACTCTTTGTTGGCAATGCGCTGGTGGATATGTATGCCAAATGCGGCTTGCTTCGAAAAGCACAGGAAGTGTTTGATAAACTTCCAGTTCGAGACGTAGTCTCATGGACTGCTTTGATTGCAGGATATGCCAAACACGAGCGTGGTGTGGAAGCACTGAACTGTTTTGAACGGATGCAACTTGAGGGGATCCTTCCAAATGCTGTCACATTTGTTTGCAGCTTGAAAGCGTGTGGCATTATTGGAGCCACAGACAAGGGCCAAGAATTACATGCAGAGGTTGCCAAACAAGGGTTACTAGAATCAAGTCTTGTTGTTGGCAGCACAGTGGTAGACATGTATGCCAAATGTGGCTTGCTTGCAAAAGCACAGGAAGTGTTTGACAGGCTTCCAGTGCGAGATGTAATCTCTTGGAATTCACTGATTGCCGGGTATGCCCAACACGAGTGTGGCAAGGAAGCACTGAACTGTTTTGAACAGATGCAACTGGAGGGGGTCTTTCCAAATGCTGTCACATTGGTTAGCAGCTTGAAAGCTTGTGGTAGTATTGGAGCCACAGAAAAGGGGCAAGAAATACATGCTGAGATTGACAGGAAAGGGTTGTTGGAAAAAGACCTTGTTGTTGGCAATGCACTGGTTGATATGTATGCCAAATGTGGCTCGCTTGCAAAAGCACAAGAAGTGTTTGACAAGCTTCCAGTTCGAGATGTTATCTCGTGGAATGCTCTGATTGCAGGGTATGCAAATCACGAGCACTACAAAGAAGCACTGAGCTGTTTTGAACGGATGCAAGTAGAGGGGGTCACTCCAGATGCTGTCACATTTGTTAGCAGCTTGAAAGCTTGTGGCAGTATTGGAGCCACAGACAAGGGTGGAGAAATACATGCTCTGATTGCCAGAACAGGGTCATTGGAAAGAGACCTTATTGTTGGCAATGCACTGGTGGATATGTATGCCAAATGCGGCCCGCTTTCAAAAGCACAAGAAGTGTTTGACAAGCTTCCAGTTCGAGATGTAATCTCATGGAATGCACTGATCGCAGGATTTGCCCAGCTAGGAGAAAATGAGAATGTTTTCCATATGTTTGACAGAATGAGAGGAGAAGGTGAAAGGCCAGATCTGGTCACATTTGTTAGTGTTCTCAGTGCATGCAGTCATGCAGGTGTGGTGGATAAGGGTGAGGCGTACTTTGAGGCCATGAGAAAAGATTATGGCCTTTGTCCAACTCTTGAGCACTATACTTGCATGGTTGATCTCCTAGGACGTGCAGGCCACTTAGACAGGGTGGTAGCAATGATCAAGAAAATGCCTTTAAATCCTGATTTTGTGGTGTGGCATACTGCGTTGGATGCTTGTCGAAAGTGGGGCAACGTGGAGCTTGGGAGGAAAGCCTTTGAACGTGCAGTGAGTTTGGATGAAAAGGATGCTGCAGCTTATGTGTGTATGTGCAACATCTATGCAGATGCCAGCATGCAGGAGGATGTAAACAAGGTTGAGGCAATGAAAGTGGTGGAAAAACATGCATCGAAGAAGCCAAGACATTTTTGGTGGATTGATGATGGAATTATGCATTCATTCTTGGTCGGAGATAAAGACATTCCCAATACAAAAACATGTATGCAAAGCTAGAAGAGTTCTCTCGTAAAAGGGAGCAAGGCCTTGCCCCAGGTTTGCATAAGTGTTTGAGAACACTTTTTCACGATGCAAGGGAACAGCCATATATGTCGATTTGGCTATGGCACATATGTGATGATTGAGGAGCAACCTATTCAAATCAGAGATTCTAAACGCTTTCATCCTTTCAAGGAAGACCATGTGTGGGGGGGACCACACTATTGGTGATGGTAGTGTATGTGCAGCAGCCATTATTTTTTTACTTGAAATATTAATGCTATAACGGTAGAAGAGAGTGAGTATGAATGCGTGTTAACCACTCCGTTGGTTTAACATGGTTTCACCCACCCAAACTACCGGAAGACACTTTGTCATCTTTCGTTTGAACAGGCACTTATCTTTTGTAACACGGCGTTGGAATATATAAAGCAGTCTTACCTTGTGCTTAATGTCAAATAGAGAAAGTCTTACCTTGTGCTTAATGTCAAATAGAGAAAGTCTACAAACTCTATGTACATACTTGCTTAAGACTAGTAATAGAGGTTGGACCATTTTTAAGTTTGGCTATTTTTTATATAAATCATTTCCTTGCTATAGAAAATGCTTATGAGCTCTTCTCTTGTATGCTATTGGATTCGTGCATGCTAGATGTCTACTTGAATAGATTTGCTTCTAGAATTTTCTCTTGCATTAGCTTTTTCTTTCTCTATCTTTTGTGAGAGAACCATTGTGAAAGACTCTCTCTTTTTGCCTCTATCTAGGTATAGAGTGTTCTTGCTTCACTCCATTGGCAAAGGAGCATTCTAGTGTGTCAACAGAGTGAGGACTTGATGGATGAGCTAGCACACCCCACATTGGGAAGCGGCTTGAAGGTAAGACTCAGCGATACATGATTTGGCAAGACCTCTCGTCAATAATGTTCGGTGTTGGGTGATCTTATTTTTTCAATATTGTCCGGTATTGGGTGATCTTATTTTTAAGTTTGGTTGGCATAGTGTGAAAACTAGTCACTTATATATAAGTCATTTTTGACAATAAGTAATACACAATCATTCTCTTGCTATGGAAAATACTTGTAAGCTCTCTTCTTCTCTACTCTTGCTTGCTTGTATGCTATTGGATTCATGCATGCTGGATCAATGCTTGTTTGAATAGGTTTGCTTGTAAGATTTCCTCTTGTATTAGCTTCTTTTTAACCCACCTTTTGTGAGAGAGAATCATCGTGATAGACTCTCTCTTTTTGCATCTATCTAGGTATAGAGTGTTCTTTCTAAGGAGCATTCTGGTGTGCCAATAGGGTGAGGACGTGATGGACGAGCTAGTGCACCCACATTGAGAAGTTGCAATTTGTGGCTCTAAGGCAAGGCTCAACGATACATGGTTCGGTAAGGCTAAGGTAGGTTCTTGACTTAAACATATTTGGCGCCGACAATGAGAACTAGCATAGGGCTTAGGTCCGTTCATCCATCCATCCATCCCAAGCTATTGGGATCACCCAATACTGCCCAGTGTTGGTTAGGAGGTCACACTCCGAAAAACAAACAATTCTGGAGAGGATGTTTTTAGTTTGTTTTTTTTTAAATTTTAATGTGAAGCTTATTAGATTATTAGGATATTTTATTTTCATCTCTTAGAAAGGTAAAACCCATGATTTCATTGGTCTTTTGTATAATCTTGAAGTTCATAAAACTTTGATCGTATAACATTAAGCCAAAGAATAGTTTAGCAATTGTGATTAGGAGTGGAATCCAGTTCAAAAACATAAGCATAAAAGCTCCATTAGGTGTGGATTAGAGTATTTATGCATTTCATAAATTTTTCATGTATTGGTTGAATTGGTAGCTTAGAAGCATGCAAATTCAATAAAATAAAAAAACTTAATTCCTTGTATAATTATCGTTAATTAAGATTAGGATCCTTAACCACTCTCTATCAAGTCAAAAAAATCTCAAAAACTCAAAAAATCAAGTCAAATCAGTTCTCGGGTTGAAAGATGCGAGTCCACAATCCTGTAAAAAAGAACATGAGTCTCGTCGACATATGAGCTTACAGACGTGAGCCTAACTATTGTAATCAAGATGGAATCCTTAATCACTCTCCAGCAAGTCAAAAAAAAATCTCAAAAACTCTAAAAATCAAGTCAAACCAGCTCTTAGGTTGGAAGTTGTGAGTTCACAGTCTTGTAAAAAAGAACATGAGTCTGGACATATGAGCTTGCAAACATGAGCCTAGACATGTGAGCCATGTGTCTGGACACATAAGCTGATATATGTGAGCCATAAGTCTGTACACATGAGCTTGCAAAAATTAAGGGTACTACTTTACCATTGGGGTGTTGCTAAACACTTGTGCATCATCAAAAACACTTTGCTCCTTGGTTTAGTACTCGAATTCGTCCCTTGCTGCTTTGGTACTTGAATTTGCTCTCCCAAGACATGGTATTCTTTGGTGTTATAGTTTTGAAATTGGGAAGTACTAATCATACAAAATGCATCTCTCAACCTTTGTAAGGGACTAGATAACACTAGCATTGGGTCACTCCATTACAAAGACCTTCCCATCCCTGTAAGAAAATCATAAAAGCTCCACTCATAGGGTTGATAAATCTAACGGTGATGGTTTCCATACAAGGCAAGTTAAGTGTAAGTTTGTACTCATGAAAGATGGGATCTGGGGGATAGTAAGTGGAAGGGAAAAGTTTCTTGGATTAGAAGGAAAAGAAAAAAGGTCTTGGCTTGGAAGAGATGAGGTAGTCCTAGCCATCATTGCATTAGGACTAGGAAATATTTTCATCCATCATATTATATCGGAAGAAAATTCTAAAAGAAGCATGGGATGAACTAGAGAAGTTATTTGGTGCCAAACAAAAGAACTCTAAAATTGGTCTAAAAATATTCAGTTTTTTTGGATCGAACATATCAAAGGGAGTGACTCACTCAAAGCTCAATTAACAACTTTCATGTGACCCATAGAAATCCTTCTCAAGAGTATATGACCTTAGAAGCATTCGGCCCATTGGTGGCTACCTTGAAGAATCTAGCTGAACCAACCTTCACCGGCATTGAAAGTAGCATCAAACAAAGAGGAGAAAAGACTCGAAGTCAAAGTGGGTGGACCTTCATCAAACTATGAGGAGAAAGCATTCTTCACCAAAGGACCAGGACCTAGAGTGAAGTGCAACTTTTGTGGAAAACTAGGCCACATAGAGAGAGATTACTCTGAAGCAAAAAGAATACTCCAAATAACACTCAATAAAAAATAATGATCAAAGAAGAGCCAAATGAAGGGGTTTGCCAAGAAGAAGGCTAATCATCGAAACAACTCTTCTAGTTGATGGGAAGAGGGCTCCTTAGATTTATACCCTTGTGTAAAACCTCAAGCCCTAAGCCAACATTATAGTCTATGAGGCACTTGTGATAGACCACTCTAGAAAATGACTATGAATATAGAGCTTGAAAATAATTAATTATTGGGGGGTAAATAACCTTCATTACCATACACTTAAGCATAAATAATGGGGGCCATCAAAGTACTTGTCAAATGTTTTCTTGTAAGAGGAAATAAAGTTGAGTAAAGACTCCTACACTACTTGAAAAAGGACATTGAAATTGGTCCCAATTTCCATCTTAAATATAATTTTTGGATCAGCGATCTCGAATCTAGATTGCCAATTCAATCTGCGATCACCGATCATGTCCACCCAAGAATCTCGATGATCGCTCATTCGATTTTTGAATCGTTGACATCCAGATCGTTAATTTACGATTGCCAATCTAACATCCAAATCACTTGTGATCCAGGTCGCATGAGTTGGGATTGCCATTTTTTTTTCGTACACACCCGAGGCAATACAAAAAACATTATAAAAAAAAGGCCATTAAAATTTCTAAAACCTTAAAATAATCATTAAAAGAGTTTCCACCACAAGCAATTCTAGTGCTGGATCAATTGCTTATGCATTTGCGATCAAGCCGAATCATTGCTAAATCGTATTTAAACTTGACCTTTGAATAGGAGACTTCATCTCATGCACCTACATTAGGGAGTGTGGTACTGGACCACGAGTAGAATTGATCTCCCTTATACTGCACCAGATACACTAGTTCGGAAGTGGACTAAGAGTCCTTCAAAACGGAAGCGACTAGATCAATATTAGAACTGACTCCCTTATATTGCACCACACAATAGTTCGGAAGCATACCAAGAGTCCTTCAAAACGGAAGAGACTATATCAATATTATGGAGTATAAACCCTATTAAAGCTTCCACATGTGGAAATGGAGCACGAGAGCATCATGTATTCATGGGTGAATCATCAAGAAGGACTAAGAGAGCTCAAAAAGCTCAACATAGTAGACAGAGACCCTACTGTTTACATTGTGAATACGTTGTCCACCCATAGGTGCTGCCACCTGCAAAAGGGTCTAATAGGCATTTTCACTTTAGATGACAAGAATGCCATCAGGCTAGCTATATCTCATGGTATGTATGCTACCTTCCTATCCCTAACGGAACTCGATCCTATTTTTGGATCTAGGACTATAACCTCTTCCATTGTTTCAAACATTCTATCCATGAGGTCATCCTCCGACTTGTTCATCTCCCCTTTTTCTTGAGTTAGCTTTGGAATGTCCAACTCTCTTTTCCATCTTAAGTCTTCTCGGGGGTACCATCTCAAGGGTTTTATTGCTTTTTAAGTTATGTTAATTTTTTTCTTAGGCTTCTTCTTTAATTAATTTCTTGGCTATTTCTAATTTTCCAATTTCTTTTTATGCTTTAGGTTATTCTCCCATGCCTTTTAGGGTTGTTAGCCTTTCTAGGGCCCTTTGTTTAAGGATTGTTTGAATAGGCACATTCTCTTTACTTGACCTTGTTGACCCTGTTTAGGGATTCTTTATATAGGGACATTCTCTTGACTTGACCTTCTTTGTGTAGGGACATTCTCTTGGCTTTGACCCTTTTTATATTATGCCTTCGTTAGAACCTTCTTGGATCACGACCATTGACTCACCCTTGCCTATCCTTTTTGGTCATTTCCTTCTACCTTTTTTAGAGATACAAGTTGATGACTAGTGGACATCCACCTTGTCTTTGTTCATCTGGTGGGGACTTGGCATGAGTTAGAACATCCACCTTGTCTTTGTTCATCTGGTGGGGACTTGGCATGAGTTAGAACATTTAATGGTGCTATAATACATCCTAATTATATACTTATCAAGTGGAGGCTTGCAGGATTGATAGAAGTTATCGCTTCCCTAGTTGATTTATATGGATAACCCTTTATTAGATGGTCTAGTTCACACTTTATACACGTGAACTTTATGCTAAAGTTGTTTAGTAGTTGGTGTGTGGGCATTATACTACCCAATGAGTTTATGTGGGCATTATTCTTGTCAATGATAACATTACATCTGGGGACTATGGGTTGTTACATTCATGTATTTCCCCTTTCGCGATGGAGGTTTAAAACATGGGCACTAATGTTTCTCCTTGCATATAATGTAGAAATCAACCACAATATCCTATGACTCCATGTAAGATCCCTCCTTAGAGCCTATGCCCAATCTATTCCAGGGCACCCTCGTCTCAGGAAAGAAATCATCACATCCCACGGGAAGGTGACTCTCCAGTGTGCCATAGCACAAAATGTCTCCGCTTGCTAGAAGATGCGAAAGTCAAGGCAAAACTTGACAAAGTAGGCCTCAGCAAAATGGCGGAGGTACATGCCCCGCATAGTCGACACAGACCTCCATGCCGAATACCTGAAGACATATGACAAGCAAACAAAGAGAGGAAAGATTACAAAGGTGGATGGCACCACAGAACAGCTCCTCATCACAGAGGACTTAATCAGAGATGCCTTATAAATCCCAGCTCTGCTGGTGAAAGCCCACAAGCACAACATTGATACAATGCCTATAAATGATATGCTTAAGAAAGATTCTTACAATTTAGATTACAAAGGCGGATGGCACCACAGAACAGCTCCTCATCACAGAAAACTTAATCAAAGATGCCTTACAAATCCCAGCTGCTTTGAAAGCCCACAAGCACAACATTGATACAATGCCTATAAATGATATGCTTAAGAAAGATTCTTACAATTCAAATGGAGCAGAATACGACAATATCAGAGATGAAGTAATCGAGAAGGCATGCAGAGCAATGTCCCTCATGATTCAAATAAAGCCTGTAGAGAGGTACAACAGAGTGGACTTAAATAGGATTGCAAAAGCTTATGAGGAAAAGGAGGAGGATTGGGCTTTCTATATGCATAAAGAGATGGAAAATTACTTGAGGGCCCATCAATCGAAGATCAGTAATCCATACCTCCTCACACAGGTACTTAACCATGTAGCAAAGAGGCATCTGAAAGAGCCTGAACCAAAAGAGCACATGCAGTTAGCACTCATACCCGAACAACCTAAAGAAGCTATTGGCAAGTTAGAAGAGGGGTAGGCAGTATAAATGGAAACATAGAATCTCATCAAGAAAATCAAAAAAGATCGCAAAAAGAAAACAGAAAAAAAGATGAGAGGAATACTTGTTGATATAGTAGCAGAATCACAACAACTGGAAGCACGGGTGGCAACAGAAATCCGCACATACCAAGAGGCCCTTCAAGAAATGATACTTGGCCCTACTATGCAGGAACCATAGCAACAGCTCACCTCTCTAACAAGCCCCACACAGCTTATTTTTAAAGATCTCTCTCCTCTCAAGGATTCAAGCCAGTAGATACGCCAACAGAGGCAACTGAGGAACAAACACTCAGGAACCAAGCTGCGGAGGGATGAGTAGTAGAAGAATTAACAATCATAGTACAAGAACTGCAGGCTCCCCCCCAGAGTCAAGTAAGAGACAACGAACGCAAAAACCTTCAAGTCCAATCAAAAGAAGAAAGTTGGAAGATAAAGAGTAACTGCCCTAGCTAACCTCCTTCCAAGACATGAATTCTTGTTAATCTAATTCTAGGATTAACAAGAGCTACTGACATTATCTTACATCAAGGAGTCACGGGGTAGATATACCAAAGGGTCATACATTCAAGATATCAAGCAATAGTGTCCAAAGCTACAACTTGGACGGGCGCCCGTTATGGTGTGAGACGGAGTATTTATGGCAATTCTCGCTTTAAGAGCATGTGGTAGCAAGTTAGGATGATGTCCTAAGTGATGTACTTCATGGATATATTATCAGAGTATTCATTGTAATAGCATTAGGTATCTTATGAGCCTAAGGTGCCCGGTTGACCACAGTTTAAGTGAGTGTGAACACTTATGGCCATGTATATAAGTGAATTTCTCTCATAATACAACATACTCTCCCATTGTGCAATTGAGTCTTGCTCTTGCTAATCTCTCTCCTTAATGCATGCTAGTGAGTGTATGCTAGTGAGTGTGTGTGAGTAAAGTGAGGTGAGAGGAGGGAGGACGAGGACTCGTAGTGCAACGCGAGGCGGTGTGACAATGCTCGCAGGAGATGGTGGAATTGCTTCTCAAGGAGTTGTAGAGCTTGGAGACCTCAAGGGTTACGAGCTCGGCCATTGGAAAGATCCTCTCAATCAACGACAGTTACGGTTCACCAGGTAGTCTCTTTTTGGATGTGTTTCAAGGAGGGTTACGGTGAGCCATAACATTTTTGGCACCACTGTGTCGGGGAGCCATCCCTTGGCTTTTTCCATCGTTTTTTCTCTAATCTACACATAACCCATTGCCATTATCTTGATTAATGGTTTTCCATGAAAAAGATGTGGATTTAATGGGGTGATTTGTGTGAGATTTGGTGTAGAATAGCTCTCTTTTTTGTTTTTTAAAAGAATGCTTTTTGCTTAATTTTTAGATTAATTTATGTTTTTGTTGTTGTTTTTATGGTTTTTCATGTTCTTAGGGTTTGCACATAGTTTGTATTAGGCTTAGTTTGCATCCATTGCATCAAAGAATGCAAGAGAATGCATTTTTTAGTGAATGCTAGCTCTCTTTAGTTTAAACATAGATCTAAGATCATTAATTTTAGTTTAATTGTGTGTTTTTTGTTGAAATTGTTTGGATTAGAGTGTTAGTAGTAGCTTAATCTTTCAAAAAATTTCTTAAAACCATCAAAAAATCCTTAAATTTGACTAATTTCTCTTAATGGACTAGTTTTTGTCATTAAGGGTGATTATCTTGTTCAAGAGGCTAAAATTTTAAAAAATGTGTTAATTAGGGTCTAAATTGATCATATGAGTAGTCAAAATTGTAGTTTTTGAGTGTTTTGAGAGCATCTAGATGCATCAAAACACCTAATCACATCAATTTTTTGATCAATTAGAGAAATTTGACTGCTTGATTTTATCTTAAAAAGGAGACTATAATTAAGAGTCTAATTAATCTCCTAATTTAAATTATGCATGCAATGTACAATTGCTATTTACGGGAGGAAGAAGCCTTGCAGGAGCTGGAACTTCCAACATATCTTACTGAAACGATCCCTAGGATTTTGGTTGGATTGGAAATTGTAAATAAAATCACCACAGCTCAAGCACAGCTTTATCCAACACGAGAACACAATCTCATGACCTTTGAGCTATGGGATTTGTTAGGTCAACTAACACTCATGGCATATCCTGAAAGGATGCCATGTTTGGGGTACTTTTGAAAATACAATGTATATTGAAACTAACCCCCTCACTTGCAAGTTTTTTGTGGTTATGTGTTGGAAGTAGATTTGATCTTAGGGCATAAATGGATTGTTGCTGCCCAGGCACCACTGACCTATGCTAGTGATAGAATCATCATGATGGTCAATGACAAAAAGTTGACAATACCATACTGCCAGGAAGAGGATCCAATTTTAATGGATATCTATGACGCTGAATGAAAAAGGATATAAGCCTCTTCCACAAAAGCCCCTCTACACAAGGACCTACCATTTGCGTCAACAACTAACTCCGATAAAGCCTCTATTCCTCAACCTACGAAGTTCAATGCCAAAACCTCGCAATCAGCAACTATTTCTGAAGAAGTTCCCAGATCCTAACCATCTATCTCTAATAGGGAACTCAAAGGAAAGGCCCCGGATCCTATGCATCTTCATCAACAAACCTCACCAAAGGAGACAACCACATGCTCAAAGGCCTCGTCTTCGACAACCACTCCATAAGAGACTCTAACCTCATCATCAACAATGCCAATAAATCTCAAACTTGTAGCCTCAGCGCCAACCAAAGTCAAGGAGAGCCCCAAACCTTCCACATTAACCCTAAAGAAAACTCCACCAAGACTACCACAATCATGATATCTTAATAGTATCAAAATGTGGTGGAGAAGTAGCTACTTGTAGCTCAAGGCTACTATGAAGGTGCCAATCAAATTTGGGTGCCTCAACAGTCAAAACCTATTCCTCAACGTAGCACTCGCAAGCCAAGGAAGAAGAAAAGTACTCCACAACAACACCGTCCACAAAAGCCTATGTGCGAGTTCCTCAAATAACTCCTCCAATGCAACAAGTGTGGGTACCAAAAACATTGCTGCAAGCACAAGGGTACTACCAAAGAAATACCAAAGCTTGGGTACCCAAGCACATCACAAAGTCCCCTAAGCTTGCACAAAAAAGAAAGCCTCATCACACTAAGCACATCGGCCACCACTTTACAATGTTCATCAAAGATGGGTACATGTGTCTGTGCTTCAACAACAAGGATACTATGATGGTAATTCCATTATATGGTTACCAAAATCAAACAACGTGAAGAAAACCTCACCACCACCGACTTCAACCCCAACAACTTCACCTCAAGTTTGATAAGAATGGAGGCCCAAGCAATAGCAAGCAAACAAAACCACTCTCTGCATTCAGCACCAACACAAGAGCTTGTCTGTTCAAGCAAACAAAACCACTCTCGTGCATTTAGCACCAACACAAGAGCTTGTCTGTTCAAGCAGCAACACAAGAGCTTGTCTGTTCAAGCAAATAATCAGCAGTCTTCCCTACTGCCTCGACATCATTTCAGCGACAAGTTCAAGATCAAATACGGAGACTTAAGAGCACATCAAGAACAAAATAACAATGCTCTTGTCACCCCTCTAGAAATAATAAATTATCCATCCTAAGCATGTGCAAACACAGTTGTAAATTCATGGCCCATGTCAGTCCCTATAGTTTCACGCTTGCAGATTCACGTCTTGGTCCTTCATGTCTTGGACTTTCACGTTTGCTCTTTCACGTCTGATAATTCACGTCTTGGTCCTTCACGTCTTGGACTTTCACGTCTGCTCTTTCACGTCTGACAATTCACGTCATATGTTTCATGTCTTGGTCCTTCACGTCTTAGTCCTTCACGTCTGATAATTCACGTCTGCTCATTCACATCATATGTTTCACGTCATGGTCTTTCACATCTTGGTGTCTCACGTCTGCTCATTCACATCA
This sequence comes from Cibotium barometz, assembly GCF_041138505.1. Taxonomy (NCBI): domain Eukaryota; kingdom Viridiplantae; phylum Streptophyta; class Polypodiopsida; order Cyatheales; family Cibotiaceae; genus Cibotium; species Cibotium barometz. Next base: position 19,245,113 of record NC_141046.1, on the reverse strand, counting down.
TGATGGCTCACGTCTAGTCTTTCACGCCTCAGTGTTTCACATCATAATCCTGTAGTTTATATCCATACTCATGCACTGGAGAACATTTGCACCAAAGCCTCACCACCATTGACAACTTCCAAGTACATCTCTAGATGGAGGGGCCATGGTGGCTGGTTAATGGTACAACCCATCGCCTGGAATTTTCCTTCAAATTACAAACCTCTCCAAACGATGCCACCATCTTCACAAATCAATGATCTTCAATCCTTAGTGAAGATATCTATATTAGCCTCACAAGTCGACGTAATTCTTTCAATCCTCACCAACAAGTGGGTACTTCAACAAAGAGCAGTTCAATAAGAGTCTATAAGACTCAATTCTTGTACTTCATATGTAAATATGCTTCGAAGAACACTTTAATATACATAAAAACATAGAAAGCACATGGGCAGAAGAAAACATGATCAGGTCCTACTCAACAACATTTGACAAGAATCCTGCCACACGAAGGGACATCATCAAGCCAATTACTTCAAATTATGAATGTCGCTTCAATGAATCAAATGAGGAACTAAGAATCACCATCTCATTCTGATGATTATGTCTACGTTCCTCCGGAACCTTCTCTCTCTTCTATCCCATTATTAACATCTCTTAGTGTCTCCACCCTAACAAAAATCACGTGTAACCTTGCCGAAGATTGCCAAAAACAAAGTGAGCCAAAAAAAAGGCGGCTCACACAAATATAAAAATGTAATCATTCGCAAAACCCCCCCACCCCGTTAGGAATTCCCAATACACAACTAACCTCTTCATTAATTAACTAGCTTTTCTTATTCCTTCCGGAGGAACATAGACCATTGAAGGTCATTCAACATCAAAGCCATTGACAACAACACACAGGTTTTCAACACGATCATGAGGATGTGATCGTCATCAGTAGAAAGGGGGGAATGTTAATCCAATTATAGGATTAACAAGAGCTATCGCCATTATCTTACATCAAGGAGTCACGGTAGATACACCAAAGGGTCATACATTCAAGATATCAAGAAATAGTGTCCAAAGCTACAACTTGGATGGGTGCCCGTAATGGTGTGACAGAGTATTTATGGCAATTCCCACTTCAAGAGCATGTGGTAGCAAGTTAGGATGAAGTCCTAAGTGATGTACTTCATGGATATATTATGAGAGTAGTCATTGTAATAGCATTAGATCTCTTATGAGCCTAAAGTGCCCATTCGCGGCCACAGTTTAAGTAAGTGTGAACACTTATGGCCATGTATATAAGTAAATTTCTCTCATAATACAACATACTCTCCCATTGTGCAATTGAGTCTTGCTCTTGCTAATCTCTCTCCCTAATGCATGCTAGTGAGTGAGTGAGTGTGAGTGAAGTGAGGTGAGAGGAGGGACGAGGACCCGTAGTGCAACGCAGCGGTATGACAACGCTTGCGGGAGACGCGGTGAAATTGCTTCTCAAGGAGTTTTAGAGCTTGAAGACCTCAAGGGTTACGAGCTCAGCCATTGGAAAGATCCTCATCACGACAGTTGCAGTTCACCAGGTAATCTCTTTTTGGATGTGTTTCAAGAAGGGTTAGGGTGAGCCATAACAATTCTCAACAATTCATCCAGGAAACCATGGAAGGCCTAGAAGCGCTCCTTCACGATCCACTTAAAGAACTGGAAGTTGAGTCCAGTACAAACTGGGAACAAGAGCAAAAGGTATGGCGTTGCCACCTATTAACAACACACATGTTACATGACAGGAACGCCGCCCCTCTGGAAGCTGTCGAAAGATGCAAATACACGAGTACAAAGCGTAAAGGCAACCCTTCAGGCAATAGAGTCAACTCACAGGGAGGTTATCATGAAGATTTTAAAGGCTGCAGAGAAAAAAGAACAAAGGTACAATTCCTTGGAAAGTAATAATCTCGTCTTGAGCAAGACAATTGTACAAAAGATCAACGAGAATGCTGACTTAAACGCAAAGCTGGAGCAAACAAAAGATCAACTTCAAAAAGAGATCGCCCACACACAAAACCTCACAACTCTGCATGCCTAACAAATCAAGGAGTGCCAAGATAGTGCAAAGGCTAATGAAGATGTGCTTCACCAACAAATCAAGCAACCAACTCAAGGCAGAGCAAGAAAGAATGCACAATCTGCAATAAGAAAGAGAACAAGCGAACAAAGGACATGTAGAAAAGATCAAGGCCCTCAACAAACCATCAGTGCAAACTAGGCAGAGGTCCATAAGAATGAATTGGAGCATCAAGAGGCCATATCACAGCTTACAGTGCAACTACATGACACTCAAAGATTGGCGGCACAAAGACTCAATCAAATTACTGAAGCACAACAGGAAACGACCATCTCCAACCACCTCAGCAATGCCGACTCTTGCATGCATGATCTGGCACGTCAGCTAGTGGCACAAAAAAGGAGTCAACGCCCGGAGCCGACAGATGATCTGGGTATCCTCCTTGAGCGTGCCTCGGAGTTGGGGCCCGCTGCCAGTAACTCCTCGGGCCCCTCCTTACACTCTTACTTTGTTTTTATATACACTAACACTCTCATTACTTCAATATGATATAAACTTAGCTGAAGATATAGGCCTAGGTGAATTGACACTAATTAAACAAAATACCGAACGCGATGCTCACCCAACAATTGTCATGGGAATTTTGAGGGGTGACCTTATATTAACGAATCCTCATGACATATTCTTCTACCCCTTGCATCCTATAGTGCTAAACCTCCATAGTTGGTGTCACGTGCTCCAAAATTCAAAAATCTTGGACAACAGTATTGAAAAACTCGACCTGGGTGGTGCGCTCATATATACTCTGTTGTATTCTAGAACTGACAGAAACTCCTTCCTCCATGTAGGCTGGATTCCAAAATATAGCTGACCATGAATGTGACAATGTGAATTTCTAGCAAGTCAGCTAAATGAGGGTTGGCGAGCCTTGTGTGTTTTACGACATTTGCCCACAATGTACCCTCTCTAGCCAAAGAAAGTAATTCCTCTAAGTCGGGATGTGGGGGCACAGAGAGGGTATGGTATGTAAATGCTTGTGGATATTAGTATAGAGTTTAAGGATGCCGACAGGGTGATATAATGTAGACTCACAGAGATTAAAATATTCGTTGAGTATTGTACACTTCTAGCCACCCATGACTAATTACCCATTGATAAGTATTTGCAACCACCTCGTAGTTGGTTGGCATCTTTGGTATGCCATCTGGAATAAACAATGAGGGTAGATCCATTGTACATGCCTATCAAGAGAAGGTGAACGCCGCTGGAATTCCAAGAGGCCAAAACAGGGACTCCCATGTTTGTTATAACTTCCCTATCTTCACACCAACAACATTTGGCCATATTCAAGAACAAAGACAGCAAATGCTAACATGGATTAGAGCATGGCGAAGGATACCCGATTGTGGCAAGTGTTAGGTTTATGAAATTGTTGGTGGTACTAATAGACCAACCAAAAGAAATCTATGATGGCTTTGAAGCACAGCACCTGAAGTTTGATATGAATCAAGGGCCTTCAGATAGGGGAATGATGCTGTACTACCACCGATTACAATGTCTTCCAGCCTATATGAACGTTACATTTGAAGACATGGTAGACACTGGATTTTGGAAGTCACACTTAGCATTCCGTCGCACTCTTCTCATCAGAAGCTCCAGTGTAGACGAAATTTCTATCGACATGAGTTCGGTGACCAGGTCTTCCGACCTCGGTAACAGGTCCTAAGGACAGAACCTACATCAGGAAGGGGGGAATGTTAATCTCATTTGGATTAACAACATGATCCTCAATTGAGGACATTAATAAGTGTCATGCAAAGGCACTATAAAGGTTGTACATTATGAGATATTGGCCACCCAAGGCCTTGTAAGTTTTAGGCGCCCAAGTATGAATAAGGGCCAATTGTATATAAGGGATTTTCTCATAATGAAAAGGACACAATCCCCTTTGTGCTATTGAGAGCTCTCCGCTTATGACTTAAGAGAAAGTGAGGAGTGAGAGCATTCTAGCATTGTGCCTCTTTCATGCTTGTGTACTTATGCTTGTATGAGAGAGTGAGAGAGAGTGTGATTGGTCTATGTGATGGTGTGACCGACTCCACGGTGATAGTGTGGAGGTGGAGCTTGGAGTTTGGAGCTTGTAAACGAGCTTGGAGGCCTCAAGGGACTAAAGATCGAAGCATTGGCCCAGTATCCCATGACGGTTATGATCTATTGCTCGTCCATAGGGTGAATGCGTAGAGTTCCCTCTTGGAGGTGTGGTAGCCCATAACAGTAGTTGCCTTGGAAGCAACAATGTTTTTAGGAGAGAGATAAGCTGTAACACTCTATAGGCAGCAATGTTATTAGGAGAGGTACAAGGTACAACATTCTATGTGAGTTGTTAGCAGTCTCTAGCCATGTGTCTTGGCTTCCCACAATTGTGAGACAAGTGAATTTCCTTCCTCCTCCCCTTCCTCTTCCTCTTCAACGGTTGCGGACCACAGAGACTCTAATTCTTCCACCCTTTGACCTAGAAAGCTTGCAAGCTTGAACCAACATATCTCTCACTCTCTCTAAAGTGAAAGTTATATCCTTTCCATGCCTTCTATGAACTAAAGCATTCCTGGACTCCCATACCTTATTCAAAACAAAGGCCCTCAGAGTGTTCCATACTTTGTAACAGTAAGAAAGATACAAAGAATGATTTTTGAAAGGTCTGTCTCCCACAAAGAATGATTTAGAATGCTTTAGATAAAACAAGATAGTTTCTTGATTGTGAGCAATTCATACATTAGAAAGACATGTATGAGAGTAAAATATATTTGAAAGAGATATCTAATTTGTATTTATTATTGAATATGAAATGAAGAGATTCTTCCCTGTTAATTTAAAGGTCTTTTCTATTGAATATGAAAAGAAGATATTCTTTTAATTTGTATTTATTATATGAAAAGAAGATATTCTTCCCTCTTGATATTTTCTATTCATATTTCTAATCATATTCAACTTAGTTGTTCAAAACTAAGGTATATTCAACTTAGTTGTTCAAAACTTAGGTATATTCAACTTAGATGTTCAAAACACATTGTTTTGAAGGACTTTAATGGGTTTAGGATATCATAAACTTGTTGACTAAGGGGATTACCAAAATTTAAATATCCATAAATATTTCTAGGGCTTAATTTTTGCAAGAAAACTATATGCCCCTTGAATTATAATAAGTGGAGATTTACATAAGATGTTTTTCCAAGAAAACTATATGCTCCTTGAATTATAATAAGCAAAGATTTACATAAGATGTTTTTGCTAATCAATCATGAAAAGGAAGGCCAAAGTCACGCCGAAAGGGGTTGGTTAGTGGACACATTTTTTTTATGTCTATTGGAAATTAGGCTTGTCCACACATACATAATTAATTCTTTGACTTTGGTGATCTTACTTGAGAAGAAAGATCTCAACTTTGCACCGTCATCCCAACATCTAGACGATTGGATCATAAATAGTAAACTCAAATGAGTATTGGTTTTTTTTCCTTTGTGAATTTCATGAACTATAATAAGTATTTTTAGGAGATCTTGCTCTAAATTTGGAAAATAAAAAGTTTACCACACATCAAGCATGATGTTATCACTTAAGTCTTTGTTGTTCAAATTTTTTATTTTATGAAGTGGCTATTTTACTATAACCATTTTAGTGTTTTTATAAATAGAATGTAGTCTTTTAACTTGCTCAACTTAGTTGTGGTGCTGAATGAGAAGTTATCCTTCACCCTTGTGAAGGTTACTTTTGACAATTTGTGCTTGTTCCTTCTAGAGGCTAAAGTCACCGCGCAAGTTACTCACTAGCCAAGAATGCCTTTGTAGCTAGTGAGAGTTTATTGCAATCTCTTATCAAAGAAAGAGGTTAAAATAGGTATGAGAAGTTGGGGTGGCCATGCTATGGTTTGTAGGTGATCTACCACTTGGTATACCTTGAATTAAAGGTTACGAAGTTAAGTTGGCCCTCATGTAGCATGGTTATAAGTTACAATACTTCATGCATGTTTATAAACTCCAACATCTCATGCGTCATGATTATGGCAATAGCCTAAACTATAAATGAAAAAGCTCCCCATAAAAGTCCTCTCAAACTGTGTGCTAACCAATACCATTGAAAGAAATCAAGGCTAGATGGAAACATCCGTACCTATTGGGATGTTATCCAAGGCTCTGATCACATAATGCCCAACTATGTAGGAATTTATGGCCCCATATTTTTCCCTCTAATGCAGTAAGTGTGAAAACGGATGCTAATTGCCAAGGCTTTAGCATCTTGTCCCAATGCAAATATGGGTGACACACCTTCTAAACATGCTTTATTGGATGCAATGCAACTATGCCCATGGGTTTTAATTGACTTGCCATCAAGCACATCCATGTGGCTATGGGAATAATAGACTATTCTAGATAACTTAACATTAGGGCTAGAAGTGATTTCTAACTAGTTTATCCAAGTTAGGGCTAGATGTTTATCCATCTTATACACATAATATATGCACCCAATTGTAAAACAAGTGGCATCAATCATTTAGGAGCGAAGATGTGCCAACAACTGGTTTTAGATATGGGAGACACACACTCCTTCTAAACATGCTTTGTTGGATGCAATGCAACTATGCCCATGGGTCTTAATTGAACCCTTGAGGGCAAAGCTATATAAGTTGAAGTATAATAACTTGCCATCAAGCACATCCATGTGGCTATGTGAATAATAGACCGTTATAGATAGCTTAACATTAGGGCTAGAAGTAATTTCTAACTAGTTTATCCAAGTCAAGGCTAGATGTTTATCCATTTATACACATAATATATGCACCCAATTGTACAACAAGTGGCATCAATCATGTAGAAGCGAAGGTGTGCTAAAAACATTGTTATATATTTTAAAATTAAGCTATGGTTTTAGGTGGCATTGGAGATTTGCCTATCCTTTGACTTGGTAGGTGGCTTACAAAGGTCTCTCCCTCCTAATTCCCCTCTTAGGTTTGCTCCTCTCCCTCTTGTGTGTGTGTGTGTGTGTGTGTGTGTGAGAGAGAGAGAGAGAGAGAGAGAGAGAGAGAGAGAGAGAGAGAGAGAGAGAGATGCATTAAATAATGAGCTACCCAAAGGTTCTTAATATGAACCTTTGCAACCCTCTTACAACACCATCATCACAACTATACTATGTAGCACCTCCACTCAACACCCGTTCACCCATGTAGCTTGCCCCACTACACCATGCATCCCCTCCCCTGAAAAGTGCGTGTGTGTGTGTGTGTGTGCGCATGCGTGTGTTTGTGAGCGTCTCTATATATGTGTGTGTGTGCATGTCTCTATATATGTGTGCGTGTATGAATGTATGTCTATATATATGTATGTGTATGCATGTGTTGGAGGTATCACACATGGGTAGTGGGGATTGCAAGATGGGAAAATGGATGCCAAGTAATTCCACATACAAAGACAGTGTGGATGATGAAAGGGTATACATAGGCCACAGGGACACCTCCTATTTTCAACTCCCCCAAGCTTGTCTTTTGTGGAAGACAAGAGGGCTGGTTAAGCAAAGTGGGGATCTGCCTAAGCATGCCAAAGCTTTTCTAGGCCCATGCGGATATGTGTGACTCCAAGGGTGCTAGTAGTTCTTGCATAAGGGGCATGCTAGGCACATTTGTTTGCTAGCTACCAAGCTCTCATGTGCTAGTGGCCCTCGCAAAAGAGGAAAGCTGGGGGCACATTTGTTGGCTAGCATGCCAAGCTCTCACGTGGTGTGGTATCAGGGCAATGTGGCAACTCTTAGTTTCCAAGATGGTATCAGAGTCCTAGCTCATGGTCTCGGGCCACTTCCCTCCATGCTCAATTGGAGAGGGCTATTGGAGGTGCAAATCTCGCATGGTAGTGGGGATTGCAAGATGGGAAAAGGGATGCCAAGTAATCCCTCATGCAAAGGCAATGTGGAAGATAAAAAGGTGTATATAGTCCAAAGGGACCCCTCTTGACTTCAACTACCCCAAGCCAGTGTGGAAGTTGAAAAGGTATATATATAGTCCAAAGGGACCCCTCTTGACTTCAACTACCCCAAGCCAGTGTGGAAGTTGAAAAGGTATATATATAGTCCAAAGGGACCCCTCCTAACCCAAGCTTGTCTTTTGTGACGGCACATTTGTTGGCCAACCTCCGAGCTCTCACATGGTGTGGTATCAGACACATCATGGGCGGTGTGTCAAAGCTTGGTTTCCAAGATGGTATCACAGCCTTCTCAGTTCATGGTCATGAACCACTTCCCTCCATACTCAGTTGGAGAGGGGTGTTGGAGGTGCAACTCTTCCATAGGTAGTGGTGGGGATTGCAAGGTGGGAAAAAGGATACCAAGTAATCCCACATGTAAAGGTGGTGGGAAGATAAAATGGTATATACCTCCTATCTTCAACTTTCCCAAACTTGTCTTTTGTGGAAGATGGAGGGCTAGTTAGGTATAGTGGGACCTTCCTTACCATGCCAGAGTCTCCACAGGCCCATATGCGGATGTGTGTGACTCTAGGGGTGCTAGAGCGGCCCTCGTAGAAGGAGCATGGTGGGCACATTTGTTGGTCAACTACCAAGACTCTCATGTGGTGTGGTATCAGACACATCCTGGGCAGTGTGGCAACTACCAAGACTCTCATGTGGTGTGGTATCAGACACATCCTGGGCAGTGTGGCAACTCTTGGTTTCAAAGAGTTTGCACGCATGTGTGTGTGTGTGTGCACATGCGTGTATGTGTGTGTGTGTACACACACACACACGTAGCACGCACACACACAAAAGTGCGAGGGTATAGTGGGGTAGAGTTGTGCTTATGGTGTAGTAAGAGGGTTGCTAAGGTTCATACTAAGAACCTTAGGCAGCTCATTATTTAATGCATCTATCTCATAAGGCTTGGTCAATGATCAATCTCTCTTTGTATGTGAAAGGAAAACTACCCTCTTGTGGTGCATTTCAAACATTGTATCTCCCTCGCATTAGCCTCGATTCCTAGACTCCGACAAGCAGCGTTTGGGAAAAAACCTTTTTAGGAAACATACACATTTCCACCTCGTTTTTTCATCAAGCCGGAAATTTGAATAGAGTAGCCATACTTTTTGAAAAAGTTAGAAGTAGAGTTGCGAGATTAAGGGTTTGATTTATCCCTGTGCAAGCGATGGCACACATAGGTGTGTGGTTGTTGATGTTGTTCTTCCAAATTTCCAGCTGAAGAGAGAAACAAGTGTGGGATTTTATGGAGAGAACGAAAACATCTCCTTTTTATATATTATATCTCTATATATATTATATAAAGGAAGAGTTTAACAAAGCTGCAACTTGGAGGTTATGGAAGAGGAGAAGGAGGTTGGGGTAAAATTTGAAGTTCAAGGAGACGTGTGAAGCACGGGTAAGGCGACTAGTTTCCTATTATAGATGATGATCATGTTGAACTTAGAATATATAAAAGAAGAGTTTCACAAAGCTGTCACATGGCATGAATTTGGAGATTCTGGAAGAGGAGGAGGAGGTTGGGGTAGAATTTGAAGTTCGAGGAGATGTGTGAAGCGCGGGTAAGGCGACTAGTTTTGATAATCATAGAAGAGAAAAGAAGGGCATGGACCTCTTTTCTCTCTCTAGAAAAACGGCATGGACCTCGGTTCTCTCTCTAGACCTCCTGCTGCTTTCTATCTCACGGAAACAATACCCAGGAAGGACATGACAAGGATAGAAAGTTGTCTTGGAGCGCAAATTCTAGGTGTATATGATTTTTCAAAGAAGACTTGGAGGACAAGGGAAGCACGATTAGGAGAATAAGGGAGCTAATTAAGCACAAAAGGTGTGGGGAAAGCCAAGTCAAATGCAAGAAAAGCATGGCCGGCTTGCTTCCTTGCTTGCAGAGATGGGTTTAGCCAAAGGTAGCCCTCACCCTCACAACTGTAGCCTCACCCTGACCCAACTGTAGCCGATTTGAAGCGCGTGCGCCCTCTTCTTAGGACTGCCCACTTCGTCGGTGGCCTGCTTATGGTGGTGGTGGTGGGTTACTCTCCCTCCCCTCCCTCGTCTTCATCATCCTCGTCATTATCCCCCTCCATCGCCATTTCCTGCAAGCAAACAAATTCTCCCAGCCGCCATCGCTGCTCTCCATGTCCACGTTCTTTTACGGCTTTCCTTAAAAGCAGCAGCATCAGCATCAGCCGCACAGTCGACCTTGCAAATCCGTAGCAGCAGGTATGGCCTGCTTTTCTTTTTCTTTGTCTGACATGATTCAGCTTGCAGAAGGTGAAGTCGCGTAGCCTTGCCATCATCTCAAGAGTGCGTTTTATTTCTCTGTGCTACTGTTCTTGCCTGGCCATGACTTGAAGCTAGGGTTTTGTTCTGTTTCTGAGCAGGAAAGGCCGGCATTCATCGTAGCCGTGGTCCACGATCTGAAAGCTAAATATACATTAGGATCTAGGAAAGCTCAGCGGTCTCCTTTGCTAGGGTTTGCGGCTGCTTTCTTCAGTGAGCGGAAGAAAAGCCCAAGCCATAGCCATGGTAGGGTGCTTACCGTGAGCTAGGGTCTTTACAGCGTAAGTCGGTGCTTTTGTGTGTGCGTGTGTTTGTTGGTAAGACTGGGTGGGGGTTGTTAAGACGGAAACGCGTTCTTTGTCACTCGGCTGGCTGTGGCCCTCATATTAGTCTTAATCTTCCGCTTCAATTTCATCTTGACCTTCACCGCTGCAAACAGGAAGCTCTTCTGCCATTGCTGCAGACAAGAAGCTTTTTCCATTCTTCCCTTGATTTCTCTGCAGCGAAACTTCCATTTTTCATTCTGTCCCTTCGCCTCCCTTCTTTCAAAGTTGTCTCTTCGTCTTCATCTGTGTGCCTAGCTTGGTCACCACCAACCTCCTCCCTCTGTTCTTTTGTCTGCCTTTTCATCTTTTACTGCTGCCCTCCCATCTGCCTAGATTGCCCAATACAGCAGAACTCCCTACTTCACCCTGTTTTCCCAGTTTTCAAAGACTGGAAGAAGGCATTCTTATCTCTTATCTGCAAATCTTACCATTATCTCCATCTTCTAAACCTCAAGAATCTCGCAGCCCTTTCTCCCCCCCTCTCCCTTCTGGGCTTTCCGCTTACTCATCCTCTGCCTCACAAGAGGTCAGATGATCTGCACGAGAGTTTTCATCTCTAAAGAAAGAAAAGGCGAAGGAACTGCAGGCACTCATATGTTGTTGGCTGATCAGAACTTGATCTTTCCCCGAGGACGGCCCCTCAATCCCAGCTAAGATATTGCAGGCATTCAGCCATTGACAGAGAGAGCAGATCGTCTGAGTGTGGCACGTTTTTTTGATTCAGTGAGTTGGGAATACAACCTTTGACAGGGGGAGACTGTGAGTACTGACTTCACCTTTTATCCTTGACTTGCAATGACGAGCATGTTGGCAGCTTGCTGGAAGCCAGTGGAGCGCTACCTCCAATCTGGAGTTGAGGTAGTTGAGGGCCAGCAGGATGCTCTTCTTTGGCACAAAGATCTCACACAGTATGCAACTGTAGACTTTTCCATAGCTGTTGTACAGGCAAACCAGCTATTAGAGGATCAAAGTCAGGTCAAGGTAGGGCCTTATGGCACCCTCATTGGTGTATATGATGGTCATGGAGGGCCGGAGGCCTCTCGCTTCATCACAAATCGTCTGTTTCCAAAAATTGAAGGTAAGATACTGTTATGTGTTGCTTATGCTGTCTACATGTCAAGGCGTACATGGGTGATGGTGCCTGAACAGAAACAACTTTCCCAGGTTTTGCAAAGGAATTAGGGGGCATGTCAGCCAAAGTTCTGAAGCAAGCATTCAGTGCGACAGAGGAAGAGTTTTTGGGTTTAGTGGATAAAAACTGGCGGTCCAAACCTCGAATAGCTTCAGTTGGATCTTGCTGCCTTGTAGGGGTGATAAGTGGGAACAATCTGTACGTGGCCAACCTTGGAGATTCGAGGGTTGTTTTGGGAACCGTAAGGCGAGGCAAAGTGGTGGCAGTGAGGCTGTCACAGGAGCACAATGCTGGCAATGTGGAGGTGCGTGAGGAGCTCAAAGCGCAACATCCAGATGATTCACACATAGTCGTGCTCAAACAGGGGGTTTGGCGGGTGAAAGGCATCATCCAGGTGGGCTCAAATCCTAACCTGTGAAGTGCACTTGCTCTATAGGTTCCATTTCACACTAATTCATGTAATGGCATGCAGGTTTCCAGGTCAATTGGGGACGTATATTTAAAGAAGCCAGAGTACAATAAAGATCCGTATTTCTCTCATGTTGGGCTAGCCATGTCTTTGAAGAAGCCCGTCTTGTCGGCAGAACCATCTCTGCATGAGAAGATGCTTGCGTCGGAGGATCGCTTTTTGATTTTTGCATCAGATGGATTGTGGGAACACATTACAGACCAAGAAGCCGTTGATATGGTGCAGAGAGGCCCGCGAAATGTATGATATTTCCTCTCGTCTTGTTTGTTTCTAGGCTGGTTACACACATCCAGGTGGCTTGTGGTTTCCCATTCAGGCTGACTGTCCAGTGTCAGGGATGGACAGACAATCTTGCCTGTCCAACTCTGCCATGGGTGGGGAATGTTGTGCCACCAGCTTTACTTATTTTTTGTGCTTTCGTTAATAAATATTTTAGCCTTCTGAGTGATATTTTGCTGCTCTTATCAGGGTATTGCTAAAAGGCTAGTCAGAGCTGCTCTTCAGCAGGCAGCCAAAAAGCGCGAGATGCGTTATTCAGATCTTAAGAAGATCGAGCCAGGTGTCAGGCGTTATTTCCATGATGATATCAGTGTTGTAGTTGTGTACCTTGACCATAACTTGATGAACATGGCCGGGGCAACCCCAAAACCAAGGGCTCGTAAGATTTCTATGGACAGTGTGAATGCACCTTTAGATATTTTCTCCTCTGATGCTCTGGAGAACATGCCCCTGGTCTAAGCAGCATGAAGGACTTTGTGTTTTTTTGTGAATCGAACCAAACAACCATGTGACTTTGATAATTATTTATTTTAATTTGTTTGTAACAGCTTTCTGGTTTTTATGTTCTTCCCATTTGTGACAAAAGTTTATTTTACCTTCTGATTGCCTTGCTTGTTTCTCAATTTCATGGATCTTGTATATACTTGTGCTTAGGTTGTGGCTGAGGATAAGGGAGAAGAAAAATAGTCTGGTCAGCCTCCATAAAATAGCAGACAATGGAGTTGTCCATGTGGGTCTTCACAAGATCAAGGTCATTGTTACATTTATGGTCTCATCATAATCAGGTGTGGGTCCATGCTACCATCTGAGATCCAAGATCTGTGGCTGGGCTGGAAAGATGGGCGGATCCTGATGGTGAAGATTTTCTGGTTTGCTCCTTTTTTAGGTCCTTTTAAAGTTCTTGTCCGCTTGAGTTGGATTTGAGATGACTCAGGCTTGATTACCTCATTAAGGGCTCCACTTCAAGTTAGGTTTTGAGAACACGATACACAGGAGGCATGGCTAACCAGGATGGAAGCCCTAGCCTAAACAATGTGGGGGAGGGAAAAAAAAAGCAGGCAATGGCACATCAGTTCACACATCATCTCTGCGAGTCCATTCTGACAGCAGAGGTGTCAATATCTCTGGCATTTTCTGCTTTAGAAAGAGGGATTCAAGGGCTTTGATTAACACGATGGCAATGGACTATATTACATAGATCGTTGATTTTATTTTCTCCTTCTCGGCGGATGCCCAATCTCTTAGCTTTGGACAATTGCTAGCATAGTAGATGGGCTGATCCTGGTAAGAAAACAATTCACTGCCACATTAGATGCTTTTACATGAATGGGAAATCTTTGTCCCATGCTGGCCCTCTTAGGGCAGGAGCTTGTGAAAGTTTATCTTTTGGTATCTCAAAAGACTTCTGACTGGTTATAGGACCGATCAAGCTTTGTATATGTAAGTGTACTTTCTTTTTGTACACACCTACCTACATGTACATGTGTAGAAAATTTCAAAAGATGATTTTGTGTGTGTGTATGTGGGGGGCTAACAAGGCTTTACTCATCTTACCTCCAAAATTCTGCTTGTTCAAATGCTTTCTTGCAACCCATACTCACTTTATTTATAAGGGCTAGTCTTCTTAGCATTCAACCTCAAACAACACACAAGATTGCAGAAGATCAATTACACGACTGTTCCATTATGAACAAATCGACACAAACATGCCAGTCAACTGATAGACCAAACCCACCATGCCTTGTTGTTGATGAAGAGCTTATTAAGTGGGAGACAGAAAGTTGTTTGCTCTGCAAAAGAAAGCCCGAGTGGGAAAGGAGGATTAAAAAGGTGGAGTGTAAACATTCAATTTTGAAGGAGTGGGCTAACTTTTTTTTAATTAAAATATATTTATATTTTTCATCTCTTTTTGATTTCAACATTCTACTCTGATAAGACTTTCATGATGGTTTTTCAACTTAAAGCCAAACTATTGATTGGATAAAGAATCATTGCAAATGATTAAGCCCTTAAACTAACATTGGACATTTATCACTTGGAAATCTCTAGACAGTTTTTAAAAATAAAAATTAATTTGTATCAAAGTGTCAAACCAAAATCACCATGCACTCAACCATCAGTGTTGTAATGCAGTGAACAGGGCATTTGAATTTCACAGCCAGGTTCTAAGGATAGCATGTAACAATTTCCGAAAAGCAAAAAAAAAAACACCATGCACTTGCCCAATTTCCAAGCTACCTCTGAATCGAAGCATACCAAGGTAAACAAATTCATGTTGCCCTTAAATGTGTTCTCAGAATCTTGGTACTCTCTTGTGCACTACAAAACCCAAACAAAATTTTACAATTTCATTAATGCCTTGGTATGGGGAAGTTTGGGATATACAAGATTACATGGGCAAGTAAATAGGGGACCAAAGGTAGGGATGTACCTTTAATAATCTTTTAGCACATTTCAATTTAGCAAACAACTTGAACCTTGCAACTTTCGAAATTACCCTTACTGAGAAACTGCTAAGAATGTTCTTTACACACGTTGCCTGAGCTGAAATCAAAGGAGATGCATCTCATCTTGTAAAAATCAACTCCGATTACTCCCAATTTTTGTGCACAACTCCTTGTCATTAGAATGATCAATCAGCCAATTTACACAAAGCTACAAAGCACTGTTAGATCTATTTTGTTAGGATTATTTGAAAATACTGTGTAAGTTGTGCTTATAGATTGTCATTGGGCTTGTTGGTATGTGGTATATGGAATCTACAACCTTACACCAATGTTTGAAAAGCTTGCAAATGTCACCAATGCAGGTATAAGGTGGGAATGTGGTATATGGAATCTACAACCTTACACCAATGTTTGAAAAACTTTCAAATGTCACCTTCATCTATGATTTATGTAGTGCAAAGTTTAGATCACTTGAGGAAAAAATCTTGTTTATATCCAATAAACAAAGTAGCCTTAACTACATGATGGTGAGGTGGGTAATGTGGCTCCAAGATTTAAGATTATGTATCATCCAACATGTTTGAGATGATCACCTATCAAGGGTCCATTTAGGATCTTACCTAGTTGACAACATGGATTGGCTACTTAATGCTACGTTATGTAAATCAACATGGAGATTGCTGGTAAAATTGCCTTTCACTCATGTGCATCTTGTGAGAGGTTTTTTTGGCTCTTTGGAAAGATAGTGAGATGGAGGCTATATGCACTATATGAAGGAAGGGTGCACAAAGTGGTGAAGGTATATCTCAAAATTGATGATAGAATATGATGCAAGTAGTCAAGTGCATCTATATATACTACCTAGGGGTGGTTGTATGATAATTGAGGCCCTATATTTAGTCCAACGGGACCAACCAACCACCCTAACTAGGTTAGTACTAGAATAAACAAGAAATCTATGATCTTGGTATAACTTTTAGAACCATTGGAGGTTGTATGAGTGCTCTGGGGCATCACAACTCGTGGATAGTGTGTCGTGGGAAAATCTTCCTCTACCCCTAGTGTGGTCCAATATGGGTGTATCATTTTACACTTACAACATATTTTCCATGATGCCAATCCCACCTAAGTTGTCTCCTAACTACCTGACCATATTTGGCCCATGCCTGATGGGCATCCATGCTACTCCTATAGAAAGAAGATTCTCCTAATAAAGAGGTCCTCATAATGTAGAGCTAGTTGGTAACTCGAGCCATTTCTCCTAATAAAGAGGCCCTCATAATGTAGAGCTAGTTGTTTGGTAACTCGAGCCATTGATTTCCACCCCCTTTCCTTCCCTTTCAAATTCACTGATGGGCATCCATGCTACTCCTATAGAAAGAAGATTCTCAGGAATGCGCACGTGCACACGCACACAGTGGAGAAGCTCAAAGGGGCACACAATGAGATGATAGATAGATAATGAATGTGTACTGTACAAAGATGATAAGTATACCCCAAGATGGGTGTATACTAGCACAGGGGAAAAAACCTCTTAAAGAGGGAAAAAGGATCCCGACTGTCCCATCACTACTAATATGGCTACAAATTCTCCTTGGGAGTCATGATGTGAATAAGGGGTGAGATGGCACTAAAAGTACAGAGATGTGCCAAGATATTTGGTTTGTGAGAGGGAGCCCAAACTAATCCCCAAAGGGAAGTAAGTTCAAAGCTTTGCAAAAAGCTTCAAACTTCTCTCGTGAGAGAGCCTTCGTGAATAAATCTGCCATGTTGTCCTGTGTTTGCACATAAGCCAAGCTGATTTCCTCTGCGGAGCATCTCTCCCTGACATAATGATAATGCACCTCAATGTGCCTTGTGCGAGCATGAAAACTAGATTCCTTGCAACTGCCATAGCACTAGTAGTGGTTAAGGACTCACTAATACCCAAATCAATAAGGTGTCTAAGCCAAACATATTCAACTGTAGCTATAAATGTTGTCCCATACTCAACTGCATAGGTAAAAGTGGCCATAGTGGGTTGCTTCTTGCTGAGCCATGATATGTATGAATCACCAAGGCGAAAGTAAAAACCACTCGTGGACACTCGTGCGTCATAACATCTAGCCGAGTCTGAGTCTGTAATGCATGTAACTATGATTTACTCCCCTAGGGATAAAACAACCCAAAACGCTTAGTGCCCTTTAGGTAATGGAACACCCGTTTGATAGACTACTAGTGCTTTGTGCCTAGGCTATGCATAAATTTTGTCACCCCATACTGAATATCAAGTTTGGTGTTACATAAGAAGATAAGGCATTTAACAACTTGATACAGGCCAACATCAAAAGGGTCACCTGCATCTTCGAGACTAAGTCGCAAAACAGGTTCCATAGGTGTAGCAGCAGGTTTACAGTCTCCAAGATTGAGCCTTTTCAACAATGCCTCTATGTATAACAATGCCATCATTACGCTGCGGAAGTCAATGCCCAACTAATAGTGCAACGGGCCAAGATATGACATTTCAAAAGACCTCTGTAAATCAGCTAATAAAAGCTGAAATATGATAGCATCATTAGGGTGTGTGAGCAGCATGCCATCAACGTACAGCACGATGACCAATAGTTCATCTCCAGTCTTCTTAATGTAGAGGGTATTGTCAGTAGGACTATTGAAAAAACCTTGTGCAACCAAGTATGCATGTATTGTCTCATACCATACTCTAGGAGCCTACTTAAGACCATACCAAGCCTTTTTTAGTCTGCATACTTTTGATTCCTGACTTTTCTGAAGAAAACCATGAGGCTAAGATACATAGACCTCCTCATGCAAATCTCCAACCAAAAAAATAGTTTTGATGTCCAATTGATGTACATTCCAACCTTTATATGATGTAAATGCAATGATACTCCATGGTAGTCATACAACATGTGGGTGCAAAGGTCTCACCATAGTCAATGCCTTTTTCCTATGTGTAACCCTTTGCAACAAGCCTTGCTTTGTATTGCTCAACACTACCGTTAGCTTTACATTTAAGCTTGTAAACCCATTTTGTGCCAATGGTCTTCTTGCCCCCATGAGGAAAATCAAACAAGTCCCAAGTACCATTTTTGAGTAAAGCATCATATTTAGATTGCACAAGATGCATCCAGTGTTCTGATTCCTTTGCTTCATCAAAGGAGACATGTTTCTCTTTATCACATAAACTCACATTAAGAACATGACATGTGTCAACAACATGAGATGCATGATGAGAACTTGCACGTGTTTTGCTAGGCAAAGGAGTAGCCAATTTGATGTCATGTAGTGTTTGCACCAACCATTTCGGTATACTTTTTGACTCCTCAATTTTCCTTCTTTCCTCATCAACTACATCATCCACATTTTCTTTATCAATAGGCTGATCTGTGGGCTAAAAAACATGCTGATTTGTAACTTGTGTGGGCTAATTTTCAGCATTCCCTTGAGTGCCCAAATGCTCTACATCAATGTGTCCTACATTGAACAATGGAAGGAGAGTGTCGAATATGTCCTGAACATACATTTTGCTGTTTTTTTACACAAAAGCAAGGGGTGAATTTCATTTTCCACAAATACAACATCTCTACTCATAAGAATCCGCTTGGTGGCAGGATGATAGAGACGGTAAGCTTTACTTTCCCATAAAAATACTTTTAACAACCTTATCTCGTCAAGCTTGTTGCTGTGAATTTGGTCAGGAAAAAGTACATAAGCAAGACAATAAAAAATACGTAAGTGAGCCATAGAGGGCTTTCTACCATTCCAAGCTTCAAAAGGCATAATTGTATGCAAAGCCTTTGTAGGACACCTGGTCAAAACATATGTTGCACACATGACTGCTTCTAGCCAGAAACCATGACGTAACTTCTAACTTTTGACTATACAATGTGCCATCTCCATGAGAGACCTATTTTACATTCAGCTACACCATCTTGCTAAGCTATATAAAGCACAATACATTGGTGTTTTATCCCTTGAGCAGCCATGTATGCATGAAACTCCTTAGACATATACTTTCCCCCTCGATCAATATGCAGGATACCAATCTTACATGTAGAAACATTTTCAATCGTAGTAACAAAGTGCTTAAAGCACATAAAAACCTCTTATTTCTATTTCAATGGATTGGTATGTTTGGAATAATCATCAATGAGTGTGATAAAATAGAGGTAGCCCCCAATAGATGGTGTCCTCACATAGGACCACATATATCACTATATATCACTATTTCAATGAGTGTGACAAAATAGAGGTAGCCCCCCATAGATGGTGTCCTCATATAGGATCACATATATCACTATGTGTATAAGCTATAATTTTTGGACAACTCTAATTGAGCTATCTTTAGGAAATGATGCCCATTGCATTTTTTCAAGAATATAGCTCTCACAAACATGTTTGATAGGGGATTTAAGATGTGGCAACTCATACACCATGTCATGTTTATGCAAATGCAGCAAATTGTCAATGTTCAAGTGACCAAAGCGTGCATTCCAACTTAGCATCACCCATTGCCTTTGTGGTAGAAACTATACATACATCATGCTTTTGTCTTTCATATGCATCTAGCATGTATAGGCCATGAGACAAGGTACCAGAAGTAACAATTGTATTGCCATCATTGTGATCATGAACAATACATTTGTCATCCACAAAGTGAACCACTCAGCCAGCCTTTGTAATGGGCAGAGATAGATAACAAGTTCTTCTTGATCCTTGGTATACATAATACATTTGAGAGCATGATTGTTTGTGCGCTTTTGCCGCACAGGTCGTAGCTGGGGACTTGCCGGACACCGTATGCGAGCCATGAATGGCTGCAAGCATACAACCAGGGAAGGAAGCTCAAACAGAATGCCAAAGGGTGTGTCACTCACCGCTCAACCGCCGCCTTGAAGGATTCCCGCGTCGTAGCCGTGAAGGAGGAGCCGCCGTCGCCGCTCTACCGCCTCTCCGCCGTCGTCGTGCCGCTACACAGTGCTCGATCGCTCTCTCACTCTCTCTCTCTCTCTCACACAAACGCAGGAGAAGGAAACCAAAGAGATAAGGCAAGAGCACTCTTGTATTCACAGCACATGAGAATAAGGATTTTAGGGTTACATTTGAATCTTATAGGTGACTTGGCCGTTCACACTTGGGCGCCCATACATGGCCGGTCGACCCTAACCCTTATCCTACTGATATCCAAGGTGCGCCTCTCATCGGCGATCACCCAATCCCTTTATCCTTAACATATAGTGCCGACAAGCCCGGCCCATGACTCAGAATATTTAAATTAATGAAGTGAAATATAGTACGACTCAATGTTCGCCATGGGTTAACATGCCCCCCTTCCTGATGTAGATTCCGTCCTCGGAAGCTATGGCATTAGGAGAATGTTGAGGTCTATGGGGGCCCTTTAAGCTGCCATATTATGTTTTTAAGTACTTTTGCTTAAGAACTCTAAGCATACTTTGACTAGGCCTGACAAGGGGATCTTTATGCAATCATTATTTGAATTTCTATTTTTTCAAATATATATTTGCTTGAGCTAAAATGGGGGTAACTTTTTGGTTTCCCCAAATTCAAAATGGCTGGAAAGCCTTCCCTCCTCTCTTCCCTCCACGTTTAGGTCCCCCCCCACTTTCTCTCTCTACATTCTCTCTCTAAGACGCCCTCGTTTCTCTACCACTCTCTCTCTTCCCCTTTCTCACATTTGGGTGTGCCATGGCTCTGCATCTCGGATTAGTAAGCTTCCATAACCTCTGAACTTCCAAATGCAGATATCTCACACTCTCTCATCCTCCATGCCTCATCTTTTTATCATTTTCTGCTCTCTCTCTCTCTCTCTCTCTCTCTCTCTCTCTCTCTCTCTCTCTCTCATGTCTTTCCCCCATTGAAGTGCAGAAAATCCCTCTGTCAACCTCCATAGCTTCAAAGCTTACCATTTTCCATTCTTGCATTGTTTACCATACATATCCCCTACTTCTGTCTGCAATCTACATCTCTCTCTCTCTCTCTACTGCATTATGCTGCAAAACCTCAATCTACCATTTTCTATGCCTCTTGCCATCTTCCTTGTCCTTTCTCCTATTACCTAATCAGAAGATCTATGACCTTCTAATATTTTTTACAGCAAAACTTCATTGCACTCTCCTCAGAATACCCTATCCTCACTCTTGCATTGTGTTCTACAAGAAGCTCTTTTCAGCATTGCCTAACCCTAAAGAAAATGCCACTTGAAGATATATCTAACAGAGCACCAAAGTTCAGGTTACATGTAGATTTGGCTGCTGAGTATGCTACAATCCGCAGCACAAAATCAAGTGGTGTGACCGATGTGCCATTGGGTACTCTTCGATCACAAGGGCGAAAATGTATTGACCTCTGGACGAATGGATTCATATACCCTATTGACCCGCTCACCAATGCTCCAGCTCATTTTGTTAATATCACTACATTTCTTAGTTATGTAGGTGATGGAGCTAATGGTCTATTTGGCTATTGTAGGAGGCTTTCTTTTGTTGCAGCTCAGGAATCGCATTCAAGACTGCATTTCCGAGGCTTATGGCTTGAGTTGCAGAAGCAACACAAGAAGGACATTGATAGGCTTGAAGAAGTGGTGAACAACTTGAAAACTCAGAATCAGGAGCTCCAGCAGAACAACTTTTTGCTTAAGCAGGCCTTTGATACTGAACGGGACAAGGTGAATGCAGCCAAACAGGATGCACGAAACAAGCAACGACATCTTGCAAGCCTGAAGAAGCTTCCAGTAGGCTTTCGACAATGGAAAAGAAAGCGTCAGTCCCTAGAAACCTTGGCAATCCTAAGTGGAGCAAGAAAACGTCGTGTACGAGCAACAAGGTAACTTCTATTCTTGCCATTGTTTTGCAGGCCTTTCTGTTTTGTGAAACATATTGATGTTATTTTGTATTTATGTTCCATGTAGAGATATTGCTGGGGATATGATGGGATATGAAGGTGGTGGTGCTGAGGAATGTAGAGCAGGCATATTGAAACATGTTGTTAAGTTATCAGACATATATAAGCTGCTAGAAGATCCCACATGCAAAATATCTAAGCAAATCCGAAACAGAATTTCTGGAGAGCTGCAAAATATGGTAAGCCCCATACAGATTATGGATGCATGTGATAGTGCTGGTGTCAGTAGGAAGGGATATGAGCCATCTACAGGGTGTTTACACTAGGTCATCGTGCTAAAGGTTTTCTTCGACCCATGCTACCAACTCCATACAGTGTAACCATGGCAAGAAAAAGTGCAAACTCAGAAATTGCGACCATGTTAGGTGGCTACCGTCATGTGGAGGATGCTCTGCCTGTATGTACTACAAAGGTATTTGAATACAACAAGTACAACAATGTCTTTATTGATTTAAGGACCCTTCAAAGAGCTATGATTTCTTATTATGGTCTAAGCATTGAGGAGTGCCAAGGTCAGGCTGTGTTTGTGTTAAAGCTTGATGAGTGTCAAATTGTAAAAGGACGAAAATTAGAAAGAGTCAGCCTAACACTTATGAACAGGGCTATCAAAGGAAATATGGAACAGGATGATAATCTTCTTGACTGTAGTGCACAAGCCTCAAATTCCAACAAGGGAAGTCAATCTCAGGGAAAAGATTACTATGGAGTGCAATCAGAAAAGAATATATGGTGGTTGGCAGCATTTGAGCTTCCACAGGAGACGAATGATACATTGCGATGGTACCTTACCCGAACAGGCATCCCAAATGTCATATCATTGCAATCAAAAGGAGAAACTTTGCATGTGGAAGATGTAGGAACATTTACAGTTGAGTGGCACATGGCAGGTGATTTAAAGACATTGAAGTGTATGCTGGGATGCAAGCTAGGAGCAAATACTTTTTTTCCATGTATTTATTGCTGCCATTCAAAATCAGAGTATATTGATCGCGGCAAAGCTTCAGGCAAGGTTGCAGCCACCAAGACGACCAAATCTCATGCAAAGGGCAAGAAAAATGTACAACCAACTTCAATGAGTGCAACGCAAAACAAAGATCCAAAGAAACCTATGCAGTGGGTTAATGGCATCATGAATTGTAATACCAATTGTCCGCCTAATCGTGATCAAGAAGATATCTCATGGAGCCCTATATTAGAGATTCCACTTTCCCGTGTTCATATTTGCACGCTTCATGCTAGGTTACGCATAATGGACAAATTACTGAAGTTACATATCAATTATGCATGGAATATGGAGCCTGAACATCTTCGCAACGAATGCATCAGTAAGCTGGAAGATGTCCTTTCAAGTGTGGGGCTTCATGGTGGTGCTGTAAAGTTGACTAAGGATACTAAAAAGTCAGGACCGGGTCAGGATAATCCAAACAAAATATGCATGGGTGGGTCCAAAGCAAGACACCTTCTCTCAAATTACGAGGGGTACAATAGTCACACAAAATATGAATTATGGAAGGCCATTTGTGAATGCACCACTTATCGTGGGAATAATGCAGAGCTTGGTCTCAAGCGGGCAAGGCTGTGGGAGTCACTTGACAAAATGATTCAATTGCTAGAAAAGGCTCCACTTGTTGCTGAGGAGATTGCAAACTTGAAGACTGCAATACATACATTTACTCAGCAAATGGTTGATGCATGGGGAGAAACACATATCACCCACTATATGGTATTTACCTTTCTATCTATTTACTGATATTAATCGCCAAATAGTAAAATTCTGATATGATCTTTGTTGCAGTACATTATATTTGCCCACGCACAGTTTTTTCTCGACGAATATGGTCCAATGGCAATTTGGAGCACCCAAGGAATGGAGCGCTCTCATTATCAAGCTAAGGCAGCATACTTTAAGAACACGCGACATGGTGGAGGTGGTAAGGAAAAAAGTAATGCCTTGCATGAGATGTTTAATTGGTTTTATCGCAGTTTGGGAGGTCGACGCCGACAGAAACCAAAAGGGCAGGTGTCATTACTACGAAGGGTTGTAAAAAATGTCAATCTGCAACGAGCAATTGCATGGCAAGCATCAAGTGCCGTGCATGGGATGCGTGAGTGGTTCGCTGCGCGGAGGCGTATGGGTCGAAAATGGGTTCCATATTAGAAAATTGTAACCTTTTTTAAGTTAGAGCTTTTTTTATTAATGTCGAGATTTTTTTTATTAATAAGTTTTTTTTCAAAAACTATATAAACCTGTGAAAGTGAGTTTTAAAATTACATTTTCACGTTCATTCACTCGTGTAAGTCAATGGATGGCTAGAACTAAGCACACTGCACGCAAAACTGAGAACCCAAACGTACCGTCTGGTGCACACAACTTAATACACGCAGTAGCCGCGGCACAGGTATTTCAACAAGTGCAAAAACGTATCAAAAAGAAGCATACAAGCATGGACAGAGAGGTAGAGACCCGACAGGAAGATGTACAGCCGGATGTGTTCTCAGGACTGGACAATATTGAGGATGTCTCCAAGCAGCCTGGAGACACCGGCTCATTTAGAGCCATGCGTACACCATTCCCCCGACCTCTCTCAGAGGCTGAGCAGCAGGAGCGTGTGCTGGAAGAGCAACAACGCCAGATTGATGAGGAGGAGCATAGAAGAAGAGAGCAACAGCAAGCCCTATTCCCTCAGCAGCTACAAGAGGAGCTAAGGGTCGCATTTGAGGAAGACCAGGAAGCACTTCTGTGTATTGAGCAAGAGCAGTTTCAACAGGCTGCTGACTTCTATGAAGCAGAGGAAATAAGCCATCGTGAAGAGCTGGATAGGCTCTTAGCACAAACACTACATGAGGAACTTGAGAGGCGTCAGCCCCTGTCTCCACCTAAAAAACAAAGAATAAAGATTCGTGTCAAGAGAAAGAAGGAACGTGCAAACAGGCAGCAAGAGGTGGAGATGGAAGAGGAGGATCGACGACAAGTAAAGGAGCAAAGGGAGAGGGAAAGACTGGAGCAGGAGGAGCAAAGGGAGAGGGAAAGACTGGAGCAGGAGGTGCAAAGGGAGAGGGAAAGACGGGAACAAAGAATTCAAGAAGCACGCAGATTAAAACAAGAACAAGAAAAGAAGAAGGCAGAAGCAAGTAAGAGAAGACTAAATCTAGATCCAGCCGAGCAAGAAAGGCGAAAAAAATTTAGAAATGATAGACAGCCATGGGAAGAGAGGTCGCATCCACCACCACCCCCTGTAGCCAACAAGAAGAGAAGATGGAAACCAGGGACCGTGGCTCTGCGAGAAATCAGAAAGTACCAAAAGAGCACAGACCCCATCATGGCGAAGGCCCCCTTTGCAAGAGTTGTAAAAGAAGTCATCGACAAGTACAGTGACAGGGTCACTCGGGTACAGAGTACGGCACTGGAGGCCCTCCAAGAGGCGTCAGAAACAATTTTGGTCTCTCTGTTTCAAGATTCGGTGCTGTGCCATGCTCACGCCAAAAGGGTGACCCTAAAGCCTGTTGACATGGCACTTGCACTACGTTTACGTCAAGATAAAGCGCTCCATAAGGAAGGCTTTATAGGATAGGATTAAGCTTTTAGGTGGCGGCCTTTGTGCCTTTTGTAATCTCGACATTGTAATATATTTTTTTGAATCTATAAGATATTGTCAATGACTCGTTAACCAACGTATTCATTTGTTTCAACTGTTATAAAAGCAGACATTTCATTTCTTGTACTGTTGTTTGAATGAGAGAAACTGTTGATCATGTATTAAGAGCCTTAGTTAAACAGGAACAAAATTTATATTACTGATAAGGTGATTGTGAAACATTATCTTGTTATACGTGGCATTGTTGTTGGCATTGAACAGAGGATCCTTACATAGTGCAGAAACAAAATTATATTGAATTTATTTTCGGTCCGAAAAAAAGGCTTAAAGCTCAATAAGGCCTTAGAAAAGCTCAGGGACAAAAAAAAAAAGTTATTTGGGGCTCAAAATCACATGGTGAAGTCTGGCATTAGATAGAACATTTTTTAAAAAAGCAACAGTTTTCTTTTTTTTTATGGTTCTAGGCAGAGTAATCATCAAAATAAAGTGCACACAATGCATTTTTGTGTGAAAAAATGATCAAAAAAAGGGCTGTGCGCTACGGCGCGAATTTAAGCCTGGCCTGCAATTTGAAAGGCTGAAATTTGCGCCGTAACGCACAGCCCTTTTTTTTTAATTTTTTGACTCTATCCAGCATTATGTGCACTTTTTTGATGAAAAATATGCTTACAAATATCAAAAAACATAAAAAATTCTGATTTTTTAAAAAATGTTCAGATTTTGTACTGCCAGATTTCAGCTTGATGTTAAGTGACATTCAAAGAACAAATATTTGATCATTGTCAATGAAATTTCCTACACATTCACATGCCTGCCAAAAGTTTAGAGGGCACAGTGCTGACACAACAAATAAACAAGAGAAATGGTTCAGACTTCTTAGAAACATTACAATTAAAAAAGTATACATTTTGTATTGATTTCGTAGAAAGAAAATTACAAGTTCCTGAGAAGATTTCTGAGAGCTTCTTTAGCTTCATCACTCTGTGTGGTTTTCTCACCTAGGCTATTAGCTATAATAATAGGATTGGTTACACCTTTGGAGATTGAAGTGGCACAGTGGCTTAGCACGTGGCCGGTGTAGTTGCCTGCAAATGTGTACATGGCTGCCTCCCTGCTAATAAGTATACATTTGTTTGCATTATTTGCTAGCCCATCTTCGGTGAGAACCCCACTTAGAGCTTTACACTTGATGAGCTCTGCTTGTGCCTCCTCAGAGTACTCTAAATGGATTACTCGAATAAATGATGGAGAGAGGCTAGGAAGGTAATGAATCAGGGAGGTGTCTCGTCCATCGGATTGCACACGAACTCCACCTCCACGTGCAGCAAACTTGTCAAAAATATAAGCTTTCTACAAGATAAAAAAATCAGGTGTTAGTAATAACTCACTTATAAATATGAAGGCACAACTTTGATTTAAACCCACCTCAATGTCATCATCACATTGGCTAATGCGTGGGTTGCATATGTCTATACTGCTTCCACGCTGCTCAACTGATGTATCTACATGCAAGCGCTTATGTGGTTGAAATGCTTCTTGAGGGACACTTTCATACTCTGCTGCTACATTTTCTATAGCAACAAGAGCATTGGAAACAGTTTCCTCAATTGTACGTTCTGTATCATAACCTTGGAATGCTAGCGCTTTGGTAAGATCATGGTCATCAAAATCAATCTGTACACCTGCAGTCTGTTGCTCAAGTGTGTCTTCTTTGCAGAAACCAGACCCAATTGCTAATATGCTTAAGGCCTCATCCTCCCTTAACCCCAAGGATTTACAAATGTCATCAAGGAAAAGAAATTCCTTGTTATCCATGATGATGGGATTCAAAGTGGTTACATCCAACTCAGGGATCTCTTCCACAATTTCATCCCCTTCGAGGTCACGATGAGGCTCTTCATCCTCAGTTGACCCTTGTTGGAGAAGCACCAAGGCCATGGACGCTTCAGCTTCTTCTGAGAAAACCTCTTCCACCTCGCCTTTGGATTCCTTCACAAGAGCTACTTCCTTTTTCACTGCCTTTCCCTTCTTTTTTTCTGTATCCCTGGCTTCTTGCAGAAACAGTGCTAACGTCATATCCCATGAAAGGAAGGTGGTGCCTACATTACCAACCTGCAATTCATAAACGGTGTCATCATCTTCAACCCTATAATTGCTAGATGTAAGCCCTTTCAAAAATCGGTTGAGCCTGAATCGGAACGACTTGTCACCATGGTACAGATGCCTGATTAAGTCCACTGGAACCCATTTAGTGGTGGATTCAGGCAATTGCACGACATATTGTGCCACTACATCATTCATGTACTGGACCTGCTCTTGAAAAGCCTCTGCATGAAGGTCTATAGTTTTTTGCATATCGATCACCCCCTCAAAAATGGCGATGTTCTCACCTGCACCTGTTGAGAGCCCAATTTTCTCAAGTTTTGCGCGTAGCGAGTTAGAGCTTGAAGCCATGGCGGGATATTGAAGGGAAATAGAAACTGCAAGATCTTAAGAATGAAATGAGCTTTATAGAGCAAAACCTATTCTTATAAAGCATTCCACTATAAAGTTTAATAAATTTATAGAACATACTTAAAAATTTTAAAATTAACAAAATTAAAATCCAAATTGCAGTGAAATACAGAGGACATTGGGACTATGGTGCAATCAATAATTTTGTATTCAGAAGTACACCGCTACAAATTATCGCCCAAAATCACTCAAAATGTTACCTAAGTCTGCAACTTAACAGTCTTTCAAGCTAAGGACCCTAGGGGGCTCCAATGACACACAGAGTGTATGTTTCTCTGACCTTTGACGCATGGGTCGATTAGAAACAACAAACTTGAATTGGTTCCTTACATTAAAGGACATGACAATACGATCTCTCAACTGAGCAAAATTCCAATCATCATTAACTACCACTGTATGCTCCTCTCCTGGGTGAACTTCAATATGAAGTTCTACCTCCTCCCTAGCATAGAGATCAGAGTCCAAAGCCTCCCATTCACCATGCGAGCATTTCCACCTTCTAATAGGGTACACCATAGTTAGATTTTGCTTGCCTATCTGATACCTGCATCTTACCATTGACATTACCGCTGAGCACTTTATTACATCGCCCTTATGTTCTGCCACCTTGGTGGTCCAATCGCCTTTTAGAAATGTATCTAGAGCTTCAAAGGCCCCATCTTTGCTTATCCACATTGTTGGGGTGCGATGGAACTTGCCTGCTTTGAAAATAGCAATAAACACATGTAAAGGCATGAAAAGAGATACACTTATCCTGTGGGATCCATATGCAGCCTTTAGGCTTGACTGAATGTCATGGAAAATCCTGCGCTGAAAGCTCTCCATTGTAGTGGGGTCTGGAATGGGCCATTCCGGGCTATTTAGTGCAGGAGGAGAAATTGGCTCAAGTGCTCCAAACCTTCCCCTCTGTGGCACAACATATGTTGCAGCAATGAAAAATACTCCTCTATTTGCAAGTTCGGAACTTGTTTCCCCAGCATACATAAGCCTACCTAGATCAACATGACATGCTTCGAAGGTCCCTGTAAAACATTCTAGAGGCTGCCATTCCACACATGTTGAAGGGAAAACATCTGCATACAATAGAATACATTGGAGTTCTTGATATTCACATAGTCTTCATGCAAGCATTTCTCCAAAGCAAAGAAACATTAAACAAGGACTGAAACTTACAGTTAGTTGGGAACCGTGGTGAGTTCTCATCTTCAAGATGTATTTGGCTTGAGGTGTAAACATGTTGCACCTTTGCAAGCCGCTTTCCATCCTTGTTGCAAACTTTGAATTCTAAGATCCTTCCTTTCCAGTGATGGCTTGTGGAAGCCATGTGCCTTCGAGGAACCTTGTGTGCACCCCTCACACTGGGCTGCATTGTTATCCAATAACCTTCATCATCCTGTACTGTGGAAATAGCCATGGACTCGATAGTGGATGATGGCCTGCGTACACACTGAAGAGCCATAGATGGCCCAAATGAAAAGAAAGTGAATGTTAAGAATATGGCAAAAAAGCAAATACCTGCTCAGAGACAGAGAGAGAGAGAGAGAGCTAGCTAAAGCTTCAAAGAAGTTTGCTGCAAATCCATACACACACACACACACACACACATGCACACACACATAGAAAGCTAAACCTTCAAAAGAAAGCAAATGAGAGATTGCATTAGGTGCCTGCATGCAGAGAGAGAGAGAGAGAGAGAGAGAGAGAGAGAGAGTCTGATAACAGAGCTTCCTCTAGAGAGAGAGAGAAGGGCTGATAACAGAGCTTCCTCTGAGTAGCTGGTAGCAAAGAGCTTTCCTCAAAAGAAAGCTAATGAGAGATTGCATTAGGTGCCTGCTTGCACAGAGAGAGAGAGAGAGACCTAGAGATAGAGTCTGATAACAAAGCTTCCTCTAGAGAGAGAAAGAGGCTGATAACAGAGCTTTCTCTGAGTAGGTGGTAGCAAAGAGCTTTCCTCAAGTTGGGGATGAAGATAGGGCTGCAAGTGAGGGTGTAGTGAGTGGTAGATGGGGAAAGTGGGTTAGTCTAAAAGGGAGGAGAGAGAAACACGCCCCTACTTTTGGAGGGAAGAGGGAAGTTAGGGGGGGGTAACTTTTTGAAACTTTTCCTTTAAAAAAATATTTAAAAAAAAGATATTGAAGATTTTCTTTGCTGGCAGATCTGAAAAAGGTAAGATTCCACCTTTGACCACAAGATTTAGGGTCTTAATCAACCCAACGTTTTTGTACACATGTATTTTTCCTATTGGCCTTCACACTAATCATCTCCTTAATCTCATGGCAGCTTAAAGGGCCCCCATAGACCTCAACCTTCCCCTAATGGGGCTGCAAGCATACAACCAGGGAAGGAAGCTCAAACAGAATGCCAAAGGGTGTGTCACTCACCGCTCAACCGCCGCCTTGAAGGATTCCCGCGTCGCAGCCGTGAAGGAGGAGCCGCCGTCGCCGCTCTACCGCCTCTCCGCCGCCGTCGTGCTGCTACACAGTGCTCGATCGCTCTCTCACTCTCTCTCTCTCTCTCTCTCTCACAAACGCAGGAGAAGGAAACCAAAGAGATAAGGCAAGAGCACTCTTGTATTCACAACACATGAGAATAAGGATTTTAGGGTTACATTTGACTCTTATAGGTGACTTGGCCGTTCACACTTGGGCGCCCATACATGGCCGGTCGACCCTAACCCTTATCCTACTGATATCCAAGGTGCGCCTCTCATCGGCGATCACCCAATCCCTTTATCCTTAACATATAGTGCCGACAAGCCCGGCCCATGACTCAGAATATTTAAATTAATGAAGTGAAATATAGTACGACTCAATGTTCGCCATGGGTTAACATGCCCCCCTTCCTGATGTAGATTCCGTCCTCGGAAGCTATGGTATGGTAAGCTCGATAGGGTTGTTGTGGTTGACCGTCTGCAAAACAGGGAAAAGAGTGAAAGTATGCTGGAATTCAAAAGATATAAAGTGTATAAATTCAAGCATGTTAGACCACAATGGATGTTGCTATGAGAACTTAGTTTAAGGGTCACATGAATGAGCTAGTGTAGCAAAGTAACAGAAGTTTAAAATTATTGAAAGTAAATCAAGAGTTAGCAAGGTGTCAAAGGTTAATCAAGGTTTATAACTGGCTTAAGTCAAGGAAATAACCAAGCTTAATAAATAAACAGATGACCATACTGTGTCTACTCTAAGAACAAGTAGTTACCACGAGCCTAGGGACACAAGAAACATCAGAGTTACAGGAGCCTTTTGCCTTTATTTTTTTTACACATGACAATTTTTATACACAATGGCGACCTTCCTAAGGCAAAACTAACATCGATCCTGGTACCATGTTTAACACAAGGCATTATCCAGGAATCTATTAGCTCACTTTAGGCAAGGCTACCCCCTACCAACCAAGGCATCGGTCTGGAGTAGAATACTCCTCGCCTACCAAGTATCAATAAGGCGATAGGCCAACATTAAAGCACATCATAGACTTGTATTGCCATTTATTGTAGGCTTTTTTTTTTTAAGTTTCTTTTGATCTTCGCTCCTGAACTAAAATGTGTTCTTACATCCTTTCGACAAGGGGTAAAAGCTATGTCCTAGAGGTCAACACACACACAGCCAGGTGTTCAAACATTAAGATGGTTTGACCCTAGACCTAAGACAATCGTATTCCAAGGTTAACTAAAGACGTCATGCTGCCTAGGAATATTTCCAATAACTTTTTAACCTGTACAATCAACTAACAAGCACTATACCTCGAGAGGCACATCAGTGTGAAAATTTCAAGACTCGTTTAAAGAATCTAAACTAGAAAAAACTTGAAAACACTAACCTACCTACCAGTCACCACACTACTACTGAGGATACGGTAAGAGGATGTTGTAGAGTCCTGGCTCTAGCCCTAAGGCTAAGCCTCTATCCGCATCATCCAAATAAATAAAATCAACCTCAGTAGTGCCATGAATTTCATCCGTCCATTCATCATTGTCAGATATTTCCTTTTCATTTTCCCATCCACATACACTCATCAAGAATGTAACCATGCGAGGATAGTCATCTTGTGGAAAAGGAAAGCATTGGGCTATCGGGGATATGTCCTCTACGGAGTAGGGGTCAGTCATGGTTAATAGGTGAATTAGCCATTCTAATTCCTCAACATTTTCCTCTCTGGCTAATACATCTATATGATCCCATTCAGTTTCAATTACAGGATAGCACATGTGATATCTGAGAAAGGTACAGATGATACCTCTCATCAAAGGCGGGAGTGGATGAAGTGTATGATGATCATGCATCTGCCATATCTGCAAACACAGATATAGCATCAGTAGGTTTGTGAGATAGGTCAATCTAGTTCTTGATTGTATACGGATATTTATCCTCTTTTTGTGCTCTTGCTCTTTTTACTATTTTTTGTTTTTCTTTTCTTTGTTTTGTTTTTTTTTTATATAATGTATGAAGCTATATATATACATCCCCTTGAATTTGGCAATTACATGGTCAGGGGAGAAGGTTAAGGAGGAAGCATTAGAATGTCGAGCGTGAGTACATGCTCCCCCTTTCCTTGGGTAGATCATATTATTTGCAATGATGTTGCAGCCTCTTGGAACCAATTTGTCCAGCGGGTCATAGGTTGTGATGTGGGCAGATAGCTTTTTATGACCCTTGTGGCCACATCCAATTGCAGAGATGGTAGTGTAGGCTCCCATTGACGAATGGAGGAAATGGTTTCCATCGATACTATTACAAGGGGAGACGTAGGCTCATCGGTTTTTTGTTGGGTGTTGACAAGAGTAGGTGTAGAGCATGTAGAAACTTCTATATGAGTGTGTGCCTGGCATGAGGAGCTAGAAGCTTCATGTGGCTCCCCCCTTCCTGAGCTAGGTGGTAATGATCGATATCGTTTGGGAATCCAAACTAACTCTGGAAGTGGTGCGGAGCACTCTGTTACCTTTCCCTTACCACGGTCTTGAATTGTCATTGGGGTGGCAACAATTGGTTTGCAAGGTTTTACAGGTGATGTAGAGGGATTCACCTTATGTTTAGGGACCCAAATCTGGTCATTCCCCTCGTAGTACCCTTGGGCTACTAATAATTTTTTAGGGATCCATCGCGATGTTACATTGCCCTTTCTCGGGTGGGTAGCTACTTTCCTTTTACGAGGCTTCTTGGTGGCTGAACGAGATTGAGCAGGGGAAGTAGCTGTTAACGAAGCTTTGGGGACCCATTTGTATGTACTCTTTGGCATAGTAAGCGAAGCTTTAGGGACCACCTTGCCTGTTTCCACTCTTGGCGTTGAAGCGTTAGAGGGGTGGCCAACAATCGAAGATGGTTTTGCCACAGGACTTTGTGATTTTTTGTTATCTAATATTTGAGTGGATGACTTAGGTGCGGGATTTTGAGCGGTCAGACCTAGTGTTGGTTCTTGCGTTGTGACTTGTCTAGTTGCCCAATCGATATTGCACTTGGTGGCCATCATCCATTTGCGCCCTAAGATTACAGTCCCTTCCATGGTTCCAGCAGGCATAACCAAAAAGCTTTGAATTATGGTTCCCTTGTCATAAGCAACCGGAGTGTGCAGAATTCCTGATATAGGGGTTTTTTTCTTGTTGATTCCTTGAACTTGGATAGAACTCTTGGATAAAGGTGGTTTTCCCAGTTGACACCACACACCATATGATAGCAAATTGTGTTGAGCTCCTGTATCCAATAATGCATTATACAGCACCTCCCCGTAAGGACTCTGTAACTCAATTGGGTATCTTAGAGGTGGGTCAGATTCCAGTGCATCCTCCTCTGCCTCCTCGAAAAATACTTGCGTAATTCCCAAGTTGGCTTCTCGTTGTCTCCTAGCACGCTGTTGACGTTCTTTGGCTTCGACTCTCGCTTGTATCTTTTTAAGCTCAGCTTGTTCTTTGGCTGCCTTCTTTTGATGGATTGCATGTAACTCCTCTTGGCTCAGGGGGTCATAGTATCTTTTGAATTTACTCCCATTAAGGAATCCAATGGTTTCAACTCCGTCGAGAGTCTCCACTCTGATGGTACCCTGCGGGGTAATTTCACATACTCTATACGGTCCCTTACCAGCATATTTGAGCTTCTTCTTTTCGTTACGCACTCCATACATCAGGACTTTATCCCCAACCTTGATGTCCTTGTCCTTTAGGTGTGGCGATCAAACCATTTTTTCCTTCTATCCTTCTCCACAAGGGCATTGTACACAGCCAATTGTCTTTCTTCGTTTAGCCGCTCAAGGATATACAGACGCTCTGCTAAGGGATTACCATCCCAACCCTCTTGAGTAGCAACACGAAGACTAGGAATGACAAATTTCCACGGCATGACTGCTTCTTGGCCATATACCATTTTGAATGGTGTGCAATTAATAGCCACTTTGTACGCAGTACGATAGGCCCATAAAGCTATCGTAAGCTTTAGATCCCAATCCGTTCGATGAGCTTCAACTGTCTTTGTCAAAACAGAGATTAAAGTCTTGTTGGTACTCTCAGCTTGGCCATTCGCTTGTGGATAGTAAGGAGTAGATTTATGATGGGATATCATGAAATTTGTTGTGAGCTCCTTAATCACTTCATTTATAAAATGCGTACCATTGTCGCTCACAAGTTCAAAAGGACAACCAAAGCGTGTGATTATATTTTCAAAGAGGAACTTGGCTGTTGTCCTCGCATCTGCCTTACGTGTCGCTTTCGCTTCAGCCCATTTGGTCATATAGTCAGTGGCTACAATAATATAGAGAGATTGTGTGTTTCGGGCCGCTGGGCTAATCGGACCTACAAAGTCTAAACCCCACTTTTCAAATGGTTGGTTTACTTTGATTGGATGTAGGGGCATCTGATCTTTCCGTTGGGGTTTCTTGTATCGTTGACATTCATCGCAACCCTTCACAAAGAGTGATGCATCTTGGAACATAGTGGGCCACCAATACCCTGATTGTAAGATCTTTCGCGCAGTTAAGTCTCCTGAGAAGTGACCACCGGCTACGCCCATATGTGCCTCTTGCAAGATGTATAGATACTCATCCTCTCGGGCACAACGCCTAAGAACGTCATCCTTTCCTTTTTTATAAAGAGTCCCGGCTATCAGGCAATAGGGTTCGCATTCTTTGATCAGCTTCCGAGCTAGATCTTTACGAAGCTCCTTGGGTGGAAAGCCATTAACCAAAAAGTTAACAATTTTCTCACTCCATTCAGGCATTGTCTCCACCATGAACAGGGAAGTGTCAGGTAAGTCATCATCAACCCCCGTAGGAGCCTCACCATTAGGTATGCGAGACAAATGATCAGCCATAACATGTTTCTTGCCAGGTCTCACAACAACCGTGAAATCAAACTCAAGGAGAATCAATAGCCATCGTGTGATTCTTCCTGTGGAGCATGGTTTGTTTACCAGATACAATAATGCTTGATGATCCATATAGAAAACAAACTTGGTGGCAAGGAGGTAATAACGAAATTTCCTTACTGCATATATCATTGCCAACCCTTCTCGCTCCGTAGTGGTGTAGTTCATCTCAGCATCGTTCAACTGGCGACTGGCAAAGCTAATGGGGTAGTCTAGCTTATGTTCTCCAGGTTGAGTTAACACACACCTAATAGCAAAGTTTGATGCATCAATATGCACATGGAAGAGTAAATCCCAGTTAGGCATTCTCAAGATTGGAGCACTCGCCAAGGCCTTCTTTAATAGCTCATAGGCACGGTCACATTCTTCGGTCCAAATAAACTCGATGAGAAGCTTATACAATGGTCGAGCTATCTCGGCGAAGAATAGAATAAACCTTCGATAATAACCAACGTGGCCCATAAAGCGTTGGACTCCCTTGTAGTTGGTGGGTGGGGGTAATTCCAGAATGACCTTGATTTTACTCTCGTCCGTGGAAATCCCATTTTTGGACACTATATGCCCTAAGATAACTCCGTGTTTAACCCAGAATTGGCATTTGAAAGGATTCAAGGAGATGCGATATAATCTACACCTTTCAAATATTTTTCGTAAACACATCAAGTGCTCGTCCCAAGAGGAATGAACACAAAGATCATCTAAGAAAGCTTCACAGAAGTCCCTTAGATATTCCTTAAAGGCCGTGTTTATCAATCGTTGGAATGTTGCAGGTGCATTGGTCAAGCCAAAAGCCATGACGCGAAAGGCAAACACTCCAAACTCCGTGATAAATGCTGTTTTAGCTTGGTCCTCGACTGCAATTGTGATCTGATTGTAACCCGAGTACCCATCTAAAAAGCTATATGCCTCCTTGCCTGCCACTCTTTCAAGCACATGTTCAGAATATGGCAAGGGGTAATGATCCCTTCTGGTGGCTGCATTAACCTTTTTGAGATCAACGCACACTCTAAGTTTCCCATTCTTCTTTGGTACGATGACTATCAGAGACACCCATTCTGAGTGCTCAATAGGGTATATGAATCCACATTTTACAAGCTTTTCAATTTCCTCTTGTACAATCTTTGCGTACTTAGGATTCATTGGGTAGGGACGTTGCTGGACTGGTTTAGCAGTGCTAATCATTGGAATCGTGTGTTGCACCACCGAGGGTGGAACACCCTTCATATCATGATATGTCCAAGCAAATATGTCCTTGAATTCTTTAAGAAGCTTCGTAAGTGCAGCTTCTTCCGCCTTGGTGAGGTCTTGAGCAATATAAACTGGTTTAGACTCCTCACCCGGATCTGCTAAGTCTATCTCCTTAACTACCGCAGGGCCATCGTAGACACCGCTACTCCCATTGGTAGGCGTTCGTTGGGCTTTTGTGTAGACCACTTTACGTTCCCCTGTGGTGAATGATTTGAAATGCTCGGGTGCGGGGTGTAAGTCTACTAGTTCTTGTTGTGCCAGGCTTTTTTCTTTCAATTCCGCTTCCTTTTGTTGCTGAGCCAACTCTTGGTTTTGCCGCCTTCTTGCAGTACGACTTAGTTTCGGCTTCTCTTTGATTTCTAATTGTGCGACGTCATGAGGTTGCGGAATACACCACATGACACTTTGGAGATATTGTCCCCAATTATTAGCTGAGCATCAATGGCTCCTACATAACTGAGCCATTCTGCAGAGTGGATCTTTCCTTGTTTATTGCAATGCGTACATTAGCTCGATAGCGTTGGCGCTTATGTCTCGTTTTCTTCTTACCAAGTTTTTGATTTTTGTTTCTATCAGATTCGGACTCACTTGGTCAATCTTCACTTTCGGATGAACTGCAGGAGGCCACTGTCCTAGGCCTTGAGCACCTTGCTTCCACATTTGGGTGAATATTTGATTCATTTTTCCCATCAAGCTTAGGGTCAGTTTCTTCTTGAGATTCATACTCAGAGTTGCATTGGTCAGAGTCTTCGCTACTTTCAGTGTCGGTGGAGTTTGCCACGTTCTCGCCATCAGGAGTCAAGTGCATAACACCTATCATGTTTATTGGCACTAACGGTGGCATATCTTGCCCCTCAGGTGTTACCCAACTTGTGCCTCTATTTCCCCATGTGTCTATGGTTGCCGCTAGGTGTACCCAATCCACGTTATCCGACTCAGTCATACCCGGTAGAACATCCATATAAGGAGAATCTTTTCCATCATCAGTCTCTTTTTTGCATGTATAGCAATAGTGAACAGTGGTATCCGATCGATTATCAATGATAACCTTGCTTCCTAAGGGATGCGCACGACCATTCTCAAGATAACCTCGAATGACAGAGTCCTGGAATTGTAGATAGACATGGTTTTTCGACCAGTCATGCACCATTTGTGCTTCCCTCATGAAAGGACGTCCTAAGATCATTTGATATGACATAGGATGCTTGGAGAAATCCATTACAATGAAGGTATGTCGTACCTTGTATCCCAGAACCTTGATCTTAAGGTCCCTTAACATTCCAATAGGTTTAGCAATAGTTCCATTTGCCATCTTAACCACTATGTTTGTGACTTCGAGGTGAGGTCTCCCCATGGATTCCCAACAGTTTTTAGTCACAATGCTCACTCCAGCACCACCATCAAGGATTCCCTTTAGAGTTAATCCCTTGGTAGTAATGGGGAGGGTTGCATTAGATTCGTCCCTTCAAAGTACTGTCCCAACTTGTTAACAGGTATTTCAACGACCGAGTTTTCATCTAGGTTGGGTTGTAGATCCCAATGCTCCCCTTCATCTTGAAGTGTGTCGGGTCTATCCATATTTGCAAATTGTGGTAGCCCCGCCTTTAGTTCTCCATTGAGAAATGCCCGAAGAGCTAAGAATAGCTCAGGATCTCCGTATAATTTGGATATGATCGTGGTTCTGATTTCAGAGGACATGAAATCCATTAGCTTAGACACATTTAACGGTACTTTTCGAGACATCGCCCCTTGACTAGGGATTGGTGAAGATGGAATCACTTCCTCCTCGATGGGGTCAGGCATTCCCTCACTAAACATTCGTTCAAGCAAAAAGGGTGTTTGCCCACTTCCTGATGTCCTATCCTCACTTTCTTCCCGAATGATACTAGGTATCGCTAACGGTTTATGGTTCCTGTGAGGTTGAACTTGCGTAGGAAACACTGTGTCTAGAATTTTGATTTTTCTCGTGTTTGGCTCCAGTTCTCTTTGTGTTTCTTCCACCAAACCCCTTAAGTGTTGCACTTGTTCAATCTCCTCAACTGGATTTGGGTAAGTTCCAATCTTTTTCTTGAGGGTTTTTGGCCCACGTGGCTTGTCTTGGGGAGTCTCACTCAGGTTGGGTGGACGAGAGGGCATTAACTGACTTGGTTGTGGGGCCGAGGAAGTTTCCTTCTGTTTCCCCTTATTTATGTACTCGCTTGATTCTCCGTCATTGAGCTCCCGAGTGGGTTCCTCCCTTAAGGTAGTGGCTTTGGTCCCCATGGTTTCTATTGAATCGGAATCATCTTCAGGATCATTCATATACACGGGGTCGTCTCCCGTCCCTATGTTAGTCTTTGAACTGGGCTTGGAGCTCGTGGCATTAAGCGATCTCTTTCACCGTGTTTTCTTTTTCTTTGCCTGAGCGATTGATGCAGTATCCCTCTCTTCAAGAATGTAGTTTTGATTTTGAAGCATTGACCGAGTAACTACATTCACGGGTACAATGGGTGTGGTTCCTCGTGCTTGGTTGGTGACCTCAACCAAATTCAATGGCGTAATCTTGGGTGCATTAGGATTATGTGGACATTGAGCGATCAAATGATCTATGCCACAACGATTACATGTAAGTACCGGCATTCCCGATGTGCTCCCTTGATTTGGTTGCATTTGAGTAGCAATCTTCTGTAGCCTATTAGGGCACTCCGCTACACGATGCGGTCCACCACACTCATAGCATTGAAGAGGTGGTCTCCTCGCCAAGGTATTAAGGTTTTGCCCTCTTGTGGCGAGAGCAGCCACTTGATATACAGGCTTAACTTGCCCGAAATGATCCTCCATGTAGTACTGGGGAATCATCTCAAACGTATCAATCCCGTATGGAGCAGTGGGGTCTATCTCCTCTTCATAATCCCCACATGCACTATGTGACTCACAACCCATCTGGTTTATAGGGGTAATCCTTGGATGTGGAGGTTGTGATCCTAGCACTGGCGGTGGTAACGGCACAGACTGGACTACATTCGGATTCCTTGGAACTATGTGCTGTGACGGTTGCTCGACAGGTTGTGCAGGCATTAGCGCGGGTACTTGTTGACCAGGCTAGTGGTGCCTGATTTGCCAACATTCGCTTAAGTACTAGGCAATCCTTAGATTGATGGCCGTACTTACCACATGCATTGCAATTCCCATTGAATTTGACTCTGAATGTGGGACATTCACTCGTGCTATGTGGTCCTAAGCACACCAAACACCATTGTTGCTCTCTCCTTGGGTACATATGGCTATTCTGAGGAGCTCGATTACCCCTAAAGTATTCTTGGAGAGCCTTAGTAAGGTCGGTCACAGACATTTCAGATATCTTGGCCTCCTTGGCAATAGGTTTTACCGTCATTGGCTCGTGCCCAGATACTTGCGAACTAACGGATTTTGTTTCTGAAGACACCTTTTTACCTGCAATCATCAAGTTGTCTTCTAACTGGATTGCATTGGCCGTGACTGCTTCCCACGTTGTAAGACCTCTAATGACTAGGCCATTGTGGCGCAATCCTCGGATGAATCTATCGAGGAGTTGGTTGTTATTGAAGCGTTCATCAGGAGTGCAGCGAGAATTTAGATGCTTCAATCGACTTATAAAGTCTCTCACTGACTCCCCTTCCTCGCGTTCAGCTTTTTGAAGTTGAGATGCTACCCCCCAAAGCACACCCTCGCGTATGTATTCTTTCAAGAACAATCTCTTGAGAGTGGGGTAGTGAGTGCGCTCTTCAACCCTTAAGGTTCGATACCAATCTCCGGCCTTCCCACTCAAGGTTAAGCCTAAGGCTTTACACTTATGCAACTCATTGTGCTCTTCCAAGGAATCACACACGTGTTCAAAGACTTCAATGTGCTTCCTAACATCCTCATTACCACTGAAGTTTTGAGTGAGCTTAGCCACTTGTACTGCCTTGCTTCTAGGTTCTCTCTCAGGCATGCCCCGCATGTTTTCCGCAATGGATCGTCCGATCGTCTGAGCAAATGCTGCGAGATCACCTAAGTGAGCAGGCATAGTTGGTGGAGGCACTTCTGGGACAGCCTGGCTGATAGGAGTTGGCATTGGTCTGAGTATGTTGGCAAATGACGTAGGATATGATATGTGACTAGGCCTAGCTCCTATTGGATAAGGGTGATGATAAGGCGGTCGTGGAGCATACGCCATTGGCATACTAAGAGGCGTAGGAGCTACATGAGCATGAGTTGAGATAGGTACATAGGGTCGATAGGCACGGGCACGTACTGTTGTAGGTACTGTTCCACTAGGTAGTGGTGTTGTACTAACTACAGTGGTAACAGGTGCGCTTTCTGTCATGCTCATCATTGGGGTAGGCATTGTGGATTCCTTAATGGAAAGTTGAGCCAAGGTTGGAAAACTAAAGTTACTGCTCGTGGGCTCAACCTGCATTGAGACTCCAGGCGAAACAACATACGAAGGATCTATGGGACTCACCGAGGGAGTCTCCAATTGTGATAGGGTTGGTTGTTTGGCCTTGCCCGTATCCAAAAACCTCATAGGGCCAGTGGAAACTAGGTCCACTCCCCTATTTTGCCTCTCAATTTGGATAATTCTATGAATCACCTCACATATCATGTGTTGTTGCTCCTCTAGATTAGTGGCGCTAGATGTAGATCGTAGGACTTCTAACCAACCTACATGGTATGTGTAACCCGTGTATAGGTCCGTTAGAGTCTCTGTGTGTAGATCATATTCCCAATTTTCATTGAGAAATATCCCATCTAGACTTGGTGTACCAAACGGTTCTCTTGAAGTGGACGCAATGTCACTTCTTATGGATTGGCTTCTAGGGACCTCTACTTTAGGAAGAGCATCGGAATGTGGTAGCTTAGTAGGGCCCTCATTAAACGAAGTGGGTAGAATATCCATATGGACACTCTTTGGGAGGGTAGGGTCTACATAAGATGTGAATGGCGAATCTACTACCCCTCCTTCCTCATTTACTTCGCTTGTCGCATGTTCAGAGCATGTAGCTCTACTAAAGGTCTCTATTAGACGACTAAACATGCTAGATCCGGGTTGTGGGGTCCACACTGGCATGTTTTGGCTTGTCTCCTCAGGGTTCTTGGTAGGGTGTCCTTCCATGGCTTCTGAGTCAGAGGACGAGTCACTATCCACTATTCGTGGATCTTGGGTTGCACTCCCTTGGGTTCCAGCCGAAGGCCAAGATGCCAACGTGGAGGGATGGTGTGAGCCTGCGTAGACTGAAACGCTTTCTAGTGGTTCAGGCTCTAGCACCCGACCAGAACGTAGATGCATGTGACGTGGGTACCCTACGTGCGTTGGTAACTACCCTTGAAGCCCACACAAGTGGTTTCTTGGGTATTTTGCACCTCGTTTTTACTTGTTTTTAAATTGTTTTTAACTCGTTTTTGACCCCCTTACTTACGGTCGAACTTGGACTAGGGCGTGTGATAGCTCGAAACGAGCGTATCGTTTAAAGGGTCCTAGTGTGCTTTACAGCACCGTGTTCGCCTATCTAGAGCTCCTGTAGTCCTCAAAATAGTCCGTTTCCTTTGGGGGGAAGGGGCAAAAGCCTATTTGCTTGTGGAGGAAAGGGTGAGGGCTTTATCCCACATGCTCACTTTACTCCTTGGGGAGTGGGCTACATATAGGACACGACTTCCCATAAGCTCTCACTTGAGAGAAAGATATGGAGGCTCACTCTCCTATATATA
Organism: Cibotium barometz; assembly: GCF_041138505.1. NCBI lineage: Eukaryota > Viridiplantae > Streptophyta > Polypodiopsida > Cyatheales > Cibotiaceae > Cibotium > Cibotium barometz. The sequence goes on along the minus strand of NC_141046.1, from coordinate 19,202,803 downwards.
TATATCAAAAGACCGAGACCGAGACCGAAGCCGGGGTCGTGGTCGTGGGTCAATTGGGGTTCTTTCTTTTCAAAAAAATTTTCTCCAATTAGAAAATCTTTCCTCTCCACACGTTTGGTTCTTTCTTTAAAAATAAAATTTAGTTTTTTAATTTTTATTTTTTATAATTTTTTGTTTTCTGTTTTTTTTTGGAGATAAGTTTTCTAGGGTTTCTTTAGGTTCAGCCTTGGCCGCGGCGCAGTTCGCACACAGCACAGGTCTGGGGATTCAGAAATCCCCCTCCCCCGCAGAAAACCAGATAACAGATCACACGCCCACACGCGGAGCGGAAAAATAACAGAAATGCAGAAGATAAATTACAGAAACAGATTGCAAAAAACGAAAACAACTCAACAACAAACACACAGTCGCTTGCCTACAGTGTATATTAAACTTCACGCAGCACAGCCGAGCTGCAAATTGGAGCTTGGTGCAGGGCAACTCCCCGGTAGCGACGCCAAAAATGTGCGCTTTTGCCGCACAGGTCATAGCTGGGGACTTGCCGGACACCGTATGCGAGCCACGAATGGCTGCAAGCATACAACCAGGGAAGGAAGCTCAAACAGAATGCCAAAGGGTGTGTCACTCACCGCTCAACCGCCGCCTTGAAGGATTCCCGCGTCGCAGCCGTGAAGGAGAAGCCGCCGTCGCCGCTCTACTGCCTCTCCGCCGCCGCCGTGCCGCTACACAGTGCTCGATCGCTCTCTCACTCTCTCTCTCTCTCTCACACAAACGCAGGAGAAGGAAACCAAAGAGATAAGGCAAGAGCACTCTTGTATTCACAACACATGAGAATAAGGATTTTAGGGTTACATTTGACTCTTATAGGTGACTTGGCCGTTCACACTTGGGCGCCCATACATGGCCGGCCGACCCTAACCCTTATCCTACTGATATCCAAGGTGCGCCTCTCATCGGCGATCACCCAATCCCTTTATCCTTAACATATAGTGCCGACAAGCCCGGCCCATGACTCAGAATATTTAAATTAATGAAGTGAAATATAGTACGACTCAATGTCCGCCATGGGTTAACATTGTTCCACCATTTGGTAGTGAGAGCAACTTTACTAACTCCTTTTACATGATATGAGGAGTTGTTTGCACATGTAACAATGTTTCCTTGTGGGGAAGATTTAAGTGATGAGAACGAACTGCGATGAGAAGTAATATGCTTACTAGCACCACTATCAAAATACCAGACATGTACATCTATAAACCACGCAGATATCCTTATGCAAAGGGTCAAAACTACATTGCACAATGAAAGCCCAATCATCATGTGCATAGTTTGCATATTCTTTGTTTTCTGCATTAGATGTTGATGCATAAGCTGAGTCTTTCTTTTTCTCCTTCTCCAGCCACTTCCTACACTCATTAATGTAGTGACCGGGTTTCCTGGTAATAGTTGCATTTCCTCTTTTTCTTTGGCTTATCACATACCTTGTTTGTAAGCATGCCTAATGACTTTGATTTCGGCCTGTAACTACTCTGAGGAAAGGATTTACCTTTGCCTCTTTGTTGACTAGCAGCAAAAGCTGGATCTCCTGTATGCATGACATATCTATTTTTCCTGGACTGTTCTTCTTGTTGCAAGAGTATAGAAACCAACTCCTCAAACTTCAAGGCATTTGGATTGCCTTTCATCATGAGCCTAATGGTAGAAGTAAAACTTTGATAATACGAGTCCAGCAACATATTCAAGACAGTAGGCACTAATGAGCTGTTAGGATATACTTCATCAACACTGGCCAATTGCTCCTTAAAATACTTGATTTTTATAAGGAAACTATTCATGGAGTCTCCCTCATTCATATGCTCCGACTCTAATTACTTGCATAGATAAGTAACACATGCTTCATTACGTACCTGGTACAATGACACAAGTGCATCCCAAGCATGTTTAGCAATCCTACATGACCGAATGTGAGGAATAATACTCCTCTTGAGACTGAGAAAGCAAGCAACGTATGTGGCTACGCATCTCTTCCATCCCACTTTATTTGTTCCTATGTAGGCGGTATGCTACTCCGTCGTAATGTACCATGTGAAACTGAGTCCATGTCTACAGATGTACCTTTTACATCATATTCATCAAAGGAACTAGGACATTTCTTTGTACCAACCATAACATTCCATAGCCCTTTGGCTACCAATATTGGTCTCGTCAACAGCAGGATAACATCTGAAATACATCACTGTCTGCCATTTCTGATAATACCCAGGCAAGTAATCACGCAACCTGTAAGTGCTAAGTGATACAACTAAGGTGGGTACTCATAAGGCCACTACTGATACAATGGAGACCTGTAAGGTGTATGAAAGAAATGCAGAATAAAGTGAGTAGAGATTTTACTTGTAATATGTAGAGATCGATGTCCTCGCTGAAGTGTAGCTCATACACAAGATCCGTGTGGTGAGTGTCTGATGATGCTTTCACTTATATTTGCACACCCATCTGTAGTAGATCTAACAATACTACTCCATAGTCTGATGAAGAAGAGTTTAAATTTGGTCCTCGAAGATGTCTGTAGAAAATCAAAAATCGCACAAACGGCCCTCAAAACGTGCCCGGAACGAAAATTTGACCAAAAAACTTCAGTATATACTTCCAAATCCTCTTTCTTCTCCCATAAGGGCTCCTTTGACAGGCGACGCGGAGTGAAGGGTAGCCAATAGCAACATGGGCGAGGAGCGTATGCTATGATACCAAATGTTGGGAATAGGGTTGCAAGAATATGCGTGTGCGCGTGCGCACACTCACACACACACACATTGTGGAAAGCTCAAGGGAGCACACAATAAGATGATTAATGGATAATTAATGTGTGCTGTAACCCAAGATGGGTGTATATTAGCATAGGAAAAAAAACCTCCTAAAGAGAGAAAAAGTTCCCTGGCGGCTCGTCATAGTGTGTTCACACACATCACTACCAAATATGGCTACACCATGGCGACTATAGGATGTGGTGGATCTAGTTTAGTCTATAATAGTTTAGGAAGTGCTTTTGTTAGAGTGCCTTGCTTAGGGATTATGAGAGAATACTCTGGTGAGAAAAGTAACAATGCATCTCTAGCTTATTGTGTGAGATAATATTTCAAGGAAAAATATAAGAATAAGAGAAAGAAGATGTGGTGAAACAATAGCTCTACTGTCACCTTCACTCCACACAAGTAGAAAAGAGAGAGAAGGTATAGTTGCAGTACTCCTCGTGTAGGAAACGTCAACACTCGCGTATATAACAAACGCAAAGAGAAAAACCAAGAAACATTTTCACTCTCAATGTACTCTCTATAGCATGTAACAAAGCTATTTCCACTAGCACATGACCACATTGAGGTTCAAGCATGTAGACTTTGGGCATGGGCTAGTGTGGACACATTTAGGGTAAGTGGCTATATAAGTCACTTGGTGGACAACCTATTGTACCTTTGATTACCTTTTGATCATTTTGACATATACTTTTCTTAGAGCTCATGCTCTTGGCTATGGTGGCTTCTCCCTTTGAGAAGATGAGCAAGCCCTCCTCTACGAGTGCTACCGTGCTAACTCCGATTTATGAGTGTTTCCCCTTTCTTTCAGGCTCACCTTTCTTTTAGTGTGGTATTAGAGCTTTGCTTTGATCTTGGTAGTCTGGTTTTGATCTTGATGATGATTAAGACTTCATCATTTTCAAATTGAGTTTTACACAGTTTTTAAGATTGTTGTTATCTTGATTTGTGTGGATTAGTATTGAGATTAGCGTTAACATTTTTGAGTCTATGCTAAGCACCATTTTCAAAAATCCTATTCTCTGAGTTTAATGCACAATTTCTTGATTACTAACTTTTGTGATCAAATCTTTCCATAGACCCTAGTTTCTTTAGATTCTTAGTAGTTTGCAAGATACTGGTGGTTGTTGTGCAAATCTTGGTGCATAGTTTATCAAGAAAGTGTGAAGATTATACTTTTATTTGTAGATTTATGTGAAAATTAGAATTCTGCAGTAGCAGATTTAGCAAATCTATGTGAAGATTACAACCTAAACAATATTTTCTTGAAGTTTTTGGAGAAGTATTGCAAGAAGAAGATGACTATACAAGGTTTTGATGGAAATCTTAGTGATAGAGTGCAAAAAAAGTTCAAGAAGATTTTCTTGGTGTTTCTTGGAGTTGTTTCTAAAGAGAAAAGTTAAGAAAATAAATGTTGTGCCATCTACAATAGTTTCAAGATTGGAAAGCTTGATCAGATTACAAATCTTTGAAGAGGAAAGTCAAGAAAATAGATGTTGTGATGTCTACAGTAGTTTCAACAATGGAAAGCTTAATCAAATTACAAATCTTTGCCTAGACAAAGATGTTGTGTAAATCTAAAGCAAGTGATCCATCTCTCATTCTTTTACAGTTCTTGTTCATTTCCTTGCAAAGGTAACTTGTTATACAAGCAAAGTTTGTGAAGAAAGATTCAAAAAGGGATAAAACAATGGGATGAACATTGTTTGGTGCATGTTCTCAATCAAGAAAGGTTGTTATGGGCTACCACACCTCCAAGAGGGAACTCAATGCATTCACCTAAAGGATGAGCAAAAGATCACAACCGTCATAGGGCACTTATCAATGCTTCAAACATGAGTCCCTTGAGGCTTCCAAGCTCACTTGTTAAGCTCCAAACCTCCAAGATCCTCCTCCATGCTGTCACCGTAGAGTCGCTCACACCATCGATTAGGCAATCACTCTCTCTCACTCTCCCACACAAGCATGAATCATACAAGCATAGAAGAGGCACAATGCTAGAATGCTCTCTCTCTCTCTCAATCTCTCTCAAGACACAAAGAAGAGCTCTCTATAGCACAAAGGGGGATGGTGTCTTTTCATTATGAGAAAATGCCTTATATACATTTGGCCCTTGTTCACACTTGGGCACCCAAAACTTACTTAACTAGGCCTTGGATGGCCAATATCTCATAATGTATAACTTTTATAGTGCCGTTTTATGAAACTTATTAATGTCCTCAATTGAAGGAGCATACTTGTTAATCGAAAATGGGATTAACATCCCCCCCTTTTCTTGATGTAGGTTCTATCCCTCAGAACCTGTTTCGAGGTCTAAAGACCTGGTCACCGAACTCATGTCAGTAGAAATTCCTTTATGAGATTGAAGCTTCCTTAGTGTGCGTCTAAAGGCTAAGTGTGAGCACTAGAACCCTGTGTCCACCATGTCCTCGAACGTGATGTGCATGTAAGCGTGCATGTAAGCCGAAAGACACCTTAGACGATGGTAATATAGCATCATGCCTCAGTCAGATGGGCCTTGATTCATGTCAAACTGCAGGTGTTCAGCGTCATGTCCATCACAGGTCTCTTTAGGTTGATCAATCCAGGACCACCAGCAATTTCAAAAATCTAACACTTGCCACACGATTGCTGGGTCTCCAAGATACGTTGCCATGCTTGTATCCATGTAAGCATTTGTTTCCTTTGCTCCCACATGTCTCGAAAGGTTGCTGGCATGAAGATCGGAAAGTTGTAACAGACATGGGAGTTGCGGCACTTGGCCTCCTGAAACTCCAGTGGAGTCCATCTTCTCTTAAGGGGCATGTACAATGGGTCAACCCCCGCTGAGTTGGTGGCGTGCACATATAGACTTGGTTGTACTCTAGAATTGTTAAGTACTCTTTCAGTTTGGCTGTATTCCAAAATCCTCTAGTTTGGGCTGTGCCTCATCTGTGATAATTGTGGCATAGCCGCCTCTTGTGTATACAGAGTGAGCCTTTCTCCACTTGCAAAAGCAATAGCTGATCATGAAAGTGACAATCCTAATTTCCAGTAAGTTAGCCGATTGGGGATTGGCCAATTTTGTGTGCTACACCACATTAGCCCATAATGTGCCTTCTCCAACCGAGGGAAGTAATTCTTCTAAATCCAGCCAAGATGCTCGTAGAGGGTATGACACATAACGTTGTTTTGTTGATGTGACCTTGAAGTAGGCTTCGAGTAGAATCGTCGAGTTGGTTCAAAGGGTGTTACTTGCATTAACACCTTGAATATCTTGGGGTTTAATAGAGGATTACCAACGTGAATGAAGCCCTCATATTCTGCACCAGACAATGATTCCAAAATTGTATCATCAGTGAAAGCTTCAATATTGTCCTGGTGGGGAATAGGATAGCGTACCTCATGAGGTTGCCGTTGGGGAGATGGGTGAGGTGCCAGTATCTCCTCGGGGGCGAGAGGGTTAGTGGGAAGATCTATCTTGCTGAGGAGTGAAAGTAGAGAATATGCAATCGGCCTGAGATGTGTTAGTAGGTGGGGCATGAGGATAGGGATTAAGGAGTTTACTAGGCGACATTAGAATATATGGGGTAAGTGGAGATTGAAGATGAAGATGAGGCTTCTTTCTGACCTTGACATGTGCTAGAGGGGGGGTGGCTAGGCTTGTGAGATTTCATAAACTCTTGTAGGTCAGGGATATCCTCAGGATTGATGATAGGATATTCAATATGGGTTGCATCAAAATTGTACTGTACATTGGTTAACATGGATTCTAAGTGTTTGTAGATATTAGAGTATAGCTTTAGAATTCCCTGATATAAGGTAAACTCACATAAGTTAAGATGTTGGTGAGTATTGTAAACTTCGAGCCACCCATGGCTTACAATCCACATAGCTATGTGCTACCAACTCATAGTTGGTCGGTGTCTTGGGAATGTCATCTAGAACAAACAGGTCTAATTTTTTGACACTATTGTCTAGAATTTTAGAATTTTGGAGTACCCGACACCAACTACTATGACACCAACTACTACGAAGGTTTAACACAATAGGATGTAATGGGTAAAAGAAGTAATCTTGTGGATTAGTTAAGACTATGTCCCCTCGTAAAATTCCCATTATAATTGTAGGGTCAGCATCACATTCAGTATTCTACTTAATGAGGGTTTGTTCACCTAGGCCCAGGTCCTTAGATAGATTTATATCGTATTGAAGTAAAGAGAGGGTTAGTGTAGACAAAAACAGAGTGAGAGTTTGAGGAGGGGCCCGAGGAGTTATTGGAATTTCACCCAACTCCGAGGCACGCTCAAGGAGTAGGCGTAGGTCATCTTTGGGCTTCGGCCGTTGAATTTGGTCTTGTATCGCCAACTGGTGTTCCAACTCTTGTAAATGAGAGTCATTGTTATTGCTAAGGAGGTTTGATATTGCAGTTTCACGAACCATCCTTGCAGCATCCAATATCTCGAATCTTCGGGTTGCTTCCTCTTGGGCACGCTTGGCTGTTGCTTCGCTTTCTTGAGCTTCTGTGATTCTTTGGAGCCTTTTGGCCAGCCATCCTCTGACTGTCTTGTAGCTACTGCATGATTTGTGGCCATTGCTTTTTGGTGTGTAATGCCATCCTATGTATTTCGACTTGACTGGCATTGATGGTGTCATTAAGTGCACTTACTTTCTTTGCATGTGCCTTGTTTGATTGTTCTCTCTCTTGCTGTAAGTAAGTAGCTTTTTCCTTTGCTACTTTCAGATTGGAGGATAGCTGCTAGATCTGTCATTGGCAGCTCCTCTTCTTTGGCCATGGAATTGTGCTGGAGTTCTTGTACTTGTTGGGCATGGCTGGGCATGAAGTGTTGGCACATATGCCAAGTTGATCTCTCCTGCTGAAAGTCTCTCCCTGACATAGTGATAATGCACCGCAATGTGCTTTGTGCGAGCACGAAAAACTGGGTTTCTCGCAAAATTGTCAATGTCAAATGAAAGAGGTTCTTCCTCTTCACACATACTAGACACAACCAAAGCATAACAATCTGATGCATAAGAGGCATGCTGAAAACCTGAACGAGTACGACTAGACATAGGTACATCAATTTTACTATCACGCAAGGTTTGCACCAGCCAATTAGGCATACCTCTAGCCTACTCATTTTCAGCCCTATCCTCATAAATTACATCCTGTAAATCTACATAAAAAATAGGCTGATCTATGATGTCGTTTAAAATCTACATAGGCTTGCCTCATTAGGACTTACATTTGAATTCCCACCTGTAAACAGAGGCAACAACGTATCAAATACATCCCATGAGCTCACACCTATCTCTTTGATACTTACATGATAACAAAGGCTGCACAGTATCTTCCACAAAAACAACATCTCGACTAATCAAGATACGCTTTGACTGCAGATGATACAATCTATAACCCTTGCTCTTAGCACTATAACCAACAAAAATGCATTTGACAGCCTTATCATCCAATTTTCTACGTTGTTGCACAAGCACTAAAGCATAGGCCAAGCAACCAAAGACACGCAAGTGACTAATAGAAGGCTTCCTGCCATGCCAAGCTTCGTATGGAGTAATAGACTACAAGGCCTTAGTGGGACACCTGTTAAGTACATATGCAGCACACATGACAGCCTCAAGCCAAAACACATGTGGCAAAGCTTGGCTCTTGACCATACATCGTGCCATCTCCATAAGTGACCTGTTTTTCCTCTCAGCAATACCATTTTGCTGAGGGGTATACGGCACTGTACATTGGTGTTTTATCCCACGACTAGCCAGAAATGCATCAAACTCTTTAGACATGTACTCTCCCCTTGATCAGAACAACGGAGGGTGCCTACAGTACAATTGGATACATTTTCAGCCATAAGCAAAAACACTTTCGACTTTGCCTTTAGTGTGGATATACCCATGCATGCCTTGAGTAATCATCAATGAAAGTCACGAAGTACAAGTGTTTAACAAATGACGGAGTTGCATAGGTCCACATACATCACTAGGTATAAGTTGCAATTTGCGAGAGTGGCCCACACAAAACCATCGTTTGGAAACGCAGAATGCTGCATTTTACCCAAAATACAGCCTTCACAAACATGTTTCAATGGTGCCTCAAGAGGGGGTAATGATGCAACCATATCGAATTTCTGCAAATGCAGCAAACTAGCAAACTACCAAAACGAGCATGCCATAGTTTTGCATCTGAAATTGCCTTTTCATCAGAAACTGCATTTGCTGAATCTTCCACACACTTGTCATAAGAATTGAGCCTATACAGCCCACAAAACAAGGTGCCAGATGCAATAATCATATCACCAGAAGTCAAATCATGAACAATATATCTGTCATCCACAAATTTGACTACAAGTCCAAGTCTAGCAAGCGCAGAGACAGACAATAGATTCTTCTTTATCCCTGGCACATACAAAGCATCTGAAAATGTGAAAGCGCTGCCATTTGCAGCAATAAGCATAATTTTACCAACACCTTTTACTGGGTAAGAAGCATTATTGGCACATATGATAGTATTCCCATTAGAGACAGCCTTAAGACAAGTGAACATATCACGATGCGAGGTAATGTGCTTTGTAGCACCACTGTCAAAATACCATACATCAGAGTCAACAGAAACTGCCAAACATGCATCGTGTACAGATGGGTCATACTGGCAATACACGCTAAATGCCTATTCTGTATCCTGCACAACATTTGTAGAATATGCATTTGTAGAAGCATCCGCTATTGTGGCTGCATTTGACTCTTTCTTCTTTGCCTCTTTAGCCTTTAGCTTAGGGCAATTCTTAATGACATGATCAGTTGCCTTACAATAGTTACACTTGATCTTTTTCTTGCCTTTATTAAGAGCCTTCTCAGACCTATTGTTGCTACCTGTGGAAGCAGAAGAAGTTACAGACCTACTAATAGGAGAAGAAACAGTGGAAGGGGCTGCCTTACCACTTCTTCTCTGCTGGGCAGCAACAGCCTGATCAATTGCACGACGCTGCCTGGCCATATTTTGCCTGGACTGCACTTCTTGCAAGAGTTTATTGACTAAAGTATCATACTTGACAACATCATGTCTGTCCTCAGTAAAACAAGTCTCCACGTGGAAGCAAAAGTCTGATATAACTCAGGTAAAGCATCTCAAGAATCAAGAGAATGATCAAGAATAATCTCACCTACAGAAATCAATTGTTCCTTGAGATCTTTAATCTCAATAAGAAAAACATTCATGTCATCATCTTCCTGCATAATCTTCGATTCTAGCTCTTTACGCAGGTAAGAGATTTTTGCCTCGTTTACGACCTGCATACAAACCAGCTAGAATATCCCACGCCTATTTTGCTATTTTAGCTGAACGAATATGTGGAGTGATGTTACGTTTGACAAAAAGTCTAATCAAGGCATGAGCCTGCGCATCCCAACGAGCTTGTTCAGTAGTGGGCAAAACAGCAGCAATAGTAGAGCTGCTAGGACCTGCAACATCCTCAACAGATCCTACATCCACAAAACCTGGACGTACATCCATACCCTGCACAATGTTCCACACTCCTTTTGCAACCAAAACATGCTACATCATGTATACCCAAAGTGGGTAGTTGCTATCTCCATCCAATTTGTCAGCAGAGACAACATGCGAAATACATCATTGCTGTTATCAGCCATGGCCACTGACTGAAACTGATGTAAAAGCTACCTGTATAATGAAGCAAAGACTTAACAGAAAACAACTCGTGCTATGTAGCACGGTCCACAATAGAATACGTATGCCTGTTTTATAGAAAACTGCACTGTCAAAATTTTTACACAAAATGACGAAAACATACAGAACTTGTAATGCAAAAACGGAGCTCGAAACGACCTCAGATGTAATTTCTGAGAACACATAGCCCTACGCGTGTTTCTGCAGAGTATAGGGACCTACAAGCGCTCATGAAAGCTCACCTCAACAATCGGAGAATGTGAGTCCGAGGGTACTAGCGACGTAGCCCTGGGAGCCGATGCCTGCTCTGATACCAATTGTTGGAATCAGGGTTGCAGAAAAGCACACAAAGCTTGGAGAAGAAGAAGCAAGAATGCACACAACACATAGTGTATTAGATTGTGTCAATATACAAAGATAAGTTAGCCCTAGAATAATGGGCGTATAATATACAAGCCGGGGAAAAAAACCTCCTAAAGAGGGAAAAAGTGCCCCGGTGGTCCTAAGTGTGTTCACACACATCACTGCCTATATATATGGCAACAGAAAAGTGGTTACATGAAAGGGAGTTCCGTGAGACGGGAACCCGTGAGATGTGGTTACATGAAAGGGAGTTCCGTGAGATGGAATCCCATGAGATGTGGTTCCGTGAGATGTGATTATGTAAAAGAGAGTTCCATGAGATGTGATTACATGAAAGGGAGTTCCGTGAGACGGAATCTTATTAGCGCTCCCAACTTAGCCATTTTCCTATGGATAATAAGGTGATGATTTCCAATGGATTACAAGAAATCCCATGTGAGTAACTGTTCAATCACCTCATTGATGAAATGTGAACCTCGATCATTGACTAATTCCAGTAGACAACCAAATTTGGAAATGATTTGTTCATACAAGAACTTGGCCTTAGTTTGAGCATCAGCTTTTTTAGAGGCTCTTGCCTCTGTCCACTTGGTGTGAAATAATCCGTGTGGCCACGATCACAAAATGAGCGTCTCACAATTACAAGGATAAGTGGCATCCTGTCCTTCTATTGCGGAATAGAAAATCGTTGACATTCTTTGCATCTCTTCACAAATTCTATGGTGTCTCTAAATAATGTAGGCCACCATAGTCCTACTTAAAGCACTTTGAGAGCTATAACTTCTCCAGCAAAATGTCCTCCAGCTATTCCCAAGTGTGCTTCTTCTAATACCGTTGATGAACTCATCTTCTCGCACACATCTCTTGAGGATATCGTCTTTGCCCAGCTTATATAGTTCTCTCGCAATCAATTGATATGGTGTGGCCAGCTTAATAAGCCAACGCATCTTATCCTTGTTCAAGGGGCGATCTTGTGGAAAACCATGAGCTAGGCACTCGGCTACTTCCTTGCTCCACTCTAGCACCATATCAATTTTGAACGCACATTCATATGGGAGGTCATCATCAATGCCAATTGCAGGTTCTCCGTTGTTTGGAATTCTAGACATATGGTCTGCCAAAACATGTCGTGTTTCTTTTCTCATTGTGACCATAAAGTCAATTTCTAAGAGTAAAAGCAACCATCGTGTGATCCTCCCCATGGTGCATAGCTTGTTCACTAGATATAATAAGGCCTAATGATCCACAAAGAATACAAACTTGTTGGCCAATAAGTAATGTCTGTATTTCTCAGCAGCATAAACCATGGCCAACCCTTCATGCTCAGTTGTGGTGTAGTTTATTTCTACATCATTTAGTTGTCGACTAGAAAAGAAAACTGGGTAATCCAATTTGAATTCCCCAGGTTGTGCCAATATGCATCCTATAGCAAAATTTGATGCATCAATGTGTACGTGAAATATGAGGTCCCAGTTGGGTGGTCTCGAAATTGGTGCACTAACCAGTGCTTTGTTCAACTTATCATAGGATTTTTGGCATTCTTCGGTCCATTCAAAGATGATGAGTAGTCTATACAATAGCTTAGCAATTTCAACATAGAATATGATGAATCGTCGATAATACCCAATGTGTCCCATAAACCGTTGCACACCCTTAAAGTTTGTAGGTGGGGGTGATTCCAAGATCAACTTCACCTTGCTCTCATTAGTGAAATACCATTCTTAGACACAATGTGCCCTAAGATAACACCATGTTTGACCCAAAATTGACACTTCAAAGGGTTTAAGGATACGTGATATAATCGACATCTCTCAAACACCTTCCTTAAGCAAGCCCAAGTGTTCAGTCCATCAATGAGTGTGCACAAAGATCGTCAACGAATACCTCAAGCCACTTTTGCAAGTAGTCCTTGAAGGCTATGCATATCAATTGTTGGAAAGTTGTTGGGGCATCAGTGAGTCCAAAAGGTATAACCTTTTAAGCATAGGTCCCCCACATGAAGGCCATCTTGTGTTGGTCTTCTGGTGCAATGGACACCTGATTGTAGCCTGAAAACCCATCTAAGAAGCTGTAGTCTTCCTCACCTACTACCTGTTCTAATACATGCTCCATATATGGTAATTGGTAGTGGTCTTTCCTGGTAGCTACATTTATCTTTTTTAGTTCAACAAAAACTCTTATCTTTCCATTCTTTTTTTGGCACTATCACAATTAGTTAAAACCAATCTGTGTGCTCAATCTCATAGATGAAATCTGCAGCCTATGAGTTTATCAATTTTCTCCTTTACAATAGCTGTGCATTTAGGATTCATCTAAATATGGTTTTTTCCTGGATGGTCCCAATCCTTTGCATAATTGCGATAGTGTGTTGAACCACCTCAAGTGGTACGCCCTTCATTTCCATATATTTCCAAGCAAAACAATCCTTGAACTCTTTTAGCAGAGAAATGAGTTCTTCTTCTTGAGCTACAATTAAGTCATTAGCAATGTAGACATGTTTGGGATCCTCCCTTGGCTCTGCAATGTCTACCTCCTTGACTTTAGCTATGGTCTATTTCTAAGACATGGATTGTCCATTTTCCTTCACTCTTTTGGCCATCAATTGGACCACTTTTCGTTCATCAATGGTGTAGGTTTTGAAATGATCAGGCAGCACTGAGAGTAGGTCTTGCTTGTCATCCTCTCATCATTCTCTGGCCGAGCCATCGCCTTCCTTGCCTCTCACTCACCTACAGCTAAAGCCTTAATTCATTTTCTTCATCCTGCCCTAGTGAGTTTAGGTGTATCGGGCCCTTGAAGCGTAGCTGTCTCCTCATGTTTTCCTTTCGAGGTTATCTTACTCGACTCCTCACCCCAGTTCTTGGAGAAGGGATCTCGAGATATCTTAGCCACTGGGATTCGATGGGTTTACTTCGCAAACAGGGCATTGCATTGAGCGATATACCTCTTTTGTTTTTGCCACTTCCTGAGGTGTTGAGTGTTGTTTGTTACGAACAGGCGGTCTAGGCACTTCTGTGCTTGAGGCTTCATCCTCAGTTTCCTCTTCCATGAATTGCACATCCACCATGCGCACTAAATAGTGGGAATCGCTCCCAATTCAACATACTTTGTTCCTCTGGGAGGAAACACATCTATGGTGGCAAGTACATGCATCCAGTTTTCACTAAAGTCCAGGTGGAAGTGATGCATGCATCTCATTCTCTTCCTCTTCCCATGAGTGTTCCTTAACTCATTGGCAGACTTGTAAGGATGTGGTTTGTTGAGTTATGCCCTAATTATTCCCAAACAACTTCCCTTCCATGGGGTGTGCCTTCCATGTATATGGAGATGGATCTTCAGAATTTACGAATCCTTTCGAATGTACACTTGGTCTAATGCCCAGTCATGCACCACCTTGGCTTCCCTCATGAAGGGTCTACCCAAGATAATATCATATGAATCTTGTTGGCACAAAAAGTCTATTACAACAAATGCATGATGGTAAGAGACCTTAAGCTTAATGTTTTTCAATAATCCCATTGGTCTTATCTGCCATCTTAATAATTAGGTCTGCTCTCTCTAACTCTGATTTTCCTAGTCTTTCTCCCAACAGCACACCCATCTAGGATAGCAAGTGCTTGTACCCATTATGGTGGATTGGAATTGTGGTGTTCGTATCATCGCTCTCATATACCTCCCCAATTGGTTGACAGGTATTTGGATGAATCTGGGTGCTCCCCTTTCCTCATGTTCTTGGTTTTTCCCTGCCAAAGGTGTGGCTCTCCTCCATGGTGGTCATTGGGTTCATTCTCCCTTCTACCCAATCCTTGACATCTCTCCACAATGTCGACATGTTGCGTAGCAATGGTCCAAGTGAAATTTTGATAGTTACAGATAGTATTGCTGAGAGACTACCTATGTCTCTAGGTTCTTTGGCAAGTGAGGGTTCCTTCCACGTGTTTGTCTCATATTCAATCCTAGGGAATGAATGGTTTGGCAATTCTTGATTTGCCTCTACAAACATTCTTGCCCCATTAGATCACTATGAGTCCCTTCCTTAGACTCTTTTGGAATTGGAGTAGGCACATCCAATTTTCTTTCTTTTAATAGCTCATTCCATGGATACACTATATCCCTTGCTTTGTTAGCCCTCAATTTGGCTTCATGATTGCGGTAACACTCCTCTACAAGGGCCTTAGCTTCCTCAAGATTTCTTATTTCCTCCTTAACATTTGGATATTCTCCAACACACTTGGGGGTTGCTAGTCTCTCTTTTGCCTTCTCATCCGGCCTCAACACTTGATCATCTCCTTCCTTTGATTGGGTGGAATCGATGTCAATGGTATCTTCCTTGGATCCATCCTGAATTACAACCAAGGTGTCACCCTTGATGAGAGACATGTAATATTCGGTGTTGTGTGTATGTGGGAATACACATCAAAGGTGCATGATATTTTGTGGTGTGTGAGTGTTGACGAAAAGAGTGGAAAAGGGAGTGCCACATGGATGATGATGTGTAAAGTGGGATAAGGCTAGAAGGCCTATATCACTGTATGGTTCATTGAGAATGCAAGAGAGCTAGTGTTGAGTGTGCAATATATATCTCTCTCTCTCTAGTCATGGAGTTTTTAGTGTGGTATAACCCACCTTAATCTTTATGCTTAATCTTGTGTCTATCACCATGATCAATCCCATATTAGGATTGATAACATGGTATCAGAGGTAGGATGGACTCTTGGTCATGGTGAATATTTATGTATAATTTTCTTGGTTATGTGTTCATTTGATTAAGCATATTTTCTATTTTAGAATTTCTATTATGAGAAAATTATGCACACTCATCATTATGGATTGCACTTGGAGTAGTCTTGGAAGCTGCTCATGGAGATTTGGAGATTATGGTGCTGCCATGGAAGCTGAAGATTGAGATTTCAGCAATATGAAGACCTTTAGAGTCTATATCATCAATAAGGAAGCTGCAAGGAGACAATGGTGTCTCAAGATATGGTATGGTTGCAAGTTCCATTTCAATTTATTGGTTACAAATATTGTTTTGGTGCTCATCTTGGTTGGGCACATGGAGAGTGCTTCAATGGGAGAGGCACTAATGCTAACAAGAAATTTGATGGAATATGTTCAAGGTATATTTGAGTGCTTTCATGTCGAAGAGAGCACATTTTGGTGCACAAATGGGTGTGCATTGGAAGCTTGGACAACAAGCTTGTAAAAAGAGAGTGGAAACTCTCTTTTTACAAGCTTGGACAAGAAGCTTGTAATCAGTAATGGTGAATGCCACAGTGGCCTTAAGAGCCTTGGTGCAAAGGAAAATGAAGTATTTGGATGCCTCACTTGTTGTGGGGGGAAATCTTGCAGATGGACTAGAAGCTCTGTAGATGAGCTTATGCAACCAATAGTCATGAAAAAGCTTGTGGAAGCTTTGAAAAGCCTGAAAAGATGGAGCTGATATATAGTGTAGAAGGCCCTGTTAGCTCCAGCTACTTTGATTGCTAGCAATGTAGGAACAAAAGGTGATGTTGTGATTGAGAAACTCCTCGTCGAGAGCGAGTGGGAGATTAGCTGAGTGACAAGTATGAAAATTTACTTGAGGCTGGTGTTATTTGACACTACAAAGGTTACTAGGTGTGCAAAGGAGCTAGTCTGTGTTGAAGGCATCTTGGCTATTCAACACTATGAATGCAAAGGAAGCAGGAAGCAATGGCATTATCAACATTGCAAATAGTTGCAGCAAAGCGGCAAGAAAACTGGAAGCTTGTAAGCACAAGAGCAAGCTAAGGTGCACTAGTAAGAAAATTTTGGAGGTGATATGGCGCAAAAACCAGCATAGTGGTCGCCTGAAGGTAGCCATGGAAGTTGCAGTCGACCAGCACAACTGAAGTTTAGCTATGAGCAGAATGATGACACCAAAAAGCAGCGCAGCTGCACAGATCGCCTTGGAGAAGAAGAAGACTTTGAGGGACCCAATTCCAAACAACTAGCTGCAAAGTCCCCGGCGAGAAACAAACAAAACTAAAGAGCTTGTTGGTCTTGGACCTTGGTGTTGGGTGCAGGATGAACCTTGAGTAGCGGATTCAACGTGTGGTGCCAGTAAGCTTTAAATTTTAAAGCTTAATTTTTTTGAACCATAACCCTTAATAAACCAAGGGTTGATTCACACACCAAATTTACAAACCCTCAAAATCATGACGCTTTGTTCACATGCTTTGTTAAAAACTGTGAGAAGAAGCATGAAGTATTCACACGCACATGAGGGTCCACTGGCTGGCTTTGGCCAAAAGGCTTTGTAATTTTTATTTTCACCCACAATTGATGAAGGTAACCATACCCAAGTAGTTAAAAGCTCAAAACGAGAATTTGTATTGACTATACCTGAGGCAAAGGTCTCAAAAGGGATGTATGGTGCTAAAAATGGAACTAGGATCCCAGCCTCAGCAAAAATAGCAGCTCAAAGTGGAGAGTGTAGTCCTACCCAAGTTGAGACTCAAAAGTGGATAGTGTGCATGTTCATGCCCTAGCACAATGTGATGTAACACTCCAATAGCATTGAGGGGGAGTGTTGAAAGGCGCAAAGCCTATTGTCATGTGGATGATGGGTGAGTGAGAACACCTCGCTTAAGAGGGGTTGTTCCCTAGCACAATGTGACGTAACACTCCAATAGCATTGAGGGGGAGTGTAGAAAGGCACAATGCCTATTGTCATGTGGATGATGGGTGAGTGAGAACACTGAAACTTTGAACTAAGTTTGGTCTGTCTGGTGTTGATTGAATCTGCCATTATACCAACAAGCCTCCGTAGCATGAGTGGTGGTCTAGCATATAGCACAATAGAGAACAAGTGGACATTTTTCCTTGGTATGACCTTGTTTAAACCACTTCGTACACCAGACATCGGATCGCAGCCCATATTCATCTCCTCTTGCACTTTGATCCTAAAGCTTAGCCCCTGCTATACCACAAGTGTTTCCTCGACTGTCTCTGGCTTTCAAGTTTTCTTCTTTCGATTCTACCTCTTCCCCACTTTGATAAAATCTCTAAGGTCCTCATCCATCGATTGCTCATATACCCTCATCCATCATATACAGTATAACCTCTTCCTCACTTTGATAAAATCTCTAAGGTCCTCATCCATCGATTGCTCATATACCCTCATTGACTGAACTTACATAGCATGCTTTATGAATCCAATTGCATCCATGGGTGTGCCTATATTACACACACACATGCATTAGGCACCTTTATGAATCCAATTGCATCCATGGGTGTGCCTATCTTACACACACATGCATTAGGCACCTTTATGAATCCAATTGCATCCATGGGTGTGCCTATCTTACACACACATGCATTAGGCACCTTAATTATGTTGTGACCCCTATAACACCTAGCTAAGTTGAAGAAATCCCATGGGAACAAAAAGGGAAAAATATAAATGCTCAATTTTGATCATCCAATCCCAACTGGTGGACAAGGTCCTAATCGCTGAATTACAATCATCATCTTCAAATCGCTAACATCAAGATCGTGAAGTTTCGATCGTCACATCACAATTACTAGCATTCAGATTGAACACATTCGAGTCGTTGAAATCCCAATGATCTCATTGAGATCATGCAATTCTAATCGCCATCTTTTAAATCATCGTCCAATTACAATAATCCAGTCGCACAAAATCACCGATTTAAAGCACTTGCCGATTGGATTGGGATTTCTATATAAAGAAGGTTGCTGACCCTAGCTAACCTCAACTTAGAAGGAGACACTCAGAAGTAGACAACACGCTATCAAAATCTCTCTAGCCTAGATCGCCGGCTCACTCTAATGCATTCAATGCACTCATCCACAATGCTTCATGCCTACAAACATTTGATTCTTTCCCTCAAATGATGTCATCAAGAGCTTTCAGCTAGCCCAAGAAACTGCATAAATACGCACAAGACCAGACTCCACAAAGTCAACAGGAGTAGAGATCGAGGATCAGATTATCCGAGAGGTGGGTTGTTCTAGTGCCAAATATGGTGCTACAACACCATAGCCCTACACACAATACCTCCACTTGACTTTACAGGCTATGTTTATTTATCAGGGATACTCCCTCTCAACCAGCCCTTAAATCCACTGATGATCACAAAACTTTACTAGAAAGTGCCGATAGACTACATGTAGTTTGTAAATATGATGATATTCAAGGGGGATATCTACCTAAAAACCCTATAGACATCCACAATCAATGCATCCATCCCATGGTGTCTAATTATCATGCATGGTGTGCGATCTTTAAGAACCCATGTGCAAGCGACAGACTTAAAACAACTCATTTTAAGTGCTCATCATTTTGTAGTGCTCGTCACACGATGATTGTTGTGATGGACCATGCAAAAGCACGGATCCAAAGACATTTTGTAGAGCCCGACAATGAATGATGATGTGATGGACCACGCAAAGACATGGATCCAAGAAGAGGGTTTGTTGACTGACATAAAGGGCTACTTACATAGCCTTGAAAGCTAGCCCATTGGCCACCATCTATGACCTAATCGGTAAGGTGATTCTCTATTATCATACTATGGCTCAGATAAAAGAGCAAAAGGCGGCTAATGTAATGTTCTTTACCACTTTACAGGTGTGTTATCCCACCTTTGACAGAATGGACGGAGATGAGGCATATGAATTCATTGAGGAATTAGAAAGATGGATGAACAAGCATGGCCCATCACTGTGGCTCAGGTCCTCAAGTCCACAGGAGCAATTGAAGGGGAAGACAAGGTGACTGGGGCCACCAGCAAGGGTCCAAAAGGAGATGCCATAAAGCCACCCTTGGGGGGGCACCACTAAAGAGCATGCCCAAAGAAACTGAAGCTTTCCAAGGAATAGCCAAAGAGCAAGAGGGCTACCCTAAGGAGACCAAGTTCCTAGATCTCCATGATCATACATTTGAGGACACACCATGGTCAAACAGAGGGTAGCAGGCTACATGAAGAAGAAGAGGTCCTGCTCATCAACAGAGATTAAAGAACTACACTAGCATGGGCACGTGACCCTCCTCTACCGGGACAATTCAATCAACCCTACATACTTATTCTTTGAGGCAGAGGAAAGAAAACCCAAAGAGACAACGAGAGACTTTTCCCACCTACCCTAAATCTAGGATTGTAATCTACCGAGAGACTTTTCTCACCTACTACAAATCTAGAATTACGATGATGTAATCTATAAAATGGCCAAGAATCTTCCCCGTAGAGATCCAATCCATGGAGTGCACAGATTAGAGGTCTCCAATTATGCAGTTGTACCTTGAATATCCTTTCAAACAATGGATATAGAGTAATACATCAGCCCAATAATGCTGGGGCTAAAGAAGACCAATTGATGATAGAGATTTCAATAGTGATGAAGAACTATCCAAAGTGGTAGCTCAGATACCTCTGCAATCTTTATTGCTAGGCCACATACTATGTCGTACCAGTCTACCAAAATGAATTAACCCAATGTACATGCCAATGCATTGGAAGGAGTATGAAGCAAGAAAGAATAAAAATCCTCCACTCCTTAACTTTCAAGAGTTCGAGCCACCCCCCCTCGAAATGCTTTCAACAGAGGAATGGATGTACAGGTCAATCGTCTAATTCATAGCTTCTTATTAGTATGCCCCCGATGTGGCCAGCCAAGCTTCAATAAAGTTCCTCGACACAATCAAAATTTGCTTGCAAGATTTCAAGCAAGAGAAGGGAGTCATGCAGTGACACAAGTATGACAAGTCTCCTGTGTGCCCTTAAGGTCTCACCTTTAACCTTAATATTGGGCCTACGCTATGCCAAATCTATGGGCTTTTTCTAGGATCCAAATTTTGGAGTCTTTTCACATGCGAGCTTTTGATGATTGAGGAGACATTTTCTTCCAAATTTATCATCTCAGGATACAATTTTATCTTCACCTACAACAATGGTAAACCTCTCTAATGACTAAAAGCGGTGCAACCTTCCACTAGATGCAATCATTCGCGAAGATGAAATGAAGATCCTCACATTGATGCACCCATTTTTCTTAGTTTCCAAAGGACAAAAGCAGGTCTAGGCGCCGGGGGGGGGGGTGTTAACTCTTTTTCATACACCTAAAATCCCTATTTCTAGCCTCAATTATATTCACATTATGTATAGGGGCCATTGATGTATTAAAGATTGTCACAGGCACAAACCTTGTGCCTTTGGGTAGAGATAGGAATTGGGCACCCACTTAAGTTAGGTGGCCGGAAAAATTGTCTTGTATATACAACTTTTGATAATGTGAATGGGAGAATTCTATCATTTCTCAAGTGCAAAGCTTTGTTCTTGTCTTGAGCTCTTGCCTTCTTGCTTGCTTGATTGTAGTGTGCATGTTTGTGTGTGTTAATGGTGTGTAACAAGTGTGCATGCTTGCATGCTTGAGTGAGAGAATGATTGAGCATAATTGTAGAAGAGGGTGGTTCAAGCTTTGTAGCTTGAACCTTTGCCTTTTCGAAGGATTGTTTATTAGGAAGTAGAGAAAGGGCTTAAACAATAGGGATTGACACACCTCTTAGCTTCTTTAGCCACTCTAAAGGGACTTTTATGATCCAAGACAAGTGGTATAACCACTAGCACTATGATTCCTTACTAGAGAGCAAGAAGGTTCTTGACATAAATACGATTATGTCCCAATTGGTTCTACATTTGGTCTACATATGTTCTAATATCTCACGGCTATTTTTCATGGAAAAATTTCATGTCCCACCTCAATGAAAGAAAAGCAACTCCTATTTTGTCCTAAAACTATATAAGATGTGCCTTGGCTCTCTAAGAAAAGCTAGAAAGTTATAAAGGACAGTAAGTACTATTGGCCTACAATATTGGCCTACAAAGTCTCATTAACACTAGCATCACTCAAGGAGATATTAACTCTATAATCAACCCTTGTCATATAGTAATTTCAAGCAGAATTAGCTCCAATCATTTATATGGAGAATTATTTAACACCAATATAGTTGAAAGTGTTGTAGGGAGGATAATTAGAGTAATTAAAAGAGCAAGTCACAACTTTGTGACATAATTCAGGTTGGTATTCAGTCGTCTCCCAGGTGTAAGCTTAGTTCAACAATTGTAGCACATTCAAAATTTTATAGTAATACAGGTGGCTAGAGTCTTCTCAATGTAGCCATTTATATGGTAGTAATGTAACATGCCCATCTTCAATAATAATATATGTCTATTTAATAGATGAAATTATAGTCCTTTTTATAGTGTAAAAATCATAATTTTATTTATTTTAGCTATTTCTACTTGGAATCTTAAAATTATGAGTCCAAATTTAAAATTTACACATGATTTTACTCTAATATAGGATTTTACAGTACTCAAAACGGACACCAGAATAAACCTTTACGTAATTTTTTAGTTAAATTACGGTAAACTTTCAATTTTAATAAATGCATGTCCGTGTGTCCGATTGACGAACGGATAACACCCCTGGGTCCAGGAAAACACCTCGAACAATTTCACCAAATTTTGTTTTGGCAACTGTCAAGTGCATCGGCACACGTATCAAGGTCTCACACCCTAAAAAAGGAAGTCTCGCCCCAAAAGATGCCTCCTTGGGAAGTGTGCATAAGGACCTTACACTAGATCGTACACATACCAAGACAACCATAAAAATGACCGCACACAGAACAAAGATCGACCGCCCTAACGCAAGGTCTCCCTAGCCACCTGCCACGTGGACACCCATGCGACTACTACCCTGGAAGGCCCATCCGTACCCCACCTTTAGCCCGCTTATAGGCACCACCCTTTCCACAGGCTCATACAACCACAAATCGGCATACTTTCACGTACACCGTCCTTTCCACCCCTCTTTGCTCTCTCCTTACTCGTACCCACACCCGCACTAGACCCTATATAAACCCCCAGCCCCAGCACCCTGCTCTATGCCCAACAGCCCCCTCTCTGGGTGGAAGCTCTCCCCTCTACAACCAACCTCCCAACAGCCCTCTTCAGCCAAACTCCCAACAGCCTCCCTCCCCTTCCCCCCTTGTGTTGTGCAAGGGTTGTCCTTCACCTCTCTCTCTCTCTCTCTCTCTCTCTCTCTCTCTCTCTCTCCGCGTCGTGCGGTGTGAATAGACTTAAGGGGAGAACCCTTCTCCTCCACCCCAACCCTATGGTCTTGTTTTCAGGTAGCCTTGTTCGCCACTTAAGGACACTTTACTTCCCCCCCATATAAAGAGACTTAAGCAAGCACACTCTAGCCCTAAGAGGTGGTTCCCACGGATGAGTCTTTTGTCATAAAGTGAGCAAACGGACTCCAAATTGTGATCCGTCTAGATCGTTGAGTTCATAATTGTGTGAGCTATGAGAGAGTTGATAGTATGGCTCCTCCTCAAAGACGTCGAAATACTACCTCAAGAAGCGTGCACGACAACGACACAAGAGGGGATGCTCCGAACATGCCCCCATCTCTTCCTTTGGGAGTCCCTCATGAGGGAAATGGTTAGGTTAGCTTAAGAATTGTCTAAAAAGAGGTTTTGTAGATTAGGAGTAAGGTAAATCTTTAATCTTAGCATTAATTAAGAATGATAAAAAATGTTACTTTTCCTTGTTTTGAGAATATAGGCTTCCATATTCATCCAAACGTAAAATCTAATTTCTTGTAGAATTGTTGTATTCTCGTTCCTTTGATTCAAGAAAAGATAATGTGGTTTCTCGTATCTTATGAGATTAGGTTAAACTATTGTGTTGTTATCTTACTTCAAGAAAAGATAATGTGGTTTCTCGTATCTTATGAGATTAGGTTAAACTATTGTGTTGTTATCTTACTTCAATTAAAGTACATGTACATCTTCTCCCTGCCTGGATGCTAGCCCCATTCCTGTGCTTGTGTAGCCGGGCAGAGACATTAGCGAGGCCCAAAGTTGGCCCAAGGTATCCCTCCTACCATTAGAATTCATTATTTTAGCGAGAGTTATGGATGTTGCCTAGTTCTACGGGCCCAAGGTATCCCTCCTACCATTATAAAATTAGAATTCATCATTTTAGCGAGAGTTATGGATGTTGCCTAGTTCTACGGGCCCACGCTAGTGCGGTGAATAAGCCCACCCTAGTGCCGCATAGACATCCCTTCGAGGAGCAGGAGGATCAAGTAACGGAGCCTGAGAGAGCAACACGCCGTCTTGAGTCCTTGCTGGCTACCAACAAATGAGGTGTATGGTCCCGTAGAGATTGCCTAGTCTATGGAGACTGGAAAGCTGAATTCTAGATGATCAACGAAATAAAACATGGAATAAGAGAGCCTGACTCTGACTATAAATGGATTTGAACCTTTGTAATTATTTTTAATTAAGCCCTTGTCTT
The DNA here is from genome assembly GCF_041138505.1 of Cibotium barometz. Taxonomy (NCBI): domain Eukaryota; kingdom Viridiplantae; phylum Streptophyta; class Polypodiopsida; order Cyatheales; family Cibotiaceae; genus Cibotium; species Cibotium barometz. The sequence goes on along the minus strand of NC_141046.1, from coordinate 19,178,597 downwards.
TTAGTATTGTTGTATCAATGTTTTAAGTTAAGTGGTTTGTTTTAATGAACACCGTGTAAGATCTCTAATTGTCTATATATGTCACACAATGTGGTAGGATTAATTAGAAAATAAAAATGTCACACAATGTGGTAAGATCTCTAATTGTCTATATATGTCACACAATGTGGTAGGATTAATTATTTAGAAAATAAAAATGACCGGTGAGTTGGGTGAAAAGTGGGAGGGTGGATCACCTTAATGGTGCCATCCTATGCATGGGTGGACCCAATTAGTCGGGTAGCTTTCCAAAAAAGCTAATCAATCACACTACACTAGGTAAGTAAGTCCTTGAGTGATGAGCAATTCCACTCTAGAGGACTAGGTCAGCGGCATGCCTCGTATAGATGGGGAAAAAGGCATTGTTTCCCGGAATCAAGGACAGAGGATTCCAAGATAGGTCGATCACTCTATGGGTAATTCAATTTTAAGAGCCATTTAGGAGACCATGCCCTCTACGAGATAGAGCTAAGTCTTACTTAGTAGTCGTATCCTCATATCTCTACATGGTCGAGGTGCCGATGACTAGGAAAGTCTTTCAAAGACTTAGTAGACTATCTTAGGTTGGGGACCTTGCAATTGGTATTAGAGCAGAGTTTTAGTTCCTAGGATTTGTTATTTAACATGGTTTTGAAGTGTATGTTTTACCTCAAATAGATATTGCTTATAAAACACCTTACTAGTACAACTTGATTTGGTGAATAAATGATTTTAGGAGGAGGGATGCTTACTCCAAATTCCTAGTCTTCCAATGCGTCTTCCAGACAGCTTGTCATTCCTCGAATTTCAAATTTCGCAATACGATGATGCAAATACTCAAGAAGTTGTCCCTCCCTCATTCCTTATATATCCAAAGAGGGTGGGGTAGAGTCCACTTTCGAAATCATCGGCCGAGGTACTTCATCCTCCGCGCAGACTAAATTGGGAATCTCGCCATCAATTTGAAGTGGGTTTGTTGGATCGAGAAGTTGAAGATGGTCCGCTTATTCTAGTTTATGGGTATCCCTAGACCAGACAATTGCGTTACCATAGAAGGGAACCATATGCCATAGAGCTGTTGGGTGTATGACCAAGTAATGCAAGTCTTATCTACCGACCGAGTAGCATTATGGAATGTAATACAATCCATAGTCCACCTCCCCTACCATCACTTTTTTGTATCCTCAAAACCATGGTAGAGCCCCTGAATCGGATGCCCTAGTTAAGCCTAGAAGTATCTTTTATGATGAATAAGACTAAATACATTAGTCTCAAATCCTTGTAATCAATCTTGTCCTTTTTTGTATCCTCAAAACCATGGTAGAGCCCCTGAATCGGATGCCCTAGTTAAGCCTAGAAGTATCTTTTATGATGAATAAGACTAAATACATTAGTCTCAAATCCTTGTAATCAATCTTGTCCTTGTAAATATTTGAATTGAGACATAAAATGATTTCAAGGTTTTACTTTTATATCATGAGAGTAGTATAAAGTATAAGTCTCGTGATCCTAAATTTAGTCTTACAATGATGGCCATGACGATCGGTCTTCTCTCCCCAATGCACTAAGGAGAAGAAGCTTCTATTTAAATGGATGCAACCTCCCTCCTTTAAAGGGGAAGGTTCAAAGATTGAGAAGGATGCCGAAGTATGGATTCAAGCAATGGTGGACGATTACTTCTCAGCTGGTACTAGAGCTGCGAATCAATCCATGCTTGCACGGTTTTGCCTCATCACTAGGGATGCTAAGGTCTGAGGAAGCAATGGTATCGCGATAAGGAAGTCACCGAATGCTCCCAACCTGGGATGACATCAAACAAGCTGTGTAGGAGTGGTATCTTCTCCCATCTCACGAGTCTATCAAAATGAATGAGTTCTTTAGCGTCAAGCAGCTCAGCTTGATTCTTGAGGAGTACTATTCTAAGTTCATCACTCTTCGGAAGTATGCCCCACCCATGACTAACTCCCAGTAGGTGGCCCACTTCTTCCAAGGCTTGAATGAACCTTTGGATTCCCTCCTCAAAGCAATGAGACCAAGTACATTGCAAGATGCTCTCATACGAGGCCCCAAAAGAGATCTCACCCTGAATCAAACCCTAAGGACCAGCCTTACAAGAATCCATAGCCAAACGCTCCCAATTACAACCAAGGTCGGCCAACCAACCTCTTTGTTCCCCGCACGTATACTACTTCTACTAGAGAGGCCCTTGTGTGTTTCCTTGCAAATGAGCCTAGATAATTTAAATCCAATTGCCCAACCTTGCAACATCCTTTCCTCAAAAGTGGTCGAGCAAATCAAGGTCGTGGAACCCCCATCCACCAAGGTACAAGAGGTGGTGGACATGGAAGAGGACGCGGAGCAGTTGCCCATGCCTGTGCTATAAATGAAGAACCAATGTTGGAAATGGTTGAAGAAGAGCGTGCCACCGTCCATGCGGTGATGGAGCATCAAGGTCCTAGCAAGAAATTTGGTGTTATTCAAAACCCCATTTGCTCATCATGGTAAGTCATCCCATCTTTTGATTGATTGTGGTAGTATCCATTTATTTCTTTCTCCAAGGTGTTTACGAAAATTAAACCTGAATCAAAAACCAACTAGGAAAATGGTTATAGTGCTAGCTAATGGGAAGGATGCACTATTCCACCACTCTAAAGAAAACCTTGATTTTGAATTGGGTTGTAGAGCTAGCTAATGGGAAGGAAGTAGTATTCCACCACTCTGAAGGAATCCTTGATTTTGGATTGGGTAGTGAACAAACTCATGGCCATTTTAGAGTCCTACCATTAGGCATTTATGATGGGATCCTTGGGATGGACTGGTAAGTCGCAAACAATGCTAGTATTCACAGTAACCAAGGGAGTATCACTTTTAAAAATGAGCACTTCCAAGTAGTACTAGTTCAGGGGAAGATAGGTAAACCTAAGTCTAGGGTAGTCAAAGAAAAACATCTTCTCAAGGCAGCATGTAAGGGACCTCTAAAAGAGTATAAAATTGATCAATATTTAGGACTAGTGAAAAATCAAGACAGCTTGTTGCAAACAACAACTCATGACTCATTGTCATTTTTCATGACTCCCTGTTTGGATCCTTATAATCTATGTACAACCCTTTTATCTCCCCATCTATGGATTCTTATAATGTATATACACCCCTCTTATGAGATAAATATAAATACTTTACTTTGGTACGTTGCAATTCAAAATTTGAGTCATTAAGTTTTCCTTTTCAAGCTCAATAAAGCTATTGAACCTAGTAAAGAATCCGAACCCTCTTGGCTCTAAGAATTCTCTGAAATCTTTCTTGATGAGCTTATAGGACTACCTCCCCCTTGAGAAGTTGACAATGAGATCGACTTAATTCCTGGTACTCTGTCTCCAAAATCATAGCTTCCATTCCATATAGCTCTCATTACCAACCCTCCATAGCCTCTGTTCCTAAGCTTATCTCTTGAGTTATGCATATTGATTTCCACCACTCCTAAGTAAGTCAGTGTGCTATGCTCCTCACAACCCCCTTAGCATTGCTTTGCTCTTTGAATATATGCTTAGGTCTCTTCATTATCCTCCCTAAATGAGCGCTTTGTATCACGCTCCCAAAATTGTTGTTGCTTAAAGCTTACATGTGGTTGCCTACTCAAGCTTACACATGGCCGCTTCCTCGCCGCTTCTTGCTTACATGTGGTTGCATTTCCTCACCTACTCAAGCTTATACATGGCCGCTTCTTGCTACATTTCATAGCTATCTCAGGTTTACAACCCTCAGTTCATCTCTCTCTCTCTCTCTCTGACCTCTGTCTTTAATCATCACACTCGAGCTTCATACTCTCTTCTTCAGAGAGGCTTCAACGTGTAGCAACTGGGAGCCACCACGTGGCAGCTCCATTGTGAGATTAAGGCAGAAAAGAGGGGGATGCTATGACACACATGTCCGTGGACGTGTGTGAAGGTCCCTAAAAACACTCGGCCGACATGTGCAGACCAGAAAAATTTCAATGGGCCCGCCGACTGTTGTAAAACTTGTAGAGTTGCCAATGAATCTCACACAGTAGTGAGACAGACGCTAGGGAGCTTACCAGCATCCGGCAACAATGAAGCGCTCCGTGCCCTCGGCAGGACTCGCCAATTCGCTAAGCTTTCTACGTGATTCCATCCTCAGCAGCGATGGCGGTCAAATCAAGCTTGGCTCGTGGAAGGACCTGCTCAGGCTCACGCACTCTGTGGGGTTAACCTTGCTCGGGGCCGGCGCCCTCCTCCTCCTCCGCCAGGTCTCACCTGGTGCCCTCTCATGGATCCTTCAGGCCCGCGACCATGACATCGCCGACCCCTCTGCAGATCCCTTGCAGTTTACCATCCCCGGATTGCGCAATGTCGGCAATAATTGCTTCCTCAATGCCATCCTTCAGGTAGGGTTTCATCATGTTATCACAGACATGGCTTTCAGTAGATATGAGTATGTATAGATGCGCTCTTAGCAGGTATGGATGTGCACAGACCTTTTAGAGCTTTCACACGCACAGGGCATATGTACAGGGAATGCAGTGGACATGCCTACTAGGGCATGCAGTAGACATGCTTATGTACATGGCATGCATGTATCAGATCTGTATAGGCTTTGTCGGCTTTCCATGGCCTTTGTCATTCGGGATTATCTTTTCAATGTGCATCTTCAGTATGCTTGCTTTACATACCTTGTATTCTTGAAAAGATCGATTCATGATCTTTATCATCCTTCGTTTAAAACTCTAATGTTTCATCATTGCATGCAAATTCATGCATGACCGAGGGATAGTTGAAAATGTTGTCTCAATATCAAGGGGAATTGATGTACAACAGATGGCTGAAAAGTCAAAACCCAACTTCCATGTGCTTAGATGAAGATATGTTGATGGCTGCAGCGTGAACTTGATTGCACTATGTAGACAAATGCCTCTTTTTGCGTAAGAGGAGGAAGGGCTTCTTCTTCATTCTCATCGAGCTTGTGTTGGGTCCGTGGTATTGCCTGTGTATGTTATGTACTTGATGCTAACCATAGGGTTAGTTGGTCTAATTTGGGATTAGAGGATCCAAAAGACTAGAAAAACAGGCTCATTATAGTGGCCTAACTTCTAAGGTCATAAACACCTATTAGTTGATAATCCCATGAGTGACTGCTTTATGCTTTTATAGGGGATTACATATAAGTGGGATGAGTGGATCTATGGTGCATGTTTTTGTCTTGAGGACAAGATGGGTCCGTACCTAGACTTGAGGATTGATCCACTCATGGACCTGTCCATTCAATACCCTGCACAAGGGCATTGGCTAGGCAAACCTTGGTGATGTGTGATGGACGGAAACCTTAGACCCATGCTCGGGGGTGATCCTTGGACAGGGATCTATGATTGGGTGGTGAGCTTGGACTTGAAAACCTAAATTTAGACTACTAACTTGTGTGTCTTGTGTTTAGGAGATCTTGGATGGATCCTATCATGAATCCTTTACAATTGGTATGAGAGCACCCTAAACCGGTGGGAGGCACGAAGGTGAAGTGCGGAGCAAGGTTTCTGTAAGGTTCTTCATCACCTTTATTAGGGGTTTGTGCGAAAAGTTTCAACACATCATCATTACCTCCCCCCGTGTTAGCACTCATCTTTTGTCTTTGCCATTGTCTTTGTGCATCTGCCCCACCAGTACCTGAAGATCTACGTCAGCAGTCAGGATTCAAATTGGGGTTCTTCAAATTAGAGCTTGTGCATACACAAATTTTCGGGGCTTTTAAAAAATTGAGTCCTTTGCATGATGCATCAAATTAAGGCTTCAACAATATCCAAAATTTGCTCCTTTTTCAAATTGGAGCATCTTGCTCCAAATTGAAGCCATTATGGGTCCTCTACCTTGCCCCCGAGCCTAAAATGATTGCCCAAGTGTCAACCGCATGGCAACCCTGTCGGGAATTTGGAGTCGCATGTGTGTGTTGCCCATCCCTCGTGTACACCAACATGACAAAAGGTTAGGGCATGAGCCACGCTTAGTTGGGTGGACGAGAACTCGAGAATGGAACAAAAGCTTGTCTGCTGCAGCTACTGTTGCTGGCCGACAGAGATGACAGGTCAGGTAGAAAAAATTTGCTAGCCGATAGCAGGTCGGCCAGTTCCCTTGCATAAGATGATCCTATAGAAGGTTTTTCCATGTTCATTGTTGATTCATTTAGTCCCTTATGGACTGAGTCTTAGACTAGAGCTTTTTGGAGTCCAAGATCACCTTTTCAAGGTAGCCTATGGCTTGCCAAGTTGTACATCCTTTTTGTATTATATGAATATACTAAAACTCAGCTCTCTCTCTCTCTCTCTCTCTCTCTCTCTCTTCTCTCCATCTCTTTGCTTGCGCTTTGCATCAGGTTGTTCCAAGATGGTGTTTAGGGCTGAAAGAAGACTCCCAGAGCTTTTGCATGTGACAGAACACTCACTTATGTGAGTAAGTGAGCTATTACATGTGAACCACCTCTTGTAGCCATCAGATATTGTCACATGCACTCTGCACTCAGTGCATGGTGACAAATTGGCTCATCATCAGCAGTGCAACATTTGTACATTATTAGAACCTAGTAGGATGATATTTGTCGTACGCCGTGACCCCATTGTACATCCTCAGTCCAGGATAAGTTAGGCACGAGCTACGTAGGTCATTCCTCAGCCTTAGCGGGTCAGTCAATCAGTCAATTCCCTTAACCCACTTGGAGAGAATCATTCATGCATGTAGAGTCAGTAGAAGCCTTAGGGTTTGCATCAGAAAGCACTCTGCATCCTGCATAATATGCATTCATATGCCTGTGAGAAGACAGTGTGAGCATTTGTTTGACAGGATCCTCCAATATAAAGACTTCCGCTGCATATTACAGATATGTTGCCCAGAGTCAGTCCATCGTTGCCATCATAACGCCGCCGCCTGTTGTGCGCTCAGCATCACCAGTACTAGCCATGGAGCGCCTCAACGGACTGTCACCTATGCACCAACTGTTGGACTGAGCTGCCGCCGTCGCATTCTCTGTTGGCGCTGTCTCTGCTGTTGTTGCCACATTCTTTGGCGTCTCTGCATCTTGCTGTCCTATTTGTTGTCCTTATCCCACTTGTTTGCCATTCTGCCCCGGCTACGGTGCTCCAACTGCCCCAGTTGTTGCTGCAACGGTTGCCTTCTCCTGGCCAAGTCACTTCATGCACTATACACTCTCTGAGTTGGTTCTATTGTCTATAGTACCCAAGTTTCCTACTGCCTCGTCTTCCAACTCCTCTCCTGGAAGCTCCATAGCTCCTTGGCTGAGCCACTTCTTTTTGCGGTGTTTCTCCCTAAGTAGCACCATCCAAAGCCATGGATCTTCCTAGATCAACAACCACATTCGAGAAGTTCTCTAGCAACAATTTCACAGCAGGGTAGACAAAAGTCACTGCTCGTGAGAGATGGAGTATGGAGGGTTGTCAATGGCCCAGAAGAGAAGCTTGAAGGTGCAATTAGAACATTTGTGGTGTCACCAGCCTGGACATTTTTTGGTATGAAAGGGATGTGGTGGACTCCAGGATGTCTAAATATTTGGAAAGTACAAGCTTTGGGAATGGGGGATTATCCTGGAATACAAAGGACCACACTCCTAAAATTTAGGAGAGTTGCTATTGTTAGCCTGACTCCGATGGAAATTCTGTTCGCGTCATTACATCTGGAATTGAGCAGATACCAAGAGTTGGCAAAGTGCCTATGACAGAATGTCTACTAGTTGGGATATTTTAAGAGGTAAAGATTATGGGAGAACCCATCTCTTAGATTGGGACATGTGGCAAGAAAGTGGATCAAAGTGAGACAAGTGGCTTCACACTTGTCAGAAAGTGGATCAAAGTGTAACGTGCGGAAGCTCTGGGTAGTCTTCTTTCAGCCCTAAACACTCTTGAAAACCTTCTGATGCAGACAAGCACCATCTGATGCAAAAACGCAGGTAGAGAGAGAGTAGAGAGAGAGAGTGAGAAGTGCTGGAATTTCAGTATATACTATGGTACAAAAAGGTACATATCTGTACAGCCATGGGCTGCCTTCATAAAAAGGTAATAAACCCTAAAATCTGTCCCCTATGGGACCTCCTATTGACTCACACCCCTAGTGGGTGGAATGACTCAAACATGGAGCAAAGGTGCCTTTATATAGGCCTTGGAGCATGTGGGGAACTGGCCGACTGCTGGTCGGCCAGTTATTAATTCATAAAATCCATTTAATGCTGCCGACTGTGTCTTCTGGATGCGCCTGCTGCCAGCACCTTCTGTCCTGCAGCCGACAGTCCTTTGGTCATGCTGATGTCAGCCTCCATGCAGCCGACAGCCTTCTGATCCATGCTATGCTCCATGTCCACCTCAGATGAGTCACCTGAAGCTCCTACCTTCTGGTTCTACTGGTTCATAATCTTTATCTGCTTGCCTCTTCTGGATCTAGCCCTAGAAATGTCCATGGCATCTGTGATGCACATGACATCCCCCTCTGCTAAACTTGATGACGGGAATCCAACCTGCTCTTGGATGACTGTCATCATCCCAATCCTGTTCCGAAGTCCCTCTGTCATCATCCATCCCTGGCAAACCTTTTTCTCTGAAAATCCGATCTGTTCTCCAAACCACTCTGTCTCTGATGAAGATCTATGCATCTGGTCTTCCTCTAGTCCACAATCCATTCCTACCCTGACTCTGAACACCGTCTTGGTCTTCGTTCCTGGAACTGAGTCTGGCACTCTCACATCACCCTTGGAGGATCAACCTCCCTTGGGACCGTTCCCTTAGAACCCATCTGGCTCACGGAACTGCCATCCCCATCTGGCACTGTGGAACACCACCAACAAACCTCCTGGGAGTTCTTCCCGATCTGTGTTCCCGTCCTGTACCTTGGACCTGTACACCATCATATGGGACTGAATCAGTGTTTAGCTTTGCTGAGCCTGATGCTCTGATACCAATGTAACGCGCGGAAGCTCTGGGTAGTCTTCTTTCAGCCCTAAACACTCTTGAAAACCTTCTGATGCAGACAAGCACCATCTAATGCAAAAACGCAGGTAGAGAGAGAGTAGAGAGAGAGAGTGAGAAGTGCTGGAATTTCAGTATATACTATGGTACAAAAAGGTACATATCTGTACAGCCATGGGCTGCCTTCATAAAAAGGTAGTAAACCCTAAAATCTGTCCCCTATGGGACCTCCTATTGACTCACACCCCTAGTGGGTGGAATGACTCAAACATGGAGCAAAGGTGCCTTTATATAGGCCTTGGAGCATGTGGGGAACTGGCCGACTGCTGGTCGGCCAGTTATTAATTCATAAAATCCATTTAATGCTGCCGACTGTGTCTTCTGGATGCGCTTGCTGCCAGCACCTTCTGTCCTGCAGCCGACAGTCCTTTGGTCATGCTGATGTCAGCCTCCATGCAGCCGACAGCCTTCTGATCCATGCTATGCTCCATGTCCACCTCAGATGAGTCACCTGAAGCTCCTACCTTCTGGTTCTACTGGTTCATAATCTTTATCTGCTTGCCTCTTCTGGATCTAGCCCTAGAAATGTCCATGGCATCTGTGATGCACATGACACAAAGTGAGACAAGTGGTCTCACACTTGTCACTTCAGCTATTGTGTGGCTCTCCACTTGTCATTGTAGCCTTCTCTTGCCATTTTAGCTCATGGGAGGCCCAAATCTATAAATTGGAGCCCTCTCTCTTCATTAAAAAAGGCTCTCTTGCTGCACACTAGCCTCCACCACCGTTACAGGCTGCCCTAATGATGGCTACTCTCTTTCTCTCTCTCTCTTGAAGGCTGCCCATGAAGAATACCGGCTGCTGTTGGGGATTGTTTTGGAGGCTTCCATCACGAAGAAATACTAAAGGCAAGGGTATTTAATCATTTATTATGATTTCTAGCCATTGTACTTGTTGTACCAGCCCTTATACTTGTTGTAGCAGTCCTTGTACTAGTTGTACCTACTGTACCAACCATTGTACCCAGTCACTGGACCGGTTGTACCAGCCACTGTACTTGTTGTACAAGCCATTGTACTTGTACCGACTAAATGGAGAGTTGTACTTGCTGTACCAACTCTACTGCATGAAGACCCTGAGAGGACAAAAGAAACCAAAGGACCAAATATATGAAAGATCAGAGTAAAACACACGGCATGCATGGTGATGTGAATATAAAAGATGAAGTCTAGTACAAGGAGTTCAATGTGAGACTTCGAATAAGTAGAGAGAGCTACTGTCCCATAAAACGCAGATAGCAGGGCTGGAGTGACCGTGATGAAAGCGTTGAAAAAGAGCCTGATATAAGACTGATGGGAGCCTGAAGTAAGGCTGCTGATGTAGGCAGCGAAAAAGACCGTGGTGAGGCTTAATGTAGGCGGCCAAAACCTGTAGTAATTAACGTTGCCTGTTGTAGGTGGGCAATACCAACAGTGGTTTTAACGCTGTAACAACAGAACCTTCGAACTTGCTGTAGGTGGGCGATACCAGCTGTGGTTTAATGCTGCAAGAGGACCTGCGAACCTGTTGTAGCCGGGCGATATCAGCAGTGGTTTAACGCTGACCAGTAGGAGATGGCGAGGCAAACTGTGCGATGAAACGCAGAGCATGAAGATCGCAAGGTGCCAAGGATTTCTCGTGGGTTGATGGTTCACAAAAGCAAGTCGAGACCCTTATATTTATGTAAGGTGTTTTTATTTGGTCGGCCAATCATGGAAGTCGGCGAGTAAAGTAGCGGCCCTTTTTGGGCTGGGTAAATGTAACTCGCGGCGGCGGGTGCCCAGGGGACTAGGGCCTTTGACACACTTGTTGATACCATCAATGCATATTAAAACATTTAAACATGGCCACAGCCTTAACACATATCCATCATCACTTTGCATAAAACATAAAGCTGGACAAAACATCCACAAATGTTGCAAATGGAGCTTGCACGAGTGACACTGCATAGAGGCCGGAATGGGCCGACCCCCCCCTTGGAGTATTTTATTATTCAAGGAGAATAATATCATGTACAAGCTTTGAGGGCCTTACTCTCCCCACGGGAGATGCCGGATTATCCATATACAAATGCCATAACACAGCCCAACACAAGGCAACCAAGCCGGAACATAGGCTGTAGAAATGCCGAGCCAACAATATAATCCATATACCTCCGTGTGGGTATTGATTCTTCCCCAAAAACCACGGGTCTTCATGCAATAGAGCTAGTACAGCAAGTAAAACTCTCCATTCAGCCGGTATAGCAGGTACAATGGCTGGTACAGCAAGTACAATGGCTGGTACAACAGGTACAATGGCTGGTACAGCTGGTACGGTGGCTGGTATAGTAGGTACAGCAAGTACAGAAGCTGGTACAGCAAGTACAGTGGCTGGTACAGCCGGTACGGTGGCTGGTACAGCAGGTACAGCAAGTACAATGGTTGGTACAGCAAGTACAGTGGCTGTTACAGCCGGTACGGTGGCTGGTACAGCAGGTACAGCAAAGTACAAATGCTGGTACAACACATACAATGGCTAGAAATCATAATAAATATTTGAATACCCTTGCCTTCAGTATTTCTTCGCGAAAGCCTCCAAAACAGTCCCCAACAGCCGGTATTCTTCATGGGCAGCCTTCAAGAGAGAGAGAAAGAGAGTAGCCATCATTAGGGAAGCCTTCAACGGTGGTAGAGGCTAGTGTGCAGCAAGAGAGCCTCTATTAATGAAGAGAGAGAACTCCAATTTATAGATTTGGGCCTCCCATGAGCTAAAATGGCAAGAGAAGGCTACAATGACAAGTGGAGAGCCACACAATAGCTGAAGTGACAAGTGTGAGGCCACTTGTCTCACTTTGATCCATTTTCTAACAAGTGTCAGGCCACTTGTCTCACTTTGGTCCACCTCCTTGCCACATGTCCCAATCTAAGAGATGGGTCCTTCCATAAACTTTATCTCTAAAAATATCCCAACCGGTAGACATTCTGTCATAGGCACTTTGTCAACTCTTGGTATCTGCTTAATTCCAGATGTAATGACGCGAACAGAATTTCCATCGGAGTCGGGCCAAAAATAGCAACTCTCCTAAATTTTAGGAGTGTGGTCCTTTGTATTCTAGGATAATCCCCCATTCCCAAAGCTTGTACTTTCCAAATATTTAAACATCCTGGAGTCCACCAGACCCCTTTCAGACTGGGAAATGTCCAGGCTGGTGACATCCTCCCCAGCTTCTTAAAAGTTGTCCGCAACTTTAAGCTTCAAGCCATATATTCAAGATATAATCATGTCCCATCGATTGAGCGAGACGAGACAGTCTCAAAAATCCAATATAACTGAAGAATCCATGTCCCAAAGAAATGGGCGAGACTAAATAAGTCTCCATAATACCAATATCAAAATCATGTCCCAAGATAAATGGGTGAGACAAAAACAGTCCCATAAGTCCAGATATCATAATCATGTCCCAAGATAAATGGGCGAGACAAATCAGTCCCATAAGTCCAGATATCATAATCCATGTCCCAAGTAAATGGGCGAGACAAAACAGTCCCATAAGTCCAGATATCATAATCCATGTCCCAAGTAAATGGGCAAGACAAAACAGTCCCATAAGTCCAGATATCATAATCCATGTCCCAAGTAAATGGGCGAGACAAATCAGTCCCATACAGCCGGTATTCTTCATGGGCAGCCTTCAAGTGAGAGAGAAAGAGAGTAGCCATCATTAGGGAAGCCTTCAACGGTGGTAGAGGCTAGTGTGCAGCAAGAGAGCCTCTATTAATGAAGAGAGAGAACTCCAATTTATAGATTTGGGCCTCCCATGAGCTAAAATGGCAAGAGAAGGCTACAATGACAAGTGGAGAGCCACACAATAGCTGAAGTGACAAGTGTGAGGCCACTTGTCTCACTTTGATCCATTTTCTAACAAGTGTCAGGCCACTTGTCTCACTTTGGTCCACCTCCTTGCCACATGTCCCAATCTAAGAGATGGGTCCTTCCATAAACTTTATCTCTAAAAATATCCCAACCGGTAGACATTCTGTCATAGGCACTTTGTCAACTCTTGGTATCTGCTTAATTCCAGATGTAATGACGCGAACAGAATTTCCATCGGAGTCGGGCCAAAAATAGCAACTCTCCTAAATTTTAGGAGTGTGGTCCTTTGTATTCTAGGATAATCCCCCATTCCCAAAGCTTGTACTTTCCAAATATTTAAACATCCTGGAGTCCACCAGACCCCTTTCAGACTGGGAAATGTCCAGGCTGGTGACAGTAAATATTGGGAATATTTTCACACACCCCCTCTCAGACCAAAAAGGGATCATGAGAGAAGATGAGGGGAAAAAATTTTGGTTGTCGAAGATGAGGATTTCTGTGTGTGACCAGGCATCTAGGAATGAGAAGTATGGAAGAATGCCCCAATGCAAGAGGTTTTCACATGCATGAATGCCCATTTTTGGGTTTTCATTCATACATGTGCCCCAAACACACAAAACAGAATGCAGTGCAGAGGGAATGCAGGATGGAAAAAAAATGCGATGCAGTGGATTTTCACAGGAGCCGTGCCCTCATGGGGTTTTCACTGACTCATGTGCCCGATACAAAAATGGTAAAAAATGAAGGGAGAGGCAGATCCCCCTCTCAATGAGCGGAGGGTGATGGTGGTGGACCAATGCCAATCCGATTGCGAAGACGCTCGAGAATGGGGCGGTTGACGAAGATGTCTGCTTGGTTGTCTGTCGTGGAAATGTACTAAAGTCGGATGGTACCAAGCTCAACCTGTTCCTTGTTAAAGTGAAAATGGACACCCACATGCTTGGTACGGTTAGAAAAAATAGGGTTGCCAGCAAGAGCAATCGCACTCTGACTGTCGACCAAGATGGTAGAGGCGGTGTCGATGGAGGCGCATATGTCGGAAAGAAGTTGACGAAGATACAGAACCTCAGTGGTGGCATCATAGAGGGCCCGGTATTCGGCCTCTGCAGAAGAACCTACAACAGTGTCTTGCTTTTTGCTAGACCAAGAGAAAGGGGCAGATCCGAGGGAGAACAAATAACCACCATGAGAACGCCATGAATCAAGATCACCAGCCCAGTCAGAGTCCGTGTAACCGTGCAAGGTGATCCCACGACTGTAGTGAAGGCCATACAAATAGGTACCTACTAAATAGCGAACAACCCTCATCGCTGAACTCCAATGTGGCTCCTTGGGAGCATTGAAATACTGACTTAAAATGGATGTGCAATAGGATATATCAGGACGAGAATTTGTGAGCCAAGCCATAGATCTATTCGTCAGTCTTTCTCCACTGACACATCCTCCGCAGAGGCAAGGTCCGGCAAGAATCGGCATACAGGTCACAAAGCAACTGCCACACAGAGAAGGCATAAGCATCATTAGGAGCATAGATGAAGTGTCGAAGAACCGAATCCTGCCACACAGAGAAGGCATAAGCATCATCAGGAGCATAGATGAAGTGTTGAAGAACCGAATCCTGACAATTCAGGAGGAGAAAGCCATAGATCTGTCGGTCCGTCTTCCTCCACCGACACATCCTCTGCAGAGGCAAGGTCCGGCAAGCACCGATTCTTGTACGAGAGAAACTCCATCAAACCATACTCCTTGAGAATAGAAGTAACTTGCAATTTCCATGACTGAAAGTTACCACCATCCAACTTGTCTGCCTCATCAAGGAAATAACAAGAGAGTGGTACGGGAGCCAAATCTGAAGTTGTCATCATTGATCCAATCAATAGGACCAACCCTGGTAAGATAAAACTGTCCAAATCAGAAAACGCTGATATAGGGTCTTTCCTCCCACCAAAACGCGGCCCTAAGAGGCTGGACAGCACCTGAGAATCCTCATGTAGCAAAAAACGCAGAAGCTTCTGTCGACAATACCTCCAACCTTGAGGTCACCAGAAGAGGGAAGCAAAAAATGCAGACTTGATATAGAGAGGAAAGGCAGCCACACAGGGCTTGGGAATATGCTGTAAGAAGGTGCAAGAGGGAAAGGCATCAACAAGGACAGTAGCTTGGGCTCTCCTCAAGAAAACGCACAATCTTTGAAGTAGAAGTGTCCTCCACAGGTACCAAGAGTGCCACCAAAGCCTGCAACACCAAAGACCCCCTCTGCAAAGGAGCAAGCCCACTGGAGAGGAAAACGCAGCACAGAAGGCTGCTGTCCTGAAGAAAACAGGCCGCCTATGTCCCAAACTCCACGTGGAAAAGAAAACGCTGGTCAACAAGTACTTGATGGCTGAGTTGATGAAGCCAATCTGAAGGCGAAGCGACCAGCAGGTTCAGTCTAGAAAGCGCAGCAGTAAAGGGCTGCAGATCAAGAAGAGGAGAGGGTGCTTAAAACAGGGCTGAATCTGGGGCAGCAAAGAGGTTGCTAAACCGGGAGCTTTGATACCATGAAAGAGTGCATAGAGCGGAAGCAAAGGGGGCACTAGAATGTGCTGAACAGAGAGTGCAAGAGAGAGATAGAGATGGAGCAAACTGTGCTGAATATACTGAAGCAAAACAGTCCCAAGCAAGAGACACTACAAGTCTCATAAATGAGGGAGCAAATATGTAAAAGACTGAATGAAAAGTGTGAGGCCAGCCCCACCTATTTACAAGTGAGGAGGGCTGGCCGACTGGAGCTCAATAAGCTGGCCGACTGGAGCAGAGGAGCTGGCCGACTGGTAAAATACCAAAAGGGCTGGGGAAAATCCCAAAAAAATATGGAAAAAAGGAATGGCCAGCCCACAATCAAGGGCCATACAAATGGGACCAAAAGGACACCAGAAATGGGCAGAAATTGGGGATGAATGTGCTAACACCCCCTCTCAGCACCAATGCTGAACATAACTCCGAGAAGCCGAAGAAGTCGTCCTTTGTCAAAGACAAAAGAAAGCAGTAGCAATAGGTACCAGGAAAGCTCCACAAGCAATCTCCACAGCAACTCAGCTACAAAAGTAACAGAGCAAGCTGCCAAGTACACTGTTCTTCTAGAAGAAATCAACCATGAAGGTTGTGTCGTGCTGCTCCAAATATCGGTGCCAAACCCAAATATAAACACAGTGTCATAGGAATCCCTAGAAGCCTGTAGCTCCAAGAAGATAATACCCGCAAAAGAAATAGAGTCCATCTGCTCCAACTCTATACCAAGAGTAGCCAAATGCTGTATAATAGCACCGTCCTTGAAGGTCGACATCGCCAGATGTAAGAACTCAACTGCCCCCTCTAAAAACTGATGTCGGGACTCCACATGCCCAGCCAAATCCAAATCCAAATCCAAATCCTTCAATCCTTGGAAGTACCACTGTGCCCCAGGCATGGTCACGAACATACCTGACCACAATCCAGAATCCTCACACGAGTAAGGAGAAGAGGAACATTCACTGTAGTGGTAAGTGAAGTAGTAGTAGCCTCCTCAATAGCATCACACAGCGTAGAAGCATGCTCCTCCATAGAAGGCAAAGCGACCAACAACACATCCTGGTCACTGGTTGACGAAGAAAGAATTGGAGGCGAAGCAATAGGAGAAAAATCCCCCTCAGAAGCTGTGCGCAAAGATAGCCCACTGTTTTCCTCAAAAACATTACCACATATATTATCCTGGTGGCAAGCAGAAGTATGCACAAAAACTGAAGGCAAGGCAACAAGAGAAACAAACTCCTCAAATGCAATGAGCAAAACTGGCCCAATATCCTTCGCTGTAGGAACATCTCCAGAAGAAGTATCCACAAAATCACTGGCTGCATAGCACCCAGAAGTAGAAACCATCTTTCGATCACTGGCATCACCATAGAGGTCACAAAGCAACTGCCACACATAGAAGGCAGAAGCATCATCAGGAGCATAGATGAAGTGTCAAAGAACTGAATCTTGACAATTCAGGAGGAGAAAGCCATAGATCTGTCCATCAGTCTTTCTCCACCGACACACATCCTCCGCAGAGGCAAGGTCCGGCAAGAATTGGCATACAGGTCACAAAGCAACTGCCACACATAGAAGGCATAAGCATCATCAGGAGCATAGATGAAGTGTCGAAGAACCGAATTCTGACAATTCAGGAGGAGAAAGCCATAGATCTGTCCGTCCGTCTTCCTCCATCGACACATCCTCTGCAGAGGCAAGGTCCGGCAAGCACCGATTCTTGTACAAGAGAAACTCCATCAAACCATACTCCCTGAGAATAGAAGTAACTTGCAATTTCCATGACTGAAAGTTACCACCATCCAACTTGTCTGCCTCATCAAGGAAATAACAAGAGAGTGGTACGGGAGCCAAATCTGAAGTTGTCATCATTGATCCAATCAATAGGACCAACCCTAGTAAGATAAAACTGTCCAAATCAGAAAACGCTGATATAGGGTCTTTCCTCCCACCAAAACGCGGCCCTAAGAGGCTGGACAGCACCCGAGAATCCTCCTGTAGCAAAAAACGCAGAAGCTTCCGTTGACAGTACCTCCAACCTTGAGGTCACCAGAAGAGGGAAGCAAAAAATGCAGACTTGATATAGAGAGGAAAGGCAGCCACATTGGGCTTGGGAATATGCTGTAAGAGGGTGCAAGAGGGAAAGGCATCAACAAGGACAGTAGCTTGGGCTCTCCTCAAGAAAACGCACAATCTCTGAAGTAGAAGTGTCCTCCACAGGTACCAAGAGTGCCACCAAAGCCTGCAACACCAAAGACCCCCTCTGCGAAGGAGCAAGCCCACTGGAGAGGAAAACGCAGCACAGAAGGCTGCTGTCCTGAAGAAAACAGGCCGCCTATGTCCCAAACTCCACGTGGAAAAGAAAACGCTGGTCAACAAGTACTTGATGGCTGAGTTGATGAAGCCAATCTGAAGGCGAAGCGACCAGCAGGTTCAGTCTAGAAAGCGCAGCAGTAAAGGGCTGCAGATCTGAGAGAAAACGCAGAGGAGAGGGTGCTTAAAACATTTTGGGGAAGCTTGGAGCTAGGCAGGCTGATTGGCGAGCTGAGTTAGGGATAGACTAACGAGCGGGCACCCAAGTATGGACGGGCAGGCGCCCAAGTGTGGACGCCCGATGACCGGTCAGGAGCCTATAAAAGGGTGGCCAAGGTTAGTCATTAGTCATATAGAGTCTCGCGAGAGTTGTGAGAGCTCTATGGTCTTGGAGCGTGGATCTAGTGCAGACGTGCACCTACTTTACGCAGCCGAGGCCGGCAACAATCTCGAGGTCTGCGAGGGTAGCTTCGTGGCGGTATGGGACGTCGCGAGGAGGAGATTGGTTGGTACGTCAACCTAGTTAGCTTAGCTTGTGGCTCGGTGGGGACAGCCAAGACTGTGGGCTTGCCCACGGCTGTCATGGTTGGGAGGTGAGTCAAGCCTGCACCCCCGATGATGACCAACTACCGATGAATGTGCTAACACCCCCTCTCAGCACCAATGCTGAACATAACTCCGAGAAGCCGAAGAAGCCGTCCTCTGTCAAAGACAAAAGAAAGCAGTAGCAACTGGTACTAGGAAAGCTCCACAAGCAATCTCCACAGCAACTCAGCTACAAAAGTAACAGAGCAAGCTGCCAAGTACATTGTTCTTCTAGAAGAAATCAACCATGAAGGTTGTGTCGTGCTGCTCCAAATATCGGTGCCAAACCCAAATATAAACACAGTGTCATAGGAATCCCTAGAAGCCTGTAGCTCCAAGAAGATAATACCCTCAAAAGAAATAGAGTCCATCTGCTCCAACTCTGTACCAAGAGTAGCCAAATGCTGTATAATAGCACCCTCCTCGAAGGTCGACATCTGTAACTTGGTTGAACACAATGCTAATCAATACACTAAGATTTGAAGAACACTTGCTTAAATACAAGAAGTAAATTGCTGAATTGACAAGAGACACACAATGAGCCGGAATGGCCGACCCCTCCCTTGAGTAAATTGTATTACTATTGGAGAAATTCAATACATAGCTTCATGGGCATCCATTGCCAAATCCTCCATGCCAATGCATATGAAATTCAGCATTTAGAAAACAATGGTATGTCGATGTAGATCACCAAGGAGCTGCCTTGATGCCCGGCCCGACTTCAGTGCCCATATTCTCTACCATTGGCTCTATGTTCTACCAAGCAAGGTAGCAACATCTTCAAGAGCACATAGGACAAGAGAAATACTACACAGGGCGGCTTAATAAGGAGTCCTGCCTTTCTACCGAGTAAGTAATGACAATACATTGTCCAATTAGCTTACCAGTCTTCATAGAAGTTGTTGCAAGCGGAAGCCTTCGCGTTGGAAGCTTTAGAAGTGTTGATATCTTCGATTTGCCGCAATCCTTCGCGACAAAAGTCTTCAAGAGGATGAAGGGAACCCTCGGAAAGCTTCCCCTATGGTTCAACTCGAGAAAGGAAGGCTGAAATTAGGGTTTTCAGCAAAAAAACCAGAAATTACAGCAAAAATGAGAGCTGTTTTGCTGAATTTCAGTCATTGGGAGTGAGTAGGAGAGTGATTAGCACTTAGAAACACTCTTGGAAGCTTGGAAAACACCCTAGCAAGTTGGGTATGGCTATGGAGAGCTTGGAAATGGAGAGAAATGGTGGAAAAACAGAGTTTTTCAGCCTCCAAAAATCCTCATGAAGAGAAAACACGAATTTCTCTTAATAAGTAAGTGAATTGGGGTCCAATCAGGTGAAGGGACATGGGGAGATGCCCATTTATGAGTAAAAGGGGAGGATCAGGTCCTGGACATTGAGTCTTGTCCGCCTCGGGACTTCAGTGAGTGTGAACTTGGAAGCGGTTGGGCACCCAAACTTTAATGAAGTGGGAACGCACTCACTTATAAATATTGGCTAAGTCCTAAGGGCTATTTGAGCCTAGATTGGGAAATACTTACCACCTGTTCACATGCCACACAACCATGTCAGCAGACAGTTTCACATGCACGGTTCACGGGCGGGCGTCCCCTTACCCGGAACTACACATAGGTCATGTAGGCATGAAAACAGCATGCAATTTCATTTGCAGGCAAGCACATAAAGATGCTATGCAATGCAGCATTGGCATGAGCAATTTCCGTTAATGAAACCATAGAAGAC
The DNA here is from genome assembly GCF_041138505.1 of Cibotium barometz. Lineage (NCBI taxonomy): Eukaryota > Viridiplantae > Streptophyta > Polypodiopsida > Cyatheales > Cibotiaceae > Cibotium > Cibotium barometz. The sequence continues at coordinate 19,158,543 of NC_141046.1, read as the reverse complement.
CAGGCGTTTCCAGGCAAGTATATGCGATACCAGACCCAGTGGAAAGCCAATCCTCCAGGCGTTTCCGGGCATGTACACAAAGGCACAAGTCCCAGCGGAAAGCCAAGTCCTCCAGGCGTTTCTGGGCATGTACACAAAGGCACAAGTCCCAGCGGAAAGCCAAGTCCTCCAGATATTCCGGGCATGATAACGTCAAGTCCCAGCGGAATATCATATCCAACTATACAGCATGACACGTGTCAATCACATGCATAGGCACATTCCATAAGCCATGGACACCAATTCAATATGTACATAGTGTGAAAGCAAGAGTGAACCATTCGGGTGGCCAAATGGTGACATTCCCCCCCGCTTCTAAACAGTTGTGCGCAACTGAAATGCATCCAAATATGTCTGAAGCACATGCAGGCAATCTTTGAAGAACTCTTCATCTACCCATTTAGCATCAATGGGAAGATAGTTCTTAAACTCACAAGGTAACGCCTCAAATTTTAACCATATGCTCAGCTTTGATGGTCTTTTTGACCGGCAAGAAATGAGCTTGCTTGCTAAACCTGTCCACAATTGTCCAAATTGCATCATTACCCTGTTGGGTACGTGGCAAGTCCATAATGAAATCCATTGTAATACTTTCCCATGGCTGCGTGGGAATAGGCAATGGCTGAAGCAAACCTGGTGCCTTTTGCCTATCAAATTTGACCTTTTGACAGGTGATACATGCACGTACATGTGCCTCTATGTCCTTCCGCATACCTGGCCAAAAGAAATACCGCTCAATCGTGTGCGTAGTAGGCATTATGCCTCTATGACCAGCATATGGAGGAGCATGGCACTCATCCAAAACCTTTTGCCTCATGTCAGACACCACACATAGGCAATTATCTTTCATGAGATAACCCTCTTTGATCACATATGAGGCATGTGCATGACCAGCCATCAAATCAGCCCAAATTGTGGCAAAATCAGCATCCGTATGATACAAATCACGCATGGTAGACAAGTCCCCATGAGAGGCAACCGAGATAGCTGCTACATACGGCTTTCGTGACAATGCATCGGCCACTACATTCTTCTTTCCTGGGGTGTGCAAGATCTGAAAATGAAACATAGAGAGGAAATTGGCCATCCTCATATGCTTCTCTGATAACTTAGTTTGAGTAAAAAAATACCTCAAACTCTGGTGATCTGTCTTCACAGTGAAATCAGCCCCAAGAAGGTAATGTTTCTATATAGTAAGTGCATGAATTACAGCCAAGAGCTCTTTCTCATAAATGCCAAGAGATAGCTCTGCATCATGCAATCTACGACTCTCATAAGCCATGGCATGTCCCTCTTGATTAAGGACAACTCCTATGCAATTTCCAGATGCATCACATTCCACACAAAAAGGCTTTTGCAAATCCGGAACGATCAACACTGGACCATGAGTAGTTGCATCTTTCAATTTAAGGAATGCATCTCTCTCTACATTAGTCCATTTGAACACGGCCTTCTTCTTTGTCAAATCATGCAAAGGAGAAGCAATCCATGCAAAGTGTCGAATGAACCTGCGGTAGTAAGAGCATAATCCAAGAAAACTACGGATCTCATGCACCGAACTCAATTCGGGCCAATTCCGAATTGCATCAATCTTTGCAGGATCCATCCGCACTCCATCTTTGGACACAATATGCCCAAGATAATGTATCTCTGACAAGAAAAACTCACTCTTCTTTGCATTTATGAAGAGTTTATGCTTATGGAGCTCTTCAAAAACAATAAGCAAATGAGCTTTATGCTCTTCTTCGGTCTTCGAGAAGACTAGGATGTCATCAAAGAAGACACCTGTAAATTTCCTGTACCCACGGAATATGTGATCCATCATTCTATTGAATGTAGCCGGGGCATTTGTAAGACCAAAAGGCATAACAAGATACTCATAAAGCCCAAATGCTGTCCTGAAAGCAGTTTTGTGTACATCCTCAGGCACTACACGCACTTGATGATATCCACTCTTGAGATCAATTCGGCTAAAGCATGTCGATCCATCCAACTTGTCAAGGATGTCGTCTATGCGTGGAATCGGAAACCGATTCTTGATGGTAAGCTTATTCAAAGCTCTATAATCCACACACATACGAAAGGATCCATCTTTCTTTTGAACCAAGAGGACGGGTGAACAATATGGGGAAGAGCTTGGCTGAACCAAACCCTTCTCAAGAAGCTCATTTACTTGCTTCATAATCTCCTCTTTTTGGGATGCACTTACACGATAGGCTGGCCTATTAGGTGGTGAGCTACCCGGCACAAGATCAATGCGATGATCTTCCGGTCGTAGAGGTGGTAACTCATTTGGTAACTCATCAGCAAAACAACCATTGTGCTCTTGCAAAAATTTCAGCCTATCATTACAAAGAGTGTTTACATGTACATTATTTTCGTCAACAGGATCTCGTACAAAAATCAAGTACGCAAAAATACTCTTTTTCATTACTTTCTTAATTTGTACATGAGATACAAGGGGAATAGTATCACCCTCTTCACCAGCATCAATTACATGTTCTCGGCCTTTATGCATGAAGGTGATCCTGTTAGTCTTGTAAGCCTTGCACGGATCAATACGTGTATGCCAAGGCTTTCCAAGCAATACATCACAGCCATTCAAAGGCGCCACAAGAAAATCCTCATGATCCACATAGCCTTGAATGTGTATGCGCAACTTACCAAAAATAGGCATGACCTGTACTTCTCTACCAACAAAGGCAGCCCCTGCTTCAATTTGAGGACCCATGTCCTCCACTTCAATACCCAAAGCAGCTGCCATCTGAGTGGATATGAAATTTTCAGATGCACAATCATCAAACATGAACAAAGCGGGCTGATCTTTGAGTTGTCCCCAAGCTTTACATACAATCCTATCTTTGCTATCATGTGAAGTGTTGCCCTGCACATCCGGAACCATATGCACATTAGGCTTCGGTACATTAGCATTTTCAGCTTTGTTCTTCTTATTTGGGCATGCTCTTGCCATGTGCTCAGTGCTGCCACAAGTAAAGCATTTGCTTTCACGCATATATTGCTCCTTCTTCTCAGCACTAAGACCAAAGTTTGCCGGCTTATAAGGGCGCTTTTTAGCAAACTTATTTTCAGCTTTTGGACCTGATTTGGCTTGGTTTTGGTCCCTTTTAGGTGGTTGTCCATCATTTTGCAGGTTTTGGACAGCCCTCTCTTTGCCTTGAAATGAGAGTTTAGCTTTATTAGATCGACTCAATTTGAGTTCCAATTGCTCGGTGGCGGTGGCGGCTGCGATTAATTGGTGTAAGGTATGACCAGGATACATTTGTAATCCCGCTTTGTACACGGGTTGCAATCCTGATTGAAACCTTCTCTTCCTTTCCGCCTCGGTGACATGTAACGCGCGGAAGCTCTGGGTAGTCTTCTTTCAGCCCTAAACACTCTTGAAAACCTTCTGATGCAAAAAACGCACCATCTGATGCAAAAACGCAGGTAGAGAGAGAGTAGAGAGAGAGAGTGAGAAGTGCTGGAATTTCAGTATATACTATGGTACAAAAAGGTACATATCTTTGCAGCCCTTGGCTGCCCTCTTGAAAAGGTGATAACACACCAAAACTGCCCTAGACTAGGACTCCTAATGACTCATACCCCTAGTGGGTTGAATGACTCAAACATAGAGCAAAGGTGCCTTTATATAGGCCTTGAAGCATGTGGGAAATTGGCCGACTGCTGGTCGGCCAGTTCTTGATTCATAAATCAATAAAATACAGCCGACTGGTTCTCATTGATGCGCCTGCTGCCCAACCTCTCTGATGGCTTCAGCCGACAGCTCCTCTGGCAGCCAGCATCCCTTTTCTTGCAGCCGACAGCCCCTCTGGCATGATCCCACTTGGTCCTGCTCCATGCTCACCTCAGATGAGTCACCTGAAGCTCCTACCTTCTGGTGCTACTGGTTCATAATCTTTATCTGTTTGCCCCTTCTGGATTTAGCCCTAGAAATGTCCATGGCATTGCTGATGCACATGACATCCCCCTCTGCTAAACTTGATGACGGGAATCCAACCTACTTTTGGATGACTGTCATCATCCCAATCCTGTTCCGAAGTCCCTCTGTCATCTTCCATCCCCGGCAAACCTTTTTCTCTGAAAATCCGATCTGTTCTCCAAACCACTCTGTCTCTGATGAAGATCTATGCATCTGGTCTTCCTCTAGTCCACAATCCATTCCTGCCCTGACTCTGAACACCGTCTTGGTCTTCGTTCCTGGAACTGAGTCTGGCACTCTCACATCACCCTTGGAGGATCAACCTCCCTTGGGACCGTTCCCTTAGAACCTATCTGGCTCACGGAACTGCCATCCCCATCTGGCACTGTGGAACACCACCAACAAACCTCCTGGGAGTTCTTCCCGATCTGTGTTCCCGCCTTGGGCTTCGAATCCGTGTACTTTCCTGTACCTTGGACCTGTACACCATCATATGGGACTGAATCAGTGTTTAGCTTTGCTGAGCCTGATGCTCTGATACCAATGTAACGCGCGGAAGCTCTGGGTAGTCTTCTTTCAGCCCTAAACACTCTTGAAAACCTTCTGATGCAAAAAACGCACCATCTGATGCAAAAACGCAGGTAGAGAGAGAGTAGAGAGAGAGAGTGAGAAGTGCTGGAATTTCAGTATATACTATGGTACAAAAAGGTACATATCTTTGCAGCCCTTGGCTGCCCTCTTGAAAAGGTGATAACACACCAAAACTGCCCTAGACTAGGACTCCTAATGACTCATACCCCTAGTGGGTTGAATGACTCAAACATAGAGCAAAGGTGCCTTTATATAGGCCTTGAAGCATGTGGGAAACTGGCCGACTGCTGGTCGGCCAGTTCTTGATTCATAAATCAATAAAATACAGCCGACTGGTTCTCATTGATGCGCCTGCTGCCCAACCTCTCTGATGGCTTCAGCCGACAGCTCCTCTGGCAGCCAGCATCCCTTTTCTTGCAGCCGACAGCCCCTCTGGCATGATCCCACTTGGTCCTGCTCCATGCTCACCTCAGATGAGTCACCTGAAGCTCCTACCTTCTGGTGCTACTGGTTCATAATCTTTATCTGTTTGCCCCTTCTGGATTTAGCCCTAGAAATGTCCATGGCATTGCTGATGCACATGACATGACATGCATAAATGGAGACACCTCCAAGAGCACTTTCCAAAATTTTTGTACATATGCACCGATTCCCCCTCATTTTGCTTTACCCACTCCCACTTCATTGTTATCTCATTCAATGCATGGGGAGGCAAGAATTGAGCATAGAACCTCTCCTTGAACTCTTCCCATGATTTAACAGGATTCGGTGAGAGCTTCTCCGTGAGCCACCAATGGGCAGCAGTGCCTTTCATGAACATGCTTACATGCCGGATCATGGATTTCTGAGTGAAGTCCTCATCACACTGAAAGCAATATCAAACCGGGCAATAAAAGCAAGTGCCTTTGATGCATCATATTCCCCATGATGTGTGTCAAACTTCACAGATTTGTCTCCGGCTTTGAAGTCACGAGACTTTGATGCATTGTTGTGCATCTCAACATGTTTCCCCCCATGTTTGTCCATTGGGACAGCCCTTGTAATTGGCATCATTTTTGGACCAAAAGGTGATGCATAAGGCATAGATACATGTGCCCTGTAAGCATGAGGCATGGCTGACCCTTCAACATGCATTGATACATTTTCAGCCATAACTTCTCCCTCACGAGCACACTCGAAGGCATGAGAGATACGCGGAATACTTGCACCAACAGAAAATTGCAGTCCATGTTGCATGTGTTGTGCATGCACATTTTCAGTCGGCAATGGCATTTGACATACATTTTGATCACTGCCATAAACACTGTATCCTTCACGGGCTACATGAGGTACTCTTGCATGGCGTGAAGTCACTGATTGTTCCTCTCCCATCGCATGGAGATTCATCCTCTTAGACATAAGTTCTTGTTCGGGCACTTGTGGGGATTCCAAGACATGTGGGATGGTTGCCTTTTCTGCATAGGCATCCTCGGTACGAGCCAAGTATGCACGTGCCGCATCCCTCGGTTGCATGTGCAACTCTTGAGCAATCATTGCCATTGCATGATCCATATAAGATTGATTCAGCTTTCTTGGCCTTCAAACGATCATGTACCAATGGATCCTCGCGGCGACAGAGATTCAATTCTTCTTGTTGTGCATGGAGAAGAGCCTGCATACGAGTAAGTTCAGCCCTCAAGACTATGGACTCTTCTTCTTGCATCTTCTCTTTGCCACGGGACGGCTGTCCCACATATTCATGTTCCCTATTGTGCACCACATGAGTTTGCACATCCTGTAAAGCATTGGAGGCATGCATTTCATTGTCCCTGCCTCTTGTATTAGCATCTCCAACATTCATTGTATGGCTGTCCATAATGTTCTCAGTGTAGAGATAGCTAGTGTTCACGGTGATCGTCTCTCACGATAGAAGTGAAAGAGAACCGTATGCTCTGATACCAATGTAACTTGGTTGAACACAATGCTAATCAATACACTTAAATACACTAAGATTTGAAGGACACTTGCTCAAATACAAGAAGTAAATTGCTGAATTGACAAGAGACACACAATGAGCTGGAACGGCCGACCCCTCCCTTGAGTAAATTGTATTACTATTGGAGAAATTCAATACATAGCTTCACGGGCATCCATTGCCAAATCCTCCATGCCAATGCATATGAAATTCAGCATTTAGAAAACAATGGTATGTCGATGTAGATCACCAAGGAGCTGCCTTGATGCCCGGCCCGACTTCAGTGCCCATATTCTCTACCATTGGCTCTATGTTCTACCTGTTGGGGTAAAGGCGTTATGCCCACCCTTATAGTGTGTACAAGCCCATAAGTTATAGTACATAGTACACTTAGTACTTTTAATGTACTAAGTGCACTATGTGTACTAGTGCAATATACATGTGTGATAGGGGAGTCACACACTCATATCTTGATGAGTTGACTTATCCCCACAACTCTCTCTCTCTCTCTCACTCCCTTGTTGCTTCTCTGTGTATGTCTCCCACATGAATGAACTCTAACCCTAATCCTTCTCACACACAACTGGTATCAGAGCCTTGTTCAGTGCAAGCAGATTATGGTCACCGTGCTTTCTTCAACGAGTTGAAGCTTCTGGATTGGCTGGAGACTTTGAAGACAACAAAGGACCAGCATCTGTCCAGTGGCGCTAGAGGGAGGTTTGCCCAGCCAATCAGGCGCATACCCAGGCATTCAGGCGCATACCCAGGCGGGTGCCCGTCAACAACACCTAGTAGCGCTACAGATTTTGGACGTGGTGAGGCGTGCAAAAACGCTGGCCACCCAAGCGTTTAGCGCTGGGCGTTAGACACGTAAGCCAAGGGCAAGCGAGCGAAGGCGTTGGCGAACAAGCGCTGGCTACTAGGCGCTAGGCGAAGGCAAGCGAGCCACTGAAGTGAGCGAAGAAGAAGAGTTGGGCGGACAGGCTGGCGGGCGGACCTCATCGCGTGTGGGTTTCGCTCCTCGTCACCTTCTCCTAAGCGTAACAACTCCTACGTGTTCCCAGATATTCGCGAGGCTGTATCCTCACGGCGCCCAACTCCTTGTGTCTGGTCCTTCGCCTGCCCAAACAGAGCCACGTCTGTGACCAGCCCAAGCCCAACTTCTCAGCAGCAGCAGCACCATCTTAAGCACGCCTGAAGAGCCCAGCCATCCGTACAGCACTGCAGGCACATCAGCAAGAAGCGCCCCCCCATCCTTTTTTTTCTGCATCAGACTTCTGCAACAACATCAACATCAAGAAATTCAGCCTGCAAATCTCAGAGAAATTCAAAAATTAAGAGGTATTTGCCTTCAATTTTGGGAATTTCTTATCAATTCAATCAATTGAGCAGGTATGGGTGCCGAATCGCTCAATTTTTGAGCGAAATTGGCAAAATTGGGTGAAATTGGTCACAATCAGGATCAATTTGCTGGAAATTGGATGTTGAAATTTGGGGCTTTTGATGTAATTGTGCAATTAAGCACTCATACATGCTGTATGATGTGAGAAATCGCACATTTGGGTAAAATTGCAGCAAATTGCAGTGCAAATCAAGGAGCTTTTGTGCCGATTGTATTGATTTGCAAAATTTGCAGCAAATTGCAGTGCAAATCAAGGGGCTTTCATTATTTGGATGTATATGTGGCCAAGGGGAAGCATCGTGAACACTCTGGATGCCTTCATGTGCGTCAATGTACCATGTATGATCAGAAATTGATCTTAAATCAAGGGGCTTTTCAAGTTCGTATGCTTGTTGAGCTTGGCAAAGCAGCAGGCAAGACATTTATGCCTTGAATCCTCAAAAATCAGCTTGCAGTCAAGGGGCTTTTGCCCAATTTCTGTTCGGGACTGTTGTATGCAGTGTACGGGACTGTAAAAGTCTGATTTTCACTCATTTGGACAGCCAGGAGAGCATTTATTGCTATTGTACCTGCTGGTACAGATTTGGCACAGCTTTGTGCAAGTTTTGGCATGGTTGTACACTGTTTTGAGTGACGAAAAGGTTCAATTTCAGTTGGTGTACTTGCCGGTACAGGTTTGGTACATCATTAGTGAGCACTTGGTACTGTTGTACAGTACTTTGGAAGGGCAACAGAGCACATTTAAGGTGCTGTCCAAAATCTGCAGCAACCAGATTTTGTTGATTTCATCACATAAAGTGGGAGAAAAGTTGCATTTGTGCATCCGCAGTGGGAGATAAAGCTTGGGAGAAAAACTGTGAGCACTTTGTGTGCTTTTGGTGCAGTGTTTGCACATTTTTGCAGGGAGTCAGGCATTTACAGGTTGCATATTGCTATGGCAACCACAGGTGAGAGCTCTTCATTGCTTCACATCAAGAAGCTTGAAGGCTCGCATAATTATGATATTTGGCAAACCCAGTGCTACAATGTGTTGCTCCAGAAAAAGCAGCACAAGCCTATCAAAGAAAGGGGTGTAATGCCCGCTTCTCTTACTGCTGAAGAGTGGGAAGATATGGATGAGCTGGCAAGATCTACTATCATGTTGTCTGTGTCAGACTCATTACTTTTCAGCATTCGTGAAGAGAAGACAGCTTGGGGAATGTGGCAGAGATTGCAGGACTTGTATGCCCAACAAAGTGCCTCAAGCAAAGTGTATTGGTTGAAGAAACTCATAGGTCTTCAGATGAAGGAAGGGGCGTCTATGACAGCCCATCTAAATGAGTTTAATGGTATTGTCAGCCAGGTCATTAATCAAAAATTGGCAATGGACGATGAGTTCAAAGCCACTTTTCTCTTATGCACTTTGCCAGAGAGTTGGGACACATTCAGGACAGCCACTAGCAATTCGCATGCTATGCTGTCATATGCAGATGTTGAGGGTGCTCTTCTTCAAGAAGAGATGAACAGGAAAAACAACTCTGTTGGAAAGTCCAATGCAATGAATGCACGTGGGAGATCCCAACAAAGGGGAAAAAGCCAAGAACGGGGAAGGAGCAAGTCTCGCTCCAAAAAGGATTTGGAATGCCATTATTGTGGCAAAAAGGGACACATTAAAAAGCAATGCTACAAATGGAAAAATGATCAAAAGGAAAAGGGAAAAGGCAAAGACAAAGAGAAAGATGAAGCCAAAGATGTAAAGCCAAAGGGCAAAAGTGGAGTCAAGATTGAAGAAATCAATGTGTCACATGCAGGTGGCAGTGAGGATGAGGTCCTTTTTACGTCTTCACTTGATGCCCATTCACTTCTTACAGGTGGTCATGGTATGCACTCATGGATCATTGATTCAGGTGCCTCCTTTCATGTCACAGGTTGCAGAGACTTGTTTGTCAGGTATATTGTTGGCAATGAAGGAGTGGTTTATTTGGGTGATAACCATGCATGCAAGATTCTTGGCAGAGGTGATGTGAGGCTTGTGTTTTCAGATGGCTCACAGCTTATGCTCCATGATGTCAGGCATGTGCCTGAGATCAAGAAGAATCTGCTTTCTACTGGACAGCTTGATGATGCTGATTATGTTACCACATTTGGTCGTGGAAAGTGGAAGATTAGTAAGGGCTCACTGGTTGTTGCCAGAGGCTCTAAGGTGGACACTTTTTACTTTATGCATGCAGGTGTTTGTCACCATGCTAATGTAAATGCAACCGAGCTGCCGGAAATCTCTATGTGGCATAGCCGGTTGGGACACATGAGTGTCAAAGGAATGGAGCAATTGTCTCGTTTGGGTTACTTGCCTTCTCTAAAGTTTTCAAGTTTTCAGTTTTGTGAGCATTGTATATATGGTAGGCAACTACAGTGCCCCCACAAGAAAGCTCTTGGACAGAAAGATGCTCAGTTAGAGCTTGTGCATACAGATGTATGTGAGATGCCTCAGCTTTCTTTGGGAGGGGCAAAATATTTTGTGTCTTTTATTGATGATGCCACACGCAAGGTGTGGGTCTATCCTCTTCGTTTGAAGAGTGATACATTCTCAGTGTTTCAGAAGTTTGTTGCTCATGTTGAGAATCAAACTGGCAAAACACTGAAGGCTTTGCGTTCCGACAATGGTGGAGAGTATATGTCCAAACAGTTTCAGGACTTTTGTGATGCTAAAGGCATCAAGAGGGAGCTCTCTACTCCTTATGATCCTCCACAAAACGGGACAGCAGAGAGGATGAACAGGACCATACAGGAGGAGGTCCGTTCTATGTTGTCACATGCTGCGTTACCTCATGGTTTTTGGGCTGAAGCTGTTATGACAGCCGTTCATCTTATAAACAAGTCACCTAACACGAGACTTGGTGGGAAAGTGCCAGAGGAAGTATGGACAGGGAAGCCTCCGTCATACAAGCACTTGAGAGTGTTTGGTTGCGTTGCGTACGTGCACATCCACAGGGAAATGCGCACCAAACTTGATCCTAAGTCTCACAAATGCATATTCCTAGGATATGGTGACAGAGGTGAAATGGGGTATAGACTTTGGGATCCCGTGAATAGAAAGATTATACGCAGCAATGATGTCATTTTTGATGAAACATGCATGTATAAGGAGCCTGCAAGGCAACAGGAGCCTAGCAGAGTCATCTTTGATGATGATGGACATCATGGACAACAACAAAGGGCTGTAAATCAGCCATTACAGCAGGAAAACCAGCCCTTAAATGGTACTGAAAATGGTCCAAATGGACAGCCAGAGATGGCAGAAGATATCCCTATGGATATACCACAGCTAGAGGAGATACCGGGCATGATTTTTCAGCCTTATGGCATGGAACAGGAGCCACCAATGGGTGATATGCAGGCTGGACAGCAACCTGCAAATGATGGTCATTGGGTACGGAGGTCCACTAGACCCTCCAGAGCCCCTGACAGGTTTGTTCCAGGGGTTGACTACTTGATGCTTACTGACTGTGGGGAGCCCTCATGTTATAAGGAGGCTTTACAAAGGGCAGACAAGGCTCTTTGGGAGCGTGCCATGAAGTCAGAGATGGATTCTCTGCATAAAAATGGAACTTGGAAGTTGGTGCATTTGCCTGCAGGCAAGAAGGTTTTGCCATGCAAGTGGGTTTACAGGCTCAAAGTTGCACCTGATGCAAAGCCAAGATACAAAGTGGCTAAGGGCTTCAAGCAGGAATATGGTGTGGACTTTGATGAGATCTTCTCTCCAGTGGTCAAAATGACCACACTTAGAGCTGTGTTGGCTTTGGTTGCGCATGATGATCTGGACTTGATTCAGATGGATGTGAAGACTGCTTTTCTTCACGGTGATCTCCATGAGGAGATATATATGCAACAGCCAGAGGGTTATGCAGTAAGTGGAAAGGAGAAGCTTGTATGCAAGCTGAAAAAGAGTCTTTATGGGCTCAAACAGGCACCAAGGGAATGGTATCATAAATTTGATACATTCATGAAATCCCAGAAATTCAGGAGAAGTGACATAGATCACTGCTTGTACACCAAGAAAGCTTTGGATGGCAGTCTATTGATCCTCATCTTGTATGTTGATGATATGTTGATTGCCGGGAAATCTCGTAAGGAGATGGATACCTTGAAGCAGAGGCTGCATCAAACCTTTGATATGAAGGATTTGGGTGATGCAAATCACATCTTGGGTATGCGGATACTTCGGGACAGAAATCAGCATGTGTTGTATTTGTCTCAGAAGGAATACATTGGCAAAGTCCTGCAGAGGTTCAATATGGACAGGGGGAAGAAGACTAGTACTCCTTTGCCTCCATATGTGAAACTCAGTGCTATGGACAGCCCACAGTCAGATAGAGACAGGGCTGATATGGCCAAGGTTCCGTATGCTTCAGCTTGTGGCAGTCTCATGTATGCCATGGTTGCTACTAGGCCGGACATTGCATTTGCAGTGGGAGTGGTTTCTAGATACATGGCCAACCCTGGCAAGAAGCATTGGGAAGCAGTGAAAGGTGTCATGAGATACCTGAAGGGCACACAGGATATGTGCATATGTTTTGGCAAACAGGATGCATTAGTGCATGGTTACACGGATTCGGATTATGCCGGTCATCCAGATAACCGGAAGTCTACTACCGGTTATGTGTTTACATTCACAGGAGGTGCTGTGTCATGGACATCCAGGATGCAGAAGTGCACAGCCTTATCTACTACAGAGGCCGAGTATATTGCAGACACAGAGGCTTGCAAGGAGGCATTATGGCTATCTCGGTTAGTGGTTGATTTGGGCTATACAGGGGATATTCCATTGTTGCATTGTGACAGTCAGAGTGTCATCCAGTTGGCAAAAAACCCTGTCTTTCATGCAAAGACGAAGCATGTGGATGTGAAGTATCACTTCATCAGAGAGGTGATAGAGAACAAGCAAATTCAGCTTGTTAAGATTCATACGGATGACAACCCGGCTGATCTGTTGACAAAGAGTTTGCCTCCGGAGCGGTTTGCTCATTGCAGACACTTGATGGGCATTGGATGAGGCCAGTTTCAGCCTTGATTTGGCCTTGTATATTATCATGTACATGCTGATTTTTCTTTTCCTTTACTTAAGGGCACTTTGCCTTTAAGTGGGAGGTTGTTGGGGTAAAGGCGTTATGCCCACCCTTATAGTGTGTACAAGCCCATAAGTTATAGTACATAGTACACTTAGTACTTTTAATGTACTAAGTGCACTATGTGTACTAGTGCAATATACATGTGTGATAGGGGAGTCACACACTCATATCTTGATGAGTTGACTTATCCCCACAACTCTCTCTCTCTCTCACTCCCTTGTTGCTTCTCTCTGTATGTCTCCCACATGAATGAACTCTAACCCTAATCCTTCTCACACACACTACCAAGCAAGGTAGCAACATCTTCAAGAGCACATAGGACAAGAGAAATACTACACAGGGCGGCTAAACAAGGAGTCCTGCCCTTCTACTGAGTAAGTAATGACAATACATTGTCCAATTAGCTTACCAGTCTTCATAGAAGTTGTTGCAAGCGGAAGCCTTCGCGTTGGAAACTTTAGAAGTGTTGATATCTTCGATTTGCCGCAATCCTTCGCGATAAAAGTCTTCAAGAGGATGAAGGGAATCCTGGGAAAGCTTCCCCTATGGTTCAACTCGAGAAAGGAAGGCTGAAATTAGGGTTTTCAGCAAAAAAACCAGAAATTACAGCAAAAATGAGAGCTGTTTTGCTGAATTTCAGTCATTGGGAGTGAGTAGGAGAGTGATTAGCACTTAGAAACACTCTTGGAAGCTTGGAAAACACCCTAGCAAGTTGGGTATGGCTATGGAGAGCTTGGAAATGGAGAGAAATGGTGGAAAAACAGAGTTTTTCAGCCTCCAAAAATCCTCATGAAGAGAAAACACGAATTTCTCTTAATAAGTAAGTGAATTGGGGTCCAATCAGGTGAAGGGACATGGGGAGATGCCCATTTATGAGTAAAAGGGGAGGATCAGGTCCTGGACATTGAGTCTTGTCCGCCTCGGGACTTCAGTGAGTGTGAACTTGGAAGCGGTTGGGCACCCAAACTTTAATGAAGTGGGAACGCACTCACTTATAAATATTGGCTAAGTCCTAAGGGCTATTTGAGCCTAGATTGGGAAATACTTACCACCTGTTCACATGCCACACAACCATGTCAGCAGACAGTTTCACATGCACGGTTCACGGGCGGGCGTCCCCTTACCCGGAACTACACATAGGTCATGTAGGCATGAAAACAGCATGCAATTTCATTTGCAGGCAAGCACATAAAGATGCTATGCAATGCAGCATTGGCATGAGCAATTTCCGTTAATGAAACCATAGAAGACCAGGCGTTTCCAGGCAAGTATATGCGATACCAGACCCAGTGGAAAGCCAATCCTCCAGGCGTTTCCGGGCATGTACACAAAGGCACAAGTCCCAGCGGAAAGCCAAGTCCTCCAGGCGTTTCTGGGCATGTACACAAAGGCACAAGTCCCAGCGGAAAGCCAAGTCCTCCAGATATTCCGGGCATGATAACGTCAAGTCCCAGCGGAATATCATATCCAACTATACAGCATGACACGTGTCAAATCACATGCATAGGCACATTCCATAAGCCATGGACAAGCACCGATTCTTGTACGAGAGAAACTCCATCAAACCATACTCCCTGAGAATAGAAGTAACTTGCAACTTCCATGACTGAAAATTACCACCATCCAACTTGTCTGCCTCATCAAGGAAATAACAAGAGAGTGGTACGGGAGCCAAATTTGAAGTTGTCATCATTGATCTAATCAATAGGACCAACCCTCATAAGATAAAACTATCAAAATCAGAAAACGCTGATATTTTCCTCCCACCAAAACGCAGTCCTAAGAGGCTGGACAGCACCCGAGAATCCTCCTGTAGCAAAAAACGCAGAAGCTTCTGTCGACTGTACCTCCAACCTTGAGGTTACCAGAAGAGGGAAGCAAAAAATTGCAGATTTGATATAGAGAGGAAAGGCAGCCACACAGGGCTTGGGAATATGCTGTAAGAGGGTGCAAGAGGGAAAGGCATCAACAAGGACAGTAGCTTGGGCTCTCCTCAAGAAAACGCACAATCTCTGAAGTAAAAGTGTCCTCCACAGGTACAAGGACAGTAGCTTGGGCTCTCCTCAAGAAAACGCACAATCTCTAAAGTAGAAGTGTCCTCCACAGGTACCAAGAGTGCCACCAAAGCCTGCAACACCAAAGACCCCCTCTGCAAAGGAGCAAGCCCACTGGATGTTAGAAACATGGCGAGCAGAAATTAGAGTAGAGCTGAAAACTGAAATCAAAGAAGACAAAAACACACTGAGATACTTCCATTGATGTGACCCCTTGAATATATAGGGGGAAAGTACAAGAGCTGAGCATGAGTGCATATGGGATAAATCCCTGAGTGCCACATGGCATACACTGAGATGACCAAGACTAAAAAAACTCCTAGTGAGCATTTAGTAAAAGTACTCCTAGTGAGCACTTAGTTCCAACACCCTCCTTAAGTGATACTAGGAGGACATGAGTGACAAGATGACAGATGACAAAGATAGATAATAAGGCAAGATGAAGAGACTGATGACTGATGACTAGACAGACAGACAAGCCAAGATAAAATGACTAAGACTGAAAGACAGAAACATAAGACAAGATCCTAAGACACCCCTCCTCAAGTGATATCCTCTTATGGGTCCACAAGGGTAGGGACAAGATGGATCTAAAACAAGACACAGTCAGATTGATAGACCTAGACAAAAATGGATCATAGACTTAGACATAGACAATCAGCCAGTAGAGTGGTCCCACAGACAAAGAGACTGTCAGATAGACATTAGAGAGTCTGACAACTAGATGATAGATGGGGACAGACAAAATGCCAAAGACATGTGGGTAACTAATCCACAAAAGATAGGCATATAGACTGATAGACAGAGTGTCAGAGACATGTGACTGTAAGATCACACAAGATAGACACATAGACAGAGAGACTAACTGATTGTAGATAGACAGAGAGATGGACCTTGATAGATAATCCCTCCTCAAGGGCAATCCTCCTACTAGAGTGGGTAATGCAGGGGTGCCTCTTGGATAGGGACAAAGATAAGTCCATGTAGACAAATAGACATGACATTACCCCATGATCTACATCATTGGTGATCAATGGTGGTAGATAGCATGAAAGCATAGACAAATATGAGAGAGATGGGAAGGTCTTACCATATTTGGCAGTGTCTAATCCTGTACATTGAAAATGAAAATGACGTTTGAATATGAAAGAAAAATGAAAATTCCTGATTTTGCTGCTTCAGCCTCTAAGCAGGTCTTCCCTCTCTTTCAAAACCATATTTTTGACCGTCTATCCAGAGGGGTAACCCGTGAATGGCTGAGCATGAAGAGGTTGCTAGTCATGAAAGAAAAAAAGGGCACTTGGGCCTTGCTGAAAAATTGACGAACCAAGACCACCCATACCTTGAAATCTGAGGGAAATTGAGTAGCCAGCATGAGGACACTTGTTGGGCCTGCTTTCCATAAAGAAGTTGATGCAGGGTGACGTGCTTTTGCACCAAAATGTGACCCAAAGAGGAAAACGCAGCAGCAGACTGATTAGACGGGATGTTCCCAGCAGATAATCGATGAGGAAAGGGGTTGCGCAGCCTGAAAACAGTGAAAAACGTGCTGCTGTTGATGAACCGTTTGCAGATTAGGCTTGGCGGGTTGCTTACTGATATGACGAGCTGCAAAAAGATGCGTGGGTTGCTAAGGAAAATCGCCATGAAGAAGAAGGTGCGCACCACCATGTGAACCACGAGCTGCACAAGAAACTGCAGCGTGTCGAAGATGGGGTGCATGGCGAAGATAGGCTAAGAAGGTATGACGAACTGCATGAGAAAAACATTGCCTTGCTGAAGATAAATTGTTGATGCTTGAAGAGATGCCTGAGGGCTACAGAGAAGAAGATGAAGATGAGCTAGGGCTGAAATGGGAGCTAGGTGGAGACCTGCTCTGATACCATGTTAGAAACATGGCGAGCAGAAATTAGACTAAAGCTGAAAACTGAAATCAGAGAAGACAAAAACACGCTGAGATACTTCCATTGATGTGACCCCTTGAATATATAGGGGGAAAGTACAAGAGCTGAGCATGAGTGCATATGGGATAAATCCCTGAGTGCCACATGGCATACACTGAGATGACCAAGATTAAAAAAACTCCTAGTGAGCATTTAGTAAAAGTACTCCTAGTGAGCACTTAGTTCCAACACTGGAGAGGAAAACGCAGCACAGAAGCCTGCTGTCCTGAAGAAAACAGGCCACCTATGTCCCAAACTCCATGTGGAAAAGAAAACGCTAGTCAACAAGTACTTGATGGCTGAGTTGATGAAGCCAATCTGAAGGCGAAGCGACAAGCAGCTTCAGTCCAGAAAGCGCAGCAGCAAAGGGCTGCAGATCTGAGAGAAAACGCAGAGGAGAGGGTGCTTAAAACAGGGCTGAATCTGGGGCAGCAAAGAGGTTGCTAAACCGGGAGCTCTGATACCATGAAAGAGTGCATACGGAAGCAAAGGGGGCACTAGAATGTGCTGAACAGAGAGTGCAAGAGAGAGAGAGAGAGATATGGAGCAAACTATGCTGAATATACTGAAGCAAAACAGTCCCAAGCAAGAGACACTACAAGTCTCATAAGTGAGGGAGCAAATATGTAAAAGACTGAATGAAAAGTGTGAGGCCAGCCCCACCTATTTATAGGTGAGGAGGGCTGGCCGACTGGAGCAGAGGAGCTGGCCGATTGGTAAAATACCAAAAGGGCTGGGGAAAATCCCAGAAAAATATGGAAAAAAGGGGTGGCCAGCCCACAATCAAGGGCCATTCAAATGGGACCAAAAGGACACCAGAAATGGGCAGAAACTGGGGATGAATGTGATAACACTGCTTGCGCGAGGGGGGGGGGTGCTTCAGTGGGGGGGTGTGCTTCAGTGGGTATTGGGACTCAATACTATGTTGTCTTCTATATTCTCATTCTCTTCTGTCTCTCTACTCTCTGAAGTTGATGCCAAAGATTCTCACCACATAAAGGTATAAAGAAGGCCTTCTTGTACGTTATCACGATCAAGCTCAGTGCATGTAACATCGGTATCAGAGCATTGGGTTGGTAACCCAACTCGACCACCTAAAGAAGTGAGAGCAGCTAGTGGATGGTTAAACTGCGGTCCAAAAAAGAAACCCAAGCCTCCACCATGTTGGGAGAAACTGTCAAAAGTGTGCAGCGGAAAGCGTGAGATATAGGCACAGAGAGAAAGAAAACAAATCTGCATAATGATGAAGAAACAATGATACAAACAGCCCTGTGCAAGGGGTAGTCCCTGTAAGTGAGGGCATGATGACCAACTCCCCTGAGGGAGGATCTGGGCCTGGAAGCCCCTATCAAGGTATCTACAAGTGAGGAGGAGGCAAGCCTTATATAGCCCCAAAATAAGCTGGCCGACTTGCTCTAGAAAAGACTCACGACTGGACAAAAATAAACATGTGAAAAATGGGTGGCCAACCAACAACCAAGGACCCTAACCAGAGGGAAAAATATGGTGCTGCCCGGGATAAATCTGGGCACCCCTGATACACAACTTGGGCACACTACCAGGAGATGAATAATGCTAACAGAAACATCACATCAAGAAGAAAGCCAGCAAGAAGGGATGGAGGCACAAAGCTTCCAAACAAAAAAAGCGCTTCCGCTAAGCACAGAAGAGCTCCTGAGAACAATGATGGAGCAAATAAATTCTTTGAAGATGCAGCTTGCCACTGAAAAAGAGAAGCCCAAAGAAGGCATCTCAGATCTGGCACAGGTCCTATATATTGACGAACATAGAAGAAAAGACGACGAAGCAAAAAGAAAAGTAGATGAAGAAAAAGAACTGAGACGTGCGGAGAAATAGAGGGAAGCCACACAAATATGAGGAGGACCAACGCTGTAGAGAGAAAGCCGATCGAGAGTTCTAGCAAAGACTCAACTCAGAGACTGTGCAAATCTAGAATCAGCAAACGATGGCACAAATTCTGGCGGCTCTCCCTCGGGAGGCTCCACATTCCTCGTCCTCCACCGCTCCTACCACTACCGTCCTACGAACCTCTCCAAATTTTAGTAAGTATGATGCTAAGTGTGATCATGCTGCAGTTGCTCAATTTATTCATCAATTTGAAGCACATTTTCCTTCAGCTAAAATCACAGATCCACAAGACAAAGTCCATGTGGTAGCACCCCAACTCACTGGGGAAGCCGTTACTTGGTGGCAGCATTGGTCACAACTTCACACAGACCCCATCACCAGCCAATTCCGTTTTCATTGGAACACCTTCGTGGTTAACCTCAAAGCTCGTTTTCTTCCACCACAGTACATGACCAATCTTGAAGATGAGTTTTACAAACTCACTCAGGGTGGTTCCCCAGTTTTGACCTATTCCAGCAAGGTCATTACAATGTTCGTGAGTTGGTCGTTGACGGCATCATGTCTCTGGAGTATTGTCCCTCTTAGGACAACCTTGTTGACCTCTTCACGAAACCTCTTTTTCGAGACTCTATTGATCCCATTTATTGCACTATTTATGCAACATATTTATCTAATGTATTTTACTAGTCATGGACTGTGTTCATCTCCGGCATTAATCCCATTTATTATACCATTTATGTAGCATATTTATCTAATGTATTTTATTGGTCATGGACTGTGTTCATCTCCAGCATTTATCCCATTTATTGTACCGTTCATGCAACATATTTATCTAATTTTACTAGTCATGGACTGTGTTCATCTCCAGCATTTGTCCCATTTATTGTATCGTTCATGCAGCATATTTATCTAATGTATTTTACTTAGTCATGGGTAAATTTTCCCACATTTTTAGGCACTTTTCCAAGTGGTAGGTATTTTCACTAGTGGTGGGTTTCTTCTATTGGCTAACTTGGCTATTTGTGTTGTATATAAGAACATGCTTTTTGCCATTTAATTAATTCATCATTTTGCTCAAGTGTTGGTTGCTCCAAGTCTCTCCTCTGCTTCCGCTTGTTGCCTTCAGCCATTCTCTCAATACCTTTGTAACATACGGAAGCTTACAGACACGATTATACTTTGATAATGAATATTTAGCACCTTGGTTCTTGACGATAACACAATGTAGCGGAGATAAGAGTGCAAAAGAGAGAAAGAGAAGGGAGAGAAAATACAAGTACACCCGATTGGGTCCCAATTTCCAAATACCCTCTGAATTGCCCCCCACCAAGGACTGGTGTATTTGCTTTATTGAATGATGTAAAAGATTGACTTCTTGGAGACCTTCCATGGTTGGAAATGTTGGAAATTGGGGGCCACTTCCCGGGAGGTCACCCAACCCAGTAGTGTTCACGCCAGTGCGCGCTTAACCTCCACCACTCTAATCCCTTCCAAGCCACGAAAATTGGTGGAGCCTCACACGCACTTATTCTATGTCTTTGACCCTCATTTATGCCTCTCTCCTATCCCATGCAGTTACTCTCTCTATCTATATCTCTTCTCCTTTCCCCTGTACTATTGAGTATATTGGCATTGTAGCACAACGTGATGAGGAAACAATAATTACTCAAGCCACATCCCAACTTAAATCTCTTCTGCATTTGTACTTCTGGGGTTCCTTAAATACAATTTTATTACCAGTTCAAAGTTTTGATGTTGTGGCGAATGAATAGAGGGCTTGCAGTGGGAAATGTGTGTTTCAAAGAAAAATGTTTCGTCTTTATTTGGTAAAAACAAAGCATGGAAAGTTCTGGAATTTGTGCTGGAACTGACTTCTTTGGACCCCTGAAGTGTATTTGAACAGAATGCAAGGAAAGGTTTCTAGGGAATTGTTGAAATGCGGTGGCATTTTGTTTTCTCTAAGCTCTTGATTTTATCCATGCAGGCTCTCTCTAGTTCTGGTGTACTGATGTCCTTTTTAGCAGCTTATGATAGAGAGAGTACTCTTTCATTGTTCCATGGTGCAGAGAGCAGCTGCCCTACACTTCCACTTACTGAGGCTCTCTCAGATCTGCTTGGGGGTAATGACTTTCCTTTTCCCCACCGCAGCCTTTGTGAGCATCATTCTCTTTCTCCCTCTCTCCATTCATGGTAGTAAAACATTATCACTGTTTCCTTCTGTCTGCAGAGCTTTCGGCGCTTGATCCTGAACCTCGTGTTGCAAGTCCACGTCATGTCATGCTTGCTCTTGAGCCTTATGCAAAGCAGTTCGATCTTGCTTTGCAACAGGTTTGTGAAGTTTGTATGTTTTTCTAATTTGTTTTCTAGCTTTTCCTTGAAATTTGTTCTTCTGATCTTGTCTGAAGTGCTCTTACACTTAACACCAGGATGCAGCAGAGGCACTCGCTCATCTCACAAGTGCGTTGCAAGAGGAGTGGTTAGCATTTTTTGAGAGTTTCAGGGCCTATAGGGAGTCACTTTCCAACGCTTCAAGGACATGCATCAGTGGGATTCCCTTCAATGGGATTGTTATGGATAGCGAAAGTGAAAAGGAAAACAGCCCATTGTATAATTGGAAACAACAGCTACGTTGGCCGATGGAAGGCACGATGGGGAGCATGCTGACTTGCCAAGAATGTGGTTTTCAGGTCCTATAGTTTCATTGGTCTTGTTTTATGGGTTGTTCGACTGCTGTCAGACCACTGCCATGGCATCATTGAAGAGATTGAAAGAGTTTTTAACCGCAAGATTTGTGTTGCAGTTTTCTACACAGTTCCAGTCTTTTCATGATGTGCCACTGTCGCCACTGCAATTGCCTGATGGGAACATTGTAAGGTCAAACTCAGTTTGGGGCTCTCTTCAAGACAATGTCTAGGGTATTTGGGAGCATACATTTAAATCCTACTTTCTCTCCCACAGGTAAATGGATGCAATTTAGAGGCTTGTCTAGAGCGGTTCACTGCCCCGGAATGCATCACCAATGTCAGGTGTAGTCATTGTTCACATGCACTCATCCTCCGCCTTTTACAAAGGAAGGAAGGAGCGAACAAGGTCATCAATCCTTAAAAACTTGCTCTTTGATTTTAATTAATTAATAAATAAAAATTGGAGATTTTTGTGATGATTAGAATATTCATTGGTTTGTGATGTGTCTCCAGGCCTTGTTACAAAGGATCAAAGACTGCACCTTTGACGATGATTGCTCTTGTGAAAGTTTGGTGACCCAAGCGGGCGAACCGTGGAGAAACGTCTATGTTAATGCTTTCAAGCAATTAAGATTTGGTCGTTGTCCTGAGGTAACATACAATAATTCTAGATCTTTCATCTTTGTGTGCTGGAGAAAAGTCTTGTGCTGTAATGCTGGCAATCCATTAGGTGTCTTGAGTATGCTTGAAGTACATATCAAAGAGAAAGAGTGACAAGTTTTTCACCTTGTGTGATGATGAAGGCGTTTCTTTTTCTTGTTGATGCTTTCAGGTGATCTGTTGTCATGTGCAGCGAGCTGTTATCAGTAGATCTGGAGACTTGGTTAAATGGACGGTAGGCAGGACATGCTATTTGAATCCTGTATAAAACATAGAACCGAAGAAAAGTGCAAGCTACTAATATTTATGCCTGTTGTGTTCTTGGCATTTCAATTGCAGGGGCACTTGTCCTTTCCGTTTGTTTTAAACTTTTTCCCTTACACGATGTCTGCACAAGGGTATTCTCAAGAAAAGTATAGCTCATTGGCCAATACTCCAGTTCCGTTGATGGGGCATGAAGAGGTACTCCAAAAGTATTTGTGGCAAAGAAGAGCATTCGAAGTGCATGGCAAGGGGGAGTCTCATCTGTATAGAGTCCCATTAAGTACTGACGAATCCACTTCTGACGACACACATCTGAGCATCTCTAGTGGAAGTGAAGATTTGGCATCAGACTCTTCCTTTGAAACCATGCCCGGAAGGTTGGGGGATGACGTGGGGGACAAATGCAAGGAGCGATGTGAACGCCTCCAGCTTGAGGCCTCCACTACCTCGACTGGATGTGGGGATCCAAGTTATTACGGACTTGACAGTGTTGTCCTCACCCAACTGGGCCATAGCTTTGCACCTCCTGATAATAGAGAGCAGCAATGTTTTAAACTTCAAGAGCTTGGAGAGTGTGCATCTTTATTTGAACCTTGTTTGCAGACGGCACAAAATCATTATCCCTTTATAGAGACTTTAATGCCGAAAAACAGTACACAAAAGTCCACCACAACCATGCTACCTTTGGCCAATGCTGATGTTCGAGGTCTTCACAGGGGGTCAGATAAGCTAGAACAAGCTGATTCATGCAATTTTGGAAGGTTGTTATATGAGCTTATCTCAGTGGTTGTACACCATGGATCTCCGAGAAATGGGCATTACACTGTATACAGAAAGGCAAAGCTTAAGAATGATAACACACACAAAGAAGATACGAATGATGTATCCCAAGAAGATGCTATAGATATGGATGATTGTGAATTGATTGGAGGGGAAGAGGAGACAACTGATAGATGTGCTGTCATGGGCTCTTCTATTAAAAATTTTTCCACAAATGCTTCAAACTGTGCTGACCTTGAAATGCGGGACAGCAATGGTGCGGAAATTGAGAATGTGAATGCAAGATGCATTTCTGCAGAAGCATTTTCAGGATCTGACGAGGAATTGGTGGCCAGACAAGGCACTCACACTGTTTCACCAACAGGAGTTTCTTCAGGTTGCTGTCAGAAACAGTTTGAGGCCAGACAAGGAACTCATACTGATGCACCAATAGGAAATCCCATCAAGTCTTCGTGGAAGCCAACTGTCAAGGAAGAGACGGTGGTTTGGTTTAGAGTCTCAGACTCCCATGTGGATGTAGTGACAGAACAGGAGGTGCTAATGGCTCAAGCCACCTTACTTTTTTATGAACGGTGCTGTGAGAGGGCCAACTTATGAACACCTGCATGAAAGTCTTAGTTAATTTGTATTTTAGTGTGGTCACAAAGAACAAAGGTATATGCTTATCATTTTTGCAGCACTGCATATTGCAATAGGAGGGGAGTTTGCGCAGGTGTGCTAGCTGCGCTGCTTCATTAGACCAGCTTCTGTATAAATAATTTAGCCACTTTGAGAGTGGACCAGCACAAAGTGGAGTGAGGGTCATTCACAAGGCTAATCGTTGAATGTAGCCCAAGTTTTGTTTACTAACCATTGACAACAGAGAGAAATCATTTGGGATGCTTATCCATATTTCTTTGGTCTTAATTCGTCATGATTTTATGTGGTCTGTAAAAAAAGGCTTTAGAATCTTTCTTTAGACATTTAGTGGCCTCTAGTACTGAAAGCTTTTCAAGGTTAAGTGAATCATTTTGCTATTGAACAACATAGTGACAAGAGTGTATTCATATCGATGAATCTTGAGCAAGGATGGATAAGCATGCATAGAGATAAGAGTGCTCATTATGTCATGGTATAATATCAAGATCTCTGATAGGTTTGAACTTACGTTAGTCCAAAATAAGAGGAAGAAGACCTACACTAGCTGTAAAGAATCCTTGAAATGAAAATGGTATTCATTAGGATCTTTGAATGTCTTGTTGTGCTTACACACCGTGTGTAATCATTGTCTCTTACTGTTCTCGTGTGTGTGAGCACGTGTGCGCGTGCGTGCATGCTACTTTTGTACTTATCAGTAAGTACTCAAAGTGAGACTTTGTGTGTAAGTCTTGGTGTTTAATCTTTTCCCCACATTCAGTAATTCTCATTTGTCACCAGTCACTTGTGGAATACTGGAGCAATCTTGAAGAAAACTTGTGGTACTCAGGTGTGTGTGTGGTCGTGTGAAATTCCCGTGTGCAACTAGGAATAGAATAAGACCTCATGAAAAAAAAACTGGTGAGAATCTTGAACCCAACACATCCTCTTTTTTCATAATGTCCTTTTGCAAGGGTGAGCGTGATAGGAAGGCGAGAAGTCTAGGTTAGGAGGGAAACAATCCTCAATCGTGGAATTAGGAAGGAAATCTTGGAGAGACCGGTATTGCTACCAGAAGAAAGCCAATCTTGTTGCACTGCTTTTGCGGGAAAAGAAACCAGCACGACTTGCATTTCAACTAACGGACCACACACCCAACCAACCACCATTGACCCCACTTTGCAGGTGCTGCAGCATAAAGCACATGTACAAGGATTGACCATTAAGAGCGTCCTGATCAGGCCTAGTCCAAGAACAAAAGCCTATGGCAATTGTGAACCTGCTAAGCGTTCTAAATGGGTACATTCAAACTGTCCATCTTAATGCAATCGATCGCTTACAAAGCAAGAGAAGAGCAGCTACTCATGTAGCATGACATGCTTCGACCTCCAGAGTTCCCAGAGCTGCAAGACAAGCGCACGTCTTACCACTTGAAGGACACATGAGAGTCCTCCAAAAACACGTATACGTAGATCCAAGAGAATTAGAAAAGGGGAAGATAAAGCTGAGAGTAGCTTTGGCAAGCATATAGCCACAGATGCTTCATCATTATCCTTTGAGGAGATAATTCTTAATCCAGCCACTAAGTATAATAGTTGATTGGAAGCTTCTCAAGAGTTGGTGAGAGCCTCTCAAGCACAAATTGAAGGAGATTCTCTAGCAGGATACCAAACTTAATAGTATTGAAGCATAGCCCCGCAAAGGAATAGTCCCCTTCAAGGTCGTGGAAGAGTTGCCTAACGCAGAAAGGTCTGAACCAAGATCGGATCACGCATAGGTCCACAAATGTACTTGGGTTGACCTAAGAATTCCACTCTCAAAAAGGCCAATACACATCCCGTACACAATTGCAGGACCATTCAACTACCAAAGTGAGCACTTGTGCATGTCTCTCCGCTTTCCTATCCTCTCAAGTGCGAATACCAGTAGGCTCCTTAAGCTTTTAGAAGGACTTGAAGGGTTGGATGGATGGGAGATTGGGAGAAGGCATAGAAGAACAACCACCACTTGAGGAGCCACCACTTGACGACTCCGTTGAAGAACGTACTTTGGAGGTCAAGACACCCAAAACTAACCCTAAAGTTCTTGTGAACAAATTAGGTCACTACTTTAAGAGTGATGACATGAACTCAACACTATAGTGGATTTCAAGTCAAAGCTATCTTAGATGGAGGTGTTGGTGTTAGTATCATCAATAAGAAGTGTTGTGGGAGAAATGGGGCCAACCTCCCCTAGATGACAAATCTAGTAGTAAACCTTGCTTGATGGCACCCCATTTCTCCCATAGATGACAAATGTAGTAGTAAACCTTGCTTGATGGTGCCCCCATGAAGCCCATGGGACTTTTGCAGGACCTTAAAACTAAAATATTTGGCATGAGTTTCATTTGTAGTGTTGAACTTTGCCCATATGAACTATCCTAGGTCATTCATATATGCAAGAAACAAGATTGGTGTTAGGACACATAAGTTAATCTATAAACATTAACAACATATTCCATGAGCAGAGGTTTTCTTGCTAAAGTGTGAGTCATGACTACGCATTTCACACTGATAAACATGCAAAATACATTCCATGAGTAGAGGTTCTCTTGCTAAAGAGTCAAGTGCGATTGTGCATTTCACAGTGATCATGTGCCACATGTGTAACAAAATGATGGAATAAGAGTGTGAAACTATGGGATTTGTACCTCTCGCAGAGCCAAAAGGCAATGACAACTGGATGCATATTCTAGCAACTATGGACATTCTTCCCAAGAAGACTAGAACCAGATAAGCTATTGATGATGTGGTAAGGAGATAACTTCAATCTACATGCTGAGTACAACATATACCCAAGACCATTGCAAAGAAGGAACCATTGGGATCCCCAAAACCAACGAGACAAGAGAAGCATTGGAAATGTGGCATCTTCCCAAGAAGACTAGAACCAGATAAGCTATTGATGATGTGGTAAGGAGATAACTTCAATCTACATGCTGAGTACAACATATACCCAAGACCATTGCAAAGAAGGAACCATTGGGATCCCCAAAACCAAAGAGACAAGAGAAGCATTGGAAATGTGGCATCTTCGTTAATATGACCTGAGTTGTAGACTTGGAGAGAAGACTAGGAGGTACAGCCAACCAGACTTTGGCTAGGCATGACCATTGATGTAGGACTTAAACAAGAGTTAGTCCAAGTCAATATTGGAGCTAGCCATAACCTAATGTCTCATGAGGCAGGTGTTCTTTAGGTCAACCAATACTTACACTAACTAAGGTGCACATTAGATTGTAGATTCATGCACAACTTCATGTCGTGGGGCTTTTTCCACTCCGTATCACACTGGCAATAACCCCTTGAAAGGGAAGTTCTTTGTGATGCCATCATAAACAATGCAAGGAGAGGTCATCCTTGGAAAGGGATAATAGATGTTACACAATAGGTGTCACATTGACTGGGACTCTAGGACCAACTTGCCTCCAGGCAAGTGATTGTAATAATGTCTAAGGAAGAACCCAAGTTCTTGAACCCTCAAAGAAGGAGCAACATCCTTGCTTCAACCCTAAAATCCCTTCTTAGAATAGAGTTTCCACCTAAGGAGACCTCTCGTTGGTTATTCCACCAAAGAAATGGAGGTAAGTCACCAAGATCCATTAAAAATATCACCAAGATGTGGCCTCTTCATGAGCTACCTTGCTTGAGCCCCAAACCTCACCCATGGAATCTCCAACTAACACCAGTAACACCTCATTAGCTAACCCCATTCAAAAGAAACTCACCAGAGCACAATGCCATGACACCTCAATACCCCAAGTCTTATCATCATGAGGGTTAGATATGGTGGGTACCTAAGTGTACTTTACAAGCACAAGGGTACCATGATGGCAATGACACTATTTGGATTCCCAAGAGATCCAAGAATACCTCACATTACTCTGCCATTACCAAATCCAAGAAGAAGACGAAACCCAACCATAAGAACCAAGTTCCATATAATCCACAATTTGGTTGGTCATCAACAAAGAATTGTTACATGCATAGGGGTACTATGAAGGCAACACCTAGCTCCCCAAGGTAGTAGCCCAACCTTCCATCACCAACACAAGAAGTCAATCTTGATCCAATCCCGCACCAAAGATATGGTCAGTGCTAGAGGCACTACTCAAAGCACAACAATATTATGAAGGCAACACCTCAATCTGGTTGCCTAAGTTAGCCTCATCAAAGTTCAAACCCTTTTCTACACATTTCCCATTGCCCACAATGAAGAAGCCATCACCAACATCACATTGACAATGGAAATCCAAAGCATCCAAGGAAGTACATGTCCCATCGCAAGAAGTCTCACCTAAAGGCAAGAAGAAAGTAACTTTTATCCATGAACTTGAATGCATGCAATGTAACATAGAGGATAACCCTCCACATCTACCTCGCAACTTGATACACACACAAAATGTTACCCGAGCCCATTGAAACCAATGAAGAGACCCCCCTCATTAGGGAAGAAATTGACTAAGAGAGGAATGTGTTAGTGAGATAAAAAAAGTGATTAGAGGCCTTAAAAAGGGGAGATAATCCCATACAAAATGTAGATCTCTCATATATTTTGTACTTTTTGTCTCCCTACTCCCTACTTTTCCCCTTACCTTCTACCCTACTCCCTAATTTTCCCCTACCCCCCCCCCTTCCCTTTTCTCCCCTTATACTTTTTGTCTTCCTACTCCCTCCTCTCCCCCCTACCCTCCCCTTGCTCTCCCCCTACAAAATTTGTACTCTCTCTACATCTTTTTCCCTGTGGGTGTGGGACCCCCACATCAACAGTTCGGCCAAAAAGTAGCCTTAAATATTTAAATTTTATGTTTTTCTCCCTAAAATCTATTACAAACCCCCAAAATCCCTTCCATGTATCTATCATCAAAACAAGATTTTTTTGTCTTCAACCATAACCATGGACTCAGCTCCATAATTCTTACCGAGCTCTTTTCAGCTTTACAAGCTTTCATAGCCTGCTCCCACCTTTTCCACTCTTCTTAGTGCTACAACTCCCTCATCTTTTCCTTGTTTTTTACTTCCCCCATGTATTATTCTTTCAAGTGTTGCACACTCTCTCCTCCACCTTTTGCACTCCCCTTAGTGTTGTATGTTAAGGTATCAAGCGCAACTAGTGCGGATATGGATGACATGCTAAGATGATAGCTCTATACTTATGCCATTGGCAGGGTTGGTGCGATTATGGATGATATTTTGCTAGTGGTTTACATGTTATGTGATAGCCACTAAAATTCACTAGAGTTATGTCATAGTTATAATGCTAGCTCATGTATTCGAGTTCACACTATATGGGCCGACCTTTATATATTTTACTTGGAGAGTACTCTTATCTTTATGTTATGGTTGTAGAAAAGAGAAGAGAATAGAATAAAATTGAGCCAGCCATGTCTCTTATGTGCTTGTCTACTCTTGTGCAAGGAGCTCAAGTTCACTCTCTCCTCCGCATTCTTCTCATGTGGTATTAGAGCACTAGTTAGCACTAGTTTGTGGTATCATAGCACTAGTTTGTGTGAAGATCTCAAGAGGCAAAGCAAAGGAAGTGATACATGGGTAAAGGTAATTCCATCTCTTTCCCTTTGATTTGAAGTAAATCTCTACAAGTATAGTCAAGAGAACCAATCAAGCACAATATGGGCCTCCAAACAGGGGTGTTTTTCCCCCCACGTGAAACTTTGGTGTTTCACGCTGTGTGAAACGGTTTTCACACCGGACTTCACGAAAAATTAAATTTGGTTTTTTTTTGGGGCCGCGTGAACTGGTGTTTCACGCCGTGAAACGATTTTCACGCGTGAACCGGACTTCACGTGGAAATTAAATTTTGATATTTTTTTTAAACGTCGGATTTTCATTCATGTCATTTTTTCGTTCACGTCAGATTTCCGTTCACGTCATTTTTCCGTTCACGTCGTTTTTTCGTTCACGTCGCTTTTTTTTGGTCGCATAAACTAGTGTTTCACACCGTGAAATGGTTTTCACACATTCACGTGGAAATTAAATTTTGATATTTATTTATTTATTTATTTTTTACCGTGTAAACTGGTGTTTCACGCCGTGAAACGGTTTTCACACGTGAACCAGACTTTACGTGGAAATTAAATTTTGATTTTTTTTAAAATTATTTTTTTGAAGTCTAGACGAATTTTCCTTTTTGGGGGGAAACATTTTTTGAATTTAAAATGAAAGGGATATGAGCATTTTCCCAAAAAGGTAGTGGAATAAAAAAAAGTCAACCTTTTAATGACACCCCTTACACCCTTCATAAATGACCCCCAAAATGGACAAATTGACAACTCATGAGCATCTTCTCATTGAATGCTCATTAGCCTTAATGAGTTATGTAAAAATTAATCCAAAATTAATCCTTTTACTAATCTTTTCCTCTTTTACACTAATCAAAGACTCTAATTAACCATTAATCCCTAATTAATTCACACAATTGAGCACATCATTGAATAAAGCAAGGGAATGCTAATCTTTGTGCATCAACAATGGTGTAAATTAATCTAATTTAGAGAATTAATTAGACTCTTAATTATAGTCTCCTCTTTAAGGCAAAATTAAGCAAAGAGAGTCAAATTTCTCCAATTGATCAAAAAAATGTTGTGATTAGATGTTTTGATGCATCTAGATGCTCTTAAAACACTCAAAAACTCCAATTTCGACTACTCATATGATCAATTTAAACCCCAATTAACACATTTTCTATTTTTTTGGCCTTTTGAACAATATTAATAACCCTTAATGACAAAAACCAGTCCATTAAGAGAAATTAGTCAAATTTAAGGATTTTTTGATGGTTTTAATTTTTTTAAAAGATTAAGTTACTCCTAATGCTTGCTAACACTCTAATCCAAATAATTTCAACAATAAACACACAATTAAACTAGAATTAATGATCTTAGATCTATGTTTAAACTAAAGAGAGCTAACATTCACTAAGAAATGCATTCTCTTGCATTGTTTGATGCAATGGATGAAAACTAAGCCTAATACAAACTACCCTAAGAACATAAAAAACCACAAAAACAACAACAGAAACATAAATTAATATAAAAATAGTAAAAAGCATTCTTTTAAAAAACAAAAAAGAGAGCTATTCTACACTAAATCTCACACAAATCTCACACAAATCACCATCAAATCCACATCTTTTTCATAGTAAACCACTAATCGAGATAATGGGCAATGGGTTATGCATAGATTAGAGGCAAAACGATGGAAAAAGCCAAGGGATGGCTCCCCGACAAAACGGTGCAAAAAATGTTATGACTCACCCTAATCCTCGTTAAAACACATCCAAAAAGAGATTACCTGGTGAACCACAACTGTCGTGAGGATCTTTCCAATGGCCGAGCTCGTAACCCTTGAGGTCTCCAAGCTCTACAACTCCTTGAGAAGCAATTCCACCGCCTCTCCCGCGAGCGTTGTCACACCGCCGTGTTGCACTACGGGTCCTCGTCCCTCCTCTCACCTCACTTCACTCACACACAGTCACTAGCATGCATTAGGGAGAGAGATTAGCAAGAGGATTAGCAAGAGCAAGACCCAAATGCACAATGGGAGAGTAGATTGTATTATGAGAGAAATTCACTTATATACATGGCCATAAGTGTGCCATAAGTGTTCACACTCACTTAAACTATGGCCGGTCGGGCACTTTAGGCTCATAAGAGGCCTAATTCTATTACAATGACTACTCTCATAATATATCCATGAAGTACATCACTTAGGACTTCATCCTGTCTTGCTACCACACGCTCTTGAAGCGGGAATCGCTTCGTCACACCATTACGGGTGCCCGTCCAAGTTGTAGCTTTGGACACCATTACTTTATATCTTGAATGTATGACCCTTTGGTGTATCTACCATAACTCCTTGATGTAAGATAATGGCGGTAGCTCTTGTTAATCGTAGAATTGGATTAACAAATACCTAATTGGGAGAGTTCGAGAGACAAACATGGAAACCTAGATGTTTTCTATGTCTAAACAGATCAACTAGCTATGAGATATTAGCTAGCATCAAATGCTCTTCTCCCAAAGATTTTTTGAGTTATAGTCTTAAAAATTTTTATGGAATTTTTGATCTTAAGAGACCTAAAAAGCCTCCACATGTAATTTAAATCTCATCGGAATGGTCCCAAACTTGGCAAGAAGAATGCCTAGAGTATTTAGAATAATGTGGATACTTAAAGGCTGATATTTTATAACTAAACTTCTAATTCTATCAAGGACTACTAAAAATAGGCAGTGACCCAACATCTAATCGTGACCAAACTTGGTGTGAGGGTACCTTAGGCTCTCTGTAGGACTTGTGTTTAGTCAAATTTTAAAGATGACCAAATGGGGGAGAGTTCTAGAGAAAGGCATGAAAGTCCTGGGGGTTTCTATGCTAAGTCATATCTCATGCTCACTGTCATAACTCTTAAAAAAAACTAGCCTAGGTTAAGGTATGTGTATTGAGCCTAATTTGCACAAATCCCTATCTGATTTGGGTCTACCAGCTCAAAGTTATGGCCACGCATAGAATTGCAAAAATTCCTTTTTGGACTTGACCAAATTTTCAGGCAGCACAAGTGAGTGCGAAGGGTTCTTAGTCTAGTTTGTTTTGGGGGAAAACTATGTGTCAGCTTGATTCAAGACCGAATAGGGTTTTGTCAACCCATTGGACAATATTGCTTGCGCTTGAGGTTACTCTCCCACACTCCCTTCTCATTTTTTTCAGCCATGAATGGAAATGCAATTATTTTGGGGCATGGTCAAAAACTAAATATGGAAGATTGAGGTCAAAGTTGGTATAGGGCTAAGACAGCTTCCCAAAAGCTAGATCCAAGAAAAACCAACTCGAGAGAGCTTTGGAGCTAGGCGTGTAAAACTAGCCTCTTGTCAATTTCTTAGTCCAGGGCTATGTGGTACACAAGCACTTCGATCCAAGATGCAAGTTGATGGCTCGGTTTACCTTATGTGTGTGTAGCTTGATACAAAGTTTTGTCGAGATCTAATACAAGCTAGTGCCAATAGAGCTAGATAAGCCAGAATTTAGCCCAAAAACCCTTCTAAGTTGGCCTAGTTTTCAGGCAACAACACTTGAATGTCAATGAATCTTGGTCCAATCTATTTTCAAGGGTAAACTAGCTTAGATATCATAGCTGGCACTTCACATTGGTCTCCCACAAAGCTACTTTGCTATTTTTAGCTAGGCATGGAATCCTAGTGAGGCACGGACACCAAAAAGATGAAATTTTCAACTGTCAAACTTGACTAGAGGCTCACTAACTATAAGTGCTAAGTTAGATATCAAAAAACAAAAGGGGAGAGATCTAGAGCTAGGCATGGAAAACTAGCCTCTCCTGATGGTTTCTTGGTTTATCAGATACACTAGGGCTCATGTCCAAGATGTGAATAGATTGTTTGATAGTCACTAGGTTAGAGTATTTCCGTGCAAAGTCCAGTAAATAATGGTTAAATCATGTTGTCTCTAGAACCGAGTGTAAAAGCCCTTTGGAAAAGAGTAAAAACCTCTCAAATCAGGCTCAAAAGTTCAGCCAAAAGCTACATGGTAGCCTCGGCTTAAGACTCCACGAAACTACATAAGACTAACAAGCTAGATCTAGTAGTTTTTTATAAAATGTCGATGCCCTAGATGTCAGGTTGTATGCATGCAATTGATTTCAGCTTAGGAGTAGGGAATGAAAAAGGATCAAAAACTAGCCAAGAGCTTCACTTAATGCATGCTAGCATTCACCATACCAAATGGATGCAAAGGGAATGCAAATGATCAAATCTAGTAGTACAAAATTAGTCAGATATTCTTACATGGAGTTCTTGCAGCTATGGTATAACACTCATGGATGCCATAGATGTTGTCTACTGGGATGGCCTCTTTTCAGCACTTTGACTACACTTAGCTTCAATTTAAGCCCCTGTAATCTCCCAATTACTTCCATGCAAATAAGGTCTTGCAATCCTTATGCAAAACTAGCTCTTCAAGGTAGCTAGATCTACACAAACTCAAAAAAAGATATAAGAGAGCATAATGCCCTGGCAAAGCAATACTCACCAAACCTCTTATGCATGTAATAATGCAATATGATATGCTTTCTTTGAGGTATTGGTATGACCTCCAAGCTAAAAAGGATGCTATGCATAAGTAGGTCACCATTGCGTGCCGTTATTAGCTGACCTAGAGACTAGTAGTTCTGATGTGGAATTTCCATTGTAGCTTATCTCACTAGCTTCACTTCAATCCCTAATCACCCTTGGGGCTGAAATTCTTTGTATTCTCAACCGTGGATGCAATCCAAAGAGTGTGGAATCTAGATATGATGTGCTAAATTGAGTCGAATCTTCTTGGAAGCATAACTAGACACCATAAAGCATCAAAGCACCTAGTTATGAAAGTAAAATCCCTCCCCCACACACACATAGATGGATGTGGGTGAGCAACAGGCCAAGAAAGACACAAATTTCCATGCCAAAAATGCATCCACTCCTAGTTTAGGATAGAGACTACTATAGCCATTTTTACCTTGATCGCAAGAATGTCTCCTCTTGTATAGCTTGAATCAACACCTCACAACTTAATCCAAATATTAAGCCACATTACGATAATGATCAACCATGAAACTCATGAATGTTGCAATCTTAAGATCAAAATAAAAGCAATGAAGGACATACAATGCTTGGATACAAAGATTATGCACGTTGAAATAATCCAAGCAACAAAACAAGTTAATCCCCTTGATTATGAGTCAAAACCAAGGAGATTACTCTCTCTTTTGTTCTGTAGAGTATCACTCCTAAAAATGCAAATGTCTAATCAAAAATCAAATCTAATTACACTAAGTGAAAGCTCATGTAGGCTTTGTACAAAATCGATAAGTCGCCTTCTTTGGCTTATTGGAATCATCCTTAGCCTCATAAGTTTTGCTTGAATTGGTCTTCAGTGAAATTTATTGCTCTTATCCTTGGCTACTAGAGCTTAATCACTGCTTAAACTCTCAAAGACATTCTTTTTGGATATCAGTTTGCTTATAAGCTCCTAATAGGTAAGAGGGGTTGCATTACCTTTCAGAGAAAGATGGAGGGAAGTATTGAAACCCAAATAAGATTGAGGTAGAGTTAAAGATGATGTTTATCATGTAGGAACGACTTCATCAATATTGAGAACTTGCTCTCTCAAGTCCTTTAATTTTGCAAACAAGGAAATGAATGCCAAAGATTGAGCATCATGTGAATCCCATCTTTTTGATCAGTCGTAATTTGTTGTTGTTGGATTTGTTGGCCTTGACTCCTTCAAGGAGTTATATGAGTAATTGCACTAGGGCGAACGTTGTCACCCACTAACATGACTTCGTAAACCTTTTGCAACTAGAACATTTTTCACCATAGAACTCCATAGGGAGTAAGTCGACCCATCCAAGTTATCCTCTTTGGAAAGAATACCAAACAAATCATTTGCAGAGTTGTTGGCCATACCTGATTGTTGGAGAAGTTGAGAAGGAAAGATGCTAAAATAAAACTCCATAGGGAGTAATTCGACCCATCTAATTTATCCTCTTTGGAAAGAATACCAAACAAATCATTTATAGAGTTGTTGGCCATACTTGACTATTAGAGAAGTTGATAAGGAAAGATGTTAAAATAAAGCTTGAACTGAAATGTACAGATCCTGTTAAACTATTATAAATTTATAGTAGAATCGGATGATCCTTAAAGGTGGAATCGAACAATCCAAGAAAGTAAATCATTTTATTTGAAAAGTTAAATCGGGTGATCCAAAAAGCGGAATCGGTCAAACCCAAAAGGTAGAATCAATAGATCCGAAAATGTAGAATTGGTTGGTCTAAGAAGTGGAATCGCCAAAGGAGGATCGTCGAGGTAGGATCATCGTGGTAGGATTGTCAGGGGTAGGATTGCCAAAAGTGGAATCGTAAAAAAAAGTGGAATTATCAAGATAGGATCGTTGGGGTAGGATCGCTAAAGTGGAATCGACGAAGGAGGATTAGTGGAGTTCGATCATTGGGAAGAACCAACATTGGGAACCAAGAATCGAAGTGCTTCCAAAAGAGGAATCGGTTCGATCCAAGAAATCAATGATTCAAGAGTTGAATCGTCGATCTCAAAGAGTGGAATCAGTCCGATCCAAGAAATCAATGATTCAAGAGTTGAATTGGGTGGTGATTGCACCTGAAAACGATCCAAGAAACGAGTGATTCTATTTGCCACATGTTGATTATAGTTGAAGCGGTGGAAAGTGGAATCGAATCATTTTGACAAAATAATCCGATTATGCACTTGACTATGAAAAAATTTAAAATTGTAGCTCTGCTAAAATCGCTTAGTGAATCAGTTGAATCAATGATTATAAACACCTACAACGAAGTTGTTACTTGAAGTAGAGGAGTCGATTCAAGAGGAAGCCTTCTTCATTGCTGCTCATCACAGAGAAAGAAAGCTTGCACCACCACTCAAGAGCTTCAACTTGAGTTGTATCCAATTGATAAGAACCAAAGGAAGCAACTATTGAAAGCTTGACAACAAGTTATAGAAAACTTGAACACAATATGGAGGAAATCAGAAACCAAGCTATGAAAAAGCTTTGCTCTGATACCACTGTTAGATCTCACAAAAATGAAGGGCCGAACTCACACACACAGAATGCTCAAAGACAAGAACACAAGGGTGTAGGGTGTGAGAGAGAATGGCAAGCTCAAAGGAGAGAGATGAAAGCTTTCTACGAGTACAAAAAGAAAGTACAAATGAGCAAGCAACCCTAATAAGGTTGCTTATGTACTAGCTAACCCTAAGCTACTTGTTCACACCTGGATGACCATAGGAAAAAACCCAATGGGACAAAAGTGCCCATGGCATACGTATATAATAGTATTATGTATAGAGTGTCTATATAAAAAATATCACAAGTATACATATCCTATAAATAACATGCATGCTACAAAAGTATTTAAGGTTTAGTAAACTTACCTTGAACAGAAGAAGCTATAAAAAATTTCACAAGTATTATTAGCAGACAAAGGTGGGATAAGCTGAAAACAAAACTTCAAATTATCTACAATTTTTAATTTTTTTTAAAAATATTTAGAGATTTTGTGCTCTTAAGCCATGGAAAAATGCAGGACTTCCCCATTTGATCACATCTCAAACTAGAAGCCAATCCACCAACAATCTCGATATGTAGAGCTCTTAAGCATATCCAATACTTTTTTTGGTAATTGTTGGAATTAGGGTTCCAAGAAAGCACACAAAGCTTGGAGAAGAAGAAGCAAGAATGCACACAACACACAATGTATTAGATTGTGTCAATGTACAAAGATAAGTTAGCCCTAGAAGGATGGGCGTATATACAAGCCAGGGGAAAAAACCTCCTAAAGAGGAAAAAAGTGCCCCGACCATCCTAAGTGTGTTCACACACATCACTGCCTATATATATGGCAACAAATCCCCCCTGGGAGTGATGGTGTGAACGAGAGCTGGCACTCATGTATAGGGAAGTGCCATGATCGAAGTAGATCAGTCCACAAAGGGGAGCAAGCCCAAAGCTTTGCGAAAAGCGTCGAACTTCTCACGAGGAAGCGCCTTTGTGAAAAGATCGACGAGGTTGTCCTGTGTTGGCACATAGGCCAAGCTGATCTCTCCTGCTGAGAGTCTCTCCCTGACATAGTGATAATGCACCTCAATGTGCTTTGTGCGAGCATGAAAAATTGGGTTTCTCGCAACTACCAATGTGCTCTGATTGTTAGTGTAGATAGAGGTGGCAGACTCCTGTCCAACACCCAAGTCAGCCATAAGCCGTCTGAGCCACACACACTCAACCGTAGTTGTGAAAGCTGCCCTGTACTCAGCTTCCAAACTAGAAGTGGCCACAGTAGGTTGCTTCTTGCTCAACCAAGATATGCATGAGCTACTAAGCATGAAACAAAAACCACTTGTGGACACTCTTGTGTCATAGCAACCAGCCCAATCTGAGTCCGAAAAAGCATGTAAATCTAGCGGCAATGATCCCCCCTTGGGATAAAACAACCCAAGATATATGGTGCCACTCAAGTAGCGAAAGATGCGTTTACAATGCTAAAACCCTGGGCTATGCATAAACCTGCTCACCTGTGAGACTGCAAACTGAATGTCCGGCCTCGTAATACATACATAAATGAGGCAACCAACAGTTGTCTGATAGAGTGTGACAGAAAGTGCAATCAAGGCATGGGCAATGAAGCAACCATATCAAATTTCTGCAAACGCAGCAAACTAGCAAAGTTTAGATGACCAAAACGAGCATGCCATAGTTTTGCATCTGAAACTGCCTTTTCATCAGAAACTGCATTTGCTGAATCTTCCACACACTTGTCATAAGAATTGAGCCTATACAGCCCACGAAACAAGGTGCCAGATACAATAATCGTATCACCAGAAGTCAAATCATGAACAGTACATCTGTCATCCACAAATTTGACTACAAGTACAAGTCTAGCAAGCGCAGAGACAGACAATAGATTCTTCTTTATCCCTGGCACATACAAAGCATCTGAAAGTGTGAAAGTGCTGCCATTTGCAGCAGTAAGCATAATTTTACCAATGCCCTTCACTGGGTAAGAAGCATTATTGGCACATGTGACAGTATTCCCATTAGGGACAGCCTCAAGACAAGTGAACATATCACGATGCGAGGTAATGTGCTTTGTAGCACCACTGTCAAAATACCATACATCAAAGTCAACAGAAACTGCCAAACATGCATCATGTACAGATGGGTCATACTGGCAATACACGCTAAACGCCCATTCTGTATCCTGCACAACATTTGCAGAATTTGCATTTGTAGA
This sequence comes from Cibotium barometz, assembly GCF_041138505.1. Taxonomy (NCBI): domain Eukaryota; kingdom Viridiplantae; phylum Streptophyta; class Polypodiopsida; order Cyatheales; family Cibotiaceae; genus Cibotium; species Cibotium barometz. Next base: position 19,119,763 of record NC_141046.1, on the reverse strand, counting down.
AGCATCTGCTATTGTGGCTGCATTTGACTCTTTCTTCTTTGCCTCTTTTCCCTTTAGCTTAGGGAAATTCTTAATGACATGATCAGTTGCCTTACAATAGTTGCACCTGATCTTTTTCTTGCCTTTATCAAGAGCCTTCTCGGACCTATTCTCGGACCTATTGTTGCTACTTGTGGAAGGAGAAGAAGTTGTAGACCTGCTAATAAGAGAAGAAACAGTGGAAGGGGATGCCTTACCACTTCTTCTCTGCTGGGTAGCAACAAATGCCTGATCAACTGCACGGTGCCTAGCCCTGTTTTGCCTGGACTGTGCTTCTTGCAAGAGCTTGTTGACTAAAGTATCATACTTGACAACATTAGGTCTATCCTCAGTAACAAGTCTCCACGTGGAAGCAAAAGTCCGATATGACTCAGGTAAAGCATCAACAACAGTCTGCACAAGAGATTTATCAGGAATAATCTCACCTGTAGAAATCAATTGTCCCTTGAGATCTTTAATCTCAGCAAGAAAAACATTCATGTCATCATCTTCCTGCATAATCTTCGATTCTAGCTCTTTACGCAGGTAAGAGATTTTTGCCTCGTCCTGCATACAAACCAGCTAGAATATCCCAAGCTTGTTTTGCTGTTTTAGCTGAACGAATATGTGGAGTGATGTTACGTTTGACAGAAAGTGCAATCAAGGCATGAGCCTGCGCATCTTTACCATCCCAATGAGCTTGTTCAGCAGTGGGTAAAACGGCAGCAACAGTAGAGCTGCTAGAACCTGCAACATCCTCAACAGATCCTACATCCACAAAACTTGGACGTACATCCATACCCTACACAATGCTCCACACTCCTTTTGCAACCAAAACATGCTGCATCATGTATGCCCAAAGTGGGTAGTTTCTGTCTCCATCCAGTTTGTCATCAGCATACAACATGCGAAATACATCATTGCTGTAATTAGCCATGGCCACTGACTGAAACTGATGCAAAAGCTACCTGTAATGAAGCAAAGACTGAACAGAAAACCAGTCGTGCTATGTAGCACGGTCCACAATAGAATACGTATGCCTGTTTTGCAGATAACTGCACTGTCGAAATTTCTACACAAAATGATGAAAACACCTGTGCAGAACTTAAAATGCAATAACGGAGCTCAAAACGACCTCAGATGCAATTTCTGAAAATGCGGAGTCCTAAGGGCTAATTTGCAGAGTATAGGGACCTGCAAGTGCTCGTGAAAGCTCACCTCAATCGGAGAACTTGAGTCGAAGGGTGTTAGCGGCATAGCCCTGGGAGCCGATGCCTGCTCTGATACCAATTGTTGGAATTAGGGTTGCAGGAAAGCACACAAAGCTTGGAGAAGAAGAAGCAAGAATGCACACAACACACAATGTATTAGATTGTGTCAATGTACAAAGATAAATTAGTCCTAGAAGGATGGGCGTATATACAAGCCGGGGGAAAAACCTCCTAAAGAGGGAAAAAGTGCCCCGGCGGTCCTAAGTGTGTTCACACACATCACTGCCTATATATATGGCAACAGTAATTTCAATATGTCTCTCTCTTTTCTTAACAAACACGAACAGTGTAGTGCCTCCTCAAAAAGATTTACAAAAAAACAACTAGTGTGTAAAAGAAAGGGGCAAGATTATATCAACATGAGAAAAGCCTCTCATGTGCAATTTTCCATGCTCCATAAGACAAGAAAAACTAAGTTAATGAGAACACATAAGCACATCAAGGCAGGGTTCAAGCCAGCTAGTCCTTCTTACCCAAAATCCCTAAAAGCCAAAAAAACTAGCCCTAATAGTAACATGAGATAAAAGAAGGGCAACTCTCTACATGTGTTTTAAAACAATATTTCAGTTTTATTGCCAAGGTCTTTGTGTGCGTGAGAGAGGGATTACAACTATTTCACATATTGATGATGTGGAGAGGGGAAGAGATGGAGACGACATGCTCATCTTTTAATGATGGGGAGAGGGGAAGAAATGGAGATGACATGCTACTCTTTTAATTTTATTTTTTAAAAAGATCTTTGTGTTACTTTTGTTTGCACAACAAGTGGATAGCTCTAGAGAGCTTCCCCTCTTTGTCCCCACATGGCTACCTATTGTACGAATGAGGGTCATCTACTATACATGGTGGTGGCCACTTTTCTACACACCACATTAGTCCGAGTTGTCAAGGATCTATATATATGTGTGTGTGTGTGTGTAGAGCCTGGACCCGTGGGTATAAAGCACCGAGGAGAAGACACAGATTGGATAAGACATGAACAAGAAATTCTTCTTGGTCATAAAGCACTTAGAGCGCTTACACCTTCGGTGAGGTTGATGGCCCTTATCTCTCTCTCTCTCTCTCTCTCTCTCTCTCTCTCTCTCATTCCCCCCCCTCAAAAAAGGCTCATTATTTTTCCCATTTAAAACAAAACAAAATACCTTTAAAAAAAGTAATTCTAGTCTCTCTCCCCCCCTCTCTCTCTATCTCTCTATGTCTAAACTCTCTCTCGTTAGCTTTCCCTAACTCTCTCTCTCTCTCTCTCTCTCTCTCTCTCTCTCTCTCACACACACACACACACACTTTGACTCTCTCTCTCTCTAACGCTTTAACTCTCTCTCTAACTATCTCTATCTCTTTCTTTAGATCTCTCTCTCTCTCTCTCTCTCTCTCTCTCTCTCTCTCTCTATATATATATATATATATATATATACATATACATATACATATATATATATATGTATATGTATATATCTCTATCTCTTTCTTTAGATCTCTCTCTCTCTAACGCTTTAACTCTCTCTCTAACTATCTCTATCTCTTTCTTTAGATCTCTCTCTCTCTCTCTCTCTCTCTCTCTCTCTATATATATATATATATATACATATATATACATACACATATATATATATATGTATATATATATATATATATGTGTTTGTGTGTGTGTGTGTGTGTATATATACATATATACATATATATATATATACATATATATATATATATATGTATACACATATATATATATACACATATATATATATATACACATATACATATACATATATATATATAACTCTCTAACTCTATGTAACGCTCTCTATTTCTCGCTCTAACTCGCTAACTCTCTCTCTCTCTAACTCTTTCTAATTCTCTCTCTTTCTCTAAATCTCTCTCTCTCTAGCTATCTCTACTTCTCTCTCTCTACCTATCTCTACTTCTCTCTATTTAACTATCTCCCTCTCTAACTCTCTACCTCTACCTCTTTGTAACACTCTCTCTCTACCTCTAATTCTCACTCACTTTCTCTCTCTCTCTCTCTCTCTCTCTCTCTCTCTCTCTAACTCTATCTATTTCTCTCTCGACCTTTATAACTCTCTTCGTTTCTAACTCCATCTTTCTCTCTCTCTAACTCTTTATAACTCTCTCTCTACTTCACTCACACACAAACTATCTCTCTCTCTCTCTCTATAACTCTTGCAATCTCTCTTACTCTCTCTAACTCTTTCACTCACTCTCTCTCTCTCTCTAACGCTCTTTAACTCTCTCTCCCTCTAACTCACTCTCTACCTATCTCTACTTCTCTCTCTCTCTCTCTCTCTCTCTCTCTCTCTCTCTCTCTCTCTCTCTCTCTCTCTCTCTCTGTAACTCTCTCTCTCTCTCTCTCTCTCTCTCTCTCTCTCTCTCTCCCCACATTATTGTGTGTTATTTTGCACCGCGCACTCCCCTTACGCCGTATGGGAGGAGATAGACGTAGAAGTAGATGTATCTCTAAAAGCTCAGATCTATCTATGGAGAGTGTGTATGTGGGCTCTTCCAATTGGATACAAATTGGTATAGAGGAACTTTACTTATGGGGCGTGTCCCAGATGTGGAACTGCAGTTGTAGCAGTTGTAGATGGTAAACATGCTTTCTGGGGATGCCTAGCTATTAGGGGGTTGCGGAGCAGAATTGAGAAATGGGTGTTCTCTAGCATAGGGGTAAAGGGGTCTTGGGGGGACTGGTTGATGGGGAGACTGTAGAAGCTGAAGGGGCAATTAATATGGTCTTCAGCCTTGCTAGATATAGGTTTCTATGGGATATTTGGAACTCTAGAAATGAGATGGTATTTCAAAAGGGTACAAGGCAGGGCGTGGATGAAATAGAGTTGATGTACGGATGTGTGCACCAATGTTGGTCTTATTATGTGAATAGGATGAATGTCAATTCTTTTGTAGAGGTAGTGCAGGCCTTGTTGTCTAGGATAGGATGAGCCAGATGATTGCACATACTAGGGTAACCTAACTGTTTACTGAAATGTGGCAGGGCTATACATGGAAAGATGTGAGGGAAAGTTTGCCAAAGTTTGAACCCAAGACCCAAAGATGGTATCGGAAGGAGAATCAACCAGTTCACACGTTTATGGCCCTGATTGAGAATCCTCTTGGCACAAGAACTGATGTGAAGATCTGGTCAAAGAAAGAGATTGTGGATAATCAGACTCCTCCACTATGAAGTCTTTGCTGGTTGGCTGGCTTGCAGCTAGGGTATCACTTTTCTTGGGAACATTCGTGCTTTGTTTGGGAAGAGGAGAGGTGGCATCAGATTTGCACTTTACTTAATAGCGGTATGTAATAGGAATTGAGTGGCTGCTTTTAAAAGTAGGTCAGTATATATGTTTTCTGCTCTGGTTATAAATGTAATTATAATTATGAGGGGGAGAGAGAGCCAGATATAGAGAGAGAGAGAGAGATGGCAGCTTTGGGCTTACTGGGCTCCTCCACATCGTCTTCCCCGGGTGCCCGTCTTCCGTCATCGCCCCCTCGCTCGCCCATCCATCCCCACCAGCACCAGCAGCAGCAATCCAAGGTGGTGGTTTGCAACCGTCTTTTAAATCTTGCAATCTTTCCTGGAGTAACCTGCATTATTTGTTTCACGCAACCTGCATCTTCTCATCAGGGTTTTCTGCCCCTGAACTGCGGCTCTTAGAGTTTTTTTTTGCGCAGTATTTATTGGCTTTTTGCGCTTTGTAGGGTTTCTTAAAAGAAAAGCAAAAATGTGCAGTATAGCATTGTAATTACTAAGTCTTCTTGCATTCTCTGCAAGAAAGGGTTCCCCTTGCTTGATGTGAACTCTTTGTCCATGTCTTCACAGTCAACGCCTTTGAGGTTCCCCATTTTGACATCCGAAGCTCTCCAGCACAGAGACCGCAGGTGGGTGGTAAGAGCGGCATCTGCCACCGAGAGCCGAAGAATCAGAGATGACCAGATGCTGGTATGTTTTATTTCTATTGATTTAAGTAAATTAAAATATCTTTAAGCCTGCGTGGTTTAATTAAGTACATGCATTCTTTTGAGTAAATTATAATAAAATGTAAGTATTCAATAAACTTGTAGAAACCTCATATGAGATTTCGCATCATGAAATAAAGACTCATGAATATTGAGACATTCCACAGGTTCCCACAATACTTGAATTTGGTGACCTCAATATTCATAATATAAAATTTATGTCATGATTCATATGTCATCAAAAGAGTATGAGTGACGTCATAGATAATAAAAAAGTATGAGTCGCATCATAGATCAAAAGAGTTTAATATCAAGTAGCTTAAGTGTGAACCATATATCATAGAGCCTCCATGCTAGGAGGCAAGGAACTAGTGGTCTCTTGGCTCTCCCTCTTCTGAACCATGAATGTCTTAAGATACTAGTACTAGTAGAATGAGAAGTCTCTAGCTCTTGCTTGTTTGTGGGCATCATCTCTTGCATAAGAAGTGATCCACCGCTACCATCTCTACAACCATGGTTGTCATGGCTATCGTTGCTTTCTCATTGTCTTTACGTTTGGGGTTGAGCATTGAAGGTTTTAGCTAAAACCATGTGACTCTGTAGCAGCAATAGCTTTCTCTAACATGGGCTCTACCCAGCTTCGCAATATCCTCCATCATCAAACCAAGAGAGTAGGAAGCACTATGACTTCGCACAATGGTTTGATAATCCGTTTCTACAAATTCTCCCATCTCTGCGTAATTTGCGTCATTGGTCCGTACTACATGTTTTGTCCAAATCTCGTCAATAGTTTGCCAAATATGCCTATATATCCACTCTCTTGTAATTGCAAGTCAGGGGCTAAGGCATCAACGACATGCAATAATGTTGTGCCGGCACAATAAGGCATCTAGATGTTGATCATATGTCCTTGCCTTTAACATGCAACCGGTATGATTGTGTAATGCACAACAGGGTCTTCTTTATACCTTTATGTTAGTGAGCATGAAGCAATCCACTTTAATCTTTATTCATAGGAGATAAAGCTGAAGAGAGAGAGAATGTAGAGATGACACCAGATTGGGTCCCAATCTACCCACTTTTTAAGGGCCCTCTCTTGCAAGCAGGAGTATTTGCTTTTATTTGCTTTGGAGAACTTCTTTACAATGCATAAAACTTAGTAAAGATGGTTGACTGAGGAATGCCAAAGGCAAGGACAATGTAGACCAATCATCTGCTGAACCATCAAATGGGTTGAGAACAGTTGTGAAGCCACTTCGGAGAGCCTTATGTACACCTGGATTTGCGGAGGGAGATGCAATACTGAAGGCCAAATGCTGAAGATAGCTTCAGACTGCCTCGGGCTGCAGCACAAAGAGTTCTTGGCTGAATTGATTATACACAAGACCAAAGTCTCAAGTGCACATACTTCTACAAGAGGACTCACATAATCCCATGAGTTATAAATTCAACTCTTAAGTTTCAAGTAATTCCAATTTAAGGTACTAAAGGAGACAAAATGATTCCCTTCCTGGCAACTTTTTCACTGAAAACCTTGCCTTGTCTCCAACTTCACTCCAAATCAGATGAAGATTTGTGCATATCTTCCACTTTGGCCCTTGCCTTCTTGCCCTATCCTTGAACACTTTCTTTGGTCTTCTTTTCGTGAGTATTGAGTGTGGCATCCTCACTCCACCCCTTGCTTAGTTGCCATACGTTTTTAAAACGGGAAGTTTTATACTTTTAAAAACGTTTTTTATTTTTGGAGAAGTTTTTTAAATAAGTTTTTTATTCATTAATTTTTTAAAGCTGTAATTATGGCCTATATCTATAGTTTTTAAGCCTAGGATGTTGGAACCACAGATTCCATGTATAAAAGTTAACCTTGTGCATGAAAACAATGACCAAGGAACCAGAGATTTCAAGTCCTTGTAAGTTCTTGCATTAGGAGAAGGTGCATCTTCATTGACTGTAATATTGATTTACCAATGACTATTCAACATTAACCATTCATATACATTGTAAAGTTTAAAAATCGAAAGAATGATAATTGAAGAACTCAGACTCTAGAGGCTAGAGCTAAGACACAAGTAACATAATCCACCATCCATGATCCATGATCAAAGTTGAATCAAAATGCCAAATTTCAATCACAAGTGCCAAGTACAAATGAAATAAAAATAATGTCAAGACTGAAGACTGACACTCTAGAGTCTACACATCCATCTCAACATCATGATCAGATGCCTCAGCCTCTGAATCTGTAGTGTAAGTAGATGAATCATTCGAATCATCCAAATCTGCCTCCTCTATCTCTATTGCAACACCTTGACTCGTGCCAACTCGAGCACTAGATCTCGCTGCTGATGAACTGGTCGTGGTCTGAACTCAGGCTCTCACTCTCGAATGGCTCCGCGTGGTGCGAATCGGCTGCATGGCCTCCTCGTAGAGCATAGCATAAATGTCTCGCTCATCTGGTGGGATCTTTGGAATTTCCTTCACCTTCTCGATGTCGATCAAGTTGACATTCACCTGGCGAGGCTCAATGGGATTGCCTTTCTCCTCAAGAAGACGAAGGTTGCAGTGGCAATGCACCAAACACTCCAGCTGAGCGATAGATACTCTGTTCCTCTTCTTTGTGTGAAAGAGGGCCTAAGTACTCTAGTTTCTCTCACAAGGACCCGAGCTGCAGTCTTGTGATAGAACTCTCATGGCAATGCTTCTCTCTCATTCAAAAATTAGAAGAACTTAGAAGTTGCTATAATAAATCAAGATTCGAGAAGTTGAGAAAAATTTACTAACACTCCATCACTTTAGGAAATTAGGATCATAGGCAAGCTGCAACAAAGTTCCTACCAGATGGGGAGCACCAATGCTATATTTCTCCCACCATGACATAGGCTCAAGTTGGCACTCTCGTAAGCGAGCAGTGGAGGACCCAAAGTGTTTTCCTGTGCCATTTCGAAAGTGTAGGCGCTCCTGCTCTAGTATCCTCAACTACTGCACATCTCCACCAGTCAAATCAGCGATGTACTCCCTCTAGCCATCCTCCAACTTCTCACATAAGAATTGCTTGTCATTTCTCCATAGAGGATGGAGGATGTGTGCAACAGCATGAATTGGTCTATGAAACCAATCCCATCGAGTGAGCCACGCATTGCGAAGATCCGTCACCCTAATTGATTCATTAAAACATTATACATAAAGCATTAAAATTCATTAGGTGTGTTATGCATAAATGATACAACTTCCTAGTCAATGTAGTAATGTACTTACTCCTCTTCTTCCAAGCTTGTGCCTTGTTAATGCATTCACCGATCTTGTCCATATACTCATACAATAAGCCAAGTGTGCTGCCCTCCATATCGGTGATGCGTAAGACACTGTAGAATGGCTGTAGAATCCTCACCAATACTTCAGCCTTCTTCCAAAAGGCTTCATCTCCCATTATAGTGGTTTCAAACTTCACATATTTGGGCCTTCTTTCTTTCACCTCATTCATCTCAAACCATGCGCGTGAAACAAATGTGCGTAAGAGTCCAGCCCGAACTTGTAGTACCCTGTCAACTAGAATAAACACGTAGGCAAATCTAGTGGAGGAGGGTTTTTGGAGCTGCAGCTCACTCTCTACTCTAAAGATGTTCAGCACCTTTGGCCTCTTTGTGACAAATTTGACAATGAAGTTTGAAGTGGCCAACACTTTGGCAACCCACGACATCTTTCCCACATCCTCCATCAACAAATCCAAGCTATGTGATGCACAAGGAGTACAAACAATTTTGGGGAACTCCTCATGCAACATACGGCCCATACTGACATAATTAGAGTCATTATTTGTAATAACTTGCACTATGTTCTCTGGGCCTATCTCCATCACAGCCTCATGTAAGTGTCTCCAAACGAACTCCCCTGTCACCGCTGTACCTGGTAAAGCACCAAAATGTTACACACTTCTTTTGCGTACATTTGACCATCCATCACATAGAAGTGTGCATCCATATTTCTCCCATGTAGCTCTAAGGGGTTGTATGTCCTCCTCTACCTGCATACACTCTCTGTAACTCGCGGCAGATGCCCGGGTTAACACATATCCATCATCACTTTGCATAAAACATAAAAGCTGGACAAAATATCCACAAATGCTGAAAATGGAGCTTCCACGTGTGACACCGCATAGAGGCCGGAATGGGCCGACCCCCCCCTTGGAGTATTTTATTACCCAAGGAGAATAATTTCATGTACAAGCTTTGAGGGCCTTATTCTCCCCATGGGAGATGCCGGATTATCCATATACAAATGCCATAACACAGCCCAACACGAGGCTACCAAGCCGGAACATAGGCTGTAGAAATGCCGAGCCAACAACATAATCCATATACCTCCGTGTGGGTACTGATTCTTCCCCAAAAACCACGGGTCTTCATGCAATAGAGCTGGTATAGCAAGTACAACTCCATTCAGTTGGTACAACAAGTACAGTGGTTGGTACAGTTGGTACAATGGTTGGTACAGCAGGTACAGTGGTTGGTATAGTCGGTGTGGTGGTTGGTACAACAGGTACAAGTATAAATGTTGGTACATGTACAGTGACTAGTACAGCAGGTACAGTGGCTAGTACAACAAGTATAGAAGTTGGTACAGTCGGTACAATGGTTGGTACAACAAGTACAATAGCTAGAAATCATAATAAATGATTAAATACCCTTGCCTTCAGTATTTCTTCGCGATGGAAGCCTCCAAAATAGTTCCCAGCAGTCGGTATTCTTCTTGGGCAGCCTTCAAGAGAGAGAGAGAGAGAAAAAGAGTAGCCATCATTAGGGCAGCTTGTAATAGTGGTAGAGGCTAGTGTGCAGCAAGAGAGCCTCTATTAATGAAGAGAGAGAACTCCAATTTATAGATTTGGGCCTCCCATGAGCTAAAATGGCAAGAGAAGGCTACAATGACAAGTGGAGAGCCACACAATAGCTGAAGTGACAAGTGTGAGGCCACTTGTCTCACTTTGATCCATTTTCTAACAAGTGTCAGGCCACTTGTCTCACTTTGGTTCACTTTCTTGCCACATGTCCCAATCTAAAAGATGAGTCCTTCCATTATCTTTACCTCTAAAAATATCCCAACTAGTAGACATTCTGTCATAGGCACTTTGCCAACTCTTGGTATATGCTTAATTCCAGATGTAATGACGCGAACAGAATTTCCATTGGAGTCGGGCCAAAAATAGCAACTCTCCTAAATTTTAGGAGTGTGGTCCTTTGTATTCTAGGATAATCCCCCATTCCCAAAGCTTGTACTTTCCAAATATTTAGGCATCATGGAGTCCACCAGACCCCTTTCATACTGGGAAATGTCCAGGCTAGTGACATCCTCCCCAGCTTCTTAAAAGTTGTCCTCAACTTTAAGCTTGAAGCTATATATTCAAGATATAATCATGTCCCATCAAGTGGGCGAGACAAGACAGTCTCAAAAATCCAATATAACTGAAGAATCCATGTCCCAAAGAAATGGGTGAGACTAGATAAGTCTCCATAAGAGCGCCTTTTCCATGTTACAGTTTGCTTCCCTGGGCTCCGCCGTGAGTACCTTCCGCTCCTTTCTAGGCTAGGAGCATTGGTGGGTTCGGTGCTTGAGGCTGGCCCCACAACAACTTCAGTGGTGGCCAGAGCAGTTGGACTACCTTCGGTCAGAGTTTTGGTTCCTGACATCTCCTCCTTTCCGAAGGTCATTCAGCTACCTAGGATAGGGGGGGGGATGGATTGATCAGAGAGTGGAGTTTTCGGGGCTCCTGAACCAGTGCTTTATCTGCAGGCAGGTCGGCCACCTGGCCAAGGCCTGCCCTCGCAGGAGACCCTGACCTCCACCGTAGCAGCAGGCCCCCGATGGCCCGCCCACAGATGCGGCTCGACAGGCAGCCTCCGGGACGCCTGCTTAGCCCACAGAGACCTCGGAGTGGCAGCCTGGACAGGGGCGCCGTCGAGGGAGACAGCCCCAGCAGAACCCCTAAAGACCGATGCAGCAGTAGCAGCCACAGTCTCAGCATCACTGGGTTCCCGTGAGGAACAGCTTTGCTCCCCTACAGGAAGAGACCCCAGCGCCGACTGAGGACCAGGAGATGCCAGCACCCCTCCTTCGCCCCCACCCCCCCCTCTCCCGTCCCCCCCTCCCGCCTTGCTTCCACCTTTGCCTCCTCCCGTCCCCGCTCCGGCGGTTTTGGCAGCGGCTCCTTCTCCACCCCCTTCTCCCCCCCTCCTCCCCCCCCCGCTCGCCTCAGCTCCCCGGGAGGCCCTGGCAGTTCCCTGGCGCTCACCTGCAGTCCGACGGACACTGAGCACCGACCTTGCTTGAGCACCACAGAGGAGACTTACCATGCCGATTCGGGCTTCTCGGATATCATCTATCCGCAGTCGGCTGAGTTGCCTCGACACTAGACAGCGCTCGGAGGCTTTTGATTATTCCTTCACACGGCGTTTTGGAGCGGAGGGCCCCCATGAGCCAGCACCCATCAGAGTTCATGTAGTGATACCTCTGGCCCGAGGGAAGGAGGCACTTGATTCAGCGGTGGCCTTCTCATTCCCTCTCTGTGGCCCTAGCGACCGGGAGTGGACGATGGATCTCGCTCTTAGCACTTTGAAGACTCAGGCAGTTGAGTTTTCTCACCATGTGAGCGATCTGGAGGTGACAGATGTGATAGGCCGACTATGGGAGTTGGCTCATTTTTTCCTTGATCCCGGGAGTGTGGATGCCTCCGGGATTCGACATCTGGTGGTTCGCATAGTGGCAGACTTAGCACGCGACCCTGGATATGTATGCATACACGAGGTTGCTCTGTCTGAGCGGGAGGCAGTCGCCATGGGACACAGCCACTGGCGCCTGATCCGAGGTTCTTGCAGCACACCGGGTGGGCAAATTCGTAGCCGCTCGGATGGGGACTATTCTCCATCCAAGCCGCTTGCGAAGGCCCGCCGTACGGCTGAGACAGCTTCCACCTCAGCAGGTCATCCATGAGGATCATCTCATGGAATGTACAGGGCCTTGGCGGCGCACACTATATACGTTACCGTGGTTGCTTGAGGCAGGAGCTTCAGAGATGCCTGGTTGGGGGCAGTATTGATATTTCGATGATGCAGGAGTACCATTTGGGTGGGAGCAGGATCCGGAGATACGGTTCGGTGATGCCTGGTAGATGGGACACCTTTTGGTCTGCAGCGTTTGGCCCCTTGGGTGGGCAGGGAGGAGTATGTATGGTCATTGCGGCTGTATGGCGGCAGGCCATTGTGGATCGCGGGATCATTGTGCCTGGTAGAGCACAGTATGTCATTCTGAGGATGCATGATGAGCTCTTTGGCGTGCTCAATGTCTATGCGCCCAACCATGCTAGTGCCAGAGCAGAGTTCTGGACCCAGGTTACGGATGCATTGCCAGAGGCCGCACATTGGTGTGTCGGGGGAGACTTCAACATGCTTGAGGACCCGGCCGATAGGGTGGGAGGCAGTCATGTCACAGTGCACGGCACGGAGCTTGCAGCTTGGGAGCGATTTTGCATGACACTGAGGATCACTGATGCATCGCAGCATGAGGCTTTCTCCCGCTCTCAGGACAGTCTTAGTTTCTCTCGGTCGGATCGCTGGCAAGGAGGGACTAATCTATCACGGATTGATCGCTTCTATGTGGGTGACAAGTTAGGGGAGCGAGGGGGCTCCGTTGGCATTCTCGCTGGCACCTATTTTTCAGACCATGCGCTAGTTATTTTGACACTTGAGGAGAGGACACGGGAGACCAGCTTGCAGTTGAGGATCCCAAAGAGGATACTTACAGATCCTAGTCTCGCTGAGGACATTGAGAGGATATCGCATGATAGCCAGAGCTCTGACCAGGATGCAGTAGGCCAGTGTGCCCAGGGACTCATCGAGCTCAGCTCTTTTTTGCACGCTGCAGCCTTGACACGGCTGGGAGACACGCGAGCGAGAGCGGCAGTTGAGACGTAGCCTTGCTTCGCTTCAGCGCCTTCAAGAGCAGCAGCCTACATGTGAGTGGGTGGCGTCCCAGCTGAGCCAGGCATGCCAGGAGGTTAGAGAGGCAGAGGAGCAGAGACATGAGTTTTACTATCATCGCCGGGCCTCTCAGTGGACGCAGCTTGGTGATAGAGTGACTGAGGAGTCCACCAGCTCAAGAGGCAGGACGGATCGATAGCCACTGAGCCCGGGGAGATCAGAGCCATTGCCACTGAGTTCTATAGAGACCTGCTTTCAACGGAGCCAGCCACTGAGGCTCGGGATGCTTGCAGACAGACTGTGTGGGCCCATGTGCAGAGGAGGGTCACAGATCGTATGCGGACAGTTCTGGGTGAGCCTCTTTTAGAGGTTGAGCTTGCTGAGGCCTTGAGAGCCCTTCCGCGCCACAGTTGCCTTGGGGAGGACGGATCCTTTTTTATGCGATATTGGGACCTTTTGGGACCAGGCCTCCGCAGGGGCTTTCAGTATGTTTTGGACACTGGGGTGATGCCACAGAGCTTTTCGGAGGGCTTGATCTTTCTTATCCCCAAGGGGGAGGGAGTATCAGATGATATTCGGCATTGGAGACCTATTACGATCCTCAATATTGTCTACAAGGTCTTAGCAAAGGCCTTGAGTTTGAGGATCCAGCCCTTCCTGGGGGAGTTGATTCATGCTACCCAGACAGGATTCGTCAAGGAGCGTAGTATCCTTGACAACATTTTCACCTTCTGGGAGGCGACGGCCCGAGCTAGATTTCTCGGTGAGTACCTGGTCGTGATGCTTCTCGATTTTGAGAAGACATACGATCGAGTCGATTGGAGTTTCTTAGAGGGCACGATGCTTCGCCTGGGCTTTGAGCCAGTTTGGATTCGAGGAGTGGCGGCTCTATATTCCACAGCTCGTAGCCAGGTGCTGATGGCAGGAGGACGGGGGCGGAGTTTTGAGTTGACCAGATCAGTCCGTCAAGGGTGTCCTCTCGCCCCGTTTCTTTTTCTCTTCTTTGCTGAGGCTATGAGCATGTATCTGACGGCAGAGGAGGTTGGTTTGAGAGGACTCCGACTCCCGGTCCGAGGGGAGGACCTGCTCGATGCTGTATTTGCTGATGACACGGGTTTATTTTTGCATGGCCAGGAGGCCAATCTTTAGAGGGTAGAGCAGTTGTTTCAGGTTTTTAGTGCAGCTTCGGGAGCATTGATCGATTGGCGCAAGACAGTGGCCTTTTGGATCAGTAGCGCTCCCACTCCGGCATGGAGCCCAGACCCGGGTTTTTGATGGATTCCTCCTGGCACAGCAGTGCGGTATTTGGGATGCCAGATTGGACTAGATTTGTCACATGAGCAGCAGATTGTCCCGCTTCTTCTGAGCATTCGGAGGAAGCTTTTGTATTGGAGTACAACTCGGCTATCCTTGGCTGGGAGGGTGGTGGTGGCGAATCATGTGCTTTTAGCGACCATGTGGTACATCACGTCTTGCTGGATCTTCTCGAGCTCTTACATCAGCTAGGTACAGAGGCTGATCAGGAACTTTCTTTGGTCTGGGCGGGACGGTCAGTCAGCTCGGGCTAAGGTCGCTTGGGCAGTTATTACACTTCCGTTGGCCCAGGGGGGCTTGGGCATTATAGATCCAGTTGATCAGAGTAGAGCCTTATTGGGGAAGCTTTTTGTTCGGGGGCTGCTTCCAGGCGCTGAGCCTTGGAAAGAGCTTTTGCAGCGGCTGCAGGCTCGGGCTCCTCCAGCAGGGGGCACTTGGGCACCGGAGATACGATGGATCTTCATAGAGATGAGGAGGACAGGCCTCAGTAGAGGATGGGAGGACAGATTTGCCTTGAGCATCTTGCGAGCTTGGGAGTTGCTGAGACCGGGACTCTCTCAGAGACCTCCTCCTTGTGATGAGGAGCGGGCCAGACAGCCGCTCATCTGGAGCCCAGTGGTTCGCACAGAGCAGGGTCATATGCTGGGTTCTCGGCCTCGTCTAGCCTGGGGACCATTGGTGGCAGGCCCAACACGTAGTTTTGGAGACTGGCAGGCCTTCTGCAGTCTCCCAGAGGAGATCTAGGTAGAGAGGCTAAGTCACTTCAGAGGGGGACTGATTATGAGGGATGACATTCAGGAGGCACTCATAGAGGAGTGGTTCACGCCTCTTGAGCCAGTGGCCCCATGGTGGATGGGAGCCTTTACACAGTTGGAGATCCTGATTGATGTCAGAGCTTGCACTGAGGATGGTAGATGCCTCTACTATGAGATCCAGGATGAGGGCAGGCTTCAGAGAGTGGAGGTGGAGTTGCCTTTGGTTGCAGAGTGCATTTTTCAGAGGATACGGGTAGTGGCCGCCGCTTCTCGGAAGTGGCATATTGACCCAGACCCTGTAGATGTGGACTCTGATTGGCGCATATGGGCTTATGCAGCGCGCCCCTTGGCCCGGCTCCAGTGGGACCCTGGCGAGTACGAGTGGCATGATCCTTATGCATCCCCCGAGGCCACAGAGATCACCTTTTTCTAGTATACTGTTCGGTTGGGGCGACATATTTTGACGGCGAGGAGATTGGGCTCTCCAGCTGCATCGGAGCATTGGCGGCTACAAGGAATCTCACAGGAGTTCCTGGAGGATTTTTGGACCAGGCTCTGGGCTAGTCGATAGGCACGCAGGATCTCGACCTTCCAGTGTGGCTGGTCACCCACAGGGGCTCTGCAGTTGGCACTTGGCTTGTCTACAGCGGTCTTCCGGCGGCTTGCGGCCGATGCGGCCACCCTATGGAGACACAGAGACATTGCCTATGGGACTGTCCTCAGGCGCAGTAGATTTGGCTACGGATGCTGCACATTCTGGTCCCCCTCTCTCCAGAGAGTATGTATACGTGGGGTGCCACTGCTTGGTCGACTTCGTCAGGGCTTGCTATGCAGCTGGACACAGGAGAGGGATCTACGATGGGAGCTCCTCAGCAGCCTCACCATATGGTTCACCTGGAGAGCTCGGTGTTTCAGGGCTTTTGAGGGGAGACTGGAGCCACCAGCAGAGACTATTCAGGGGATTTGGCAGGAGTTGATCCACACTCTGCGAGGACAGTATGACCGCATCCGGGGTGACTCGGATAAGGCGATCTTGCGGCGCAAGGCCTTCCACACCACTTGGCGCAGCGGCCCCTTCTATACCCTACATGCGGGTTCCCCCCGCTGGCACTACAGGCCACCTGTTTGGCTTTTCCTCCCTCCTATTGTATGATATAGCCCCTCAGTCTTTGTACTGATATTTGTATTTTTATGCACCTAGGGAGAGTCTCCCTAGCTGCCTTGCTTGGATCTCTGCTTTGTTTTCTTATGAGTAGGAGAGGATCTTTTGTAGCCCTAATGGCGTTTTTATATAACTAATGAAAGGATCTTTTCTCGGGGGGAAAAAAAAAAGATAAGTCTCCATAATACCAATATCAAAATCATGTCCCAAAATAAATGGGCGAGAATTCCATGGAAGATATGCTAGACACAGGCATAAGAGCCAATTGTGTCTCAATCATCAATATCAATGAGATAATCATATGCCAATGAAAATCACCAACCAGGTGCTAAGACACTTAAATAAATGCCATGCACAAGAAACTAGTGCCTCGCACAGAAACATGTGCTATGCACACAAACTGGTGTCATTCAAGAGCACAAACCATGGTGACAGAAAAGCTGGTTTTCCATAGTTCTGGCAATCCTTTCTCCCAATCCCAACAGTTCCCATGTTCTCCCATACAATCCCAACTCTGATCAACAAGCATGGTGTGGAAACAATGAAACACTCACTCCACAATCGCAACACGAATCCATGTGTATGGTGGAGTGTTCATCGAATTGTCCTCTCACAACCCCAACATGAATCCACATGCATAGTGAGATGAACAATGAACCTCTTGGCCTCTGTATGGGGAGATAGTGATTCTAATATGGCATAAAGATAAATAAATCCATGTCCCAAATAAATGGGCGAGACAAAACAGTCCCCTAAGTCGAGATATCATAATCCAAGCTCAAAGCACACAAACATGTGTCAATCCACATGACCCTTGGCGTACACATAAGTCCCTTGCCAACCAGGTATCATGTCCACTTTACCACTTGCACTCCGTGTTGGTACTCTTGACCACACACCTTGGATGATAGGTGGGCTCAAGTAACAAGATAAAACAATCACTCGCAGGCATAAATAGCCTGGTGTTCCATAAGCATTTCTGCTACACATAGTTTATAGGCATTTCGGCCACCAATAGTTTGTAGGCATTTCGGCCACCAACTCACACTACTCTCTCAAGTGCCCATGTTCCCTTCCATCTGCTCTCTATTGTTCCACCCAGATATAGTAGAAACAATCTTCAAGAGAGTATGTAGGACAAGAGAACACTACACACGGCATGTTGTGCTCAACACTACCCTCTGAAGTGCCCATGTTCCCTTCCATCTGCTCTCTATTGTTCCACCCACACATGGTAGAAACAATCTTCAAGAGAGCACGTAGGACGAGAACACTACACAGGGTATGTGAACTATGAGTTTCATAAGTCCAATGCATCCCAAATAAAGGGAGCCAAAAAGAATAATCCATAAACCTGAGGATAGATCCAAGTCCCTAGAAAAGAAGTCCAGGAATCCATAGACTTGTATACCATACCTCTTACCACATACTCCGTACTAACCACACACCTTGGAGTAGAGGTGGACTTTATCCATAAAAGCATCATATCCATGAGATATCCAAAGATTTCTTCTTTATAAACTCGGACAGATTCGTCCATAGAAATTGCTTGTGAAGCCCAATATCTATATAAATCTTGTCCAAGAAAGAAATCTCCATAGATATAATCCATCCCAATAAAGGGAGCCATAAACAATGTTTCCCTGAAACCATCTCAAGGCAAACAACACCACCTTTCTCCTTGCATGGCTATACAAGGGTTAGTGAACATCAAAAACACTTCATAGCAAAAGCACTAACTTTGCAAACTCAAAGTATACTTAGCTTTTCTTTGCCAGGTTAGTCATGAAGCCAAAAGAAATATCTCGTCACCATATCCTCAAGATATCCTGAGATATATCTCCATATAGCTTGCCTGTAAGCTTGATAATATAATCCACAATATCCATATGGAAAGAGTGCTAAACGTGTGCACATAAAGCCAACTCCATACTTCCAAGATAAATTTTGTGAATTCATAAATCCTTAGATCAACAAGCTGTCTACTGCTCATGCTCATGCTCATGCTCTTGCTTCATAGGCTATGAAGTGGTTGGCCATGCTTAATAGCAATGATGGTAAGTGTGGTCCCCACTTGAGATCTTTTCTCTTCCTTATTGATAGAAGGAAGCCTCCGCTTCCAAGAAAGCCTATGCTCTGATACCAATGTAACTCGCGGCGGTTACCCGGGTCCCTCCCACTCATAGTTGATGTGGCTCACTGTCCTCATGCAACTTTTCCATCGCTTTGTCTTCAATATGTGGAAGGATAATGCACATTGAATGAACAATTTGGTTATCTCCCTGGTAGCCGCTACTACAGCTTGCTTTTGGATGCCTGCTTTCACACTTCCCCTCTTCAATGCATTCACCATGAGCAACTTAGGTGGACGTGACGATTTGCAAGCTGTAGCCGCTGCTACAGCTTGCTTTTGGATGCCTGCTTTCACTCTCCCCCTCTTCAATGCATTCACCATGAGCAACTTAGGTGGACGTGACGATGTGCCACTAACAGGCATTTGCATGTGCACCGAACTTTAAGCCACATCTTGCCCAGCTTGACCTGTAACTCGCGGCAGGTGCCTGGGGGACTAGGGCCTTTGACACACCTGTTGATACCATCAATGCATATTAAAACACTTAAACATGGCCATAGCCTTAACACATCCATCATCACTTTGCATAAAACATAAAAATTGGACAAAACATCCACAAATGCTGAAAATGGATCTTGCACATGTGACACCACACTGAGGCCGGAATGGGCCGACCCCCCCCTTGGAGTATTTTATTACCCAAGGAGATTAATATCATGTACCAGCTTTGAGGGCCTTACTCTCCCCACGGGAGATGCCGGATTATCCATATACAAATGCCGTAACACAGCCCAACACGAGGTAACCAAGCCGGAACATAGGCTGTAGGAATGCCGAGCCAACAATATAATCCATATACCTCCGTGTGGGTACTGATTCTTCCCCAAAAACCACGGGTCTTCATGCGATAGAGTTGGTACAACAGGTTCAGCTCTCCATTCAGCCGGTACAATAGATACATGGTTGGTACAGCTGGTACAAGGGTTGGTACAGTAGGTACAATGGCTGGTACAGTTGGTACAATGGCTGGTACAGTAGGTACAACAAGTACAAGGGCTGGTACAGCCAGTACAGTGGCTGGTACAGCCTGATTCACCAAATCTTTAGGCACTCTAGGGCATATAGCAATGCCCTTTCCCTTTAACCCGGCCAAGTGGGCTTTGATACGGGTAGCCTTCCTTGTATAAATGTCACCACAATATTTGCATCTCCACCTGGATTGGCCACTTTCTTTGTAATTAGTTAGGTCCTCTACATGTGCATTCACTGGATTGGGAGTTCGGCCCATTTCAAGACTCAGGAGCAAATGGGGCAAAGCCGGGTGTAGAAGAGGAAAAAGGTGGGAGCATTGAGCAAAAGGGGCAGGGTCTGAGGTGGCCTGTGGGAGCAGTAGAGAGGCGGGAGCACTGAGCAGGTTGTTGCCTGCAGCACATAGGAGGGACCAAGGTGCAGCCTGCACAGTGCAGAGACTGAAGCAGCACTGTTGCAGGCTGTAGGCGGAGGCTGGAGCAAAGGGAGCAGCAGGCAGAGCAGAGACAGCAGTAGGTTGCAGGCGCGAATAGCAGGCGGTGGCAGCTTGTGTACAGTGGAGGGCGGTAGCAGCAAGATCGAAGAAGCGAAAAAGTACAGGCAGCAACACGTTATCCAAGGTTTTTTTCACAAAAAAAAATCACGTGCAAAAAAACGCGTTCCCAAAAAAAAATGTTCACATTTTTTATTCCATGAAAAAAACGCGTTTTTAAACAAGTATGACTTCATCATCCCTTGGAACCGTTTTCCTAAAAGCCTTTCTTGGTATGCTGGGTGCCCCAAGTGGCATCCGACTCACAGGGCTGTCATTCCCTTTGGCCTTTGGGTCTTGTGGAACACCACCAACCAATCTCTTGGGAACTTCTTCCATGTCTTGTGTTACTCTCCTTGGACTCTGCACCTTCATCTACCATCAATGTTTAGCATTGCTGAACTTGAAGCTTTGATACCAATGTCACATGCGTGTAAGCTTTGTGTCTTCTTTCAGCCCTAAACACCTTTCATAGGAACATCTTGATGCAAAACGCAAAGAAGAGATGGAGAGAGAGAGAGAGAGAGAAAGAAAGAAAGATTTTATTAACGTCTTCCAAAAGACCGAACTCGGCCTATGAGACAAATCGGAGTACCTGTATGGGGTATCCTCTGTTATCCCAACAAAATGAAAAAGTACTGAACAAAAAAAAACTGAATCTGGGTGTGCAGGGGATGGAGCTCTACTACTAGGAGAAATGCAAAGCTATATGCATGGAGTATACAATCATGATATGCAACCTAGCTAGCACCATCCTGTACCATACTGGGGGTATAAAATGGTATACATCAGTGAAGGGGGTGTCCACAGCTCCCTGAAGAACATGCCTGGGTGTGCTCTGAAGCGAGCTAGTCGCTCCGCACCCTCTTTGTGAAACTGAGCTCTGATCTCTGTCATCTCTCTCTGGTATAGTCGTGGTGTCCGAAAGCCAGGTGTCCTCTGTCTCCTGCGGGCTCTAAGTGTCTCTGCTCTCTGGAGAGTAATTCCCTGCCGTGTAGGGGCTGGGAGGGGGATGGATCTCTGAAAAAATGCAGTAATCTGTGTCTGTCGCCCCTCCTCTGGAGCTGTCTGAGCCTGTAATAATGTCTCTCTGCGTCGTTGTATGTCTAGAATGTATCTCCCCAGTATGCGCTGGTCTGCTACCTCAAAGATCTGGCGTAGGGAACGTGGCTCTTTGAATAGAATGGGATATCTCTCTCTGATGGCTGTATATGCTCTGCATCTGCATACATAATGCTCCTCACTCTCCACCTCCTCTCTGCACAATCTGCATACCCTCTCCTCTCGGGGGATCCGTGCTGCTCTGCCAGTCTCAATCTCCAGTCGGTGTGATGAAACTCTGAGTTGACCAATAGCCACTCGGGAGCCGTGTGGTAAAAAGCCCTCCATGTATCTAGGCCTCTCTATAAATCCATCATCAGTGATACTCATGAAGTGATCTCTGTAGTATAGCATCTTCGGTGGAAGAGGCTGTGTAGGCGATATCCATGTCTCTCGTGTATAGAGCTGCCATAGATCCTGTCTCAATACTCTGTTCCTCTCACTATGAGAGAGACGGATATGTGGTGCATCCCTGTCATACTGGAATGGTGGTAGATGATCCATGTCTAGGCCATGCTGTGAAAACCAATGTGTGACCTGTGCATACCATGATCCTCTGTCTCCTGCCTCAGCCAGCTGTCTAGATGCCTCAAAAGCTCTGTATGACAATCTGTCCTGTGGCATCTCTCTGAATCTGTCTAGCAGGCATATAGTCTGAAATATGGCCTCTACCATCATAGGAGGCGCAGCAAACTCTGCTCGGATAATGTCATGAGGTACTGACGGTTTGCTGCGTATCATGCGTGCCATCATGAGGGCCTGTGGTCTCTCTATCTGTGTCCACCAATGGGTAGCAAGGCCTGGCGCCCATACCGCTGCTCCATACATCAATGCCGGTGTGACTAATGTGTCAAATAGCCACCCCTTCGTCCGGGGCTCCTGAAAATGCGCCTGGTGGCACTGTCTCTCTAGCATAGCCAATGCTGCATATCCCCGTGTCAATCTAGCTCTGGTTGCTGAACCCATGGTGAAGCGTGTGGCTGCTGCAGAGAAGGTAACCCCTAGGTACACGTATGATGTCACCACCTCCACCTGGCATCCTGCGAGAGTGAATGTCAGCTGACCCCTGCCTTGTCTCGATGTATGAAAGACCATAACCTTGGTTTTCCCAAGGTTCACAGTAAGACCCCTCTGTGTGCAGAAATCATCGAGTGCATGTAGATGCTGCTGTAGACCACCTGGAGACTCAGACACTAATACAATATCATCAGCATAGAGCATAATATGTACTGAGGTACCTGCTAAATCAACTCCATCTCCGCCTCCCCGTGTAATGAAGTCAGCCACCTCATCAATGTATAACCCAAATAGCGTGGGGGAAAGTGGGCATCCCTGCTTCACACCAATGGTGCTAGCAATAGTCTCGGACATACCTCCTGGACATCTGACTCGCCCAAAAACCTGCTCATATAATGCATAGATGCCCCATGTCATATCTGCTGGTATGCCAAGAGACTGCAGGCGCTGAAAGAGCCTCTCTCGTGGTACTGTGTCAAATGCCTTGCGGAAATCCACAAAGCAGCAATAGAGCTTTCTCTTCCTCACTCTGGCCTGATCAATCATACATCTCAAAGTGAATACATGGTCAGTGGTAGAGAAAGCTCTCCTGAAGCCTGCCTGCCCTGATGAGCGTAAACCTGCTCGCTCAGCATGTAAGCTAAGCTCTTGCTCCAGCACTGCACCACAGAGTTTGGCCAGCACGTGGCCAACCATAACCGTCCTGTAGTTGCTCGGATCGAGCATATCCCCTGTTTTGTGAATCGGCACAATGGTGTGCATTGTCCACTCCGCAGGCAAACCCTCTGCTAGTGCCCTGTTAAACAGGTGTGCAAGAAAAGGAGCTAAAGAATCTACTGCATATATGAGATGCTCACCCTGCAGGCCCATATGGTCGGCAGCCCGTCCATGCTGTAGGCGGCGGATAGCTTCCTGTACCATCGAGTGGGTAAAGAAGCTAGCTGTGGTAGGTCGAGGCTCCTGTGGCTGAGGTATAGGTGGCTGCTGTGGGGCATGGTATAGGCCCTCTGCATATGTGTGCCATGTCTGTGGGTCTGCAATAGGTGTCGGGGTCCGGGGCTCTCTGAAGTGCCGCCATGAGACAGGGCTATCTCTACTCATGAAGAAATGAAAGATCTCTAGCTCCTGTATCTCTGCGAAGGCCCGCCTTTTGCGGCGAGTAAGTCTCCTCATCTCTCTCCTCGACTCCTGCTCTGTGATGTCTCCCAAGGCTCTCTGTATGCGGAGCCGTGAGTATAGGGCTCTGCACTCGTCATCATACCATCTGTTCTGGGCATAGTCCCAGGTCTCGCAGGCTCTCCTGAGTGTACACGATGTGGGAAGCTCTGTAATGCAGCCGTGTGTAGGAGTGATGCCAGCTGGGCTGTAATGGTATCCATAGGTGCCAGGGGATCCATGAGTAGGAGCCCATCCTCTACTCTGCTAGTGTATATGTCTGCCATGTCATGTGTGAAGTAGATGGTAGTGTGTGGCGTCGGTATGTGGGGGGCTGGTGATACTGGTGATCCGGCTAGTGAAAATGCCAAGTATGTATGATCTGCCCCAATAGGACGAGGTGGAATGGAGAATGAGGTGACAAGCTGTGATGCCTCCAAAGACCCCATAATGTAGTCTACCACCGTGCCTCCAGTCCGTGTATGACCCCCATGTGGGAAGCATGTCAGCCCTCCTGATCCCGGCCACTGTAGCATCCCGTTATAAATAACGAGACGATGCCTGGCTCCCAACTCTAGTAAGTGGTCCCCATAATGTCCTCTGTTTGGTCCAGTGTCCTCTGATGCCCGACTAGCCCCTATCTCCTCTGGATCCACAGGGTGGAGGATCTCCATGTCATCATAGTCATACACCTCACACTGTCTGCTCTGTGTGTGGGCATTGAAGTCGCCCGTAAGAAATACTTCCCCTAGTGTAGAATAATGCATAATCTCCTCTGACAGACAAGTGTATGGCGAGGCTCCTGTCTCCTCCTCCTGTGGCATGTCCTCTGTAATGACATAGGAGGATCCTGATGGAGAAAGTAACATAAAGCTATGTATATAATCCTGTCCTGTGAGAGCTGTAAGCTGATCCACATGTATCTAGCCTCTGGATCCTGTGCTACCACTCTCAGTCTCCCCTGTAGCTCCCGTCTGAATAGGACTGCTACTCCCCCCGACCCTCTCGAGGTACCCTGGCGTGTGGTCCTCCTGTATGGTGACTCCCACTGGAATCCCTCTACTCGAGGTAGCCCTCTCTCTGGGCTCTGATGTGTCTCTGTCAGAAGTATGATGTCTCTCCCCACCATAACATGCTCCAGTCGTCCAGGCTGCACCCATAGTGAACCATTATAGTTCCATACTGCCATGTGTATCTCTGTCAGTGAGAGAGAGAGCTTTATTTTCAGTATATTCATGATGTACAAAAAGGTACAAGTCTTGGCAGCCCTAGGCATGCCCATAAAAAGGTGGAGAACCTATGGTACCTAATCTATTGTGACCTAACATTGTTTAGATGTCAGATAACAAACAATGAGCCAAGTGCCGCCTTACATAGGCCCTTGAAGGATTGGTGAACTAGCCGACCTACTGAGTAGGTTGGCTAGTTTCCTTGACATGAATAAATCTCTTGCTGCCAACACCATCAGGAAAGTGCTCCATCTGCTGGCCGACAGTGCCCTGGTCCACCCCAATGCCTTCCATGCCTATCATGTGCTATGAGTAGACTAGGTGCATGCCATGGAAGGGATATCCAAAAATAGGAGGCATTTAGCGAGGAGAGTGTCAAATTGAGAGTATATGGAGCAAGTTCAGGCAAATCCAAAGAGTATATGGAGCTACCTCTCCTTAGTAGCTAGGTTTGTTAGTTTATTTATTTTTTATCTTTCAAATGCTTTGTTTTTGTCTTTGTCCTTCTTCACTGTTATTTCTTTCTCAAATCTCTCAATTCGTAAGTTCAGATTTTTCTGAACTTATGAAGGTATATAGTATATGGAGCAAGTTCAGGCAAATCCAAAGAGTAGGAATGTGTGAAACCGATCACTCATTATGGACTAGCCAAAATAACAAGTTTGGAGAAGTTTTGGCATAATTTGGGCAGCAAAACATAGCCGTGGCCAGGTGCCCAAGGCCCATTTGGGCCCGGACAATTTTGGTAGCCCTGAAAGGGCTTAAAAACTATGCTGGTCATGGGCTGGTACAATTAGGGGTTTGTGTTTTTGCCTAAAATAATGGCAAGGTCCACTTGGATTTATGGAGCAAATCTGTAGAGCCATCACTTGCAGCACAACGTGAAGGAGGAGAAAACAGTGTTTGGATAGCATGGCTTTTTAATTGCCTTTACATTTTTTTCTGATGTACAGGCTGGGGAAAAGGTTGTTCTTTATCCACACAGAGTGGCCTTGTTTGGGCAATACAAGTCTGTAAATAACTAAATTGCGAGAGTGGAATCTGGATGGATCATGTCGTATGGAAGCCACCAACTTGATGTTTTTGAACAGGTGTATGTACCCCCTCACCCTTTGATCAAGCATTGGATATCTGTTCTTCGCAACGAGTTGAGCCCACCTCCTATTTTCAGTACGCTTAAAAAAATAAAATAAGAGAGGTTTTTATCTAAATCCTGCTTGTGAGCTGTTAACCATTGGCTGTTTATCTTTTGTTAGAAAGTGCTCTGGCAGAGCTTGGAAGATATCTCATCTATGAAGCGTCAAGAGACTGGTTGGTGAGTTATTGGAAGAGCCCTCATACTCTTTCTTTGGATTACATGCTATCATAAAGGAGGCTGGTGAAAATTTTACCTCAACATGTGCATGTAGGCAACAGTAACAGGTGAAGTACAAACTCCTTGTGGGGTGGCGAATGTGGAGTTCATTGATCCGAGAGATCCAGTGAGGGTTAGTGAGTGGCTGCCCTCATACTCAAAGCACATAGTACAGCATGATCACTATTATGTTTTGCAACACCTGTCTTTTACATACATATATTACATACATATAAACATACATGCATACCTATGTACAAACATCTTTACCATATGTTATGCTTTCAAGCTTCAGTGCAGTGATTGGGAGAATTTCTTTTGTTAGGTGATCCCCATACTCAGAGCAGGCCTCGTTCTTGTGGAGCACGTTTCCTCTGTGCTGCCAGCGACGCAAACCTACCATGTTGGTATGATTCTTATTGTGCTCAAGAATGTGGTGTGCTTCAACTAAATAAAGACAAAAAAAATTTATCCCCTTTGAACAGGATTTCAGCGAGATGAAACGACACTAAAGCCAAGTCTTTATCTTAACAAGTGAGTTTTAATTTTCTGCCTGAAATCAATACGTCCAGGCAGTGCATGCCAAAGGTCATTCAATGTGATTCTATGGACAAAGTTAGGAGTTGGACAGAACCTCAGGAAAACAAACTTCGAAGCTTTTGTTTTTGATTCACAGACTTCCAGAAAAATTTCCGGATAATGCATGTGTCATTGTGGCTGACCCTATGCTTGCAACAGGTACTTGGCTGGGCTTTAGTGATTATTCTTCTAAGCTCAGAGAAGTTGGTGTTATGGTAGTTAGATCTGCGAAGGGCTGTGTGAGGATACTTCTCTAAACTCAAAGTATGCTTGGTGGATTTAACTTTGTTCTTTCTCTCAGGCCAGAGGTGCAATGATGGTTGTGTGATCTTGCAGGGGGGACAATGGTTGCTACTATAGACCTTCTAAAGGAGCGGAATGTTGATCACAAGCTAATTCGTGTGGTAAGGATATTCTACGCCATAAGATGCTTGGATCATGATAAACATGCCTAATAGTGGAGAAGGTATTGTAGTTGAGGTTATGAGTCTTCACCCAGATTCACACAGCCCACCAAGTCATCACCTAGCCTGTCATGGCTGGAAATTCAGGTCAATACGCAGCATAATGTCAAAGTCCAATAAACGTCTCCAAGTTCTTAATCTTTTTTGCTGCCCACAAAGGGTTTCTAGGTGTGTCATAAAACACGTTATGCAAGCACATTCTACACGTAATTGATAAAGCTATTGTTTCAGCGAAGGCCACTTTCAACAAGTCACCTTTAGGTTATCAATTTGATTTGGGCACATGATATCATGAACCCATTCATGTAGTTAGGACTAAGTTAGCTTATAACAACACCCAAAATTTTACGAGCTAGTCTTGCTTGCTCTTCAAGTAAGGTAGACCCTTGAGCTAGGACCCTAAGCTAGCCCTGGAGGTCCTTAGCTTTGTGATCAATTCTATATGTATAGTAAATCTATATGGTAAATGAAGGGGTTTGAAAAAGACCCAAGGACAGTTAGTATTATCAAATGCAAGATTGTGCACTTTTTCTTTACAAAAACCTCACTAAAATGTCATGTCTAGACATCTTCATTGAGTTGTTTATAAAAGGGATCTGGTAGATTTTTTCCCAGAAAAGATCATTAGTCAAAGAAAGCGTCCACATGATGCATAGTACAACTCTACAAAAGAGGCTGAACAATTACAAAGGATCCTCATGAATGGTGAGAGGTCTATGAGAACCAAAAAAGATGAGGAGCTTCCTCTCCGGCTGGTGGCTTCAGGAGGGAGGTACAATGGTTGAGAGGGTGGGAAAAGCCATACTGGGGGCCTGTGATGTTGGATTAGTCCATCGCCTCCTAGTGAAGAAGGGGCCCGGACTCCAAGTGTGCAAGAAGGTTGCATGACGCTGTTGCTTCCGATCCGAGCTGCCTATAAGGTGCTCTCATCTCCTCTGAAGGGTGTGAATGATGTCTGTCCAAATGAGGCATTTTGACTCCTCAAGCAGGGTGATCGGTCCATTTATGGCATTGCTGCATCTAGCCCGCAGATGTGTTCAGGCAGCAAAGTTGTTGATAAGCTCCTCTTGCTGGCTCACACTGGCCTTGGGAGTCCAGTGGGGGACCGATACCAAGGAAGAAGGATTGACCTAAAATTGCAAAGCGTGAGGTGAAGCTCGAGACTTGTGCCATCCTCCTTGTAGAGTAGAGCTGGGTCCATCTTCGTGGCTCATGCAATTGCATCCATGCGATGAAAAAGAGAGTGTTGAGTTTGGAAGTGTATAGACGGAGAATCCTTTTTTTTTTGCGGGTTTGTTTTTGGTGACTCTCTTCTTTCTTTTAAAATTATTCGTAAGTTCAGATTCATCTGGCCTTATGATGGTATATATTGCTAAGCCTGTCAAGAAAACAATATTTTTACCAGCCCTAAAAAGGGGATTTTATGGGTATTTTATATTTTATTTGGGGTTTTTTGTCTTGGCTGCTGGCCTACACCTTTTAGGGTGACTGACCAGCACCCCCCCCCTCAGTATATATAGCCTTGCCTATCTTTTATCATTGGTGTACCACTTCATTGTTATGTCCGGTACCATCTGGCCACTACCTGGGACAGCAGCCCACCCTCTGCTACAGGCCACCGTGGGACAGCAGCCCTATCTGCTATCATCTGCTGGGCTGACCTCAGCGTTTCATCATCAGGTGTACATCAGCGTTTACTTCAGCACACCATCAGGCTTACCTCAGCATTTATCATCTGAGTTCACATCAGCCTTACATCAGGCTTATATGGGCGCTTAAGTCAGGCTTACTTCAGCACTGTTATCTGCGTTTTACATCAGCATAGATCAGCGCCTACATCAGCACTTCATCTGTGTTTTACATCAGCAGACATCAGCGTTTACATCAGCCTTACATCAGGGCTCACATCAGTGCTTACATCAGCATATCTTCTGTGTTTTGCTACAGCCCATGGGACAGCAGCCCCCTCTGCTATACATAGAGCATATCAGCATTTTTGCCTCAGCTCTCACCTTCGGGACAGCAGCCCACTCTCTGCTACATTGGGACGGAAGTCCTCTCTGCTTCAGGTACGCAGCATCCGTGTCACCAGAGCTTGCACCACTCGGGAGGGCAGCCCTCTCTGCTTCAGGTACGCAACACCCTTGTCATCAAAGCCTGCACCCTTCAGGTCTTGTAGCACCCTTGTCATCAGAGCTTGCTCCACCACCACCATCACTTGGGACGGCAGCCCTCTCTGCTCTTCATCGACCATCTCAGGTACAGTAGCACCCTTGTCATCAGAGCCTGCATCACCTCATCTTCCGCTGCCACTATCACCTCGGAGTGCCTCTGCTTCCACTGACGCGAGCCTTCGACACTGAGCACCACTCGGAGTGCTTTGCCTCACATCGACACGAGCCTTCGTCATCGACCGTGCTTCAGCTCCGACATCATCTCTGCTTCTGCATTGGTCTTTCTACTCAGAGTCACCTCACACATGAGGGCTCTAGCCTCTTGTACATAGTTGTACTCACCATTATATATATTCACTCACATATTTCATGCTGTGTGGTTTTGCTCTGATCTCTCGTATATTTGGTCCTTTGGTCCTTTGGTCCTTTTGCCCTCACAAAGCCTTTGTGCAGTTCCAAAGGCAATGTCACTAGCCTCCACTCAGGCACCTGAATGACTTCAAAGAGACGGGCGATAGTGAGCCACGTGTCCATTGTGAGACTCTGTTGTGCAAGCATCTAGAGAAAGAGGGTAATCTTAAGAGACCGAAAGCTGCTGCACAGTCAGTGCCATTAATTCATAAGAAAATCGGGGTGAGGGCCGGGTTTGCCATTTGACAACGGTCACAAGATTATCATCTAGCTCCTGTAATAGAACACTAGAGAAAGGGAATGTTGGGAGCCTCCTGTTGGATAGTCCAGTCTTGCTATCACCACTCTCTTGCGTCTCACTGAAGTTGGGCGAGGAGGTGTTTCTCCTAGAGTCAAACTCAACACACCAGATCGTTTGTATAACGTGCTAATTATGTGGAAGCGTTTAATGACGATTAATATCAAAAGCAAACAAGATTAATGCTAATCAATTGTATAATAATACAATAGAAAAAATGTGCTTTGACCTAAACTTTGGTATATAGCCAACACATGCTATTGAGCAATGAATTGGACCGACATGCTGTGCAAACAAGGTGCTATGCATGAACTACTGATTACTTGGTGAGAACTGTGGTCTTTTACTAATGCGTGAGATAAGTGCTCTCATGGAAGAAGCTGTTTGTTGATGAGATGTCTTATCTCTTGCCTAGGAATTGTAACTGTAAATATATGTCTTCTATATCCAAGATGGTCTATGAATGAACATGAATCTGTCTATAAATAGACATTAGATAGGTTGGTTGTATGATGGTCGGTCAACCTTTTTCAGACCCAAAAAATACTATGAAAAGTGTCATTAGACATGTTGATATTGTGTCCCAACCATTGGTGCATGTTCTAATGTTTTTTGTTTTAATTTATTTAGTAACTTTGTATTCAATTCAAAAGATCTCATGCTTTGTAGTTTTCTTTTTTAAATTTATATTGTTTATTCATGTTTGTGTGCAAATAGGGTCATGCATGTTTATTTTAGTGGGTTGTACATGTTTTAAAATACTATGTCTTGTTGTTTTTTGCACTAGTTCTTCTTTTTTATGTTGTCTAGTAAGTTTATTTTCTCCTTATCCTTGCAGTTGATTTCATTTAATGTTTTGTTGTTAAGGTTTTGTGCCTATTTTTATATTTTGAGAATCGTCAGTTCATGATTCAGTCCATGCATGAGCATTGAGGTGCCGTCGATATTTAATTTTTGTTTTGTCTTTTGTTTGTCAATTGTTAGTCCATGGATCAGTGCATGCATATGTTATCGTATTGTGTAGTATAAGAAAGTCTTCATTACTCATCTCTCTCCTTTTTTCTTTTTCTTTCTTTGTATCAAAGTAATATAGACTTTATTGGTAATGCTTATTCAAAAATTGTATGCAAGTATTACTCATCTTTTATTTTTCCTCTCTTGGTTTTGCATTTGTATCTAATTCAAGTTTTATTTTTGTTAGATGTTTTTTTTTCTTTGTATCATTGCCTCGTCATTGATTAAGTGAGCTTTTGAACCCAAAATTTAGTCTAGCTGTGCGTATTATAGTAGTAGTACTAGTAGTAAAAACACACAAAGACTCGGGCATCTAGCTCACCGTTCAACCATAGAGCCAACTTGTGATCGTTGTGATTAAGCATTAACAGATAGGAAAAACGCACAAAGACTGAGGCATCTAGCTCACGTCCACCATAGAGTCATTTAGGCTCACTCCTGAGCATAGGGGGATAGTAGCATCAGAGACATGGCTCCACGTGCAAAGTGCCTGGCGTCCCATACCACCAGAACACACCCATTGGATGTAAGCATGGAGTAGGCTCAAGGCCTTGAGTCCAGGTCTCAGGAGCTCTTGCTCAAACTCACTCAAAAAGTCACTTATGTAGGCCTCCTATAAACTAGGAGCCAAATATAGCACGTCTCATAGTAGCTACTTATCCCTACTTAAGATGCCTTACCCTTAGGCTATGGTTAACCTAAATTGAAGGTCTTAACTCTTGTTAGCCTTGGGATGTAACATACTTCCCCCCTTAAGAACCATTGATGTCCTTAGCCGTGAATCCGGGGAAGTGACTCTTCAGACTACGCATTGACTCCTATGTAGTCTCGACCTTAGATTGTCCTTTCCATTTGATCAAATACTTTGAATAGACGGTATGCCGAGACCATCTAGTACATTTATACCTAGTCATGGCCTCGAGATTAGGGATCTCCTCCACTAGCATACTCTCATCACCTTCTCCTAGACATTTCTATGAACGATTGACGTGAAACACAGGGTGAATCTTGATTCTTGACCCCCGTAGTCCTACGGCAACGGGTGACTTCGGTTGATAACCGTACATAAGCATAAATGGGCTAAAACTAGTAGCCGCTTGCTTACTACTATTATAAGCAAACTTAATTTGTGGAAGATAACCTTTCCCATTCAGACTGTCTCTTGGATACATATGCCCTCAGCATATCCTCCATAGTCTAGTTCGTACTCTCCATCTGACCATCCGACTTGGGAAGATGACATTCTCAAGCGTGTTTCCAATTTAGAAACACTGATTTCCAGAATTGTGCGTGAATTTGGGATCCCGGTCATTGACAATCTCCTCAGGCAATCCATAGAGCTTATACAGTTGCTCCACGAAGAGCTGAGCCAACTCTTGACTCTTCACCGACGACTTGGGTAAGGATAAATCTAGCCATCTTCGTCAATCAGTCAATGACCCAGATTGAATCATGGCCCCTACTAGTCTGGGGTAATCCAACTACAAAATCCATCAAAACACTTTGCCACTTGTTCTCAGGAATTTGTCAAGGATGCAATAACTCTCCAGCTTTAAACCTTTCAGCTTTATTAAGCGGGCATTGGCTACACTTCCTTACATAATCCTCAAGGAAGGATTTCATGCCTAGCCAATGGAAATGCTGGCCAATCAAGGCCATGGTTCTATGGTTCATGCAATATCAAAGCTTTGATGTCTAGATCACTGGGCACACAAACCTTGCCATCTTTGAATACTAATCCACCTCTAACAGAATACTTTTCAAGTATCTTTCTCTCAGCCACACTCATTGGACTGTCCAGAACACTCAGATCTCGTGGGCTGTAACCGACCTGTACCAATTGCTAGACTAGATGAAAATGGGAATCATGTTGGCAACATGCTTTGAGAGAGAGAGAGAAGTCGGTCGTTATCTCAGTAAAGGGGATAGCGTTGACCTTGGGGATCCTACTAAGGGCATCAGCAACCCGATTAGTTGGTCACTTACGGTAATGGATCTCAAAGTCGAACTCCTGCATGAGGTCAACCCATGTGGCTTTTCGACCCTTCGGGTCAGGTTGATCAGAAATAGCTTCAATGAGTGGGTGGGGTTGTGAGGTTTGGGCTGTAGAAGCTGGCCAGTACAAAGGCCAGAGGGGGAGAACCTTCATGGATGTTGAACATTGCTAAGGGGATGCCCTACCTTGAGAAAGAGGCGAAGAATGACACACCGGCAAGGGTGCCACCACGTCCACTAGGGGGCTAGAATCAAGTGGAGGCAGTTGAAGAAAGAATAATCCACTGGGTGTCCTTAGATGCATGGAGGGTGGGGAGTTGGGGAGTCGAAGAAGAGGCCAATGGTTTAGGGGCGGAAGATGAAGATGGTGCGGTCAGGGTCGCATCATCCACAGGTAGAGCGTGTGGAGATGAGAGGGACAGAGGATGGGGAGCAGAGGCTTGGGGAATCGCTGTGGGGCTGGCCATGCCTGGAGATAAATGTTCACCGTCAGAATTGTTACTGTTGGTTCTGTGTCCGTTGGGGTGTGGCCTCCTCCACGACGACAGTCCTGTGGCCAGGGCTGCCGCTCTTGCATGTCAGGTACTTCTGGTTGTGGGACTTGCCTGGGGTCTTCGTTGTCTAGGGGTGGATCCGAGGGAGACTTTTTTTGGGAGGGAAGAGAGAAGGGGGGGGGGGGGGGGGTGTTGGTTGCAATTTGGGCTGTAATATGGCTGGTCATATTGATTTGTTTGTGTGCTTCTCATGAAATAACGGCAATGATCACTCAAAAGGTTGGGAGCCTAGGGCAATGGTAGCTGTCGCTGGGAGGAGGGTGTTGTACTCCATCCTGGAAGCAAACCGAGACCAAGAACCTTGAAACTCTGGCCACCACTGGGTTTGCATCTGGGGAGAAGCTGTGCTTCCACTAGGCGAAGGAGACCTGGGAGCTCCATACTACAAGTGGGCTCAATGATAAGGTCTTTGCAGCCGAAGTGGACAAGTCAAAACCGCTCGAGATGTATCCATTGCCGAGGAATAGGATGTCCACGATGCACCCTTGCTCGTCGACTAGGGCGGCTTCAAGAGATCATGTATCTGTCACCGAGTTGGTTGGCTTCTGACAACTATGCAAACCCGTCAAGGTAGGCCACTGAGGAAGCAAGGAGCTGGAGTTTTGTGTTGAATAAATGACAACTAATGGTGGCCTTGGAAGGGGTAGGCAGAGCGGCTGCCATGGAGTCCTGCTGAGGGGGAAGGTTGAAGGGCACCAATCTGCTGTCTAATGAGCAGAGGAGAAAGGAAGTGAAGAAGTGAGAGCAGGGAAGGTTTGGCGAAGGGCAGGGTAGAGGTGACCCGGGCAAGATTGGGGATGGAGACAGGCAGGCAAAGGACGGGGAAGAGGCAGAAGAAACAGATGAGAGAAGGGGGGTGTGAGGCAGCTGATCAAGGCAGGAAGGACGGATGGACCATGAAGGGCCGGAGAGGACAGGGTGGCTGCTTGTGCACGCCGGGGTGGGGAGGGAGGGTGCTTGGGGTGCTGCTGTACAGGAGTGGGATCCCCAGATCTCCGAAGGCAGGTCACCAATTCTTAGCTGTGCTTAATTGTTGAAGATTGCCTTGCATTAGAATAGATGCTTTGCTAATGTACTAGACTTCTTTTCATTGAGTTTATTAGCTTTTGTACAAATCGATACGGGGCATTAATCTTCTTTTGCCACTGCAGTAGTCAGTGTTGTAGTTAGTGCTCTTTCCCATTGTGGAAGGATTCTTCGATGTGTGACCTTAGAGACGTCATGTGTTTTGGTATGTGTCAGGTTTCTGCTGTAGCAGCTCCACCAGCCTTGAAACTTCTGGGAGAGAGATTTCCTGGGTAAGAGTTTGTTTCACCTTTTCCTGTGGCTAATTGGACTTTCTATGATTTGGAAGGCAATCTGTGGTAATAATATTGACTATCAACATGCCTATGATGGAAAAATATCTATTGACTTGGTTTTTTTTTTGGTAGTTTACGGGTGTACACTGGGATCATTGACCCCTCGTTAAATGAGAAAGGGTATTACTTGCTGCAACCATAACCCTGGCATAATTTTTCGTCTTTTGAGTTGTCTGCTCATTGCATTCTTTTGCCAACTTCTGAGTTACTTTATCTGAAATATGAAAAATGCTGTTGTGTAGGTTCATTGTGCCAGGGCTTGGTGATGCAGGAGATAGAAGTTTTGGTACCTAATGAATGCTTCAATGGGTTGTGCAAGGGAAGGATGTTAAGAACGTGCTAGGCTTGCCTTCTTTTGACTTCTGCACGTGAGCTGCCACAAAGACATCCTTGTTCACTAAGACAAGGAGTGGACTGTCATGGTCACGCCCACCCTAGGTAGAACCTTGCATCTACTTAGGGGCTTTGTAATGGGGTTTGATTGATTCTTTTGGCTGGTGTTCTCTGCTGTCCCTTCTTGTTCTCTGATGTATGGTGTAGGTGCATGGGAGTCTCTTATTCTTTCACTTGAAAGCGTTTTTTTTTCATTGTTTGATCAGTCCATTCCACTCGAGTCTCGCGGGGATCGCAGAGGACACGGTCCTGTTTTGTGAGTGAAGCTTTTCTGTTTCAAGGTCCCGTGAGCTCGTTGTGGATGACTACCATGAGGTTATAAACTGCACTTTCTTATAAGGTGAATTTCGGCATGTTCTTGGATTCATCTAGGTATATACTCAAATGCATGATGCATTGTTATGTGTGTATGTATGTGGAGTACCCAAAAAATATTGCACAGAGGAGCGACCCCAAATATGTATGACATTTGAAATAGGGTACAGACAAGTGTGGTGTAATCTATTACATTGCTAATTGGCGGGGTGAGTAGATCCCTTGATATTTTGGTAGCAATGGGATTAGATCTCTTGTTGGGTGACCCTTTTTTTCTCCCTTCTTCTAAAAACCTTATCTTAATTGATTTTTAGCCTTGTGTGTATTTATATCAGAATTGTTGTTATGCCAAAACTGTTGTAAGCACTTCAGCTATGCTTCTCCATGTATGGCCATGATAAGTAAATTCTAGAATGCTTATGTTCGCACTTGTGGCATCCTTCGTGGTTCACAAATTGGTGGAAAAAAACCTCTCTTTATTTCAAAGAAATTCTTACTAGAGAATACTTCTAACACAGGATATTAGTTGGAAAAAAATATCGAGTGTCAAAATGTTTTAAAAGGATGGTCCTCCATGGTCATTACTTAGTCAAAAATTTTTAAATTTTGCTTTGGATTTATATTTTCATTTTAAAAAGAGCACATTACAAGTACAATACTAATATCGATGCATTAGCATGTGCCTTCTATCAAGTAAAGACAGTTTTTATACAAGTCTCTTTGAAGACGAGACAATTACAACACTTTATTGTTTCTAAAAGTTAATTAGAAGATGGTAATTCCATTAGGAATGTGATCTCTTTTTCAAAACATTTATCAAGGGCTAACCAAGAATTCTCAAGTAGTTTAAGTTAATTTGTCTTTTTAATTTGTAAAATTTGTAAGTTACAAGTTGCTTTGTGGCTTAATAAAAAGGGTAGTGTTAAAACAATTGAGCTTATTCACTATTCAAAAAATGACATCATAAAACATAATGATATTATTAATATAAAGCGATAAACAAGAGTAAGATTGTGAATTGGATAATTTGTCTATGAATCTTTGGTAGATCTTTTTGTTGGAGCATAGCTAAATTGATACTTGTTTTGATCATAAAAGTACCACCCCTAGCCATCATTTATCTATTGATTCCCTCATCCACCACAAATAGGATATGCTTGGACAAATTTATATTGTGTGATTAGTTAAGGGTTGAGTTATAGATTATGTTCATTGCTTGCTAGACGAGTTACATGTTTTTCTTAAGGAGTCATGGGTTCATAAGTTCTTACTTATCTTAAAACTAAAGAGAAGTAAGAACTTATCTTTAGTTTTAAGATAAGTTCTTACTTATCTAGGGACTACAACCTTGCTTTATATGGTTAGTACTACTTTAGTGTTGTAATGGTGCTCATCTTTTATAGGTCTTCTCTTCCTTCCTCACAATATGTCAATTGCAACTCTAATGTTTTAGATGCATTTTTAATTATTTTCTAGTAGTTAATTTATTTCTTAAACAATCTCCTTTGGGTCAAGTGACACTAATGATAATTGGTAGGTTATTGTCCTTTGAGTATCGTGACATAAAGTTGGGGTTATACTTGGGTACTTCGTAAGTTAAAAATTCACCATGATGAAAGCATGACACACTTGTATCTCAACATATCAATTATGATGTTATACTCCAATGAAGTAGCAAACATCAGTGCATATGTAGAAGCTAGAACTTGAGCTAATTTATCAACTTTGAACAATACTTCGGACAATAATAATAGGATAATTTGCTTTAAAAAAATGTTATGGCTCAAAATGTTGGTATAGAAACATAAGGTGAGTGTCTATATGGTAGATTTGTACAAATTTGATGGTTGGGAGGAAACATTTTGAAGAAAAGAAAGCTATTTCTTCAAAAACAAAGAAAATCATAGAAGATAAATATATATGCTTACTTTTGGTGAAAGCGACATTGCTACCATGTGTAAAAAATCAACTATAAACAAAAAGTTTCAACTTTGTGGTGAAACTTTAAATTGGAAATTGGTTTACATGGATGAACATAGCTTGGCATCTATGTAAAGAAGTTTAAAAAATGAAAAAAAGAGCGAAAAAGTTATTACCTTTTTAGTTGAAAGATGCAAGGCTATAAAAATTACACTTTCTCTAAGGTTTTGTTAAAGTGATATTTCCTTAAAGTGGCCACTTTCACCAATGACCTAGAGTATATTGCAAGACATGGATTGGGAAATAAAATAGGATAATAAAAATGAACATTTTGATAATGCTTCAACTAATGATTGAAAAGACAAATTGAGAGTTCTTAAGTATAAAGGTACAAAAGAAAAGAAAGAGAAAAGCTTAAATGAAAGATAACTTAAATGCTACTTATAAATTGCAAAACTCAGAAGGCTTACATTCTTTTAGTCTCCTCACTCCAATGGAATGAGTTGAGCCAAGTGGGAGAAAATAAAAATTCAAAATGAGAGGTACATGACAAAGAGCATTATTTCACAGACAATAAAATACTTAGTGCTGCACATTAAATAATCAAGAAAAAGTAGATAGCAAAAGGGTATGATAATGACACAAGAAAATATTTTACAGTGGAGACTTTTATTGTTTTGATAGAGAAGATGTCTTCTCTTATAGGTGAAAAAAGGCATCCGCTCTCATCTTGTTATAATTTACAAAATTGGAATTCTTCTACTTTGGTGACATAAGACTAGATGTCACTATACCAAGTCTTTTAAAAGATTATCCTTTAAAGGCGAGGATAGATAAATATAAATGCTAATATTTTTTTAAAGATTTCATCCAACTAGCAACACAATTAATTATGGTTCTACTAGATCCTTAGAGGGATCTACAACACTATGCTACTTAGCCAGATGCTGTTGCTGTTGCATCTAAAAAAGTAGTCATAGTTACAGATCAAGTAGAAGAGAAAAGAGACAAGATTCATGCGGCTATAGAGCATCATGGCTAGAACAAATAATTTTTTGTGGTTTAAGCTCTTGCAGACTACGTACCAGGGTAAGAGATTTCAACTTTTAATTGATTTTGGTAGCACTCATTCTTTCATGTCACCATGACATTTGCTTAAGTTAGTACTAGATGCAAAATCAGGAAGCCTATGCAATTAGTGTTTCACAATGGAAAGATTCTTTTCACTTGGCATGAGACAAATCCTATTCAATTTTTGTTAGATTAAAATTTTGCTATTTAACACTAGTCTTGTAATTGGCTCAAGACAACTTTATGTAATTCTCTATAACTTTCTTATATGGTTATAAAACTTGACAAAACTTCTTAGGTGCTCTTTTTAGATACAAAGAAAAATTGGCTATTACTATTTTTCTTTAAAATGTCAAATTAAAAAGTCATTAAAAAAACAAGTCAAATTACCAAAAACAGCATTGTGTAATGCAACTCGAGGAGGGGGGGTTGAAAATATCAACAGTTTTTATGTATACATGAAAAAAAGTTTATAAGTGTATTATATATGTACATATGGATTTTTCATAGCATTTTTGGCTAGGTTAAAATGTTTTTGAGGTGTTTTCTAGATAATTTTTAAAAATTTTGAGCATTTCAACAAAATGACTCTAAAAGATGGTAATATTAGCATACATAATCTTACCCTTTTTTAGGCCCATTATTATTTTTAGCTCCTATCTGGTCTTGGGCGTTTTTCCCTAAAATGATTTTAGTTATAGAGTTATACCCAAGAAGTAACAATTTATTTGCAAAAGTCTCTAAAAGCCACAAAAGTGGCTTTTTCTTTACAATTCTAGTGTTAAGGTCTTATCCCTAGGAATCTATGATTGTATTTTTACACTGGATTGGCTCACCGAAAATCAAGTTGACATCCATTATCACAAAAGAACCATCTCTTTTCTTGATCTTCAAAGAAACAAGGTTCAAGGGATTGGAACCTTAGGGTCTCCATCATTGTAGTTTGGTAAAGTCTCTGAATTGTTGAAAGACTCAGGAAGAAACATGTCATCTATATTGTCAAGCTAAACTCATTATACAAGGAGCCGGAGTCTAGGGAACCAAAGTGGTTAAGTGAATATGCCATAATTTCGAAAGAGTTGGCACACATGCGACTATTTTGAGGAGTAGACCATAGAATAGAGTTGATTTCTAGAGCTCAACCTACAGTCAAGCAAGCCTACTAAATTGCAATTCCACCAGAGGTCATTGAACTCAAGAAGTAGCCAACACAACTTTTGACAGGTTTTGGAACAAGAGTTCATTAGGTCCAATATATCCCTGTGGGGTGTGCATGTGTTCTTTTTGAGAGAAATAAAGATGTGACACGTGGGTTGGATCAATTGAGTATTAAGAACAAGTACTCTATCCCTAGAAAAAGTACCCTATCCCTAGAATTGATGAGCTCTTGGCTAGATTGCATGTGACCAGTTTTTATTACGATTTATCTAAAATCATGGTATTACCATAGTAGAAGCAAGGAGCAAGATGAAAATAGCTTTCAATACTCGATATAGACATTATGAGTTCATAGTGATGCCATTTAGGTTAATAAATGCTCATGTTACATTCAATTGCCTTGTGCAAGATATCTTAAGAGAGCACTTGGATGAATTTGTCCTTGTCTTCTTTGATTGTATTCTAGTATATTCAAGGAATGTTTCTAAGCAAGAGATGCACGTTATTAAACCACTCCACTGTTTGACTTGGTTTTGCTTGTCCACATATCGTAAGGCACTTCACCATCTTACCTCCACGATCATGCACTTAAATTTTATAAGACAACGCTTTGATCCAAGAATTAGCTTAGTAATTATGATTTAGGAGTGGAATCCACTCCAAAAACATGAGCATTGAGTTTCATTAGGTTGAATTAGAGTGAAGTTATCAATTTATGTTCATACATTATATATTTTTTCATAAATTATTTATATATTGTTGAATTGGTATAGAAGCATGCACAAAATGATCCAAAATCAATAAAAAAAAACTTAAATACTTGTATCACAATGTTTAATTAGGATTAAGAGCACTGAGTACACCTTATCAAGTCTAAAAAATTTTAAAAACCATAAAAACTTAGGCCAAACCAACTCTCAGGTAGGGGACGTGAGCCTACAGCCCCACACAAAAAGATGTGAATTTTGACATGTGAGCACTGAGCCATGAGTTTGGACATGTGAGCCTTGAGCTCGGACACGTGAGACATATGTGAGCTTAGGCATGTATACTTGCAGACGTGAGCTTGGAGATAGGTAAACCTAATATAGTACGGACCAATTATTACAATCATAAGGACGTATACAGACACACCGATTCATGTCCTTGGAAGATATTCTTGTCATACAAACTGTATCAGCCACAAATTCCAAGAAAAATTCTTGTCCTTCGTAATGATTGGAGAATTAAGTACACTTATTATCCAATAAGTGCACACCAATCCTGTCCTAGGTCCTATTCTTAAATTTTTATATCCCATATAGGCCTATTTCACACCAGGGAAGTATGTGAGCCGAGTTCATACAAAAAGACACGAGCACAAAAAAAGGAAAAAAAATCAACTTAAAAAAAACTTGTCATCTATTCCCACCATGGAGAGATATAGCTTGGTGCTGCGTAATTTATTGTTGAAATCATACAATCATAGAGTGTTCAATGCTAAGATCTAGATGAAAATAATATTGTGCTCATTGCCACTAGCACCACACGAACCATGACACAACTCATTGTTGGTACCAACAGGGTGGACTCTGACACCATGAGACATGCTTCCTATCATGCCAAGGTAACCATTGTTTTTACTTGTCCCACTAGTCACTCATCAATAGTAGGCACAAGCTCTAGTGCCTACATATCAAAACCCTTTACCCGTGAGGTATGTATAGACTACCCCAGCCAGTTCCTCTAAGAACCACACCAGTACAACAGTACTCAGTGACCCTACCTAGTAGAACAAAAAACGGAGGAATAAGAGAGTTGAGTCTTATGACCACTAAGTCCCATATGAGTAGTAATAATATGATCCTTATGGGTATATCCTGACTAGGGTTCACCTATATTCTACATCTTTCTATTGTTCCAGGCCATTGTGTAACAAAGAGCAAGAGACCTTAACAATATGGTATGTAGGACATTGCAGCAAAGGCCCACACTGTATTAAGGAGTGCCCTAACAAGGACCTTGCACAACAAATCCCCCAAGTGCTGCATTCTGAATCTTGTGCTGCTCAACCTCAACGTAATTCCTTATGGGGGCACATTCCATAAGTGCAAATTCGATCAACCTTACAAGGATTATACCAATAGAGTGACAATTGCCCCTATGTTAGAAGCATCTCCTCCCCATGGAGATGGATCTTCAATCGCTTCGTTGTCTCGAGGCTATGGATTCACATGAAACCTACACCCAATAGTGGGAAGTTGACTTAAACAAGGTAACTATTCAGACCAAGACAGTGGCCTATAAAAGTGACAAGGAGCCCATGAGCTCCAAGAAAGCCAAGATCTATTGATTTACAAGACACAAGCTCAATAAGGTTAAGGGCGGAGGTAAAGAAGGAAGCAAAACTTAAAGATCTCTCACCAAGCCTCAACAAAAAGATCTAAGGTAAGTGCGCGAGTATTTCGTCCTACAATATTGGGGATAGAGTGGTACATGGTGAAAAAGCTCAAAGGAACCCGGGCGGAGAGCCACATGCCTTATATGAGAGTTCCTCTGAGGTCAAGGAAATAAACCTTGTTGGCCCAAGTGAAGAACCTAAGCCAATGTTCATTGCCAAGGACCTCACCTGTGAGTAAGAAGGAGAATTGATTTCCTTGCTCAAGGAATTTTAGGATGTGTCTGAAATACATTGACATGAAGGGAATTCCTTCGAAGGTGGTGAAACACAGCATCCCTTTGCATGAAGGCGTGAAACCATCCAAACAAAGAGCCTACCACACGAATCCCAAGTATGGTCAAATGGTCAAAGAAGAGCTAGACAAGCATATTAATGTGGGATTATTGTACAAGATCAAGCACACCGAGTGGATGTCCCCTGATAATGTTCGTTTCAAAAAAGAATGGAAAGCTTAGAGTGTGCATTAACCTCAAAAAGGTTAATGAGTGTGCATTAACCTCAAAAAGGTTAATGCCACCATAGATCATTACCCCTTTCTCTACACAAACCATATGCTAGAGATAGTCGCCACCAAAGTAGAAACTTACATCTTCTTGGATGGCTTCTTAGGCTACAACCAAGTGACAATTAACCTATCCATGACCAATACAAGATGGCGTTTACTATGGAATGGGAAACGTACATATATCGTGTCATGCCATTCGGCCTGACCAATGCACCCACAGTGCTTGATGTGTAGAGCCTTCAATGATCTCCTTTAAAGATCCTCAAGATATTCATTAATGATCTATGCGTGGGCTCCAAGTGAAAGGAGCATCTTTCTTATCTTTGGCTAGTCTTTGAAAGTTATAGACTCTACCGCATCTTGTGAAATCCACTTAAATGTAAATTTTGGGTTAAACATGGTGTCATTCTTGGAGACATCGTTTCCAAGAACGGCATCTCCATGGATGAAAACAAGATCCATGTGAGCTTTGAGTTGCCAACTACAAAGGTGTGCAAAGATTCATGGGACATGTAGGGTATTATAGAAGATTCAACCTCTGCATAAGCTACTGATTGTCTTTGAATGACCATACAAATGCTAATGGGTGTATGAGAAACTGAAGAAGGCATTAGTAAGCGCACCCATCCTAAGATCCCCCAACTGGGATCTAATCTTCCATGTGCATATAGATGCTTTAACCTTCGCTAGTCGTATTAGATGCATGCTAGCATAGTTAGGGAGCACAACATGGGCTTCCTTGTGACCTTTGCTAGTCGTCAACATAATGACGATGAGCATAGCTACACCACCATTGAAAGAGAGGGGTTATGCATTGCATATGACATGGAAGAAGTACACACATTACCTATTAAGTAGCTACCAAATTTGTGTTCTTTGTTGACCATCAAGCAGTGAACAAGTCTTGCACCACATGATGCATCACTGATGGTTGCTTAATCTTTTAGATTTTAATTTCACCATCACGGTGCGAAAGGGGGTCTATACATGCCCATGCTAACCACCTTTCTAGAATTACAAATGGAGAACCCCTCTAGGGGTGGAAGCTAATATTCTGTAACACTCCACTATTCTACATTGACCATGTACCATAATGGAGTGAAGATATCGCCCACTTCTTGGTGGTCAATGGATTTCCCATTGACCGCCCCATTAAAAATGATAAAGCCAGATGCCTCATTAGGAAGGTTTCCCCCAATGAATTCATAGAAAGAATGCTATATAAGAAGGGTTAAGATGACATCATGAGCAGTGCACCTATATGAAGATGAATTTGTCACCGTTCTTGAACAAGCCCATTCTGGCATAGGTCGAGGACACTTTGCTCGAGACATGACAACCCGCAAGGTTCTCCAGACTGGACTTTGGTACCCTACCCTCTTTGGAGATGCAGCTAGGTTTGTCAAACACTTTGTGAGACAAATGCCAAAGGTTCACCATTGTCCATGAGAAGGACCGAATGCCCCTCCCTACTAGTAGTTTTGGAACAACTCTTTGAAAAATGGGGTTTATATTTTGTTGGTCCAATTAGTCGTGCTACTAAAGGGAACCCAAGCACGTTTTATCACTATCGCCAAAGCAATGTAAAAAGTTAATGTAAGAGCTACCACAAAATTCCTCTATGAGAATGTGATTACTTGCTTTTGTTGCCCACTAGAAATAGTGAGAGATTGTGGTACACATTTTATCAATGAAGTGGTACAATTCTTGCTCAAGGAATTCCTTGTGGTGCATAGAAAGTTGACACCTTACTACCTACAAAAAGCAAATGGCTAGTCCGAAAGCACAAACAAAACTTTGTGTGCTATTGTCACCAAGATGGTAGAAGCATCGAGGAGCGATTTTGAGCATAAGCTCCACTTGGCTCTATGGGCCTACCGCAAGGAATACAAGGTGGCTGTCAACATAGCACAACTTTCCAGCTCGCAATTGAGCTTGACGTAGTGATGCTAATGGAACGCTTGGTTCCAGCCTCCGAATGGCGACCAGACATAACCTTAAGGGAAACCCTCTCACACGGAGAGGTTAGTTGCCTTTGCGCAACTTAGTGACCAAAGACTGCGACCCGCTTATGGATTGATGGTTGAAAAACTAAGGCGCAAGCAGTGGGTTGTTTGATGAGACCAACTCAAGGATA
This sequence comes from Cibotium barometz, assembly GCF_041138505.1. NCBI lineage: Eukaryota > Viridiplantae > Streptophyta > Polypodiopsida > Cyatheales > Cibotiaceae > Cibotium > Cibotium barometz. The sequence goes on along the minus strand of NC_141046.1, from coordinate 19,075,024 downwards.
AGTGTATAGAGGTAGGAGACATGGTGCTAATGTATAGTGTCAAGAACACCAAACTAAAACTTAAGTAAAGAGGCCAAGGTTCCTACCAAGTGATAGATGTGATTGAGATGGAAAGATACTTCATGGTGGGTAAGCAAGCTGAACTAGTACTATGGACCTCTCACCAAGACATGCTCTTCCAAATCCACAAGAAAAAAGAGGAGAATTACCCAGTTGAAGATGCTACTTGGGAGTGGTTGGTGGATGTGATCTGACAAAACCTCCCTTCTTTTCGGAGTTGAAGACAACTCGATTTCTTTTAATGGGGGAGTTTGTAAGGTGACCCTTACTTGAACCCATATTAATTCACCATATTTGCTCTGGAACCTGGAATTAAGTAACATGAATTTTAATCAGGCTTTTTGTGAACTAGGTTTTCCTCATTGAGATTGAAGCCTTGATCTAGGTAATCTTATAAATAGTAAATTGTACATAAATTATGGTATTTGGGTTTTGTGATGAGATTAGAGAAACTTATAACATTAAAAACCTTTAGATGTGATGTCCTGGAAGCCATTAATGAAAACCTCTAGGTTATTGAAGGGCTTAGAAAAAGATATGCAATTTATATCGCTAAGATGAACCTGGTGACTAAGAAGTCTGACCTGAAGGAGCCAGAATGGTTAAGTATGTAGATGTCTTCCCTGAGGGTCTAGCTAAAATGCCCCCATCCTCTTGGACACATGCAAATGAAACCAACACACTAAATAAGCCCCTCTTCCCACTCCCCATGTTTTTGGCTTATGGGATTTGTCCTTTTCCTTCTCCCCTCTCCTCATTCACCCTCCCACTTTTTCATAAAGCCACCTCCCAAATTTTTTCCCCAAATTATACTATTTTGCTTCTAAAATCCACATTGCACCTCCAAATTCACCTCTGCAAGTGTAAGATCCCTGTCCCCACTGTGCAACGAATTCAAGGGTGCTAACAGCGGAAGTAGCACTTCTTGCGCAGGGCAAGGTCCCACACTCGGGGCCTCGCCCCCCACCACACGGATATTCGGCGGACAAGAGACTAATCCATCGGTTCTTCCAAAATCGAACTCGAAAAAACTTCCCTTGCTCGGAAAGCACGGCGATTCCTCCAGGATAATTTTTCTCTAATGTAGTCAAAAGCCTTAACCAACTAAACTGATCTGACCAAACCCGTAAGTCCCATAGTCAGATCAGGGAAAAGATTGCACTTGGATCATAGAGACCAACGCTTTTTTCCTCATTGAGAGGCACAGCCGTTGATTCTTTTCCATAGAACAATTTTTGTCCAGGATTTACTTCATCTATCGTACCATAACAGAATTGAGTCTCAATTTAGGGATCCATCAGTCCAGCCTAGTCCTGTGGGTTAGCCAACCGTCCAACCACTGTAGTGATGGGATCCAATTAAGAATTTGGTTAGGTTTTGAAGAGTTCCCAAGCCCCCTAGCCGGATATTCGTGCAAATTTAAAACTAGTCACACCACTTACACACCCAATATGAAATTGCCTTTTTCACAGAATCAGCTATCTTTAAAAACAATCATTTAATGAAACCATTGTGTCACTGATCATAATCCTCAAAATCTCCGGTTGAATATTTATTTCCAATCATTCCTTCATCGGTGTATCTATGGCATCATTGGCAACCAGAATTCTCACCACCCGTCCACTTAGGGGCCTTTTCGATAGTTCCTAGCTCATAGTAACCGGCAAATACTCACATATTAAAAATGGAATCTCCGTTGAAGATCAGCAAGATCAACAAATGGATCCATATAAAAGAGCACATCCATTCATCATCTATCTGATTCACATCACATCTCATCACATCTATTCGCCTCTCATTCTCATCTCCTCTATTCACATCACATCCATCCATCCATTCATTCACATCTATCTAATTCACATCACATCTCATCACATCTATTTACCTCTCATTCTTATCACCTCTATTCACATCACATCCATCCATTCATTCACATCTATCTGATTCACATCTTATCTCATCACATCTATTCACCTCATATTCTCATCACTTCTATTCACATCACATCCATCCATCCATTCACATCTATCTAATTCACATCACATCTCATCACATCTATTTACCTCTCATTCTCATCACCTCTATTCACATCACATCCATCCATCCATTCACATCTATCTGATTCACATCACATCTCATCACATCTATTCATAGAATTTAAACATAAAATTTAAGAGAATTCTAATTTTTGATATAAAGATTCTTTACGCATCTATTTATGCATAAAAATAACCTTCAATGGGAATAACACTTTTATAAAAATCCTTTTATGCATCTATTTATGCATAATTTAAATTTAAGGAAAATAACACTTTTGAAATAAAATTAAATCCTTTATGTATCTTTCTAGGCATAAAATCAATTTTAATGAGAATAACACTTTTGAAATAAAAATAAATCTTTTATGCATAAAATCAATTTTAATGAGAATAACACTTTTGAAATAAAAATAATTCTTTTATGCATCTTTCTATGCATAAATTCAATTTTAACGAGAATAACACTTTTGAAATAAAAATAAATCTTTTATGCATCTTTCTATGCATAAAATCAATTTTAATGAAAGAAACACTTTTAAAATAAAAATAAATCTTCTATGCATAAATTCAATTTTAATGAGAATAACACTTTTGAAATAAAAACAAATCTTTTATGCATCTTTCTATGCATAAATTCAATTTTAATGAGAATAACACTTTTAAAATAAAAATAAATCTTTTATGCATCTTTCTATGCATAAATTCAATTTTAATGAGAATAACACTTTTGAAATAAAAATAATTCTTTTATGCATTTTAATTCAATTTTAATGAGAATAACACTTTTGAAATAAAAATAATTCTTTTATGCATTTTTCTATGCATAAAATCAATTTTAATGAAAGAAACACTTTTGAAATAAAAATAAATCTTTTATGCATCTTTCTATGCATAAATTAAATTTTAATGAGAATAACACTTTTGAAATAAAAATAAATATTTTATGCATCTTTCTATGCATAAATTCAATTTTAATGAGAATAACACTTTTGAAATAAAAATAAATCTTTTATGCATCTTAAAAAATTTCTTTTAGAATGCACAAACGGTGGGGATTACTCTTTTAGAATAACATAAAGATAAACTTTATTTTCCTAAAATTTAAGAAAATTTTGCCATAACCTCCTTTGTATGGCTGACCATTTCTCAATTTTTACATTCTAATATGACTTTAAATTAATCCCACGTTGAAGTAAAGCACTCTAATCTACTCAATTTTTCACTTTCTAAAGAGTAAACAATAAGAAAAATTTAAATCAATTTTTTTGTTATTCATTTTAGGATAAAGAAAGGCTGAATTCTTAATGAAGAGAAGGGGGTGGCCTTTTCATCAAGGTATAACATCCATATTCACATTAAAAAAGCAAGAAATCAGAAAACCATAGATCAGAATTTAAAAAAAATAGAATTATTAACTTACATGGAGATTTGTGAGCTTTCCTTTGGCTTGAGGGATTGAGGGTTCTACTCTTGATTGGATCAAGAGTGGCCACCAATTCTTTGTAGAGGATTTAGTCAAAAACAATTGAATTATCAAGTGAATTCAATGTTTTTGGCTCTAGGGAGGCGTAGAGTAACAGTGCATAAACACTATTAACCTTTTACAAAGGGGGAGGCTTCTATTTATAGAAAAAAGGGGAAGGCTTCTATTTATAAGAAAAAATGAGCCTCTAACCAAGCAAACTAATTCTAAAATTTTCTAGATCAGTTTGGTCAATTTTTGACCATTTTTGGGTTAGTTTAGCTTACTTTTTGGATCTAGTTGAAACAGGAGAGAGGAGAGATGAAAATATCTCATTATCTATGAGTTTAAAACTCCTCCACACATGTGAAATAGGCGTCTCCTTCATGAGAAAAACTCCCCACACTGAGGTGTCAAAAATGCATCGTTTCCTCTAAATATCTCTTCTTTTTTAACTAATAAACCTTATCCTTAGTCAACTCTTCATCTTATGTGAGTATTTACTCATTTTTGGGAGATTTTTTTTATTCTTCAAATTATATCCTCCCTAAATTTGGATTAATCTTATTGGTCCATAGGAACCTTAATTGAAGCATAATTCAAAAATTTCTGAAAAGCTAGACCGTTAGGATCCTTAGGCTAAGGTCCTTTATACCTATTTTTTATTAATTCCAATTGCACATTGGAAAGTTCTTTTTGAATTTTTGTTTCAGGGGAAACCATTTTAGACACTAGAAGTTTTTATATCAAAAAATATCTCAATTTTGAAACTCTCTCTAGACTTTTTCTCTCTCTAGGCCAAAACAGGGTAAAACAAGATTTTTCTTTTATTTCAGAGAGGAGAATAATTATAAGATCAGAAGGGGAGGTTCTTACACCACCTGCACACCTCAAAAGCTGAGGGAGGAATCTTACAGTGAGGTAGTGTACATATATCCATTTGTGTGAATAGACTCGCCGATTGAGGCAGTACACTATGTGCATACTCGCCGATTGAGGCATCGCGCTCTTTATATGCAGACTCGCCGATTGAGGCAACATGATTTCGTGTAGACTTGCCGATTGAGGAAACACGAGTAGAGAAAGAAGACTCGTCGATCGAGGCATCTTCCTAGCTTCATGACCAATTGAGGTTAGTTGCTTTCCAACCTCGGGGCATGTTATGGATTATAGAAGTAATTGAAATATTTTGGTGGTATATTTTTCATGGATATTTATTTTTGATCATTTCCCACATGGTCAGTGACTTACCGCCAGGTACTGGTGTCACACCCAAAATATGCATTCATCCACTACCTCTCTTGTGGCTCTTCAATGTACCTCTACATACAGATGTACTGTCCTCATCTTTAATCATGTAGCAGTGGAGTCTTGTGATGAAGAGCTGGTGGGCTAGTTCTTTCTAGCAACGCAACACTCCTTCCACATGGGTGTCTCAACCCTCCTCCCACATGCTCTATCTATCAACAAACTCAAGATGATCAAATGAGGTCATACTCAGCTTAGTGCCCAATTTCTTGAACACCTCATGCTAAAAATATCCAATAAACTCAACCACAAGTTATTTCAATAAATAAATGAGCAAGTTATATAGATGATATTTTATCTCTCACCAACCTAATGAATCAACCACCAATGGTCATGTGAATGACATTATTTCCACACAAATTCCATGGTAATTCAACAACAAAATCCATGGAAATGTGATTTCCAAAAGATAGCAAGCTACTACATCCCAAGCACTCTTATCGCTTCGTTGCTTATATAACTTTTAAATACAATGTTGAAGCCATCATCAAAATGTTGAAGCAACATCTGAAAGCACCTAAGACCCATCATCAACTACTTTCTTAAGTGGCCCAAATTATCGATTAGTTCTAAGTCTCTCTCTCTCTCTCTCTCTCTCTCTCTCTCTCTCTCTCTCTCTCTCTCTCTCTCTCTCTCTCTCTAAGTGAGTGGGTTATTTTTTTCCACAAAACTTCATAAGATCCTTGTACAAACTTAGGTGCTTTACACACAGATTGAAAAAACATAAAAGCTGAAAAAGGGAGAGATCCCAGAAAAGCTTATAATACTAAGTTTGCTACAAGATATGGTGCTATTCCATTCTCGCTTATGTCATGTACCAATAGTACAACTTTGGCTCTTGCTATTTTACATTTGGTTGGGTTCAATTGGGCTCCATCATCATCTAGATGCTTGAAAACAATATCTAGCTTCTGTACATGCAGCAGCATGTCACTATACACATAAAAATCATCCATGAATATCCTCACACAAAAGTGCCTAGATATGTGGGGGGCAAGGATCTTGTCTACCCAACTCTGGAAGCTAGCATAGGCATTCAACAAACCAAAAGGCATCACCCTATAAGCAGAATACTCCCCATAGAGTAATGAAACTGGTTTTCTTCTAGTCTTCAGGAGCTATTCTTATTTGATATCCACTAAATCCATCATATACAGAGTACCTTTCACATCCTGCTACTACCTGATCCAAGATCTCATCTTGAAAGGGAAGTGGATAGTGATGTCTCTTGGTAGCTGCATTCAATGGTTATAATCTACACAAACCCTTCATTTATTCCCTTTCTTAGGAACAATTGCAATGGGAGACACCCACTCAGCATCATGTCCTGCTACCTGATCCAAGATCTCATCTTGAAAGGGAAGTGGATAGTGATGTCTCTTGGTAGTTGCATTCAATGGTTATAATCTACATAAACCCTCCATTTATTCCCTTTCTCAGGAACAATTACAATGGGAGACACCCACTCAGCATCATCAACTAGATAGATAAAACGTGCCTGCAGTAGTTTAGTAACCTCTGTCTCTAGAATTTGTTTCTATATTATTCCCAATCTTCTTATTTTTTGACCTACTGTTTTGGCACTTTCTTTCAATTTGATTTCATGGAAAACATTGCTGGTACCACTCATTTAAGTATAATCCTTTGCAAATAACTTGGGGTATTTGTACAGTAGCTCTTCATACTGCTCTTTTTCTTCTTTAGTCAGGTCCTTTACTAACATCTCCAATAACTCATCTTTTGGAATATTTGGCTTCATAGTTGGATCAAAAGCTGACTTTGCTGGATGGTTAGTCATCTGTACACCACAAAGGTCTGCCTCCAGTTCTAACAGACTTTGGTCTAGTTCTGACTCTCCAATCTGTCTCAGATGAACTTGTAGAATAATCTTCAAAACTACAAGCAGAAGTTGAATCATCTTCCCTCTTTGTTTCCAGCTTCTCCCCAATTTCCAGTATTATACCTATCTTCAGATCATAACTTATTATTTTTCCCTTGGGTCTGTCAACAAAAAGGTCTATACACCCCCTGTACCAGTCTTGTCTGGACCTCATAGCAATGAGGTCTACCTAAAATGATAGGGTATGCTCCAACCCCATATGGCATTATATGCATGTCAATCACAACTTTTTGTCCTAATACATTCATTTCCATAGCCTCAATCACACCCAGGCATTTGACTTTAGAGATATCACCCATTCTAACACTAAAAATGGACTTTCCTGTCACTTTCAAGGCTAAGTCATGAACTGCTTCCTCTGTCATTACACACACTTGGGCTCCACCATTGGGCTCCACCATCTACATACACTTTACTTACCTTTGTGCCCTATATCCAAACATCTAGAATTGGCAAAATGTCAGACACCTTGCTTAGTTGCACTACATTGGCTTGTGGTGTCTTGACTTTCACTCTTCTAACACACTAGCTAGCTTATGCCATTGTCTCCTTATACCTGAATTCAGTTGGCTATAAGTAATGTCTGCCTTCTTATTCTTGACATCTGATAGGAGGCTATACGGGGGTTCCCTTCTCTCAACTGAAAGTTATCCATCCCAATTTTCCTCCTCCTAGCTCTGACTCTCCCCTACTCTGAAAGTCATCCTAGTCCTCTTGTTATCCAGCATGTCTGCCTCATCTTCCTCCTCTTCTTCTTTAATGGTCTCCCCAGTGTATGTACATTTCCCAATGGGCCTTGTGGTGGTACCTACCCTTGTACTGGCCGTGGAATTCCATTGTTTACCTCTATATTCTCAACTCCCATGTTCTTTTTAAGCCTCTGAATTATTAGGTATACACCCCCAAGTTCCCTCCTTGGCTAGGTACTCTATGGAGCAATATGCCCCCTTTCCCCCCAATTAAAACACTGAAAATTCTCCATCCTGTTTCTCAATGGTCTGTCAGCCCCTGTGGTCTTCTGACCTGATTTTGAATACCCTACACAACAAGGTTCAAGTTCCCAATCTACTCTGTAACCCTCTGGATTTGCTGATGCAATCCCTCCTGATTTCTTTCTTCGACCTCTGTTGCCCTAGGAACCTCAGCGCGACAACCTCTCTCTACATGAACCTCAACTGGCAATGGCTCAACTACAATCCCTCCAGCTCCATGTTCAAACTTGGCTGACAGAGTTGACTCTCTCTTTTTATGCCATCTCCTACCTCCTCACTCTCTTCTTCCACTGTTCTGTTTCTATTCTGACTGCTTCAACATAAGAATTTGGGTTCTTCAACTCAACCGTATCCTTTATGACTCCATACAGCAACCCTATATGAACCTGTCTTTCTTTAGAAAATCAGGGGGTACCTAATTTTCCCCTAATATACCCTTACTATTTTCTCTCACTCACACAATGCATAGAACAATGAGAGAGATAATACAATGTTAAGTAATACATACATGGTTCATAGAACAATCAGATAGAAAGTACAATGTTAGGTAGTACAATACATAGAACAATGAGATAGAAAGTAAAATGTTAGTAGGTAGTATAATACATAGAACAATGAGATAGAAAGTACAATGTTAGTAGGTAGAACAATACATATAACAATGAGATAGAAAGTGCATTGTCAAGTAGTATAATACATAGAATAATGTGATAGAAAGTATAATGTTAGGTAGTATAATACATAGAACAGTGAGATAAAGAGTGCTAGAGCTCCTCTGGGACTCTGAGTCCTCCCATACTTCCTCTGGGACTCTGAGTCCTCCCATACTTCCTCCTCAGTGCATTCCTCGAATATTCCCATACCTCCTTGCTTCTCTCTCAACACATCTTCATACCACCACTCTCTGGCTGCCCCTTCCAGAAGCAACCCCATCATCCTAGCCTTATACACATCATCATCTCTGTCATTCCTTAAGGCGGTCAACTCTACCCTTCTCAAGAAGAGAGAGACATCTCACCCTCTCTCACCTCTGAAAACATCATATGTAGAGTCAGCTACAAGTGATCTCCAACCTGCAAATCAAAGATTTCAACAAGAGCTTTATGTTCCTCAGTGAGGGCACCAAAGCATGTGTGGTGGCTGGGTGATGGCCTCTATAACACCACCAATAGACACACAGGAAGAAAATATGTGAGGATCAAAACTTGGAGACTCTAGGATCCCAGCTCAAATGACAGCTAGGCTCAATCCCCTAACCTCTGGTGGTGGCTGATACAAATGGGTACCTCTACACCTTTCAATCCAACCTGTCCACTATCTCCAGTCGTCGTCCACCATCAAACCTTACCTTCAAGATTTTAAATCTTTTACCCAAAATCGTCAGCCGACCACATCTGATAACCAACTGACTAAAATCATCTCCAATTGACGTAGAACTGCTCAGATTCTACCTTGAAAGTCCTCCACTTTTCCCCTACTAGAATTCTATTCTCCGGGTTCCCAGAATGTCCTCCATTGTGTCAACTAGTCCCAAAACCTTGCTTTAGATCTCCTCTGAGCCTATCAACTCTCCCCTGCTACTGCTGTTTTTGCTGCTCTGCTGACACCCTGATGACCTTCTCACCTGTATACACTCTAGTTGTCTGAAATCCGTCTCCGACTTCTGATTTCTGATCCCAGTCAGTCAAACATCCTCCAGACCTTCCAACCTTCCCCAATCTTTGTCTAATCTCAAGCTCTGACCCTTAGAGCATCTCAAAATGAAGCAATTTTCCTCAACAACTGTCACATAAATGGAAAATTTTACCTCCGAAAGCTTGATGTCTAACACCAATCCAAAAACAGACCCTCCCCCTTCTTAAAAACGTCCTCCAAGGTCAGTTGATCTCACATCTACATCCCCGGAACCTCTTCGGATCCTTTGCTAACCACCTTCTAACCCCCTAGCCGATAAGAGTAAATTGAGTTCTGTCTAAAAAAATCTGATGTGCAGAATTCTGAATCAGAAGCCTTCACTAAAATAGAAACTTTCCTCAAGTGTCCTCTGACATCCACAAGACCTCAGGCACCTCCAAACTTGAAGGGTTGTCACTTTACAGACTCTGACAGCAGCTGATGCACAACTACCTCCGAGGAGTCTGTCTTCTTTAAGGCTTGCTACACTGACCTAGCTGATGTAGATACTCTCTTCTTTGGGTCAGCTAACACCTCTAAACCCACCAAACATTCAAACCAAGCTAGGAAAGGCTTTATAACCACTTTGAGCTGACACCAGCTACACCTAATTGATAGAAAAACTGGTGAAATTTTACCCCGCAAAAATGAACAACTTCTGACAAAATATTTAGAACAGGTGACTACAGATAGAAATACATCGCCAGTCCTCCAGAGTGTCTTTCAATGGCAGAACACTTGACCCTAATCTTCTTAAAACCTATCAGCTCTCTCCTGCTAACGTCATCTTGACTCTATTCTGTCCTAGATGCCTATAAACTGATTCGGATACCTGACGCAGGATTCAACCCAATATTCATCCTCTTGGACCTCTTATTGTCCTCCCCAATCAGCTAGCATTAATCTATCATCTCTAGAGCCATACTAGACATCCCCCTATGTTCAGTTGATCTCCAGTTGACACTGATCTAACTGGTCTTTAACTACTACCAATTCTGTTCTCGGAGAGGTAGAACCAACCAACTCAGAATCCCTATCTCGATTAGTAACTCTCTATTTTATGTCCGTTGTATCCTTCTAGCCCTTGGGCTATCCTAGTTTCATGAAGATACCACTTCAAAGACATTTTGTTTGTCAACAACTGACTATTATTGTCTGATTGTTGATTGCTGTGAGACAGCTGACTCAACTGGAACAGACACACTTAGCTATGGGTCCTCTAAGATCTCTAAACCCTCTAAACACTTAAACCAAAACAAAATATGACCCTCTAGACATCGAACTGACCACTTTCAAGTCACAGCTGCTCCAGAATGACCAGCTTCCAACCTAACTTTTATCAGACATCAATATGTCATACTTGACTCAGAGTGCCTTCCCTTGTATACCAAATGATCAGAACCGGTGAACTCCCTAGAAACATAACTACCTGTAACTATCACCCTTCTAATCCTATTTTGACAGCATTCTCTCAATAGAAGATGAGAGAAGGATAGCTCAGACCCCCTAGATTGTCAGACACTTCTTCATAGGTTCTCTACATCAACTAAAACAAATAGATCAACTCAAACTAATTCCAAAACACAAACACACATTGACCATGCCATAGGTATGAGCATCAAACTCACTGTTCTGTTCACAAAACAAAGAGACACTGTCTCAACACCCCTGAGACAATGGGTTCAAACTTGTCAGCAAACTTAGAGTTTTTTATAGGTATGCTCCTGAAACTATCTTAACTACAGTGAATAACTTGACTCAGACTGCAAGCTTCTCCTAGAGAGACTCGATTTAGCACATGGCTAACCTACAACAGCAACAATTGAGCATGTATTGGGCTAAACCACATCTCCAACAAAGTTTCCTTTCAGAGATAACTAGGGACACATCTCATGTTCAATTCTCTGGACTAAGACACCTCCTCTGCTCTGATTTTCCCAAATCCTCCTCAATTGGATTGCGCTTCAATCTCTGAGACCCCTGAGAACTGGAAGCCCTCCTATCTGCAATAGGTTTCTTCACTGTAGATCCTTTTCCCTCTTTACTCACTTGCTTCTCTCTTGTCTCTCCTTTTTCCACTCGTCTATCTCCTACTTGTAAATTTTATTGATTCGTCCTTTTGTCCATCGCTGCTTCGCCGCCTTTCTGGAACAAATGCATTGGTTCCCTTTCTTCTCCATACACCTTCTATTCTGGTTTTCCAGCACCTATTCTTATGCTTCCCGTTGTCATGATGTCCCTGCCACTAAGATTCATTACACATAATCATTTATTTATTATTTTTTCTACACTCCACCTTTATTTTTAGCCTTGGGCACCTCTCACAATATGTGGTTGCCATTGAAGCAAATAGAAAGAAAAAGATGCAAAAAGAAGAAAGAAGTAACATTTACACAACATATAGACCAAAGATAGCTCTTGAAATTTTATTACAGATGGAAAGGTTACAATCTCAAGGTGATTCAACAACCTCTAAGATATGTGGTTTGATACAATCAAGGCAAGTTTTGGAAGCTTCACTCTTGCTTTCGATTTTCTTACCATCTAACTTAAAATAAAAATTCCTCAACGCATCACTACACATCAATTGGATCTCTTGTCTAAGAAAGGCCAATGGCCGATGGCTTTCTAGATTAAGCACTAATGGGTCTCGACCTTGTGATTGGATTACAACATCTATGATGGAAGAGTGAGTTCCATCACACATGTCTTGATCCAAGCTTTGTAGTCGCCATTTTCTATAACGAAATCATATGTATAATGTTTACCTCCCAAACAATGAAGTACCTAGTTATAGTAGACAATGATGTATGTGCAAGAACAAACCCATTCTTGGCTAAACAATGGTGGTAGAGAGATAGAGTCTAGTCTACCAATATTATCGTTTGCCTTAGCCAAAACATACATGGAATTGTAAAAGAAGATTCCCTATGCTGCTAAATGGTTGGATGGGTAGTCATATAGCAATATATACTTGTCTTTATATGGAAGACATTGATTCTTGCACTGATGCACTCTGCATTCTGTCACTCCTGTACATTTGATGGACATAAAGCTACAAGAAAATTTCAATGCATAGCTATAGAGCACAAAACAATTAGGTATCGAACATAAAAAACAAAGACTACTTATTGAATCTTACTGTTTGTCTTAGTTCTTATACTTTCATCGTGGTGATATAGCATTATGTCCGTGTGCATATAAGCATGTTGCACAAAGACCTTTATTGCACCATTTGACAGCCTATAAAGCTCCAAGATCCTATCTTTTTAATGCTTATTAAGATCACCAATGTCTTTTCGTTTTATCTTGAATTATGTAGCATCATGTCCATGTACATATAAGTATGCTGCAAAAGGACCTTTATTGTACCATTTAGCCGCCTACAATACTCCAAGATCGTACCTTTCCAATGCTTATAAGGATCACCAATGTCTTTTCATTTTACCTTGAATGCTTCTCAAGTGTTGGGTCTCATCGTGATCCAGTCTGACTTCTTTAACCACTGAGGGATTCAGCTGCCCATTTTCCTTGTAGTCGAGTTGACAAATAACCGTGTACATTTTTACAAATGACATCATGGTCAGTAAGGTTAACAAACATAATAAACAAAATAAAATCACAAAGAAATCATAATTAGCAAACATAGAGTAACGAAGTTTACCAGACTATTAAGATGAAAGAAAAAAGAGGCTAAGAGAATAAGAAGAAGAGATGAAGCAGATATGGCAAAAATAAGTGATGCTATACGAGAAGTGAGAAGTGAAGAGAACTACGTTCAAATTGTGGAGAAAGTTTTCAATCAGTTTGGTCTCCTTTTGTGATATTCCTTCTTACATACGTTTTAGTAGGTGGTATTAAGACTTGACATTCTTCTATTTTTTTGAGTTTTATGCGGTTATATTTTATTTCTCATTTATTAGCTCGAAATTGTGGGACCCACTCTAACAAAAAAAATCCATGTCACATGGATCTAAAATCCAAGCGCTGTAATGGCTGGTCTTATATTATTTTAATGGACTACAAAATTGCCCACTTGGAGCCCCAATTTCCCCTAATAAGTTCTGTTGTCCTCCACATGCAGAGGGATTTCTCTCATAGAGCTATCGACTGGCACCTTAGTCATGTCCTCTGGCGTATTGTACAAACTTAAATGCTTCACACAGAGACTGAAAAAACATAAAAGCTGAGAAAAAGGAGAGATCTCATGGACAAGGAGTTTCCCTTGACCATCTCCTTGCCCTTCCCAGAAAATCTTGTAGCATTCGGTTGTGCTCCACATGCATTCGGTTGTGCTTCACATGCAGAGGGATGTGCTCTCATAGAGCTCTCCAATGGCATCTTCTTTGGTGGATTGTCTCTATAATTGTAGCACCTACATATATATGTATATGTATACATATATATATATGTATGTATATATATATATATATATGTATGTATGTATGTATGTATGTATGTATATATATATATATATGTATGTATATATATATATATATATGTATGTATGTATGTATGTATGTATGTATATATATATATATATGTATATATATATATATTGGAGCTATAGCCATATTGATAACTATAATTCACAGTTTCTTAAGAATGCTCTAATGTAAACAAGCTTCAAAACAAAATAAAACACAAATCTAACACATCCAAAGCTCCAAAACCACATGTTTTTTTTGGAGTGTAACCTCCTAGACAACAAATCTAACACATCCAAAGATCCAAAACCATATGTTTGTATTTTGGAGTGTGACCTCCTAATTATCAACAGGGTGATCCTAGTAGCTCGGAATGGCATCGATAGTGCCAAACTCAAGCATTCACAACACTTCAAATTACAGGGCTTAGCAAATGAGACAGTATTTAGAAGTCATATATGAGCTGCTCAAACTTCTGCATGTGGGAAGGCTCCAGGGCAATGTAGAGGTTGAGCCCTTCTTGAGTTCCATTGGAGAGCAGCAGCACAAATTCCACCATTGCATTCACAACAGGACCAGCATAGATGGGCTTCCCCCACCCAAAGTCAATGAGATAGAAAGGGAGCTTCCACCATGCTGACAAGAAAATTCCGCCAGGCAGATTGGGGGCACCCCCATGAACTGCACCCCAGTCAATTGAAGACCGTATGTACTCATCACTTATGGCATTGGTGGCCTCTTGGATCTTTCCCACTGCAAAAGACAAGCTGCCCTTCTGTAGCTCCTCTGCGGGCACATTTGCAAAGGCTGAGAGGATTGCGTTACCTGTGGTATCACAAACCAACCATGGTATAGGAGAGTTTAAATTATAAATGTGAGCGCATGTAGTGATGTGGCTAACATGCATACACATAAGAGAAGTTGATTTGGGTTGATTTGGATTAGCATGCAGTCTCCATCTAATCTCTTACTGCCAGACAAAGATCATACCTACACATGTGGAACGAACAATCCATGTAAAGACACAGGGAATCAGCCATGCATGCAAATGAAGGAATTTGTTTAATGAAGAGAAATGCACTCAAGCCACACTTATACTGTGTGCAATCTCATGTTAGACAGATGAACTAACCATGTAAACACATACAGTACGGCGCAGTTCAGTTGTGACCAGCCATGCATGCACATGTGGACAACTTCATTGAGCTGATTTCATGTAGAGAAACTCAATTGAGGTGCTCATACTAGATGCCATGTCATGTCACAAGGAGGCGGTTAGAGACCTGTGAATCCCTTGGGTAGAGGTGGCTTGATTCGGGACCGAATGTCCACGGCAAAGAGTGCCTTGGAAGGTGCTGAAGGAGGCATGCCAATCGCCTTGGTTCTGGCCTGCCACACATGGGCAGCAATGGCATCGAAAGAAGAGCACTTCTGCAAGGAAGAGTCTGCCATGGCAGCATCCTTAAGGCGGTTGAGCATGTCGCCACTGAAGGAGAAGGTCCTGTAGATGTGCTGCTGTGAGAGCTTGATGGCTGCAAAGTCTACATCAGCTAACTCAGCAGTTGTGAATGAGTTACCCTTCGGAATGTCAGACAATTTGAGGTACTCTGGGTGCTCAAATTTGATCTGGGGTGGGTCTCTAGGCTTGAAGATGGTCCTGTCTGGTTTGGGTTGAATTGGGATCCCTGCCCCTCTAGCTAGAGAAGAAAAATTCAGAACAAATTCTAGAGCCCCAAACCCATCAAACACAGCATGGTTCATGGAAAAACCGATGGCGAAGCCGCCACACTTGAATGTAGTAACCTGCACATCAAGAAAGCAGGACCTCAATCAAGTCTTTGCTTGAACTCAAAGCAGCAAGTAGTGGTGGTACAGGAGTTTGGTGTGGGCAAAAGTGACTATGCCATATCTATACTGAGCTTGTTAACACTGATACAATTGGTGCAGAGTGAGGAAGAAAGAAGCCTAACCTGCATCATGAGGAGGGGGTTGTCAGTCATTTTGAGGGCATTGGCAGCTTGGAGCACCAGGGTTCGGAAGGCGGGGTTGGGGCGGGTAACATCCCCGAGGTCGAAGATGGTGAGGTCAGTGGAGGCAGCAGCAAAGAGGGCGCCTTGTCGGTTGCAGTCGATCTCGAGCTTGCCCTGCGTGCTGAGCTGCAGCCTGCCCGCCATGAAGTGGTAGGGCACCAGAATGTCGCCCAGGCACTGTCTAAGCTTGGGCACGACCTCATCATGGATGTTGCTGCACTGGCTGGGGTTTGCAGGGTAAAAATAGACTGTGTCCACAATGTAGGCGACACACTGGTCGATCTGGGAGAGGTAGAGGGGTGATGTATCAGAAGGTGCAGAAGGGAGGATGGTCTCAATTTGTCCCACATGCACGGGGAGGGAGAGAGGGGACGTATCATTTTGAGAGCCCATAGCTGATCTTACAAACAACGTGAAGCTTGCGTGGGTGAGCGATGGAGTCTGCAGAAGAAGAATTAGATGCGCGGGACGCATCGTTTGAATGCATTGTGATTATATAACCGTTAATTTGCCGCTGCTAATTGAGGTTTGTCACCGCCGCTAATTGAGGTTTTGATGTAGCCAATAAGGTTTCGCTGAGTCACTTGATGTAGCCAATAAGGTTTCGCTGAGGCACTCCCGCCAACTAGACTCAGCTGCCACCTATGGCTGCCCAAAGATGGGCGCCCCAGTTCCCAACCAATCAAATTTTTTCCCTTTTCAGTTTTTTGTTTTTATGTGAAAAACAACACTTTTTAGATGACCAGCTATCAGTGTGTAACATGGGTGCCCATGTGTATCTTTGCATGCCCCTGCCTCGGGCACTTAACTCGGGTGCCCCTCCAGTGTGTACCGAGCCTCAATAACAGAGCAACTATGGTCCATGGGGATGAAAATCTTTTTGTTTTATTTGGAGGTGACCCACCAACTAAAAAATATTTTCCCAAGCTTAAAAATTATACCTTCATCTCTAATTGCAGAAATCCAAAAATCTTCTTTTCTCCTTGGCCCCTTTCCTCCCTTTGTTTGGCCACGTGGAGAGGGAGTAAGTTGTGTTGAATAATGTGTAGATATTGCATTGCCTACCCTACCTAGTTGACAAGCTAATATGATTTTGATGTTTTCTTAGTTAGGGCATATCTTTCATATGTTCATAGATATAGATCCATTGCACATGTGTTTTTGAGTAAAAATTGTACTCTCCATTTTTTCAATTCAACGACTGGTCGAAAAAAGATCGTTTTCCAACCAATGAAATTTATTAAAAAAAACCCAAAGTAACATGGATTTAGCACTACAAAATTAGAGAAACTATTGAGGGGTCTAAAATATACGTATATGTCCCTTGAAATCAAGATAATAACAAATTTCATCTCGGGATTTTAACTTCTAGCTAGTAAACATACGATATAAATTGGGTCTTTCAAGCACCTTGTGCAACAACACACAACACGAGCCTAAAGGCGCTCACAAGCATTACTTAAAATATGTACAATATTAGGTATACACAAAGATTACTTTTTTAATAAGGTCTATATACACCCTATACATATCCTATTGCCCTATTTTCTCTTCAGTGCTAATATATATAAGTGTATGCACACACACACACACACACACACATACATGAGTGTGTGGGCATCTATATTTATATATCCATATTTGTGTGTGTCTGTGTGTGTGTCTGTGCATGTGTGTGTGTGTGTGTGTGTGTGTGTGTGTGTGTGTGTGTGTGTGTAGCTATCTATACACACACACATTGTAGGTATGTATGTAGCTATACACACACACACACTGTGTACGTAGGTATGTATGTGTATATGTGTGTGTGTGTGCACGTGTGTGTGTGTGTATGCACGTGTGTGTATGTCTCTCTCTCTCTATGTATATTATATATTTATATATGTATATTATATATTTATATATGTATATTTATATATTTATATATTTATATATTTATATATTTATATATTTATATATTTATATATTTATATATATCTACACACACACACACACTGTAGGTAGGTATGTATGTGTGTGTGTGTGTGTGTGTGTGTGTGTGTGTGTACATAGGTATGTATATAGCTATACACACACTGTACGTACGTACGTATGTATGTGTGTGTGTGTGTGCATACATATATGTATATATATAAATATACATATATATATGTAGGTATATATATATATATATGTATGTATGTATGTATGTATATGTATATATATACCTACGTACAATGTGTGCCTGTGCATGTGTGTGTGTACGTAGCTACACACGCACACACACTGTAGGTAGGTATGTATGTGTGTGTGTGTGTGTGTGTGTGTGTAGATATATATGTGTGTGTCTGCGTTTCTATGTATGTATATATATACATATGCATATATATGCTTACACACACTGTGTGTGTATACACACACACACACATATATATATATATAGTGTGTGTGTGTGTGTGTGCTTATACATATATATACACTCGCACTTACACACACACACACAATGTATGTGTATATATATATAAGTAAATATATTCATAAACATATAAATATATATATAAGTAAATATATATGTTTAGACCTATTTCTCATCGCCCCTTTGCACACAATTGATATTGAAGGTTTCCTAGAAGTAAGGGCATTCATCAACTCCCCCAAATAATTTATTTTAAAATGGGGACTCTCTCTCTCTCTCTCTCTCTCTCTCTCTCTCTCTCTCTCTCTCTCTCTCTCTCTCTCCATGTCTGTTTTGCATGTGGTACCTGTGAGCATGCACATCCATATGTGTGTGCATACACGTGCACTACATTGTGTGTATGTGTAGTCATACAAGATTAAAAAAGGATTCATTTGGCACACTTATAGGTTGCCACATACTTGTATTACCCCTTGAGAAATACTCTTTATATATACAATAAGTGTGTAATTGAGATGCCCTCTTATATGCATGAGCTCTTAATAGCCTAGGAATTCTCTCTCTCTCTCTCTCTCTCTCTCTCTCTCTCTCTCTCTCTCTCTCTCTCTCTCTCTCTCTCTCTGTGTTGCATGTGGTGTGTGTGAGCATGCACATCAATATGTGTGTGCAAGACGTAGTGCATGCGTAGTCAAACAAGATAAAAAGGACTCATTTTACACCCTTATAGGTTGCCACATATTTGTATTTTCCCTTGACAAATATCTTTTGTATGCACAATAATTGTGGAATTAAGATACCCTCTTAGATGAACTCTTAATGAATTCCATTGTTTACCACCAATATGCATGGTTTTATTTGTGGAGAACATTCTACCTATTTGACAAATATCTTTTGTATGCACAATAATTGTGGAATTAAGATACCCTCTTAGATGAACTCTTCATGAATTCCATTGTTTACCACAAATATGCATGGTTTTATTTGTGGAGAACATTCTACCTATTTTACACATGTGCATGTTTGTTTACCACAAATATGTATGGTTTTATTTGTGAACACTCTACCGATTCTACACATGTGCTTTTTTTATCCAAGCTTAGAAAATCCCATATTGGAACCCACATGCTATTAACACATTTACTTAGATCGTATGGGCTGGTTGGGAAGAAAATGCTAGGCACAATAAAAGCATTAGGGTGGAGGTGGATAGGTAGGATCTCAAGAAGTTATGTCATGGGTGGTGATGGACAAGGACAAGAGTGGGGTGGTTGCGGCATTATATAGGCATGATGTGTCGGTGAAAAGCAATGAAAGCAGGAAGGTAGGACAATGCATGGTGAACAATACATTGGAGGAAGGGTTGTAGTGGTGTCAGTACCAATATTGGTTGTGGTAGTGGGAATATGATGAGCTGGGGGAGGAATAAGATGTAGTGGAATTTAGGAAGGCTAAGGTGGTAGTGGAGGTAGTGGAAAGGGTGGATGAGGATGTGGAGTTCGAAGTTAGTTAGGTTGTGTACTCTCTCTCTCTCTCTCTCTCTCTCTCTCTCTCTCTCTCTCTCTCTCTCTCTCTCTCTCTCTCTCTCTCTATGTGTGTGTGTGTGTGTGTGTTGCATGTGTGTGTGTGTGAGCATGCACATCAATATGTGTGTGCATGATGTAGTGCATGCGTAGTCAAACAAGATAAAAAGGACTCATTTTACACCCTTATAGGTTGCCACATATTTGTATTGCCCCTTGACAAATATCTTTTGTATGCACAATAATTGTGGAATTAAGATACCCTCTTAGATGAACTCTTAATGAATTCCATTGTTTACCACAAATATGCATGGTTTTATTTGTGGAGAACATTCTACCTATTTTACACAATAATTGTGGAATTAAGATACCCTCTTAGATGAACTCTTAATGAATTCCATTGTTTACCACAAATATGCATGGTTTTATTTGTGGAGAACATTCTACCTATTTGACACGTGCAAACATATTTGTTTACCACAAATATGTATGGTTTTATTTGTGGAGAACATTCTACCTATTCTGCACATGTGCTTTTTTTATCCAAGCTTAGAAAAGCTATTGGAACCCACATGCTATTAACACATTTACTTAGATCGTATGGGCTGGTTGGGAAGAAAATGCTAGGCACACAAAAGCATTAGGGTGGAGGTGGATAGGTAGGATCTCAAGAAGTTATGTCATGGGTGGTGATGGACAAGGACAAGAGTGGGGTGGTTGTGGCATTATATAGGCATGATGTGTCAGTGAAAAGCAATGAAAGTAGGAAGGTAGGACAAGGCATGGTGAACAATACATTGGAGGAGGGGTTTTAGTGGTGTCGGTACCAATATTGATTGTGGTAGTGGGAATATGATGAGCTTGGGGGGAGGAATAAGATGTAGTGGAATTTAGGAAGGCTAAGGTGGCAGTGGAGGTAGTGGAAAGGGTGGATGAGGATGTGGAGTTCGAAGTAAGTTAGGTTGTGTACTGGCTATCTAGCCTTTAACTAATGTTAAGTATGACCACGTTTACATTGTAATAAAAGTCAAATAAGAAATTCGCTATCTGGGCCTCTAACTAGTGTTAAGTATTACATGCGTGCACCTGCTACATCATGTTCAGGCTTGAGTGTAACTTCTCCCTCCTTTCATTTTATTGTTGCACTAAAAACCAAATAAGACATTTTCTTTATTTGCTATTAAAAAAATCCATTTTATGATTTTTATGAGTCACTTCTAGTGCATGAATTGTGGATATTTAGTTATTACACGGTTAATCACCCAACTCTACCACCTTAAAGTATTGAAGCCTAACCCCACCATTTCAAATATTAAACATGTAAATAGATAGATTTATAGTTTATTAATTCTAAGAATGGAAGTCATGTACCTTAACTATGGTATATCTATTTTGTACTTTGGAAACTAATACTACCTTAATCATGGTATCTACTTTGTACTTTGGAAATTAATAGTACTGAATTATGGTATCTACTTTGTACTTTGGAAATCAATATCACCTCAACAAGGTGTCAAATGTGGGGTATAGCTATGGTTATAAGAATAACACTTTTTTTTATCAACTATCATTTCTTGATCTTGTTAACCTTTGTTATGAAGCCAACAAGACTTAAGCATGTGGTGACTATAATATACTTATATAGATAAATTAGTGGTATTATTTATATCCATGACATGATATACTTATCTATATAAAGTGGTTGTATTGTTTCTATCCATGACATAATGAATGAAAGATATTGTTGCATGCAAACTCTCAACAATTGAATGTGAGATGTGACATTACAACAAATTGGATAGAAAGAGAGCATGTCAATGTTATATTGCAAGAAAAGTGGCATAGAGGATATATTATGACAACACAGTGTTGATCGCATCTATGAATCTATTAATTAAAAGCGTTGTGGATTGTAAGCAACAAACTTTGTCATGACATGATATAATAATTAAGGTGATTGATGAGTCCTGTAAAATGTTTTAGGAAAGTTTAGGCAATTAGTTTTTTAAAACCCTAAAATTAAATTACAAACTTAATAAGGCATGGTTTTCATAAGCAAATTCGTACTCTCAAATTGATCCCAAAGCTTTGAATTTGTAAGAGTATACCTTTTGAGTTACTTTATAGTTCATTAAACAATATATACTCTCATTTGTGAGAGTATACCTTTTGAGTTACTTTATAGTTCACTAAACAATATATACTCTCATTTGTAATAGAGGGCTTTTTTAGTCTTTGTCTAAGATTCTCCACGTTATCATAATTCTCTCTATATAAACTATTTTCTAGATTGATTAGTAAGGAAAAAAAAACTTTACTCAATATGAATAGAGAAAAGAATAGCAAAAAGTCTTAAACTTATAAAGCCAAAAAAAAACTTATTTGAATATGAAGGCAAAGTGGCTTTGACTTGGTACATGTTCATAAGGCATGCTTTGCAAGGCCAAAAAATTATGGCACCTTACCTTATCTTTGAAATTACAAGACATGATTCAAATAAAGATTAGAAAGCTAGTCTGAAAACTTAGAAAAATGCATCTTCTTAAACTTAGCTTTGGCATTTAAGCATGTCATTCACCAATTGAAGTAAACACTTTAAGAATCACAAGGCTTTGACCATCTTCTATCAAGTTTGAACATCTACTTGTTTGAACACCTCCTCGAACTTTTGGTATCTCCAATTAGAGTGGGAACTAAGAAGTGAAAAAACTATATCATGATATTTTTAGTATATCCAATTAGAGTGGGAACTAAGAAGTGCAAAAAATATGTCATGATATTTTTAGTGTATCCAATTAGAGTGGGAACTAAGAAATGAAAAAAATATGTCATGATACTTTTAGTGTATCCAATTAGAGTGGGAACTAAGAAATGCAAAAAATGTGTCATGATATTTTTAGTGTATCCAATTAGAGTGGGAACTAAGAAGTGCAAAAAATATGTCATGATATGCTTCCTCAAAAAAGTTAGTAGAAGAAGTAATATGTGGGGCTAAACAAAGTTAACATAAAACATGCACTTAACAAATTAAAAACAATATATATTATTTGCATGAAGATTTTACATACAAAAAATAATAAATTATGGCATAGACACTATTGAATGAAGTTTTGTAAATTGGATAGTACCTTGGACAATAAATATTTTTTCATGAAATAAAGTTTTCCCTTGCTTAAATAAAACCAAACTATCCTAGCCTTTTAACAAACATAATGTGGATCTTAGTAATAAATCACTCGGTCTAGGAAATTAATTATTTCAAATGATTTATTGAATTAGAACTTCCTTATGCAATGCATACAACCAAGTGTATGAAAGGACTTAAAGGACACAATGGATAGAAAACTACATGCTAGTGTTTAGGAGTCCCCTCTAAATGAATCATTGAAATAATCTAATACCAAAATGAGTACTCAACTAGCAAAGATAATGAATCCTCAAAATAATCTAGTACCAATGAGCACTCAAGTAGGAAAGAGAGTGAAAGGCATACCAAAGCATCAGTGAACAAACTTGGTCTCTTCTTCAAAGAGTGCTGATAAAAATGCAACATTTCCCATCACCCAAAGGACACAAAGTCATGGAAATATTGGATGGGAGGTGCTTGAGTCAACATCATCGCCCAAGAAATGCTAGGAAACATTGGGTAAGCCTTTGATGGATGAGACTAACCTTGTGGTCAAATGGTCGATGTTGCCATCATAAGAGCAATTGGGGATTTAAAAATGTGTGTGAGAGAGAAAGAGTGACCGGTTGTGTGTGTGGGTGAATGAGTGCACGTGGGCGAATGGCCTTGTGTGTGTGTGTGTGCATGTGTACACGCACACACACACACATGCATATGGGTGATGAATGGTCTTGTGTGTGGGGGGTAGGGGGTACATGGGGTGTTTTTTAATTATTTTTTAATTATTTATAGCTTTTATTTATTCTTTGTTATATATATTTTTTCTTTTATTTAAAATAATAAAAATAAAAAACATAGAAATAGAGAGAAGTGGGGCTATTTTCTTTTCATCAAGGAAGGGGAAGGGGGGGAGGGGTCAAAAATCAAAGAAAAGAAAGGGGGCGAGAGGGGAGTGTGTTTAAAAAAATGGGCAAAGTTAAAAGTACGAGCATGCGGGATGGGGGAGGGGGAGGAGGGGACATTGAAAATTGTGCACTACGAGAAGGGGTCAAAAAAGAGCGGGCAAAGATAAAGGGATAAATTAAAATGAGAGAGAGAGAGAGAGAGAGAGAGAGAGAGAGAGAGAGAGAGAGAGAGAGAGAGAGAGAAAGAAAGCTATATTAACGTCTACTAGAGGCCGAAGTCGACCTATGAGACAAATCAATGTACAACTGTCAATGTCTTCTGGATGTCCAGAAAAAAAAGGACAAAATGAACATGAAATAAACTATGAAAGTACTGAGCTAGTGGGGGGGTGTGATGGATGGAGCACTACTGCTAGAGGCTCAGTATGCAACCTATATGCGTAGGGTATACAAGAATGCAATGCAGATCTGTCTAGCTCCAACCAGTACCATAATGGGAGTGTAATATGTGATACATAGGTGATGGCGAGGCAAAAATACCTTGGAGCATGATCTCCGAGTGTGAGTGTAAGTGGGCTAGCCACTCCTGGATATGGTGATGATGTTGAGCCCTTATCTCTGTGATCTCCCTTTCATGTAGTCTCGGAGTCTGGTAGCCTGGTGCTCTTGGTCTCCGTCTGGCTCTCGGAGGTCCGCAGCGCGCTGAAGTGTAACCCCCTCCTGTGTCAGGATAGGCATTGGGATAGATATCTGGAAGACATCAGTGAGCTGGAGCTGTCGCCCACCTCTCCCTGTGGTATGAGTCCATAGCAGTGTCTCTCTGTGGCGCTATGTCTCTAGCAAGAACTGGCCAAATCTGCACTGGTCTGCGGGCCCCATGATCTGGCGGAGCGCTGAAGATGGTGGTGTATCTCTCTCTAATGACACTATATGCTCTACATCTGCATACATAATGTTCCTCACTCTCAACCTCCTCTTGGCATAGTCTACATATCCTCTTTGCTCTAGGGATCCATGCTGCCCTACTTCAATCTCAAGCTAATCACCACTTGCTACGCGAGACGTCCTCCATTGACTCTCCGTCAACTATTACAACTTTATCAAAATAGGTCCCCAATGACACTATATGCTCTACATCTGCATACATAATGTTCCTCACTCTCAACCTCCTCTTGGCATAGTCTACATATCCTCTTTGCTCTAGGGATCCGTGCTGCCCTACTTCAATCTCAAGCTAGTGTGATGACACTCTGAGCTGGCTAATCACCACTTGCTACGCGAGACGTCCTCCATTGACTCTCCGTCAACTATTACAACTTTATCAAAATAGGTCCCCACGACCTCATTCACAAGACGGTCAAAATGTTTCCCCAGTATTCTTGACATAAAATAGTTATTTAAAAACAGGTCATAATTACAGTTTCTATAGCGACCTCTCGTCTTTCCACATTGTTCCACATCAATCCACATTATTCAAATCACATCCATTTCATCTCACATCACATTCATTCACATCTATCCCGTATCACATAAAAGACACTCATATCCATCACATTCATTCTCATCACCATCCCAACACATACATAACATCACATCATATCTATCCACATCATATCTCATTCATACACATCTCATCTCATTCATCCACATCCATCCAATCGTTCACATGTACAATTACCCACATCTATTCATACATTCAATATCACTTCACATCCACATATATTCATGTCACATCACATCACATTCTTTCACATACACATACACATCCACATCACATTCTTTCACATACACATCCACTTCCATTCTTTCACATTCTTTCACATACATCCACATCCATTCTTCACAAACATAACCACATCCATTCTTTCACATACACATTCGCATCCATTCTTCACATATACATTCACATCCATTCTTCACATACACATTCGCATCCATTCTTCACATATACATTCACATACATAACCACATCCATTCTTCACTTATACATTCACATCCATTTTCATCACATATCATCCACTAATATCCCATATCATTCATTTACATCCTGATTTACATGACATCACATCTCATCCATTCATTCACATCTCATCCATTCATTCACATCTATCTGATTCACATCACATCTATTCACCTCACATCTCATCACCTATATTCACATCACATCCATCCATCCATTCATTCACACCTATCTGATTCTCATCACATCTATTCACCTCACATCTCATCACTATTCACCTCACATCTCATCACATCTATTCACATCACATCCATCCATCCATTCATTCATACCTATCTGATTCTCATCACATCTATTCACCTCACATCTCATCACTATTCACCTCACCTATGAGAAATATTTAAATGGTAAAAGAGGAATTTCTATGATATTTCGAATTCAATCATTTAGATGGAAAAAGAGAAATTCCTAGCATATTGAAATTAATGGATATTTTATTTAAATTCAAAGATGAATTTTAGATAAATTTATTTTATCTATAAGAAATATTTAAATGATAAAAGAGAAATTCCTATGACATTTGAAATTCAATCATTTAGATGGGAAAAGAGAAATTCCTAGCATATTGGAATTAATGGATATTTTATTTAAATTTAAAGATAAATCTTAAATAAATTTATTTTATCTATGAGAAATATTTAAATGATAAAAGAGGAATTCCTATGACATTTGGAATTCAATCATTTAAATGGGAAAAGGGAAATTCCTAGCATATTGAATTAATGGGTATTTTATTTTAGATGAATTTATTTTATGAGAAATATTTGATGATAAAAGAGGAATTCCCATGACATTGGAATGCAAATAATTAAATGCAAAAAGAGGAATTCCCATGTTACTTGAGATCCAAGAAATTAAATGGGAAGAAGAGGAATTTTTAGTATAATTCAATTTATGATTATTTATCAAAAGTGGAAATATGTGTAGAATTGATTTCTATAAATCCCATAAATTCTTCTATTCTTCCAAAAGAGGAATATTGAATATAATTCATTTGAGGAATTGAGAAAGAATATGAAAATAGTCGTCGAGAAAAAGAACCTTTATCTAGGCCAAGCAATTTGGTAAAAATTTAGAAAAAGTCCCATTATCGGTATCAAAGTAGTAAAAACTACTAAATGGGAATAGGATGTGGAACGGATGTGATAAAATGTAAATGGGATGTGATAAGATGTAAATGGGATGTGATAGGATGTGAATGGATGTGATAAGATGTGAATGGGGTGTGATAAGATGAAATGATGCGATAGGATGTGAATGATAAGATGTAAATAGGATGTGATAAGATGTGATGTAATGAAAATGGATGTGGATGTATATGATGAGATGAGAATGAGATGAGAGGATATGTGAAAGGGTGAGATGAGAAGTACATGGATGTGGATGTGGATGTGGATGTGAAAGAATGTGATGTAAGAGGATGTGGATGTGTATGTGAAAGAATGGATGTGGATGTGTATGTGAAAGAATGGATATGCGAAAGAATGGATATGTGAAAGAATGGATGTGGATGTGGATGTGTATGTGAAAGAATGTGATGAAAATGGATGTGTATGTGAAAGAATGGATGTGGATGTGTATATGTGAAAGAATGGATATGTGAAAGAATGGATGTGGATGTGTATGTGAAAGAATGTGATGAAAATGAATGTGGATGTGTATGTAAAGAATAGATGTGATGAAAATGGATGTGGATGTGTATGTGAGAATGGATGAGGATGTGTATGTAAAGAATAGATGTGGATGCGTATGTGAAGAATGGATGTGGATGTGGATGTGTATGTGAAAGAATGGATGTGGATGTATGTGAAAGAATGGATGTGGATGTAAAGAGATGTGATGTGACATGAATATATGTGGATGTGAAGTGATAGATATGAATGTATGGATAGATTTGGGTAATTATACATGTGAATGATTGGATGGATGTGGATGAATGGGATGAGATATGTATGAACGAGATATGATGTGGATGTGATGGAGATGTGATGTAATGTGGATAGAATGTATATGATGGGATGGTGATGAGAATGAATGTGATGGATATGAATGAATGTGATGTAATGGATGTGAATGGATGGATGTAAATGGATGTGATGTAAATAAATGTGATGGATGTGAATGAATGTGATATGATGTGATGTGAATCGAATAGATGTGAATGAATGAGATGTGATGTGAAATGGATGTGAGGAGATGTGATGTAAATTGGGATAGATGTGAAAGGATGATATGTGATGTGAATGAATGTGATGTGATGTGATGAGAATCGGGATAAATGTGGATGAATAAGATGTGATGTGAATGGATAAGATGTGATGTGAATGGATGAGATGTGATGGGATGTGAGTCGGGATAGATGTGAATGAATGAAATGGATGTGATGTGGATATGGGTAGATGCGAGTGGATGAGGTGTGATGGGGTAAATGAGGAAAGATGTGATGAGATGGAAAATGATGTGATTGGATGAGAATGGGAATACATATGAATTGGATGTGGATTTAGTCTCTTGTCCAGATATTCGTGTGGGCAAGGCCCCGAGTGAGGTACCCTGCCCCGCGCAAGGAGAATGGAAAATGATGTGATGAGATGGAAAATGATGGGAATACATATGAATTGGATGTGGATTTAGTCTCTTGTCTGGATATTCGTGGGCAAGGCCCCGAGTGAGGGACCCTATCCCGCGCAAGGAGTGCTACTTCCGCTGCTAGCACCCCCGAATCTGTTGCGCAGAGGGGGCAGGGATCTTTCAAAATGAGCCTGACCAAGAAATGCAAGGGGAAAGACCATCAACTCCGAAAGGAGTCGATGAATACCCAAATGCTGAAGAGGAGATAAGGAATCTTGAAGAAGCCAAGGCCCTAGCAAAAGAGTGTCAAAGACTTCACGAAGCCAAGTTACGGGCTAACCGGGTCAAGGATACAATGTATTCAAGAAACGAACCAACAAGGGAAAAGGAATGGACGTACCTACTCTAATTCCAGAAGAGTCGAAAGAGGGATCTCAAGGAAACAGGATGTCAAGAATTTTTGAGGAAGATGTGCAAGATGAGTCCATCCATTCATTCCCTAGGGATGGATACGACACGCACACATGGAAGGAACTCCCAATTGCCAGAGAACCTAGAGACATAGGCAGTCTCACAGCTGTACTGTACTGTCCACTTCTATGCAAATGCCATTGGGGCTACGCAGTTCACCAACATTGTGGGCAGACATAAAAGAATGGTTAAAGGTCGGACTAAGGCCAACTAACACTACAGAAGATGTTCAGTCACCTCTAGCAGAAAGAACCTTAAAACACACAAGGGAAAGAGCAATCAGAGTCATCAAAATACTGGTTAATCGATTGGGGCATTATTTACAAAAGTGACGACACTAATGCTACGATCCTAATTTCATATGGATACCAGGCACTAGCTATCTCCCAGATGCTGGGGCGGGGGTTAGCATCATCACAAAATGATGTTGGGAAAATTGGAGAAAACCCGATCTAAAAAGAGTAGAGCTTATCATTAAAAGGATTGTTTCTCATGGAACTACAAAGAGATGAAGGGTGTACCACCTGAAGTGGTGCAACATACGATCCTAACCATGGATGGATCAAGATCAACCAGGCAAAAACCATACCAGATGAATCCTAAATATGTGGCAATTGTAAAGGAGGAAATTGATAAACTCATTTGCTGCTGCGAATTCCATCTATGACATAGAACATACGGATTGGTTGTCACCAATCATAATAGTGCCAAATAAGAATGGGAAACTTAGGGTATGTGTCGATGTCAATGCAGCTACTAGGAAGGACCATTACCCATTGCCTTATACAGAACACGTTTTGGAGAGAGTAGTTGGTGAAGAAGCTTTCAGCTAATTAGACAGATTTTCAAGCTACAATCATGTGTCTATAGCGCCCGAAGACCATAAGACAGCCTTCAATACAATGTGGGGGATGTTTGCCTACAAAGTCATGCCGTTCGGTCTCACCAATTCTCCAACAACATTCCAACAATTAATGTGCACAACCTTCAAAGACTACTTGCAAAAGTGGTTGGAGGTATTCATTGATGATCTGTGTGCACACTCTCGATGGACAGACCATTTGACTCGCTTGAGAAAGGTGTTTGAGCGACGTCGATTGTATCGTATATCCTTAAACCCTTTAAAATGCCAATTTTGGGTCAAACATGGTGTGATATTGGGACACATTGTCTCTAAGAACGGTATATCCACTGATGACAGCAAGGTCAGGTTGATCTTGGAATTGCCCCCACCCACTAATTACAAATGTGTGCAAAGATTTATGGACCACGTTGGGTATTACCACCACTTCATAATATTTTATGCTAAAATTGCCAGACCATTATATAAGCTACTCATTGTCTTTGAATGGACTGAAGAATGCCCGGAAGCATATGATAGATTGAAGCAAGCGTTGGGGCCAGCGTGCCAATTCTGAGACCACCTAATTGGGACCTTATATTTCATGTGCACATCGATGCATCAAACTTTGCTATTGGATACGTATTGGCACAACCTAGTGAGTACAAATTAGACTACCTAGTCTGCTTCGCTAGTTGCTAATTGAATGATGCAGAGGTGAATTATACCACCACAGAATGAGAAGGGTTGGCCATGGTTTATGTAGTTAAGAATTATCGACATTACCTATTGGCCAACAAATTTGTATTCTTTGTGGACCATCAGGCTTTATTATACTTGGTGAACAAGCCTTACACCATGGGAAGAATCACACACTGGTTTTTATTACTATTGGAATTTGACTTCAAGATTACGATGAGAAAGGGAACACAGCATGTGTTGGCCGATCATATATCAAGGATTCCAAATGGGGAACCGGCAAACGGGTGTTGATGATGACCTTCCTGATGCTTGTTTGTTCAAACTAGACATGGTGCCCGAATGGAGCGAAGAAATATCAAATTATCTAGCTTATGGTTTTTTGCCGTAGAAACAACCCTTAACAAAGATAAAATGCGGCGGCTTGTTAAGCTGGCTGCACCTTATCAATTAATTACTAGAGAACTATACAAGCTAGGTAAGGACAATGTCTTAAGGAGATGCGTGAGGGAAGACGAGTTCGCCACAATATTGGATGAAGCACATTCAGGCAAGGTGCTTCAAGTAGGACTATGGTAGCCTACGTTGTTCGGGGACACCATAGAGTTTGTTAAAAGGTGTGGAAGAATGTCAGGGATTTGCTATTCCTCCGCAAACAAAGGGACAGGATTGCCACTTACCCCTGTTTGTAAGACAATCTTTCGAGAAATGGGGAATTGATTTTTTGGACCTATTAGTCCAGCTATGCATCCATCACAAGCCCGATATGTGATCTTGGCCACATACTATTTCACAAAATGGGCAGAAGCTAGAGCCTCTAAAGCGAGCTGATGCACGAACAACAGCTAAGTTCTTATATGAGAATATTGTTTTGAGATTCGGCTGCCCATTAGAGTTAGTCAGTGAAAATCGTGGTTCGCACTTCATTAATGAGGTGATTGATCACTTGCTCGATTCCTTGTAGTCCATCGGAAGTCATCACCTTATTATCCATAGGCTAATAGTCAAGCGGAGAGTACAAGCAAGATTTTGTCTACTGTCTTAACAAAAACATTAGAAGCAAGTCGAACGGATTGGGAACATAAGCTAGCGGGAGCTTTATGGGCATATTGAAAATCGTAAGGTAGCGACGAGATATACTCCCTTCCATCTAGCTTATGGTGTTGAAGTAGTAATGCCTATGGAATACCTAGTTCCAAGCTTGAGAATTGCAGTGCAAGAACGTTTGACTGAGAATGCATTAGCTAAAAGGCTAATAGATTTAGAGAAACTTGATGAAACCAGACTAATTGCATCACATGGACTTATGGTCCAAAAATTATTGAAGACAACATTGGTTTGACAATAACTTAAAATAAAAGGAATTAGAAACGGAGAGACCTTGTCCTCATGTATGGTGTAGGGAGCACTAGAAAAAACATTGGTTTGACAATAACTTAAAATAAAAGGAATTAGAAACGGGGAGACCTTGTCCTCATGTATGGTGTAGGGAGCACTAGAAAAAAGAAACTCAAGTACAGAGAGTTAGGACCTTTCCGAGTGTCCGAGATCATACCTCAAGGGTCGGTTAGAATTGAAACAATTGAGGATATACAAATGGAGGGTTACGTTAGTGGAAGCAAGCTTTAAAAATATTTTAGACCACTGACCCAAGAGATGCTCTTGCAAGAACATCTTTTAAAACAACGAAAGGAGCTTGCAAAAGAAAAAATCAAGCAAGCTCAAGAAGAAGCTAAGGCAAGAGAGGCCAAGGCCTAACAGATACTCCAGAAGAGGATGTTGCATGTGAACATGGCTTCACTAACTCTCCTTGACGAGGATGAACTAAATATTGAGCCAGCACGGCTCAGGGTTGGAGTCTCTATGACTGACTGGTCATGCAATGAGCATTGCATTGATAGATATGGGATCAAGTCATAACCTAATCTCATATGAGACATGGTTATCTCTAGACAAACCGCACCTTAAGGCCACCAATGCACAAGTATGAAGTGTGCATTTGACAACTCCGAAAGCTGAGGGATTTCTAAGTGTTAATGTTTCCATTAGAAATAATCCCTTGGTTGGGAAGGTGTTTGTTATGCTGCCTGCAGGATCGATGAAGAAGGAAAGATCCTGGGACAATCTTGGATTTGCGCTAGTAACTATAATATCCAATGGGAAAAGAGGACGGCACAATTGAACGAGGGCAACAATGTCATTTCCATGCCCTTATGGAGCCCGATAAACAAAGGGAAGCAAGCCATGATTGAGGATATGGAAACACCAACCATGGTAACAGCAGCTCACGTACCAGAGAAGGCATCAACCCCACAATCCATATGCAAAAAACAGCCAAAGTCACAAGGTACTCAGCAGTGGGTGCCTAAGGGTCAACTTGGAAACCAGCTATACAAAGATGAGAAGGGCGTAAATAAGGAACCAAGGAAAAAAGTTCAAAGAGCAGACAAGGGACAAAAATGGTCTTCAAATGTAAGCTAGCAGTATTCCAAACAAAACAGCACTCCACAAGGCCCTCATAAGCAATGGGTTCGAAAGGAATCGCTAGTGGCACAAGGCTATTACCAGAGCAATACAACAATATGAGTGCCCAAATTCCACCCAAAGCCCATTGTTGCAAATACTTACAAATACAAAGAAAAGGGTAGTAAAGGCATTCAAAACTAACTCTTGACTAAAACAAATGCTAGGAACGCACAAACATTGGTGTGGAGGAAGAAGCCAATCTAGCAAGATGAGCTAAATATAACAAAACCGCTACCTGTAACCACCACGATAGAGGAGCTGGGCAATGTTATTGAAAAGAAGAAAAAGAAGGTGCAACAAATGGACACAGATACAAACCCCAATTCACAAGACTCAGTAGAAGCACTCTTCAGTTGGATGGAGGGAAAGATCAAGCACTCTCACATAGAGTTAAAATGCTTGCAAACAACAACTGCCCAGAAGTGCCAAAGTACCACCTTGGTTTTCCATGGCAATAAACAAATAAAGGTATCCATTACTCAAAAATGGATACAAGGTAAAAATGGGGATCATTCACTTCAAAAACCTTTGAATGCATGATTGAGTGTCTGAGCATGAAAGGAACGTAGGGCATCAACCTTGCACACACTTGGCACAAAACAGTTCATGTCATGAACTGGTTCAAAAAGGTTCACGTCATGAAACAGTCTAAACAGTTCATGTTGTGAACTGGCTGCTATGACTTGCTCCTGCTGTTTGTACATATAGTCTGTCATTTGGCTGATGAACTCTCAGGCAAAGTTGGGAAAGCCGTTGGATTTATGTGTTTTGCGTGGATGGTTTCTTTGTAATGGTCCTTCCTCTTTGATGCTTACAAGCTCATGGCTAGCGACATCGGGTATGCATGTGGCATTGAGCATATAGAGGGATGTCATTTATTTCTCGTCAGCCGTATAAAATTTGGTATCCGTGCATTTTGGAAGTATGTCCAAGGTAGCAAGGATATGAATCCAATTCTCAGAGTCTTCTGGCTCTAGGAGAGGTGCAAATTCCACACTATCCTGCTCCTCATCCATCATCTTATGGCATGATTGACACAAGTGGGCTGCAGAGCATCAAAGCTTTTGAGGTTTGGGCTGGGAATCAGCTCATTCTTCCAGTTTTGTGGTTACCATGTTAACTAGAATGCCGATGGCCATCGAGCTCCTTTTGCCTAGCTTGGTAGAAATAAGCATGTGTGTCAGCCTTGACATATCTCAGCCAATGTTCTTCCGACTTGATCGGGAAGATGTATTCCTCTTTTCCTAGAAAGCTGTTGGATTTATGTGTTTTGCGTGGACGGTTTCTTTGTAATGGTCCTTCCTTGGATGCTCACAAGCTCATGGCCAACAGCATTGGGCATGCATGTGGCATTGAGCATATAGAGGGATGTGATTTGTTTCCCGCCAGCCATAGCAAATTTGGTACCTATGCATTTTAGAAGTATGTCCAAGGTAGCAACAAGGATATGCATCCAATTGTCAGAGTCTTCTAGCTTTGGAAGAGGTGTAAATTCCACACTATCCTGCTCCTCGTCCATCATCTTTTCCTAGAAAGCGGTTGGATTTATGTGTTTTGCGTGGATGGTTTCTTGTAATGGTGCTTCCTCTTTGACCCTCACAAGCTCATGGCTAGCAGCATCGGGCATACATGCAGCATTGAACATATAGAGGGATGTGATTTGTTTCTCGTTAGCCATGTAGCAAATTTGGTACTACCCACACATTTTGGAAGTATGTCTAAGGTAGCAAGGATATGCATCCAATTCTCAGAGTCTTCTGGTTCTGGGAGAGGTGAAAACTCCACACTATCCTGCTCCTCATCCATCATCTTATGGCATGATTGACACAAGTGGATTGCACTAGATCTAGTCATTTGTTTTTGAATCCTCTGCAAAAGGTCGGCCACTCATAGGATGGACTTTCCAAGTGCACAGGTTGACATTTAGTGTTTGATCTTTCTTTTGGATGTAGATATGATCCGTGTCCCAAATCACCTATCATTTTGGTTTCCCTCATGAAGGGACGTCCTAGGATGCAATCGTCGAAGAAACAGGCTGCTAACGAAAGTTCATCTTACCCCATGAAGGTGTGTCAGAAGTTGGTTTTGAGAATCTTTATCTTCAAATCATGTAGAAGACCTATGGCTCCATCTCAACAAGTTTCACAAGTAAGGCTATGTCATCCATGGGAGGTTCTTCCCATTTCTCCCAACATTGTTTGGTAAGAATGCTCACTCCTGCTCCTCCATCTAGGATGGCAGTGACTTGAAGGCCATCGAAAGTTAGGGGCAGTGCTGTATTAAGTTTCATCGGTCTCATCGGAACTTCCTAGTTCTGCGGGCTCTTCCATTCTAGCTCCAAGGCTTCCTTCCATCCAATCTTTCCATAAAATTGGGATGCCTTTGAGAAGGTGCCAATGGGGATTTGGATTTGAGAAGAAAGGAAGGAGGAAAGACCTGCAATGTCTCTTGAAATAGATACGGTTCCCTGAGTTAGATCATCCTTGTTTGTGATTAGGCTTTTGCAGGTGTAGGGTATCCAAACATGATCTTCTGTTTCCGTTCTTTTTAGGTGATCGTCTCTCAGGTTCTTGAGATACTCCACAAAATAGGAGCTTCCTAGTGTGGGGTTACCATGGCTATTTGTTCTATCTTCTGAGGACTTCTCTCAAGGAGTGCTTGGTCATCCCCAGGACCTCTGTTACACTCTTGGGTTTCCTTAGTTTGATGTATATCTGGCATAGGGGGACATTCTACAAGGTGTGATGTGGTTAAGGTTCCTCCTCTAAGTGATCTTGATAGTCCTTGACCGATTCTTGAGTAGCCTTTAGCCTTTCCTCCTCTTCTCAATAGGGTTTGGATATTCAACTAACTTTGAGGGTAGCTGATTGGGATCTATTTGCCCTCTTTCTTGAGGGAATCAAAGTAGCATCTTCTCCTCATTAGATGAGGAAGATGACATATTGGTGGTTGTCCCATCATTGGACCCACACTTTATGACCACACGACTATCCCCTTTGCCTATCTTTGTGGCCTTTTTCTTTTGCGATCTCCTTGTTGTGCGTGCTAGTTCAAGGTCTTTCTTAGGGGATAGAATCCTTGCATGTCTTGGGTTTCCTTGATTTTGTAGGTTGATGGCTCATCGTAGCGTGAGTTACAGCTCTCCTTCTACTTTGCATTCTCGTAACTACATTTAGAGGCACCATGTGGATGAAGCCATCTCGTAAACTCAGCAAGTTAATGATGGTGCTAGGTTTAGCCTCATGTGCCTTCCCCATTGTGCTCATTCTCAATGGACAATCCTTGTCAATATGGTCTATTCCACACCATATGCATAAAGGAGTTAAGGTGGAAGACTCACAGCAGGAGTACTAGCCATCCCTTTCTTGATCGAACACTCAGCTATACTTGATGAGGTCCCTGCACAATGATGGCATTGCCTAGGTGGTTGTTTGGCCATGTTATTCAAGTCTCATCCCCATGGGGTTGGGGTTGGGGTTGGGGTTGGTAGGTACACTAGGTACATGTGTTCTCCCTCCACCATCACATAGTGACTCAGAATCTGAGAGGGTGGACAACTTGACTCAATGGGCTCAAAGGTGGTACTGTTAGCGGTGTCTCCCTCCTCACCTTCTTCACAGATTTTTGTCAAGGTGAACTGGTGAATAGGGGTGATTTGAGGTGATGGCAGTGCGGTGGTAGAATTGGGGGTGGTAAGGGTACTTCGGGCACCTTAAGAATTCCTCTCGGATCCACTTCATGGCCTGGTTGAGGTGTATTGTGTAGTGCTAGTGCTGGAAGGGCTATCTAGGGTTTGGAGGGGCTACGCTTTGGGGTAGAGCTCATGCTTGAGCTGCTCTTTGGTGGTAACAATTGATGGTTTCATAATTACCCCACCTTTGATAGTAGGCACAATAGAGAGGGGGTTGAGGTCTCAACAACAAGTGTGGACACTCCATACTAGTATGGTTAGCTCGATAAATCGAGCACCATACTAGTTCTCTCTTTGTGTAAATATGGGGTTTCCCAACTTGATCCCAACCTTGGCATGTTCTCTAGTGTGCTGGATCATTTGCTACATTAAAGTAGCTGCTATAGCTACTCCACCTATTGTCCTTAAAGAGGACTCTTTTCCTTTCTTGGCCTTGGCCTGCTGTTCCCTAGTGCTGGGTGGAGAAGCTGCTAGTAGCTGCTCCACCTATTGTCCTGAAGAGGACTCTTTTCCTTTCCCTTCAGATTTCATGCTAATAGTTTTGAAGGATGCTTTCAACATGCCCTCATGCAATTCTCGGTAATGAGTTCCCTTGAAGTTGTCCTTGAAATCCTTAGCACTCCTGAAGCATTGCTCAAAGGAAATGTGGGCTAGAGCATATAGGGAGTTGTGCAAGGGTATATCTTCAAGGCCCTCTAGGAACCTCCCAATCAGTCCTTTGTCAAAGAACTTGTTTGTATCATTACAATGCGAATGGAGATATCTCGCCCAGTTAATATAATCCTAGATTCTCTGTCCGTCTGTTGCACATTGTGTAACTATTCGATTGGGCTCCATCAAGTTCCTTGTCATCATGAATATCTCACTTTGAAAGCCTCTTTCAAGGCATCAAAAGGTAGCCTTGTCTTCTACCTTCAGTGATCAAAACCACTGTCTCACTTTTCCATTTGGGGTGAGGCCAAAGGGACTCACCTTAACTTGATCGTCTACATGGCCGAATGCCTCACAAATCTAGTTGAACATTTCCAGATGGGGTATGGGATCTTCAGTCCCATCAAACTTGGTAATAATCAGTTTAGAAATGTGGGTAAATTTATTTCTCTCTTACCTTGGCCCTTGCACACCGGCTAAACCAGTGCTTGTGGTGTCATTCCTACAGCTACCCCCCTCCCTATTTCCATGGCTATCCTCAACTTTTTTGGAGTCAGTCCTGCCATGGCTGGGGTTGGTGTAGGTTGGGGCATGATAGGCAGGGGTGCTAGACCGGCAGAGCAGTTAGCATCCCATAGGTGGTCCATGCCTCAATGGATGGTGGTGGACTAGTTGTGCTTCGTAAGGACCCATATGGTATCCGAGATACATTTTGCGAGGCAGGTATTATCAGTATATAGGTGTTGAGTGTTGATAGAATTGTTATGGGTGGGCTCCTCTAGACCCTAGTGAGTGGAATCTTGACCTAGGTTTGGTGTGGGGGCCTATGGTCTTGGTATGAGTCAGCCATCCCAGTAGTTGGCATGGCTCCCCAGACTGCTGGATTAGTCTGGGCTACTCTCACTCTGCCCTATCTCTAGTCTAGGTTCTAGCGATGGTGTGGCCACTCTCTCTGGCTGGCGTTCCATGCCTCTGTCCCTTTAGGATGATGATCTTCTAATTGCATGTTTCCTAGGACAAAGTTCCTAAGTCTCGGGAGGCAATTCTTTGTGAATGTGTAGGGGATTCAGGGTCTTGCTCGAGGATCGGCGGTCTGTCCATGCACTAGGCAGCCAACCCTCTTGCCTACAGATCAGGGGTAGTGCATCTTGTGCTAGGATGTTCTTCGCTCTCACTGGATATTTTAAATTTACAAGGTATATTCTTAGTGGACAATGATGAACCAGATGGTATTAGTGAGTAGGGTTTTAGATTAGTACTTTTTCGAGGATGAGATGTTGAGATTATGTAAGAGCCTTGGGAGATTTGGTTTAGGTGTTTGTTTGTTTATTTTGCTTGATTTAAGAAAAAGAGAACACGTATTAACAAATTAATACACAAAAAATTTATCGAGGACTATGCTATTGTGGGTGTAGTTTTTCTATACTATGCTATTGTAGTGTGGTACATGTACCAAGTTTTGCAGTGTGAAGACTTTAGGATGTTTACAAAATTAAAGCTTGTTTTAATTGTTACAATGTTTCAGCATGGTGTAGTATAGGAGTATGTAATTTCACTATGGAAAAGGGTTTTTACAAAAAATGAATATTGTTTATACTCTCTTTGTCAAATGTGCTTAATTGTTAATTTATTTAAATCCCTAAATAAAAGGAATTAGGCAATTATTAGAGAAGAGAAATAAATGGATTTTTGTGAAGAGTGGGTGTGTGAAAGATGAGGTATAATGAGTATCATCTATTAGTACTCACTTTGTAAAATTGTGTCATTTTTATGTGGAAAATTGTGAAGTAGTGATAATTGTTAAGTGGAATGTAAATGTTTTGAGCATTAAAGCTTAAGTTTTCTAAGTTGTGATGATTTATGCTCAATAAATGATAATGTGTAATAT
Organism: Cibotium barometz; assembly: GCF_041138505.1. Lineage (NCBI taxonomy): Eukaryota > Viridiplantae > Streptophyta > Polypodiopsida > Cyatheales > Cibotiaceae > Cibotium > Cibotium barometz. The sequence goes on along the minus strand of NC_141046.1, from coordinate 19,035,827 downwards.
TAATCTTGATTATTAAGCTTAGATATATGTTAATTATCTAAGTTACTATAGGAGTGATTATCTGCAAGTAAGTGTCTAGTGTGCAGAGAGAGTGTGTGGGAAGTCCTCAAAAATCTCTACACACTGAATGAAGCACTACTTACCCTAGCTTTCTAGAGGCTATTATATGTATGATTTAGATAGTTAAATAGTTAGGTTAATGTGAGATTGATTACAAGGAAGAAAATTTGGACTACATAGGAGAGTGAAGGAGATAAATGGGAAGGCAATAGAAAGGAGAGAAAGAAGACGATTATGTTAACAATGGGCAATTTAGCTCTCTAAATAGCCCTTAAGTAACATTATAACTGGTTAGCCAATAAGCCTACTGATGTGATAGCAATTTGGAGGGTCAGCACATGCACCCCACCTTCACACATTACACCTGCACATGCACACACACAAGTGCACCCACACACATGTATTCACCTTAGCACACGCACCATGCACACACATTTTTCCCATGCACACACCCCAGACACAAGTGCACAACTTTGATCGTGCACGTGTGTCGAGTTTGAGATGCCAATGTGATGTCAAAGAAAATGGACATAAATAAATCTCATGTATTGAGAAAAGTGTATGGAGGTCACATCACTGAATGCACACCCCTAGCCCCTCATAATTTCTATTGTTTTATGTGCCTTTTCCATAGAAGTCCTGCTAAAGCTAAAGATTATGCTCAATCGTGAGGATCTCTAGGGGTGCACATCTAGGGCATCGACGAAAACTACACCTAGAGCCAACATGCCCCTTCTTGAGTTTGGTAGATCTTCTTGTGCCCTTGAGTTTGACAGTAAGCCTAGTAAGCACTGCTACTACTCTCTATAATTGGGCTCCCCTTATCTCTATCATCAACCTCAACCTCATCAACCTTCCTAGAAAGATGGTGAAATTTAAACACTTGAGCTTTGTTGTCCTGAAAGAAGTAGAATTACTATAGAAAGTAAACCTCAAAGAGTTTGTTGAGCTTCCATGTGAGGAACTATAGCTTAATCATATAATAGAAAGGCAAATTGGCCAAGTTGACAAAATCAAGCATGATAAAGCTACCATGTAGTAAGAAACTGAAGTTCTCGTCAACATATGTAGTGGAGGTATTCACGTTTTCTATAGAAGGAGAAGTTGAGATCAAGCCAGTTGTTTTGCTGATGAGGAGGATTCATCCAATAGTTCAGGTTGTAGGAGGGAAGAGCAAAGAGTCCAAGATCATAGATAACCGAGATGAGGACAAACAAAAATAGATGAGGTTTGTGGTGGAAATGATAAATCTTTTATAAAACCCTGCTCTATGTCTAGGAAGAAATATGGATTAGTGAAATCAATAGAGGTACAATCGAAGGTGGCCTTGGCCGAAATCTTGTATAATAATTTGAAAGATGAGATGGATAAGATGAAAAAGTAGGGCAACAAAACAAAGATTGGAGGTTGTCTCAAGGTTCTATTCCAGGGGAGAAATCCTAGACAAGTAGGAAAAAGGTGACAATGGAGGTGGCAAGCATAAAGAAAACACATTTCTGCTTCTCTGTGTGCCAATGCTGAAGTTGGGGCATTGCAAAAATCTGCTCATTATTACATTGCATGCTGAATTTCAAGACGGGTATTGCATTTGTAATAAGGCATCCGCTTGACAGTTTGCCAATAAGGGGTAGCTCCCCTCAATTGGTATAAACTGGATACCCAAATAATTATGCAAAAACCCAATGTCTGCAAATTTAAATGCATGTTTTGTAATGTCACGCGAGCAAATCATCAAGGCCAATTTCTACTGAATCTGCAGGCAATAGAAGGCTAAATGCATGACTGTAACCCAATGATCATTTTCCAATGCATCAAGAAGAGAAGGTGGCTCCTCATGTAATGCGGAAGAAGCAAGGGCGAAATCAATAAAATAAGATGCATGACCAGAAGCAGTAAATGCCTAATTGCTATCAGCAAGAGATCACAATGGCTGCATCCTCTTCAATTAACACATCACCCATTGCATTAAAGCAATATGAGAAAATTAGGCTGTTGAATTTGACTAATTGTCAACAACAACAGAGGACTGATTCAAAACCAAAGCAAGCTTATCTTAGTCATCAAGAAAAAGATAATATGAGCATTGTGAACAACAGCAAGGGATAAACTATCAAGGTCCATTGAATGCCAATATATCTGAAAAATAACCTTTGTCAATGGTTAAGCCGATAAGGCAGAATCAAAATGGAGTGGACTGATAGAATAAATCTGACAAGTGGGGGTAGCAAGGTCACACAAATTGATGTGATAAAACTTGAATTATGCATAGTGACAAGGTACCAAGGTGATTAATGTAACAATCTAACTCCATTAGCATCCATGTCAATGAGTTGCAAAGGTGAAGCAACTTAAACAAGGAGTTGTTTCAACATAAGTAATACATGTCAGCAAGTAAAAGAGAATTGCATTAAGGTATGTGTCCAAGGCATAGCACAACTGAGGGGTCAAATGCATAAGTGACCACATACATCACCAACAGCAATACACATCATGTGTCCCCCCTCAAATGCAACTACCAGAAAGACAACTCTGTTGACAACTATGATAAAGCAAAAATCAGTCGAGGATTAATCATCATCAGGATCAATTTTAGGCATAGCACCAAATGACAATCTTGATTTAGAATACTGATCATCTCCATGATCAATGTCAAGAATAGTAGCATCATGAAATTTTGCATCAGATGAACCAACACTAACTAACAATCCTGCATGTGACAAGTGTTTACCCTTTTCCAACAATGACACACAAGAAGCAATATCATTGCATCTCTTCCCTACAACCATCTTACTAAAAAGATAAGAGTACATAAATGTAAGGAAAAGTACTCTCCTATAATAACATACGATGGTCGGTCCACAATGTGAACTTGACTATATGAGCTGGTGCTATGACTATGCCATACATCTAGTACTCCAAAGTGGCTATCACATAGCATGTCATCCACTAGAGGCATATCAACCATAATCTCACCAACCATGCCTCTGGCATAAGTGCAAAAGCTATCACCCAGGTGGGTCATCAATGTTCACAAAGTAGCACTAGTTGAGCTCGATATGTCAACACTCCCTAACTTCACACACTGCACTCCAGGTAAGCTCCTAAACCTATGGAGATTTTCTATGCCCAATGCCTTCATGAAGATGTCAGCCACCCGATCCTCTGTATTGACATATACCAGATATACATCACCTACTAGAACTTTCTCTCTCACAAAGTGTTAATACATCTCAATGTGCTTCATTCTAGCATGGTATACTAGATTTACTGGCCAATTGTATGCTACTCATGTTGTCATAATAAATGACAACTTCTCTATCCATGGGCTCAGCCATATCCGCGAGACGACGAGTAGCTTCTAAAATAAAGCTACCTCACAAGCTGCCATAGGAGCACCCTTTTACTCCTCCTCTATACTCAACAAAGCAACTATTGGTTGTTTCTTACTACTCCAACTCATAGCAGCACTCTCAAAAACAAAAACATAAAGCCACTGGTAGACCTCCTGTTTGTGACACTACCAACTCAATCAGCATCTGTGTACCCATGTAGCTGTATCTCTATAACAGCCTTATAGAAAAGACTATAATCAACTATGGAATTTATGTACCTAAGAATCTGACTAGTCACATCCAATTGTGGCTTCCTAGGGGCCTACATAAATTGACTCACAAGTCCAACACCATAGCTCAAGTCTAGCCTAGTAATGGTCATGTAGATCAAGCTACCCACTATGTGTCTATACTACGTAGTGGGATCCTCCAAAAGCTTATCTATATTTGTAGAAACCTTTGTGTTCTGCTCCGATGGCACTGAAATAGGCTTACAGCTTGTCATAGCATACTTGGGTAACATGTCCAAGCCATACTACCTCTATAATAAAAAAATGTCATAAGGTGAACACACCACCTCTATGCCCAAGAAATACCGCAGCTCACCCAAATCCTTCATCTCAAATTTATGCTTTAAAAGCCTCCTAACATCATGTATATCAGCATCACTATCACCCCAATGATAATCAAGTCATCCACATAAATGACTAATAGCATGATCCCTCTATCTATCTAGCCACATCCAAGTGTGGCTTCCTAGGGGCCTGCATAAACTGACTCACAAGACCAACACCATAGCTCAAGACTAGCTTAGTAATGGTCATGTAGATCAAGCTCCCCACTATGCACTTGTACATAGTGGGGTCTTCCAAATTTCACCTGTATATGTGGAAAGCTTTGTGTTCTGCTCCAATGGCACTGAAATAGGCTTACAACTTGTCATAACATACTTGGATAAGATCTTCAAGCCATACTACCTATGTAATAACAAAATGCCATGAGGTGATCTCAACACCTTATGCCCAAGAAATACCATAGCTCACCCAAATTTTTCATCTCATATTTCTACCTCAAAAACCTCTTGGCATCATGAATGTCAGCACCACTATCACCAGTGACTCATAGCATGATCCCTCTATCTATCTTTTTCACATAAAGTGAAAAATCTACATTGGATATCTGAAATCCAATGGTAACAAGATACTTTCTGATCTTGTTTGACCATGCTCTAGGTGCTTGCTTCAAGCCATAAATGGCTTTACATAACTTCCACATAAAATCTGGGTGTGCATCACTCTCATAACCTAGTGACTACCACTCCTTTTTTATTTAAAGACCTTATCTAACCTTCCAACCTTTAGCCTAAAACAATTAAGTCATTGAACCTTACAATTTCAATGTGTAACCCTTAGATGTATGATTGACAATTTAATTGATTTGTATACTTACACACATGTGCTATTATTTTGCACATAATCTCCCTATCATTTTTCACTCAAAATTTATTAATTTATTTACTATTCACATTTTTCTATTTCTCTAAGGCCATAATTTAACTTTCTCTCACTAACCCATTTTTAAGAGTCAAGGATGTGTAGGGTGCATATGTAAATGATGAAGTCAAGAAGAATTAACTTTATTTAATCAATAAGAATCAACCTAACACTTAATTTTATAGAGAGAAGATTTAAAATATAGAGAGAGGTTGATCATTTGTCTAAGGATTGGTCATCTTACTTGCATAGGAATGGGTTTAAAAAGGATTTAGTTAAGATTAAATTAAAGTAAGTATATAAAGGGAAAGAGAATGTGAGATTAGTAAAAAAAATAGGCTTAGAAGTCTCTAGACATGTATATAAAGGGAAAGAGAATGGGAGATTAGTAAGAAGATAGGCTTAGAAGCCTCCAAACATGGCTGAGTCTACACGAGGTTGATTGTTGGAGGTTGGGCCAAAGTGGATCCCTTCGCTTGTGTTTTCTAAAGTTCATGCTAATGACAATGCCATTGTGATACCAATTAGCATATCTAAGACTATGATAAGAATAATCCATGAATGCAAAGTCATATGAGATTAAAAGTGACAAATCTTATGTGTTTTGGATTGGTAAAAGTCCTATGATAAGATTTATGTGTTTTGGATTAGTAAAAGTCTTATGATAAGACTTAATGAAACATAAAAACCCTACAAACGGGTAAGAATATTAGATTGATTATTGTAATTAAAGGTGGTTTCCCTCACTAAGGTCACAGATAAGGCTAAACCTTATGAGTGGGCACCTAAAGATGGACTCAAGAAAGTTGAACCTCCAACTAAATAATTCCAATACAAAGAAGGGAATACCATGCCAACAAGTCAGAGTGTCATGTATTGCTTGTATGTAAATGTTTTCCATTATTTTTGAATTAGATAAATTTTTTAAATTGGCTGGCACCAAGTGAATGTCGTGTGAAGGTATCGCACAAGTGGGCTAATATCACATGTGAGTTACACCCAAGAGGTCACTCGTGTGGTGACACTGGGATAGGGGACATTGACCCCACATGTTCGAGCATGGGTGAGCTTCCGATATGTCTAGGGAAGGGACAAAGTAGGTAGTCTCTATAGAAAAGGCAAGTAGTGTCATAGGGAATCTATCTCTATGACATCTTGGTCCTAACGGGCCTCAGAGATGATGGGCTCCTGGTGGGTAGTACCAATGAACCTAGGTCATGCGATGAGGAAGATATGATCATGGTGGGCCATTGGTGGTAACCATATCCATGACGAATTTATGGTGGATTTATAGAAAGTTGATGAGATGAGACCATGGCGAGCAAACCTTAGTTTTATCAAGGGATCAAAAGAAGAAGAAAATATTTCATACTTAAAATAATTGGGACAATTTAAACTATTGTGTGTGAATTGTTTTTCTTTATTCATAACTAGCATTATGTGTGTGAGTAAAGATCTCATTTTGTGATGGTGTCTGTTTTTATTGTTTGTTAAATGATGGCTAGGGGGCCTAAATTGACGGATGTTATGACTATGTGGTTAGGTGTGGTGGCTAACCCATGGGTTGGATGGGGTTAGGCATGGTCTTTTGATCTGTTTTGATAAAGGGATTGAGGTTTAAGAGTCCTTTAGACCTGACCATAGTTAATAGAAAGTTTTGGAGTATTCCTCCTCAATTTTTATGTCAATGATTACTTGCATGTGTTGAGCCTCAGTGAGTAACCATACTTTATATAGGTTATAGAGAAAAGCCCTAGGATTGGTGATAATCCAGAGGAATCCCCCTCTTTTCTTGGAAAAGGGTATTTCCTAGTTAAGCATGTGAAGAAACTATTGGGATAATCTTTGCCTAGGATATCCTAAGGAGAGGCCTCGCATGAGTTACTCTAACTAGATAAGAATAGCTTTCACTAGATATTGTAGTATAAATAAGGGGTAAGGTCCTCACAAGATGGAGCTCGTACAACTTGTGTTTTTGAAGTGGATTACACTCCTAATCACAAATGCTAAGCTATTCCTTGATTTAATACAATAAAATCAAAGCATTTTAGGTTTTAAAATCATACAAAATCACCAAGTAAAATAAGAGTATTACTCTTATAAGTATGCAAATAGAGTGACCTAATCTAAACAAGCTTCAAAACAAACAAATCTAACACATTTACTGACCAAGGAAATAAGGGTATTCCCTTTCCAAGTATGTAAAATCACTAAGGGAAAAGAGTATTCTCCTTCTAAGCATGAAAATAAAGTGACCTAATGCAAACAAGCTTCAAAACAAACAAATCTAACACATTTGTACCTCTAAAAAGTGGTACTTTTTTGGAGTTTTAACTTTTAATCAATACAGAGCAATATTAGTAATCCCAATAGCTCAGAATGGTTTAAAAAAGGAGCTAAGCCCTAGGCTAATCCACGTCGGTGCTAAATATTTTCAAGTCAAGAGCTTGCCAAAATAAGTATTGTTTGGTATGTAATATCAAAATTTTCATTGTGTTGAGGCTTCTTCATTATAATGTATATCCATGTGGAACCCAAAATTTGGTATGCCAATAATGCTCACAAGGAAGGGGTTTATACAAGAAGTTAAGCTTATGTGAATACTTTCTCATGAGGTTTTAATGGTAACTTAGGAAACTTGTATAAGAAGCTGGCAGCATGGCGAATCATCTTCAATGGCTTTATGATGCATTGGCTCCAAATATCTTATTTCATATGAAGGATTCCAAGGGTTTCTATGCAATATTATGTATTGGGTATGACAATGAGTTGAGTGTTTGTTATAAATACCATGTGTTTTGTTATAAATACCATGTGTTTTGTTGTAAATACCATGTGGATGATTTATAGATATATTAGTATGGGTCATAGTGCTAAATATATATAGAATAGGTGACGAGTCATAAAATAGGAGTGGGCCTTATGTCTACATGGAATGATAATTCTAATAAAACAAGATACATAACATATACCCAGCTTGTGGAGGCTTCTTTATTATAATGTATATCCATGTGGAACCCAAAATTTGGTATGCCAATAATGCTCACCAGGAAGTGGGTTATACAAGAAGCTAAGCTTATGTGAATACGTTCTCATGAGGTTTTAATGGTAACTTAGGAAGCTTGTATAAGAAGCTAGCATCTTGGTGGCGGCATGGCGAATCATCTTCAATGGCTTTATGATGCTTTGGCTCCAAATATCTTGTTTCATATGAAGGATTTTAAGGGTTTCTATGCAATATTATGTATTGGGTATGATAATGAGTTATGTTTGTTATAAATATCATGTGTTTTGTTGTAAATACCATGTGTATGATTTATAGATATATTAGTATGGGTCATAGTGCTAAATATATATAGAATAGGTGACGAGTCATAAAATAGGAGTGGGCCTTATGTTTACATGGAATGATAATTCTAATAAAACAAGATACATAACATATACCAAGCTTGTGGAGGTGTGTGGAGAGTATGTAGAGGAGTGTGGAAGCATGCATATACTAGAGAAGAATCCATCTAGAAGTCCTATGTAGAATGAGGAGACTTTTGATATGTGTACTATGTACTCAAGGGGCCTTTGTGTGTGAGATCAAGGTGGGGCTAATCCTATCTTCCAAGTTAACAAATCTTTAATTAAATAGTTTAAGGAGACACGTGTCAAAAGTAGCCAAGAAGGACACATGATAGTGACATCCAATGGTGCTTAGGAAATCCAAGGTTGAATGCTTGTTCTATCTCTTTATATAATTCTCGAGAAGAGAGTGAGAAATTTCCTATACAAGGAGTCCTCTTGCTTACTTGTAAGGCATATTGAGATATATTGGATATGTTGTCACAATTAGCGCATATTAGCATTTGAGCCATAGAATTTGCCTAGATGTTAGAGTTACCCTCACACTTGTAGCTTAGTGCTTTTTACCTGATGTGTGCTAGTAATTGAATTCTAGTTTTCTTGGGTCTTGCTGATATTCTAATTTGGTAGCTTTGTCTACATATTCATGTGAAGTGACTCATTCTTGTGTTTGTGTTCTCTCTTATTATGTCTCCTCACATGTGTCTAATTAAGTGTTCTTCCTCCTTCTCATTGTACTTCAACAACTATGCATCCAACAAGGTCACAAATGAAGAGCCCTAGCACTTAGGTTGGTGTGACAGCGTGCATACTTTAGTTTTGTTGTTGGGACCTCTTAACCTCAAGGTCATCAATTTTGGGTTCTTCATCACCACTTATTAAAGCTAACTTCTTCCAAATTGGATCACTAACAAGAACCTCCTCCAAAGTGTCCTCCAAAGCCACTTCATAAGAAAAGAAGAGTACACATAGTCATCTTACAAGAGATCAAGAAGTACCAAAAGTATGTCGACTTGTTTAAACCAAAAGTAGACTTTTCAAGGTTGGTTAGAGAGGTCATGTAAGATCTATATAGATCCACTCCTGGTAGGTCCCTTATGCATGGCTAGGTTGATTATATTAGCCATTCGTCTCAACCAAACCATTGATTGCTAGTTTGTTGGTGGACTTGATGTGTAATGCCCAAGTAGACTTTTCAAGGTTGGTTAGAGAGGTCATGTAAGATCTATATAGATCCACTCCTGGTAGGTCCCTTATGCATGGCTAGGTTGATTATATTAGCCATTCGTCTCAACCAAACCATTGATTGCTAGTTTGTTGGTGGACTTGATGTGTAATGCCCAAGTAGCATCTATTCATCTCGTAAGCAGATCACTAAATTAATGTCAAGGCTTTCAAGCTAGTGTAAAGAATCTAAGTCTGCAGTAATAGCAATGATGCATTCAATCTCAAACCTAACATGTAATGTGAAGGCTCCTTAATGTTGGTTTTTTAATGTTTCACAACCATGAAAATACCAAGATTAATTGAAGTAGAAACTAAAAATATTCCCATAAACCTATCACATGATCCACGATCATAACATTGCCAAATTATAAATGAGTTGTAGACTCTACTCATAAAATTACTAAACTCAAAACCAAAATATCAAATAGCCTAATGCCTCAAAATCCTTGAAATGACTCCTTATTAAAGGATGCAAATACCCATCACATATATCCTTGTCCTTATCGATAAAAAGACAAGGATGACGAATATAGAGCACTACCTTCAGTGCAAGGCCATATTCCACCTCCAAGATTCAAAACCAATCCAACTTTTGGGCACAAAATCTCCATGAACCAAAGCAAAAATGCATGACTTTTCTCTAATTTTTATGATCATTTAAAAGAACATTCCATAGCTGCACTCCATGAAACCCTGTCACCACACCTATTAGTAAGTAAATCAATCACACAGAAATCTACACTCTAAGCACATTGCTTATTGTTATACTGCTTCCTCTGACCTTCAATACCTAATAAGAAGCATCAGGAGATGCTTAAACCTATCCTTCAACTACCTAGTTGAAATCTCTCTACCCAAGGTAATTTATACATACTCCCATAGAACCATGTGCTCATTTTGTCTAAGCTACTCCACATCTTTAAATATGGACAAGACCATATATGTTTCTTGCATCCTTTTCTTGACCACAAGCTTGTTTGTATCATCAACAATTTGTGGGAGGTTAGTTTGGAGAGTCAAATCAAATAAACTATAGTTTTTTTATCGAAATAAATAGGTACTTTTTTAGATTTTCAAATTTTGACGAGATTGGTTTTGTTTGAAAATGGACACTACAAATCATACTTACCTCTTATTATATGAAGAGGAAGAGTAATTTACAACTTCTACACTTGTTTTATTATGCACTTGACAAACATATATATACAAGTTACAAAAAAGCAAATCTCTTTCCTCGCTTTCCTCCAAAAATTAAAACTTGCTTTTCTCTAAAAATAAAGCTAAATAAAAGTATTAATCCCACATAATATTGAACTTGTTCACACACTCTCTTGAGCTTGCATTTTAACACTCCACCTCAAGCTTAAGCTGAGGTGATGTTATGTCTTTAATTCCAAGTAGTCTTCAAAACTTTTCAAACTTCTCTCTTACCAATGCTTTGGCGAAGATGTCAGTAATCTGATCTTTAGTCTCATCACAATTCTAATCTTAAATCTTCACAAATCTTAGATCAGCTTGACCATCTAGAACCTTTTCTCTAATAAAGTGATAATGTACCTCAATGTACCTCAATGCATTTTATACGAGCATAAAACATTGGGTCCTTTGCTAAATGAACGAAACTCGTGCTATCACTATATATAGGCATTGGCTCTTTCAATATTATCTCCAAATGTCCTAAGATTTGTTGCATCCATGTAACTTCACATGCTAATTATGCTAAATCTCTATACTCTACTTCTATAGTGCTTAAGGCTATTGCACATTATTTCTTTGATGTCCAGGGAATAAAACAATTCCCAATTGAGCAACACATGCCTATGGTGCTTCTTCTTATTGATGGATAACCTACATAATTTGAATCACAAAATGTATGAAGTTTAAACTCATCTTCACACTAGTAGTTGAGTCCATGGTTTACCATGCTTTTGACATATCTCAAGATTCTTCTCACATCGTCTATGTGAGGTTTGTTGAGAAATATAGTGCCATGGAGTACAAGGATGGTCGGGAGTGATTGTCAGTCTAGCAAACAGCTACATGAACAAAATATCCCACATGAGGTAACAAAGCTAAGTTGTACTTACCTTATATAAAAGGGGTCACTTTTAAGAAATCAAATCAAGCAAGCTCTCAAGTCTTTCTATGGGTACAAGTCTCAATCTTGTAGCCTAATTGAACCTGAGTCTAAAGCTTAATTAGTTTAATTTTTCATCGTTATGAGTACACTTAGGCTTTACCCACCTTAGCATAGCTCACCTCCATCACCATAGCCATGTATGAGCCTATCCACCAAGTCTCTCACTCTCCCAACACATTTCCTCATCTCTTTCGCTTAATTACACTACATTAAGCACTAATCTTAGTTTATCTCCAAACCTTATTCTCATCTCTACTTGTGGTGCATAGTTTCTAAAGCTTGGCATTTCCTATACGCTCCACCATTTTTAGGGTCATCTTCAACACACCTCAAGGCATTGCTCCTCCTCAATGGAATTAGAAATGCTAGCTCACACTGTGTAGAAATGCACAGCTGACTGGTATTTTAAGACATTCATCGCCTAAACTTTGAATTGGCCTGATTCCTTTTAGGGGTGCCTATAGAATGATATAAGGATACTAAATCTCAAGTTTGAGCTCATTCCATCCATAGTATTGAATTTATGAGGAGCTGGTTGAGGGGAAACCAGTGCGAGCACAAGAAGTGAAAAACCAGTCGCCTAATTCAATGTAAATTTGCGCATTTTTAGGATTGTTGAGCTATTTTTTTAAATCATAAGACACTTGTCCTCATCAAGGACAACAAGGCTATGCAATAAGACCCATCAAAAAATTTAATGGTAAGCTCAATTAAACCCTCTAAGTTTCTAGTTCAATATTCTCCATTTTCAGTGCTTAAACACTATTATTAGTAACTATTTAGCAAAAATTGATCTAATTAAGGGTCAAAATTAGAACCTTTGGGTTTCATTAGCCTTGTATAAGCATCAAATCTCATCATCTGGAATTTGGGATATTGTCACGAAGCATTTGAGCATATTTCACTACATTATCACTGTCGCATTGTAAGTGACTAGACATTACCTAAGCGTAAACTTGGGTAAGACCTTCACAAATGGCATTAAGCACAATGAGCCAAGTTGATAGGTTCACTAGGAATGGGTTTCATGCTTGGGACACACAAATGAAATACCGCTTTAATGTACAAAATGCTATGGAACATGGTTAAGGAAAATACACCTAATAATAAAGCTAATGAGTGGGTATACAAAGATAATCATGCAGTGTCACTCACACTGGGTTACATTTGAGGCCTAATCTCATTCACCATTTTGATCACAAGGATAATGCCAAAGATGTAACTCAGTGTTTGGATATAAAGTAAAAAAATCAAGAAATTCATCTCAAAATTGAATTCTACGGGCTAGAAATGAATTTCATTGAGTCACTAGCACAATTTGTTAGTAAGATGAAAAGCATAAATCACACAACTAGATGGTATAGATACCAAGATAGGAGATAAAGATGCATTAGATAGGAGATAAAGATACAATAGATGCCAAGATAAGAGATAAAGATGCATTAGCCATTCTCTTAAAAAAGCATGCCAAAAGTTTACAATGCATTGGTGACTACACTAAAGAATCTGCCAAAGCCAACCTTTGAAAGATGTGTCTCCTCTCTTCTCAAAGAATAAAAAGAGCTAAAGTAAGGAAGCACAACTATGCAACATGCGCTCTTCAACAAAACAACCAAGAAATGCTGTCACTGTGGAAGGATGGGACATTACTAAAGCAAATGTAGACTTAAGCACAAGCCAAAGTGTGACCATTGCAAGAAGCTGAGACACAAAGAAGAGGACTATAAATTTAAGAACCAAGAAGTCAACTACATGGAGTCTCCATCGAGAAAAGAGGAGATTCCCAATGAAAAACTCTTCTAAGATCTATATTAATAAATCTCACTACCCAAGCCTATAGTTTAGCCTACATGTAAAAAGGGGTCACCACATGAGTAGACACCCATCTCATCTCAATTCTGTTGTTTCCACCACACCTTACCAGCTTAAGTAGCTATGTTAGCACTAGGGGGGTGATGACATGTTGTAACCAAACCTTGCCACCTTATAGTAGAAAATAAAGCACCCAAGGGAGTATTAGAGTTATAAACCTCACATCCAACCATCTTGTAGTCACCTAAGAATATGGCACCAAGGGGGGGGGGGAGGGGGGGTTTTGAGAAATATAGTTCCATGGAGCACAAGGAAGGTAGGGACTGAGTGATAGTCTAGCAACCCATCCCATGAGCAAGTATGAAATATCCCAAATGAGCTAACAAAGCTAAGTTAAACTCAACTCATATAAAAGGGGTCACTTTTAAGCAATCAAATCAAGCAAGCTCTCAAGTCTTTCTATGCGTACAAGTCTCAATCTTGTAACCTAACTAATTTTGAGTCTAAAGCTTAATTAGTTTAATTTCTCATCATTATGAGTGCATAGACTTCACCCACCTTAGCACAACTCACCTCCATCACCATAGCCATGCACATGGTACTCACGTATCTCGATAAGGTTTCCTTGGGTTTAGCACTAAGACATGTTATATAGAAATCTTTTTCTTTGCAATTATTTCACACCCTGTTACGATGGGTATTTTTTTAAACCTTATAACTTGTGTAAAAATCTCATATATTTTTCATTTTTTCCTTGTTATTTATCATACACGTCACTATGTTCCCCCTACATCTATGTATATATATGTACATTAAGTATTTTCATTTCTATTGTTGGGTGGTTTTATCTAGAGAAATAATTTTCAACCTATTAAGGAAAAATATTTGTATTCATGAATAACTCTTGACAAACCAAGTGCATGCCAATAGGACTCACAAAATGAAGTCAAGAATGGGTGGGAGACATACCTTAGTTATTGATATGCATTATTATGTAGTGAGTGAATAGTTTAATATTTTCTAATATTATAATATTATTGGGAGGTGCATGCATATCTTGCTTAAGATGGATACAAGGGAGCGCTGACATGCTCTTACAAGCGGGGACTACTTTGACCTTGCATTAAAGTGCTAAGTCCATACACCATGTGTATTCACATGCCTTATTATTTTTGTGGTGAGTGACTAAGAAAGTATCTTTCAAATAAATTTCAAATAAAGAATGCAAAAATGAAGAGGCCCTCTTGGAAGACTTTTGTTTTGGGGTAGGCAATTTTGATTTGAATTTTTGAGCATCTTGGTTACAGCTAAAATACTAGCTTGCAAAATTGTTGGACAGCTTGCTCAAACCTCTTCCTCACTTCTTCTCTTACCCACAATCCAACTCCCCACTTTGCAATGTTTTCACTCCACACCTATTTAATATGACCTTGGAAAACCTTAGCTCAAATGGAAAATTGTAATATCTTTTGGAATCTTCCTCCATGACCTTGGACCTAGCAACAACTAAGACCTGTTCCAATTACAACCTCTTCATCAAACCACTTTCACACCATTTATATATTTGCTAAGGGAGTCTTCCTCCACCTATAAAAGGGGCCATATATCACCATCAAGGGACACATCTTTTTTATTTTCTCCTTAGCCCTCAAGCTTATGTTCACCTCCTTCTTCCCAACACCCATGCCATCATAGAGTCCTTAGTCTTATCAACCCATGCTCACTCCCTCACCCGAGCTCTCTACAAATCTCTACTTATCAACCCATGTGCTAGTGCCTTGGGGGTGTTTTCTCCACCATGTGGTTCTTACCAATGCCATTATAGGTATGTGTAACTCATCCATATGTGATTAGTGTATAGCCCACAAATTTTCCTCTCCATGTACTTTATCTCCAACCACTAATATGGGCACCAAATTTTGCATGGGTATTAACTAATTAGTTAATAAGCAAGCTTGGTTTCAAGCATTGGTTTTCATTGGTGAGTTGATTTTAGTGTGTGTTTATGAAGTGGATGCCTTTGTTTGGTTCTTCCATTGTGCTTGTTTTAAGATCAAGAATTCTCTAGTGTTTGTCTTTCTGAGTGTGGTTCTCTTAGGAGGTGATAGTGGCCACCTTTCAAGAGAACCCCCTTATAAATGGGTGTCCCCAACTGAGTACTATTCTCCAAGCCCCTTCAGTTTACAATTGCTCTATCAATTAGGCTTGTTTTAGTAAGATGAACCACCCTAATTTGCCAATTAGGCCAAATCATCTTTATCAACCTATTCCAGTCTTATCAATTCATGTGGTTCTAAGCCACAAAGCCAATTTCCAGGAATGCCTTGCATTTCTCTTTGGAGCAAAGCGGTTGGGAGAAATCAATGCATCACTTGAGCCTTTCATTTGGTCCCTTCTCAATGACGAGCTCACATTTGATGTGTTTCTATTCATCTTGATGTCCTAAAAGTTGTTTTCCACATCTTATTTCTTATCCTTCTTCATCTTTCCAAAACTACATCTATGGCTACCCCCTTCCCAAATTTTCATGGAAAACCCAATTAGGATGCATTAGAATTCCTGGGATGATTTGGAGATAGACACTAATGATATTAAGGTTAGTGCTTTCCCCCTTGTTCTAAAAGAGGAAGCTAGAACCTAGTATGTCACCCTTCCTCATAGGCTACCAAGGATGGATGGGAGATCCTCCGCCAAGCATTCTTACAAAAATATGGAAAAGGAGATACTCGAGAAGGATTATGGCAGCAGCAAATGCTCCTACATCAACAGGAGTCTCTCCAAGATTTTCAAAGGTATGAAACTAATTTTTAGGATTTGTGGACTAGATGGAGTTCCTCTCCCACCTGAAGAAGCAGCACCAAACTTTTTGAAGAGAGACATGTTTTTTACTAGTTTATTTCCTCCTTTAAGGGGTAAGGTAGAATCCAAGTTTTGTACTAGTTTTGAAGAGGCACTTAGGGTGGCTAGGGAAAAAGATAAAAATTTGAGATATCAGGCACATAGGCCTAGATTGGACTTGGACATGGGAAGGAGAGAGGAAGACACTTATGAGGCTCCAACACTTAACTTCCCATAAAGAGAATCAGTGGCCTTAGGAGCACCACCACCACTTGTTGAAACCTCACAACACGAGCTTCTCCATAAATTAACCCAACAATTAGAAAGCTTGAACCTCAACTTGATGCAAAACCCTAGACCACAAGCACCACAAGAGGCTGGAAGAGGACCAAGAAGGCAAGCACAAGAGCTCATTTGCTATAATTGTAATGAACCAAGGCATGGGATGCATAACTACCCATATCCAAGAAGACCTCAAGGAGGTATGTACCCAATGTGTCGACCCCCTCAACTACTTCTGAGAGATGTGCCTCCACCACAATAGGCAGTTGCGATTCCACTAGTACTACCGGCACCACAACCACCACCAATAGGTCAATGTGTTAGCATAAAATCAAGTGGTCAATATGTTAGGCCTCAACACACTTGAAAAAGAACCCAGAGAAGAATTGGAGGCCATGCTAACAGTCAAGGGGACCAGAGCTCAACATATGGAAGACAAAGTATCAGATTCGGAGGGGACCATGAGAGAGAAGAAAAGCCAAGCCAAGGAGGAAGACAAGAGCAACAAGAGAATTAAGAAAACCAAGAAGACTAAGCAAAAGATTACTATGGAAGACTTTCCTTTCGGCAAGGATCTCAAATCTTATAATCTATTCGTTTATTTAATTTCACAAAAGCCTAATATTACTTATGCACAACTCTTGGAGTTATTACTTCTTTTGAGGAAGTAATGGGCAAAACTATCTACCCCTAAGATCCCCAAGAAAAAGCATGTCAGGCCTATAAATGTAATCAAATCCAATCCGCACAAAGATGTTGTCCCAATTTTGGATGCTTGGGTTAAGGGTCATAAGATATCAAGGGTGTATGTAGATGGAGGGGCCGAAATGTGTGTAATGTCAGAGAGGACTATGCAAATGCTAGGTCTAGAGGTCGATTCTCCATCCACATTCAAGGTAACTTTGACCAACAACTCTAGAATAAAGTGTTTGGGTGTCATTAAGGACGTGAGAGTCACTGTTTTGCAGAGTAGTTAGAAGTTGACATGTATGTAATTTCTAGCAAAGGGGAGGGCTACCCGATTATACTAGAAAAGCCTTGGCTCATAGCCATGAATGTAGATAAAAGGTGGAGAACAGGAATGTTGGTGCTAAATCCATATGGATCTAAGGGGCCTTCAAGCAAGAAAATCACCTCTGATATGTGCAAGGGTAAAGAAGTGGATTTGAGATATGACCATAGTAGATGAAGATACTAGTGAATACTCAACCACTAAGATTGAGGAAGAAACATTTAGCAATGACAATGAGAGTTCATTTAATGTTATGGGCCTTACTTTTCAAAATAGGGAAGCTAAACAGGAGCTAGGGACACTACAATCGATAAATGTAGGAACTAAAGAGAGAAATTGAAACAAAGGTATTGAGGTTGATCCGTCAAAAGTGCAAGATCTCTTAGCACTCCCATCTCCATCAAATACAAAGTAGTTGGTCACATTTCTTCAAAAGGTTAGGTAGCTTGCCATATTTATTCACTTGCTTGCACAAATAGTTTCACGATTCCAAAGACTCACTCAGAAGAGTACTTTTACATGGGATGATGAGATTGAGAAAGTTTTTAGTGAGGTAAAAATCATGCTTAGTTCTTTACCAATCATCATGCCACCCTAGTGGGATTTGGTTTTCTATGTTTGTCCAAGTGTTGGCTTTCACGTAGTTGGTGCTATATTAATACAAAAGGATCCAAAGACAACTTTTATGTGTCTAGTTTACTTTGCAAGCAAGGTGATGTTAGAGGCTGAGAGAAGTTCTCTAAATGTTGAGCAAATGATGTTGGCTCTCACGTTTGCAGAGGCAGTCAAGAAGTTCAGGTCTTACCTTCTGCCTAAACCCTTTGTTGTTTTAACAATTGAGAACACATTTCCTTATGTGGTTCAACACATGAATATCTTGTTGAAATTAGAGCAATGTGATGAGCTATGGTGGATCAAATACCAGAATCAACATCATTAACAAAGTGATTAGCAAATAATTAAGATGTAATTAGTGCATGATTAGTAAATAATTAAGATGTAATTAGTACGTGATTAGCAAATAATTAAGATGTAATTAGTGTCTGATTAGTAAATAATTAAGATGTAATTAATGCATGATTAGCAAATAATTAAGATGTAATTAGTGCATGATTAGTAAATAATTAAGATATAATTAGTGCATGATTAGTAAATAATTAAGATGTAATTATTATATAATTAGTGCATAATTAACAAATAATTAAGATGTAATTAGTGAGTAATAAGCAAATAATTATGATGTAATTAGTGAGTAATTAGTAAATAATTAAGATGTAATTAATGATTAATTAGTGAGTAATTAGTAAATAATTAAGATGTAATTAGTGAGTAATTAATAAATAATTAAGATATAATTAGTGATTAATTAGCAAATAGCTTAATGTAGGCATGGATAATCAAAAACCAGCAAATTCTCATTAGGCCAATGCCTCAATTTATAGAGTTTACATCCAAGCATCTAATCCCACTAATTTCTCCTTGATTCACTCCACCTCTCCCAGAATATCTCCACACTTCCTAAATCTTCTCATGCTACCCTTTATTCTCTCCCAGTAGATTCTTCTCACCTTTTCACAGGTTCTTTCACATTTACACATCCTCTTTTACAGCCTCTAACCAAGGGCTTGTTCCCGCACACACCCTATTCACTTGTATATTTCAACACCTCCCCTCAAGTGAATACTCTCTAGCACACCTGGACCCTATACCAAGTTTCTTTCTTACTTGATAGCCCACGACCAGTGTCTAGCACACCTCCCCTCAAGTTCACTTAGCACACCTAGACCCTGTACCAAGTTTCTCTCTTACTTGATAGTCCGCGACCAGTGCGTCAAGTCCCTAAACTCATAGTCCTTGACACACTCTCTCTCTCTCTCTCTCTCTCTCTCTCTCTCTCTCTCTCTCTCTATGTGTCCAAGGCTTACTATAGTTGCCCGCGACCTTGACTAAAGTGCTCACACATACATCTATCTACCACGTGGCCTACATCATCGGTGGCTCAGAGGTGGTTTTACTTTGTTGGGGCTAGTTACATTGGGTTGTGGGGTCTCTCTCTCTCTCTCTCAGAAAAGATTTTCACATGGCTCCTCACTCTTTGGAGCCTCACATCTTCTCTTGTCTTCAGTCTTCTTCTCGTGGCAGCTTCTCTTCACGCGTCCGTCTCTTCTTTCTGTCTTCTTGGGGCAGCTTCTCTTCTCGTGTCCATGTCTTCCTTCAATGCTTCCTTTAGATTTTCTTGGTGTGGATCTTCTTCTTGGAAGGAGATGTTCTTCTTCTTTCATGGCTGGGGCCATGAGCTTGTCCGTCACTCAGGTCTTCTTGCTCCATGTGAGCAACATGTTTAACCATTTTGCTAATACTGCTTTTGGGCTTATGATGTTTATCTTATATTATTATGCAATGCAAACCCAAATTTATGTGGGAGGTCTTACCTCTTGCCTTATTCTGGACAAGGGCAGTGTCTGATCCTATTTTTACACAGATGCAATGTGCCCAATACATAATGCGTATAGCATTCATTCTTATGCACATTCCCAAATGCAACTCTGGCTGTGAATAGTCTTGAATTTGAGTGAGATTTACAGGCATTAACCGAGGGTTAAATGTAAAATGATGATTATCACAAATTTATCAGCACAATTTTACCAGAAATTATATTAAATCAAGGGTAACCAATTTGTACGAAATGGTTGGAGTATCAAACCAACTCCGAATTGCAATCTGAAGTTATAGGGATCTGTATCAGATACCTAATGGTTAATTTGAACCCTCAATTGCATCAAAATATAGTGATTAGCACTGATTAGTAAATTAATCCATGTTTTGTGTGCAGACCGTGGGGTTGGAAGGATGCAATGTAAAGTTCTTCTTTTTTTGAGAGAGAGAGAGAGATCGCCTTGCCATTGAAATCGTGACCAATGCTCTCCATGCTTCTCCATGGAGAGTGCCAAGCATGAAGCTTCCAAAAATGAGAGATTGAAAAAGATATTATAGTATTAAAAAACCGTTAAAAAACATTCAAAAATAACTTGTGAGCAAGGCATATTTACGGTGCACAGAGAGAGACAGAGTTCTTGGACAGAGAATCCATGGCGAGCGCCAGTAGTCAGCAGACGAGCTCGAGAAAGAGGAAGAGGGAAAAGGCCACCATGCACCCTCGGAACAAGTACGCAGAAAACCCCCCAGATTTCACCTTTCTTGCGTCCAAGTACCCTACCTTTAACCACTACGTCTCCTTCACACCAAATGGGAAAGCCAGGATCGACTGGACCGACTTCAATGCCACCAGAGAACTCACTCGCGTCCTGCTGATGCACGACTTTGGCATCCAATGGTAACAATGTTTACTTCCCACAAACCCTAGGTCTTTATAAAAATTTACGTCTATATCATGTTTGAATTTGGTCCTTTTTTTTCAATTGACCGTGAGGCTGTACGTACATGCATTAGCATTTCATCACATTTGTATTCGTACATGCATACGTGCCACACATGCATTTATCTCTAGAATATCATGTGGATGCTCAAATGAAATTATGTCTCTATGATGCCTGCTACACATGCATGCATTTTCAGAATATCATGTGTACAGGCTCACATGAAAGTATTTATGACTCCGCCAGTAGTTGTCTCTATGCTTCATCATCCTCATAGTGAATCATGACCCGTCTTCATTGAAGCTTAAAACCTGTCTCTGCCCTAGCTGTCTCTATGCTAAGCTTAAATGCTCTTCAAAACCTGTCTCCCCTGCAAATGAGTCTTTCTATCTTTCTTCACATATTGTGCTGCCTCTAATCCACAAGAAATCTAGGGGTCTCTTCTAGTTATTGGCATCATCACAGTTTCCATAGCTTGCCACTTCACAAATGTACAGCCAACTAGAAAGTTGGCTGCTCACAATTGGTGAAATGGAGATGTCCACAATGAAAATTATATTTACAAGGGGCAATGCACATGGTGTGTTCCTAGTTGCTCACTTATGAGACTTGTATTGTCTCTTGCTTGAGATTGTTTTGCGTCAGTATATTCAACATAGTTTTCTCCATATCTCTCTCTCTCTTGCACTCTCTAATCAGCACATTCTAGTGCCACTCTGCTTCTGCTCTGTGCACTCTTTCATGGTATCATCGCTCCTGGTTTTGCAACCTCTTTGCTGCCCCAGATTCAGCGCTGTTTTCAGCACCTCCTTCTCTGTGTTTTCCTTTCAGATATGCAGCTCTTTCATGCTGCGTTTTCTGGACTGAACCTGGTCACTTTGCCTCTGCGTTTTTCTCTCAGATCTGCAGCTTCCTTTGCTGCGTTTTCTGGACTGAACCTGCTGGTTCTGCGCCGTTTAGTTTGGCTTCATCACAACAGCCTTCTGGTACTGTTTGACTAGTGTTTTCTGTTCCACGTGGAGTTTGGGACATAGGCGGCCTGTTTTCTTCAGGACAGCAGCTTCCTTTGCTGCGTTTTTCCTCTCCCGTGGGTTTGCTCCTTTGCAGAGGGGGTCTTTGGTGTTGCAGGCTTTGGTGGCACTCTTGGTACATGTGGAGGAAACTTCTACTTCAGAGTTTGTGCGTTTTCTTGAGGAGAGCCCTGTTGAAATATACAAGTGAATAGGGTGTGTGCGGGAACAAGCCCTTGGTTAGACGGTGTAAAAGAGAATCTGTAATTGTGAGAGAACCTGTGAAAAGGTGAGAAGAATCTACTGGGAGAGAATAAAGGGTAGCATGAGAAGATTTAGGAGGTGTGGAGATATTCTGGGAGAGGTGGAGAGAATCAAGCGAAAGAGGTGGAGTGAATCAAGGAGAAATCTGTGGGATTAGATGCTTGGATGTAAACTCTATAAATTGAGGCATTGGCCTAATGAGAATTTGCTGGTTTTTGATTATCCATGCCTACATTAAGCTATTAGTTAATTACTCACTAATCATGTCGTAATTAATGATGTTGATTCTAGCATTTGATCCACCATAGCTCATCACATTGCTGTAATTTTAACATGGTATCAGAGCCAAGCCTAGAATCCATCAAGTTTATGAGCCCATTATCTAGTTAATTAGGATTAGTAGATAATTAGGAAATAATCAAATTTTTAGTTATTTTCAAGAAGCTTTCTGTACTCCCAGCCAGTGGAGGAGCTCCCTCTCCTTGTAGGCTCAACCATTGCCCAAACCCTTCTAGCCCAACATAGCCAACTCATTTGTGCTCCAGCCAGTCGAATCAGAAGCGCAAACCGTTGGCGCATCTAGGAGAAATCGCGTTTTTCTGAGAAAATTTGACATTTTGTCTGCTCCAGTTGCAATTGATCTAATTCCTCTTAGCCTCGGGGGTTTTCAAGCATGCTCTACAAGCGGGTGAAGTCAGAATTTGATTTGATCAAGTCTACAGTGAGATCCAAGCTCTTCATCAAATCTGCAGGTGACTTTGGTAAAACAGAGATTAAGCATTCAATGTTTGGTCAAATCTTGTGTTTCTTGGCTTAATTCTCTACTAGACTAATTGCTATTGATGGCCTTGAAAGGATTTGAGCTCATTTGAACTCTAAGACCTCAGATCTGGGCTCCTCGCATACTCTGTTTTTTGCACACAAAACAGAGGATTAATTTGCTAATCAATGATTAATCAGTGCTAATCACTGTATTTTGGTGCAATTGAGGGTTCAAATTAACCATTAGGTATCTGATACAGATCCCTATAACTTCAGATTTCAATTCGGAGATGGTTTGATACTCCAACCATTCCGTACAAATTGGTTACCCTTGATTTAATGTAATTTTTGGTGATTTTATGTTGATAAATCTGTTGTAATCATCTCTTAAACACCAGATTGAGTTGTAAAAGAGTAGACACTGCCCTTGAATCTTGAAATTGGATCAAGAGATAAGACCCCCTTCACATCATCATGAGTACAGCACAAGAGATAGCGAAATTTAATGGGGAGCAGTTTTACACATGGCAGACAAAAACCATGTATCTGCTCATGAGGAAAAATCTGTGGGGGCTAGTTGAGGGAAGAGATGAATGCCCAGAGGTGAGAGGGAAAAATGAGTGGAAGAGCAGGAATGAAAAAGCATTGGGACTTATTGCACTCAGTTTAAATGATGAAATCATTCATCACATCACAAGGATACAATGGGCAAAAGATGCATGGGATGAACTCAATAAATTATTTGGCACACAAGCTAAAAATTCAAAGATAAATCTGTTAATGCAATTCTACAAATTAGATATGAAGGAAAGTGAACCTTTAATCACACACTTGAATAGATATAAAAGCATTAAGCAACAACTGGCAGCTATTGGCAAAAAGGTAGAAGATGATGAGGCACTAGCTGTGCTTCTGAAGAGTGTGAACAAAGGTGAATATGAAAATATTGTAGCAACACTAAAGAATGTACCTGAATTGAAGCTACACGAGATAGAAGGAGCTCTACTAGAGCAAGAGAGCAGAGGCAAAGAGAAGAAATGGCTCGACTCAACAACAGGAGAAGAAAAAGCATTCTTCACCCGAGGAGGATTCTCTCGAGGACGAGGACGAGGACGAGGACGAGGACGAGGACGAGGCAGAGCAGGAGGAAGGACCTTCACTTGTCACAACTGTGGAAAGCCAGGACACATGGCAAGAGACTGCTACAGCAAACCCAGTGGAGAAGGAACGACATCGGCAAACTTCATGGAGACTCCAAAGGAAGTGGAGTCGGATCATCTTTTCTAAGAGAGAGAGAGAGAGAGAGAGAAAGAAAGAAAGATTTTATTAACGTCTTCCAAAAGACCGAACTCGGCCTATGAGACAAATCGGAGTACCTGTATGGGGTATCCTCTGTCATCCCAACAAAATGAAAAAGTACTGAATAAAAAAAGCTGAATCTGGGTGTGCAGGGGATGGAGCTCTATTACTAGGAGAATGCAAAGCTATATGCATGGAGTATACAATCATGATATGCAACCTAGCTAGCTCCATCCTGTACCATACTGGGGGTATAAAATGGTATACATCAGTGAAGGGGGTGTCCACAGCTCCCTGAAGAACATGCCTGGGTGTGCTCTGAAGCGAGCCAGTCGCTCCGCACCCTCTCTGTGAAACTGAGCTCTGATCTCTGTCATCTCTCTCTGGTATAGGCGTGGTGTCCGAAAGCCAGGTGTCCTCTGTCTCCTGCGGGCTCTAAGTGTCTCTGCTCTCTGGAGAGTAATTCCCTGCCGTGTAGGGGCTGGGAGGGGTATGGATCTCTGAAAAAATGTAGTAATCTGTGTCTGTCGCCCCCCCTCTGGAGCTGTCTGAGCCTGTAATAATATCTCTCTGTGGCACTGTATGTCTAGAATGTATCTCCCCAGTATGCGCTGGTCTGCTGTCTCAAAGATCTGGCGTAGGGAATGTGGCTCTCTAAATAAAATGGGATATCTCTCTCTGATGGCTGTATATGCTCTGCATCTGCATACATAATGCTCCTCACTCTCCACCTCCTCTCTGCACAATCTGCATACCCTCTCCTCTCGGGGGATCCGTGCTGCTCTGCCAGTCTCAATCTCCAATCGGTGTGATGAAACTCTGAGCTGACCAATAGCCACTCGAGAGCCGTGTGGTAAAAAGCCCTCCATGTATCTAGGCCTCTCTATAAATCCATCATCAGTGATACTCATGAAGTGATCTCTGTAGTATAGCGTCTTCGGTGGAAGAGGCTGTGTAGGCGATATCCATGTCTCTCGTGTATAGAGCTACCATAGATCCTGTCTCAATACTCTGTTCCTCTCACTATGAGAGAGACGGATATGTGGTGCATCCCTGTCATACTGGAATGGTGGTAGATGATCCATGTCTAGGCCATGCTGTGAGAACCAATGTGTGACCTGTGCATACCATGATCCTCTGTCTCCTGCCTCAGCCAACTGTCTAGATGCCTGAAAAGCTCTGTATGATAATCTGTCCTGTGGCATCTCTCTGAATCTGTCTAGCAGGCATATAGTCTGAAATATGGCCTCTACCATCATAGGAGGCGCAGCAAACTCTGCTCGGATAATGTCATGAGGTACTGACGGTTTGCTGCGTATCATGCGTGCCATCATGAGGGCCTGTGGTCTCTCTATCTGTGTCCACCAATGGGTAGCAAGGCCTGGCGCCCATACCGCTGCTCCATACATCAATGCCGGTGTGACTAATGTGTCAAATAGCCACCCCTTCGTCCGGGGCTCCTGAAAATGCGCCTGGTGGCACTGTCTCTCTAGCATAGCCAATGCTGCATATCCCCGTGTCAATCTAGCTCTGGCTGCTGAACCCATGGTAAAGCGTGTGGCTGCTGCAGAGAAGGTAACCCCTAGGTACACGTATGATGTCACCACCTCCACCTGGCATCCTGCGAGAGTGAATGTCAGCTGACTCCTGCCCTGTCTCGATGTATGAAAGACCATAACCTTGGTTTTCCCAAGGTTCACAGTAAGACCCCTCTGTGTGCAGAAATCATCGAGTGCATGTAGATGCTGCTGTAGACCACCCGGGGACTCGGACACTAATACAATATCATCAGCATAGAGCATAATATGTACTGAGGTACCTGCTAAATCAACTCCATCTCCGCCTCCCCGTGTAATGAAGTCAGCCACCTCATCAATGTATAACCCAAATAGCGTGGGGGAAAGTGGACATCCTTGCTTCACACCAATGGTGCTAGTAATAGTCTCGGACATACCTCCTGGACATCTGACTCGCCCAAAAACCTGCTCATATAATGCATAGATGCCCCATGTCATATCTGCTGGTATGCCAAGAGACTGCAGGCGCTGAAAGAGCCTCTCTCGTGGTACTGTGTCAAATGCCTTGCGGAAATCCACAAAGCAGCAATAGAGCTTTCTCTTCCTCACTCTGGCCTGATCAATCATACATCTCAAAGTGAATACATGGTCAGTGGTAGAGAAAGCTCTCCTGAAGCCTGCCTGCCCTGATGAGCGTAAACCTGCTCGCTCAGCATATAAGCTAAGCTCTTGCTCCAGCACTGCACCATAGAGTTTGGCCAGCACGTGGCCAACCATAACCGTCCTGTAGTTGCTCGGATCGAGCATATCCCCTGTTTTGTGAATCGGCACAATGGTGTGCATCGTCCACTCCGCAGGCAAACCCTCTGCTAGTGCCCTGTTAAACAGGTGTGCAAGAAAAGGAGCTAAAGAATCTACTGCATATATGAGATGCTCACCCTGCAGGCCCATATGGTCGGCGGCCCGTCCATGCTGTAGGCGGCGGATAGCTTCCTGTACCATCGAGTGGGTAAAGAAGCTAGCTGTGGTAGGTCGAGGCTCCTCTGGCTGAGGTATAGGTGGCTGCTGTGGAGCATGGTATAGACCCTCTGCATATGTGTGCCATGTCTGTGGGTCTGCAATATGTGTGCCATGTCTGTGAGAGAGAGAGAGAGAGAGAGAGAGAGAGAGAGAGAGAGAGAGAGAAATCCCACAACCCAATGTAACCTGCCCCAACAAAGTAAAACCACCTCTGAGCCACCGATGATGTAGGCCACGTGGTAGATGTATGTGTGAGCACTTTAGTCAAGGTCGCGGGCACTTGTAGTAGCCTTGGACACAGAGAGAGAGAGTGTCAAGGACTATGAGTTTAGGGACTTGAGGCACTGGTCGCGGACTATCAAGTAAGAGGGAAACTTGGTATAGGGTCTAGGTGTGCTAAGATTATTCACTTGAGGGGAGGTGTTGAAATATACAAGTGAATAGGGTATGTGTGGGAACAAGCCCTTGGTTAGAGGATGTAAAAGAGAATCTGTAAATGTGAGAGAACTTGTGAAAAGGTGAGAAGAATCTACTGGGAGAGAATAAAGGGTAGCATGAGAAGATTTAGGAGGTGTGGAGATATTCTGGGAGAGGTGGAGAGAATCAAGCAAAAGAGGTGGAGTGAATCAAGGAGAAATCAGTGGGATTAGATGCTTGGATGTAAACTCTATAAATTGAGGCATTGGCCTAATGAGAATTTGCTGGTTTTTGATTATCCATGCCTACATTAAGCTGTTAGTTAATTACTCACTAATATCACGTCTTAATTATCATCTAATCACTTTGTTAATGATGTTGATTCTAGCATTTGATCCACCATAGCTCATCACATTGTTGTAATTTTAACAAGCCCAAGCTACTGTCCTTGTTATTGCCTTTCTCTCTTACACCCTCTTACAGCATATTCTCGGGTCTTCATATGTGCAAGCTGTGAAAGAGTAAGATCATCACCAAGAAAAATGCCTGTATTCTTTAAAGTGGGTCGTCTCTTCAAGAACTCCTTCTTCGCCTCAATAGAGGGGAAGCGAAGTATGAGAGCTCTTTCCTTTGATGTTTCCCCGTTGCCTCCGCTTTTTTTGCCCACTCTCCAAGCTTTTGCGTGTGCCGGACTATCAATCCCCATCAACACCATAAGCTCTTTCACCTCCTCTTCAACTTTATCCTTGTCTTTAAGGCCGGTAATCCTCACATGCAAAGCACGTGTACGTCTTCGTTGTTCCTCTTCCAAAGTCATGTTAATGATTGTAGGTGTAGGGGTTGTTATCTCCTTACCTTTACCCTTCTTGGCGACCTCTATCCACTTCTCCGCTTCATCCATCTTCTTTTGCGTCTTGGTGATGACTTCCACCCATGAGGAAGTCTTTGCTTCATGCTGCTTCTCTTCTTCCTTAATTGCCCGTACTTGTTCTTTGATAACCTTGAGCTCTTCTATCATAGATGGCTGAATTTCACCGTCTTCAAGTCCACCATTTGCCTTGGCCTCTGCAAGCTCCCTCTGAAGAGCTGAAATTACGCCTTTGAGCGTGTTGACTTCCCCGTGAAGGTCTTTGACTTCCGCTAAGAGGTCCTCCTTCTCCTCTTTCCACCGCTTACCCTCATTGAATACCATTTGGAGAAAGTTGGCTTTCTCCTTCCACCATCCCTCCATCTCTGCCTTCCATTCCTTCATTTCCTTTTCCACATTTGTTATCCTCTTGTTTGTGACCATAAAGGTCGCCTTCATCGGGTTGCGCAAGGGGGAAGCCATGGAAGAAGCGAGAGAGAGAGAGAGTTATGCTGCTGCCTTGGGGGCCTGAGCAAGGGTGGGTGGGTGGGTGGGTGGCTGGGTGGGTGGGTGGGTGGGAATAGGGGGCCCAGCCACCAGCCTAACGCATAGATAGACTGGCCATTGCCAGCAGAACTGTGCGGCAAGGCGAGCTGGCGAACTGGCGAGCAGAGTAGAGGCGAAATGAGAGAGGCGGGGCAGACAGGCGAAATGGGAAAGGGGGGCACACAGGCGAAATGGCGAGCAGAGCAGAGGCGAAATGAGAGAGGCGGGCAGACAGGCGAAATGGAAAAGGGCGGGGCACACAGGCGAAATGGCGGAGCAGAGCAGAGGACACAGGCGAAATGGAAAAGGCGACAGGTGAGAGAGAGAGAAAGAAAGAAAGAAAGAAAGAAAGATAGATTTTATTAATGTCTTCCAAAAGACCGAACTCGGCCTATGAGACAAATCGGAGTACCTGTATGGGGTATCCTCTGTCATCCCAACAAAATGAAAAAGTACTGAATAAAAAAGCTGAATCTGGGTGTGCAGGGGATGGAGCTCTATTACTAGGAGAATGCAAAGCTATATGCATGGAGTATACAATCATGATATGCAACCTAGCTAGCTCCATCCTGTACCATACTGGGGGTATAAAATGGTATACATCAGTGAAGGGGGTGTCCACAGCTCCCTGAAGAACATGCCTGGGTGTGCTCTGAAGCGAGCCAGTCGCTCCGCACCCTCTCTGTGAAACTGAGCTCTGATCTCTGTCATCTCTCTCTGGTATAGGCGAGAGAGAGAGAGCTGTATTAACGTCTACTAGAGGTCGAATTCGACCTATGAGACACATCAATGTACAACTGTCAATGTCTTCTGGATGTCCAGAAAAAAAAAAGGGACAAAATGAACATGAAATAAAGTATGAAAGTACTGAGCTAGTGGGGGGGGTGATGGATGGAGCACTACTGCTAGAGGCTCAGTATGCAACCTATATGCGTAGGGTATACAAGAATGCAATGCAGATCTGTCTAGCTCCAACCAGTACCATAATGGGGGTGTAATATGTGATACATAGGCGACGGCGAGGCAAAACTACCTCGGAGCATGATCTCTGGGTGTGAGTGTAAGTGAGCTAGCCGCTCTTGGATATGGTGTTGATGTCGAGCCCGTATCTCTGTGATCTCCCTCTGAAGTAGTCTGGGAGTCTGGTAGCCTGGTGCTCTCAGTCTCCGTCTGGCTTGGAGGTCCGCAGCGCGTTGAAGTGTAACCCCCTCCTGTGTCAGGGTAGGCACTGGGATAGATCTCTAGAAGAAATCAGTGAGCTGGAGTTGTCGCCCACCTCTCCCTATGGTATGAGTCCGTATCAGTGTCTCTCTGTGGTGTTGTGTCTCCAACAAGAACTGGCCAAATTTGCGCTGGTCTGCGGACTCCATGATCTGGCAGAGTGAGGGATGTCCACTGAAGATGGTGGTGTATCTCTCTCTAATGACACTATATGCTCTGCATCTGCATACATAATGTTCCTCACTCTCAACCTCCTCCTAGCATAGTCTCCATATCCTCTGTGCTCTAGGGATCCGTGCTGCCCTACCTGCCTCAATCTCAAGCTGGTGTGATGACACTCTGAGCTGGCCAATCGCCACTCGAGCACTGTGAGGCATGTACACATCCATGTATCCAGGTCTCTGTATGAATCCATCCGCTGAGATACGCATAAACTGATCTTTGTAGTATAGCATCTTTGGCGGTAGAGGCTGACTGGGTGTAATCCAAGTCTCTTAAATGTATAGCCAAGATTACCTTGTACAATAGAACATTGAGTGGTTGGTACATGAGGAGCTCTAGTATGAAACTCATAATGTATTTCTAGGCGTTCCTGGTGAAACCGATCCCGTCAAGTGGGAAAGACTCCGTTGGACACCCACACGCTTAATAGCACAACTTTAAAACCACAAATTTGAAATGGACAACTTAAAACAACTTGAAATTTAAATGAAATGAAATGGAAAGATGGACACCAGCACTGGGGCCGGAACGGGCCGACCCTCCCCTCAATATATGATATATTTATTGGGAGTATTTAATAAATACAATGCTCCATGGGTTCCAAGAACCAGATAATGTCCATGTACATATGAAAACAGTACCAAACAAAAAGACTTGAATTTCGATGTAGAAGCTCGAAGCAGAACGACCACTAGTGTGGTCCAATCTCTACGGTCCTGTGCTTTCACTGGACTCCACGGAGAGCGCCTCACTGGTGTTCCGAGACCACGCACAAACAGGCGCTCTCGTACTAACGCCTGGCTCTCCCGATCTCAGCACCTTTGGACCGAGGTTCGCCAATATAGCTTGGACAACCCGGCACCAAACGGGTGTTGGCCGAGCGGGATGAATCCCTTATCAGATTTAAACATAAAATACTTTATTGAAATCTGAAATTCACTTACTTGTAGATGGTTGATAGAAAACCAATACTTGTGGTGTTTGTGTAGAATTTGAAGCCACCCTTGTTGAAGAAATAGTTGCCTCGTGTAGAATCACCAAGACAAGTACCACCACAAAGGACACAGCCGCCTGCTGTGAGAGAGAAACATCCACTTGCAAGGGAGGAATACAACAGCAGAAAGAGAAGTATGTGTAGTTGCCTGCTGTGGGTAGGCGCAACCACCTGATGAAGGTTCAGCCGCCTGAGAGGATGAGAGAAACAGCCACTTAGGAAGCGCCTGGTGTGCTACCCCCCCCTGGCTACAACCTGCGTAGCAGCCTGTAGTGAGCTGCCTGCTGAAGGATAGGCGCAGCTTGCTGTAAACAAGGCGCAGAGCCTGTTGAAGGTGGCCCACGACTGTGTGTAGAAGAAGAAAAACAGCGCAGCCTTCAAGTTTGCAGCCGCCTGTAGGAGCAGAACGTACAGCCGCCAGAGGCTGTACGTTGAAAGAAGGTACACAGCAGCCTGCGCAGCCACCTGGATGAGAGTATGCGCAACAGTACAGTGATAGATGGCGGCCACCTGCAGTGCAGTTGCAGCCAGCCGCTTGGGGACAGAGTACGTGCAGTAGTAAAGGGAGAGATGGCAGCCGCCTGCTGCAAGTTCAGTCGCCAGCAGAGAGGGGAAGCGTCGCCGGTTGTCTCACGTAGGATGGAGGCGATTCATGATGACGTTTGAAGAGAGAGCCCTTTTTTTAATAAAATAAAAGTGAAGTTAACTTGGTGATACCCACGTTTGCATGTGGGTGGGGAGTTTGGGTAGGTGCCCATGCCCACCCCCACACTCACTTAAAGTGGGGCTCCCCACCTTGGCCCCTAAGTGGGTGCCCAAAGGGGGTGCCCACATATAAGTGAATGTGAACACCTAACCTTATAAAACAAAGGGGTTAGAATAAAATATTAAAAACAACATGTGCGACATACTTACCACCTGTTCACATGCACTAAAGCTCGTCAGAATACAGAGCAGACTTCACGACTCACTGGCAGGCGTCCCCGCTTAGTAAGTAACACGTCAAACAGGCAAACACACAAATACATGTCATGCGAAAACAGTTTCAAGCATGCAAAATATGTGTGCATGTGCAAATAGTAACATGGACATATCTCCCGTTCATGGAACAAGTACAAAATATGTGTGCATGTGCAAATAGTAACATGGACATATCTCCCGTTCATGGAACAAGTACAAAATATCTGTCGGCACAAAACTGGCACGACATAAAAACATAAAAACCTGGTCTTCCTATGGAGTGACAGTCCCATAGGTAAGACACAGTTCCAGGCACGAGTCTCCCTATGGTGTGACAGTCCCATAGGCAAAACACGGCACGAATACTGGCTCTTCCATGGCGTGACAATCCCATGGGTCGAACACAGTCCAGGTCGAACACAGTCCAGGTCATACACGGGTGGCACTGGTCATACTGGCTCTTCCATGGCGTGACAATCCCATGGGTCGAACACAGTCCAGGTCATACACAGGTGGCACTGGTCTGGCTCCCGTCCATACGACACCATCCTGCTAACACACGGGTGGCACCAGTCTGGCTCCCGTCCATGTCAGCAAAATACTGGCCTCTTCACATGAGACACCGGCCTGGCCTCAAGTGAACGAGACGCAAAAACTGGAGATGGACCAAATGGTCGGCCAATTGGTGACATCCCCCCGGGCTTCTAAAGAGTTGACCTCAACTGAAAAGCCTCAAGATATGCCTGCAACAAATGTGGATAATCTGCAAAATAATCCTCATTTACCCACTTGGCATCAATAGGCAAATAATTCTTAAACTTCACAAGGTATCTCCTGGAAAGCTTTCCTGCAGGTAGCTTTCTCTCCTTGTGAAAAACAATCTGTTCTGGCTGGAGGATCTCCTCAAGCTCTTCAATCTCTGGCGGATCTTATGTGAGACAGGCTCATCAGGATCTGGCCCCACATATTTCCAAAATAGACTCACATGAAAAGCATTGTGAATCTTCCAATGACTAGGTAAAGCAAGCCTGTAGGACACTTCATTGATCTTGTGAATCACCTTGAAGGGTCCATAATAGTGAGGAGAAAGCTTAGGATATGATCCTTCTCGTCCTGGCCTCTTCCGAAGGCTAGCCTTCTCAAATTTCAGCAATACCCAATCACCTTCTTTGACTTCCATGTGGCTTCTATGCTTGTCAGCAGCCATTTTATGCTTATCCTGAGATCTTGCTATGGCTGTCCGCACCTGACCAAAGGCAACATCCAAGTCACGAACATATTCATCAGCTGCAAAAATCTCATCCTTTGTTCGAAGGATAGGTGGCAAGACCACTCTGCCATAAATAATCTCAAACGGAGCCTTTCCTGTGGAAGCATGGATCGTATTGTTGTAGGCAAACTCAACAAGTGGAAGATACTTCTCCCATGCAGTCTTTTGATCTGCCACATAACATTTCAATAAATCCAACACAGCTGAATTTGCAGCTTCACTTTGGCCATCCGTTTGGGGATGATAAGCTGATGAAAACTCAAGTTTAGTACCCATATTATCAAACAAAGCCCTCCAAAATAGGCTTGTAGTCCTGGGATCTCTATCCCCAACAATGGATTTAGGCATACCATGATGCTTGAAAATATTAGCAAGAAAAAGCTTTACCATATGATCAGCTTTAATGGTTTTCTTGACGGGCAAGAAATGAGCTTGCTTGCTAAACCTGTCCACAATAGTCCAAATAGCATCATTCCCATGCTGGGATCTAGGCAAATCCATAATAAAATCCATCGTGATACTTTCCCAAGGTTGCGAGGGAATAGGCAATGGTTGAAGCAAACCTGGAGGCTTTTGCCTGTCAAATTTCACCTTTTGGCAAGTAATACATGCACGCACATAAGCCTCAATGTCTTTACGCATGGTTGGCCAAAAGAAATACCTCTGAATCATGCGAGTAGTAGGCATAATACCTCTATGACCAGCATAAGGTGGAGCGTGACATTCGTCCATAACTTTTGGACGCAAATCCTTCTACACGCGTAGGCAATTATCCTTCATAAGATAACCCTCGTTGATAACATAAGAGGCATGTGAATGACCAGCCATCAAATCAGTCCATATATGGGAAAAATCAGCATCCAAATGATACAAATCTCTCATAGTAGATAAATCTCCATGAGAGGCCACTGAGACTGCAGCAACATAAGGCCTCCTAGATAGTGCATCGGCCACCACATTTTTCTTTCCTGGAGTATGCACAATCTGAAAATGAAACATGGAAAGAAAGTTTGCCATTCTCATCTGCTTCTCTGAAAGCTTGGTTTGAGATAGAAAGTATCTCAAGCTTTGATGATCTGTCTTGACTACAAATTCAGCCCCAAGAAGGTAATGTTTCCAAATCTTTAAGGCGTGAATTACAGCCAAGAGTTCTTTCTCATAGATATCCATATGAAGCTCAGCATCATGCAAACGACGGCTCTCGTATGCAACTGCATGCCCTTCTTGATTTAGGACAGCTCCTATGCAATCACCACAAGCATCACATTCAACCACGAATGACTTGTGCAAGTCAGGAACAATCAATACTGGACCACATATGATCGCATGCTTGAGCTGCAAGAAAGCATCCTGTTCCTTTGAAGTCCATTTGAAAGCAGTTTTCTTCTTCGTGAGATCATGTAGAGGAGTGGCAATCATAGCAAAATGCCTTATGAAACGCCTATAGTACGAACATAATCCCAGAAAACTACGTACTTGATGTACGTTTTGCAATTTGGGCCAATTCCGAATGGTCTCTATCTTTGCAGGATCCATTGTAACTCCATCTTTGGATACAATATGACCCAAATAATGAATCTCTGAAAGGAAAAACTCACTTTTCTTGGCATTGACGAAAAGTTTATGCTTCCGCAACTCTTCGAACACTGTGACCAAATGAGTTCTGTGTTCCTGCTCATTCTTGGAGAAAACCAAGATATCATCAAAGAAGACTCCTGTAAACTTGCGATGGGGTCGGAATATCCTATCCATCATACGATTAAAAGTAGCAGGAGCATTGGTGAGACCAAAAGGCATTACCAAGAATTCATATAATCCGAAGGCTGTCCTGAATGCAGTCTTATGGACATCTTGTGGCACCACGCGTATCTGGTGATAACCACTCTTCAAGTCAAGTCTGCTAAAGCAAGCCGAACCATCAAGCTTATCCAAGATATCATCAATACGTGGAATAGGAAATCTGTTCTTGA
Source organism: Cibotium barometz (assembly GCF_041138505.1). Taxonomy (NCBI): domain Eukaryota; kingdom Viridiplantae; phylum Streptophyta; class Polypodiopsida; order Cyatheales; family Cibotiaceae; genus Cibotium; species Cibotium barometz. The sequence continues at coordinate 19,000,584 of NC_141046.1, read as the reverse complement.
TGGTAAGCTTGTTCAAAGCTCTATAGTCCACACACATACGGAATGATCCGTCCTTCTTTTGAACAAGAAGTACAGGAGAGCAGTAAGGTGAGGAACTGGGCTGAACCAAACCTTTCTCTAAAAGCTCGTTGACCTGCTGCATGATTTCTTCTTGTTGTGCAGCACTCACTCGGTATGCGGGTTTGTTAGGTGGAGAACTACCTGGCACAAGATCTATGCGGTGATCTTCGGGCCTTTGGGGAGGTAATTCACGTGGCAATGAGTCAGCAAAACAGTCTTTGAATGCATTAAGAAAATTCAGCCTATCATTAGACATAGCATCCACATTTTGATGATTTGGCACAAGACTATCACGCACAAAAACCAAGTACGCTGAAAGACTCTTTTTCATTGCTTTATTAATTTGGATGTGTGATACAACTGGGATGGAATCCCCTTCTTTGCCAGCATCAATAAAATGCATGCGGCCTTTATGCATAAAAGAAATCATATTGGACTTGTAATCTTTGCGGGGCTCAAGCCTATGGTGCCACGGCTTGCCCAACAATACATCACATCCATTCAGTGGAGCAACTAGAAAATGCTCATTATCAAGGTAGCCCTGGATATGGATACGCAACTTCCCTATCAAAGGGGTAACCTGCACCTCCAATAAATGCAGCTTCGGCTTCAATCTGAGGTCCCATGTTTTCAACCTCAATACCCAATGCAGCTGCCACTTGCATAGAGATGAAATTGTGAGTTGCACAGTCATCAAACATGAATAATGCGGGCTGATCCTTGATTTGCCCCCAAGCCTTGCAAACCATACGCTCTTTTGCATCATGACCTGTATTACCTTGCACATCAGGAACTGCATGAACATTTGCTTTGGTGTGCTTGTCCTCGTGCTTTGGTTTGCGATCTGGGCATTGCCGGAACATGTGGTCTTTGCTACCACAAGAAAAGCATTTTCCATCCTTAGCATATTGCTCTCTTTGCTCCGGGGTTAAGCCGACTTTGTTCTTTCTTGGGCCCTGTTCTTTAGATGTGTTATTTTCAGCTTTACCACCCTTGTAGGGCTCCCGGAAGTTCTTTTTAGGTGGCTGTCCACCCTTTTGCTGATTTGGGGCAGCCTTGTCCTTCCCCTTGGAACCTCCTTGATCCTGCTTGATCTTGAGCACCAATTGCTCCGTAGCAAGAGCAGAAGCTGTAAGTTGTTGCAACGTATGTTTCGGGTGCAATTCAATACCCGATCTATATGCTGGTTGCAGTCCAGAACGAAACTTCCTCTTTCTTTCATCTTCAGTGATTAGCATGAAGGGAGTCACTTCCAGCAACACTTTCCAGAATTTGTTAACATACTGTTGCACACTCTCATTATCTTTTTCCTCCAACCTGTCCCACTTTTGAGTGAGAGTTTGCTCTGCATTGGGTGGCAAGAACTGAGCATAAAATCTATCTTTGAATTCCTTCCAAGTGGAGATGGGATCCTTGGTGATCTTTTCAGTGATCCACCAATGAGCAGCAGTCCCTTTCAAAAACATGCTAGCATGGCGCACCTTTGACTGTTCTGTAAAGTCCTCATCGCTAAAAGCAATGTCGAACTGTGCCACAAACGCTAACACCTTAGAAGCATCATGTTCACCATGAAAGACATCAAATTTGACAGATTTATCACCTGCTTTGAATTCCTTGAGCTTCCTGGCATGAGGCTCATGGTCTTCTCTTTTTCTTTTCCCCTTATCCAACGGGGTAGCCCTATCTCCATGGGCTCCATGGGCCGTCATAGAAGCTTCATGGGGCACGGTGGCATGTGCTCCACGAACTCGAAATTCAGATGCATGTGACTTACCTGCATATGGCATGGTCTCTCCATGAGACAACTCAGAAGGCAAAATTTTTCTGGAAATAGACCTGTCACCATGAGATACATGTATGCCAGTGCTCATGGAGGGCAGCAATGTCGAACTGTGCCACAAATGCTAACACCTTAGAGGCATCATGTTCACCATGAAAGACATCAAATTTGACAGATTTATCACCTGCTTTGAATTCCTTGAGCTTCCTGGCATGAGGCTCATGGTCTTCTCTTTTTCTTTTCCCCTTATTCAACGGGGTAGCCCTATCTGCATGGGCTCCATGGGCCGTCATAGAAGCTTCATGGGGCACGGTGGCATGTGCTCCACGAACTCGAAACTCAGATGCATGTGACTTACCTGCATATGGCATTGTCTCTCCATGAGACAACTCAGAAGGCAAAATTTTTCTGGAAGTAGACCTGTCACCATGAGATACATGTCTTGCATGCATGTGACTTTCATGCCCTCCATGAGCACTGGCATACATATATCTATCAGGCTTTGTGCCTTGGGGAGAGGATGCATGTCGAGAGGTGACAGTCACCTCTTCCTTTTGCATAAAAGATTTCAGCCTTTGGGATGCGGGATCTCCATGCTTCAAACGAGGTGGACTTCTGAATTTCAGCTCTCCGTCATCCCCCTCTTTGATATCACCTTTGCGAAGGAGATAGGCAAGTGCCAACTTCCTTGGTTTCTTGCCCACTTCACGAGCCATTGATTCGAAGGTTACATCTACCATAGCATCAGCCTTCCTGGCTTCAATAGCACTTTGTAGATGGGGATCTTCATGCAAAAACTTTAACTCTTGCTCTTGAGCCTGCAAAAGTTTTCTCATATGTTCCATTTCAGCCCTCATAGCATCAGGCTCTTGTTCAAGCATAACTGTCTTTCCTGGAGACAGTTGACCGTTGGATTCACTATCCATAACCCTTTCAAGGGGCTTGTGTCTACCTCGCAGGGCATCAGACCCACGAGAGGCACTAGATGGACCCCTCGAATTTGGCACTTCCAAAGGGTAAGACAAGGCTGTCCCAAATCAGCAAAAGGGTGGACAGCCACCTAAAAAGAACTTCCGGGAGCCCTACAAGGGTGGTAAAGCTGAAAATAACACATCTAAAGAACAGGGCCCAAGAAAGAACAAATTCGGCTTAACCCCGGAGCAAAGAGAGCAATATGCTAAGGATGGAAAATGCTTTTCTTGTGGTAGCAAAGACCACATGTTCCGGCAATGCCCAGATCGCAAACCAAAGCACGAGGACAAGCACACCAAAGCAAATGTTCATGCAGTTCCTGATGTGCAAGGTAATACAGGTCATGATGCAAAAGAGCGTATGGTTTGCAAGGCTTGGGGGCAAATCAAGGATCAGCCCGCATTATTCATGTTTGATGACTGTGCAACTCACAATTTCATCTCTATGCAAGTGGCAGCTGCATTGGGTATTGAGGTTGAAAACATGGGACCTCAGATTGAAGCCGAAGATTCCGACCCCATCGCAAGTTTACAGGAGTCTTCTTTGATGATATCTTGGTTTTCTCCAAGAATGAGCAGGAACACAGAACTCATTTGGTCACAGTGTTCGAAGAGTTGCGGAAGCATAAACTTTTCGTCAATGCCAAGAAAAGTGAGTTTTTCCTTTCAGAGATTCATTATTTGGGTCATATTGTATCCAAAGATGGAGTTACAATGGATCCTGCAAAGATAGAGACCATTCGGAATTGGCCCAAATTGCAAAACGTACATCAAGTACGTAGTTTTCTGGGATTATGTTCGTACTATAGGCGTTTCATAAGGCATTTTGCTATGATTGCCACTCCTCTACATGATCTCACGAAGAAGAAAACTGCTTTCAAATGGACTTCAAAGGAACAGGATGCTTTCTTGCAGCTCAAGCATGCGATCATATGTGGTCCAGTATTGATTGTTCCTGACTTGCACAAGTCATTCGTGGTTGAATGTGATGCTTGTGGTGATTGCATAGGAGCTGTCCTAAATCAAGAAGGGCATGCAGTTGCATACGAGAGCCGTCGTTTGCATGATGCTGAGCTTCATATGGATATCTATGAGAAAGAACTCTTGGCTGTAATTCACGCCTTAAAGATTTGGAAACATTACCTTCTTGGGGCTGAATTTGTAGTCAAGACAGATCATCAAAGCTTGAGATACTTTCTATCTCAAACCAAGCTTTCAGAGAAGCAGATGAGAATGGCAAACTTTCTTTCCATGTTTCATTTTCAGATTGTGCATACTCCAGGAAAGAAAAATGTGGTGGCCGATGCACTATCTAGGAGGCCTTATGTTGCTGCAGTCTCAGTGGCCTCTCATGGAGATTTATCTGCTATGAGAGATTTGTATCATTTGGATGCTGATTTTTCCCATATATGGACTGATTTGATGGCTGGTCATTCACATGCCTCTTATGTTATCAACGAGGGTTATCTTATGAAGGATAATTGCCTACGCGTTGTCGTGCCATGGCACGTCTATGATGTGAAACCGTGCATGTGAGTTCATCAAATACACATCCAGATGCATGGGGTTAAGTGCCATGACGAGTCATTATATGATGCCATGTACATATGTTCTTATTGTATATGAGGTTTAATAAGACAAGCTGAGGCTGAGTCAGAATTAGGAGTTTTTTGTATATGAGTGTGGAGGGTGATGCTTCTGGTAAATGGTATCGACTGGGTCAAATCAGTGAATCTTATGGAATGCAAGCATGAGGGTATCTCAATGCACAAAGGAATGTATTTATGAAGATATGGGAAAAAACTTGAATGAACAATTGGGGAGTCTATAAATCACATGGCCAATATGATGATTTATACACTACGGAGACATCAAGAGTAGTAGACATTGCAGTGCCGAAGAAATTGTTGAATGCCGGGGAATAGAATTAAATGAAATGCTTTGCATTGGGAACTTTAACCTTAATGCTAAGGTTATGCCTTGTAACCTTAGTGCTAAGGTTAAAAACAAAATATATTTTGGATTTTTCTAGAAAATCTACCAGCGAAATGCGCAGCTTTTTTTAAATAGCAAGTATAGCTGGAAAAAAAAAAGGTGGTAAGGGCGCGAATTCTCAGCGGGGAAAGAGAAAAAAGGGCCGGAGAGAGACGGCGAGTGAGAGTTGGAAAAAGAAAATTCTGAGAAGGAGGAACAGCGTCCGTCCAACCAGAGTCTAAAATTTCAAGGGGATTGCTTCTGTTTATGGCGTGTAGGAGTTAGAATTATAGAGGAAAATGAGAGCTATCCAATGATAAGGTTTTCATCATATAGTTGTATTTTGCCTTCCGTGGTCTGCAGCGAAGCCGCCGTCAGTGGAATAGAGAAAAAAATCGATGAAAATTTCACCTATCTCTACTCACAGTTAAGTGGGTTTTTCTTTTTTACTTTGAATATATAAATCAACGAATTGGGAAAATCGCATGTTTGGTAAACCTTTAAAAGATTTGAAGAATGGGAGATCTAGAGACTTGGAGTATTGTGGAAATAAAGCATCAAAAGTACATTAAGGTTCCGAAAGGTTGGTTTTACTTCCTACTCGATCGGATTTTTTGGAATTCAAGCCATGGAATTTTCTAAATCTCATGAGCATGTTAAAGCTAAGCCAAATGCTATATTTTACTTGTGAGATGTTAGTATATTAAGGCAGGTTTTCAGGTGATAAAGTACATCTCGAAATAATAGTTTTGAGAACACTGGATGTAATGGATGTAACTGGCCACATGTATATTGGAAAGATGGGAAGGCTCTGTTATGCCCACATGTGAATGGTTCAAAGGATTTCATGCAAATTTGTGCAATCATTGGGATGAATTCAAGGATGTATTGAGGCAAGTTGACACATGTATTTGTCATTGGAAATAGTGATGTTCAATACTCCTTGGGAAATTTTGTGCGTGAGATTCCTTGTTGGATTTGACATTCACTCTCACAGCTAGAAGTTTCGTACTTTCCTGGCTGTACCGCACACTTCACGACATCTTTTGGTGAACCCGACGTGAAACTGTTGGGGTGAGAGTGTGGTGAAATATACAGGGAAGCTATGGCTGAGAATTCTGAGGGTCAGGGGGTTCATTTTGACCCTGGAGTTATGCAGATGTTTCAAATGTTTACCATGTACATGCAACAGCAACAAGCTGCTGAGAGGGGACAGATTTCCACGACCAAAGCCTTACAATCAATTGTGAAAAAGGTGGATCAATTTGATGGGAAGGACATTACAAAGTATCTGCGCAATTATATAAAGGAGATGGAGCTAAACAGGGTGACTGAGGAGGATATGGTTCGAAGTTTCGAGCTGGTATGCGTTCCTGAAATAAGAGAGCGCATAAAAGGATTGCAGACAGCACAGGGTGGCAGAAATTGGGAAGAGTTCAAGCTTGCCTTAAAGGATGAATACTTCATGGAGGATTCTGAGCGAGTGACCAAACGAACTTTCTTAGAATGGGTCACAAAACCTAAAATGGGAATTTCTGCCACAGAATTGCTAAGGGAGTTTGAGAAGCGTTATGCCCAGTTGTCAAGAATAGAGCGTGCAACTTTGGACAGAGAAAAGACAGAGCTCTTCTTGCAAGCAGCTGGGAAAGATCTCCAGGAGAAATTGGAAATCCTCCTTGAGGATAAGAATACAGAGCAAGGATTAAAGAGTGATTGGAATGATGTTGAGGATGCAGTCACTATGTTAGCAAAGCGGCAGCGGAGGAGGGATAAAATGGTGATGGGCTCTGCAACCCCCATAGCTGCTGTTACCCCTGAGAATTTATCCAAGCCAGCTGCCACAATTCCTAAGATAGATGGGCCGATGGATGAGCTTATCAAGGGTATGCGTGATTTAAAATTGAAGATGTCCAGGATTGAAGAAAAAGGTCTACCATTGGGGCAGGCTTCTATGCAAAGGCCTCAAATCAAAGAAGGGTTTACATATAGATGCATATGGTGTGATGACCCAGAGCATGCAAAGAAGGATTGTACCAGCTATAAAGAAGCTCTTAAAAATCAACTTGTGTTCTTCAAAGATGGGAAAATCCATCTTACAGAGACTGGTCTTCCATTGAGTACAAACTTTGGGAAAGGAGGGATGAAAAAGCTGGTAGAGGATATGGCTGCTAGTCATGCCATTTCTATGGTTGAGGCAGCAACCTATGGATTAAAGGTTGGTCAACAAAAGCAGGGATTTGAGAATGATGAGGATTATGAGAATGAGAATTTTTGGCCATCAACAATGGAATTAATTGCGTCAAAGAAAGTGTCAAAGCAAGCTTTGCATGAGGCAGGTGATTGTATACGTCTTGAGACTGGCTGGGAGGAGCCTGTGGATTCTTTATCCATTCATGCCTATATTGCCAAATGCCAAAATAATGAGGCACAGGTAGAGGAGAAGCGAAAAAGGGAAAATGAGGAAGGAGGGCCATCAAAAAGAGTTACACGTGGAAGTGAAAAGAAGGATCCTGGGCCATCACATATGCCTCCACAGCATAGCAGACCTCCACATGATGTTTCAATGGAAGAAGTGCCAGCAAAAATGAAGGAGAAGGGTAAAGGGAAAAGTCCACTCTACAAGCTTCAATCTGATATTGAAGTTGCAACAGATCTCAAAAAGGTACTTGAAGAAAGGATTCTAAACAGCAGGGTGGAATTCACACTAGGGGAAGTCTTGGGAATTGCAAAGAAAGAATTTCATGATGAGATAATTGATATTATACGAAGAAAAAGGCAGTCCATAATTGAATCTATTCCATCACAAGGGGAGGCAAGCACTTCCAAGACTCATGGAGTACAGGTACAGAAAAAGGAAGAGAGAGAAAATGTGGTGGAATGTAATCACTCTGCTGATGGGGCACGACAAGTGCGCTTTGTGGAAGAGGATGATGAAAAAGAAGTTCTTACAAAGAGTCATTACTCCAGGAGCCATTGGGCAAGAGCAACCACTGAAACCCTTGTCAAGATAGGTGATTTGGAAGAGCCATATGTCGCTCTAATTGATCATGGGTCTGAAATAAATCTTATGGCTAAAAATCTCTACAACAAATGTAAGTGGCCAATGGATGTGGATCATGGATGGATGATTAAAGCAGCTAATAATTCATCTGGTGAGCTTTATGCAGCATGTCCAAATGTAAGGGTAACTATAGGGGATGTGAAGGATGATCAGAATTTCTTTGTTCAGGAGATGTCATCGTATCCCCTCATTCTTGGGCAACCCTACATTACAGCTGTAAGGATGGAAACAAAGGTTTTGGATGATGGTTCAGCTTATGCAAGAATAAGGAGTAAAGATGGCAAAAAAGCTGTTCAGTTTTTGACAGTTTGCATTAATCATGAAAGGAATCGTGAGTCTCTTAGGGCACAGTCGCTCCCGAAGATAAACAGAGAGTTTATGAATTACAGGGAGATGAGGGATTTTGGCCAGGTGCCATTGTAAAGCGGGATTCCAATGGTACAAGGGGAAATGAGTTCTCGCAGGACTCAATCAATGTAAATAGTTTTTCAGCAAATTTTCAGGGATTCTCCAGCTATGGGTCACTGGTTTTTGTAAAAAGCAAGGATTTAAAGCGTGGCATGCAAAAACATATACAAAATGAACAAAAAAGTTTTGAGCAGTGTGGTCTTTTGGAGAAGAATGAGTTTATTTCAGGAGTGCTTGATGAGGTGTCATTTATAGATACTATGGATGTGCTTTTTGATATGAGAAGAGCATGCTTACAGGGTGGAAATGAAATGATAAAGGTGTCATCTGTGGAGATGTATGATATAATCCAGGAATTTGAGGGGGTGGAATGTAAAAACATGAATTGTGAGATGGATGCTCATGTTGATACAAAGTACAAAACGGTTGCAAAGAAGGTGAAACCAGTTGCCTTGCCCTTGCCACCGGGAAGCAAGGAGAAGATAGATGAAGCTTCTATGCAGCCAAATCTTAGAGATCCGAAGAAAATTGGGCATAAATTTACTCAAGAAACTCTGAAAGAGCTGAAGATTGGTGAGAAGGATTTTCTGTTGCCAGTTGAAAGGGAATGCTTTGAGGAGATGCTTGTAAAACATGGGAAAGCTTTTGCCTTTCAGCCGCATGAGATAGGCTGTGTTGATCCAAGTGTAACAGCACCAATGGTGATCTTTACTGTTCCACATGTGCCCTGGAATCTGCGGCCAATTCCAGTACCAAAGGCTCTCTTGCCAAAGTTGATGGAATTACTAAAGGAAAAGATCAGGATGGGAATCTTGGAGCCTTCATGTGCCCCATATTCCAACAGATGGTTTACTGTACCAAAGAAAAATGGGACATTGCGCTTTATTCAAGACATGCAACCTGTAAACAAAGTCACAATCAGGATGAGAAAGACAAAGATGGGAATTTGGATTCAAAAGGGTGCCGCAAGTTTGTGGCAGATCATATAAAGGATTGTGACATGATTCTATCCAGGCTTGAAGAAGTGAATCTTACTTTATCTGGGCAGAAATCAGTGTTTGGGGTTGGTGAAGTGCTAATAGTGGGACATCTTTGTAGTACTAGTGGACGCCGTCCTTGTCCAGCCAAGATAGATGCAATACAAAGAATGAAGGAAATATGCATTAATGTTACAGAGCTGAGGAGATTTCTTGGAGCATGTGTCTTTTATGTTATTTGGATCCCACATTATGCACATGTAGCAGATCCTCTTTATCAGCTTTTGAGGAAAAATCAAAAATTTTTGTGGAGTGCAGTACATATTAAAGCTATGCGGAAGCTGAAATATTTGCTCCAATCATCACCCATTTTGAGAAAGGCAGATTATGAGTGTGGCAGGCCTGTGATTGTTACAGTTGATACTAGTCCTACTGGGATTGGATGGGCAGTAGGGCAAGATGATGAGGATGATCATAGGTATGTAATTAGATTTGGAGCAAAGGTATTAAGCTTTCGGCAGCGAAAGTATCCACAGATCAAGAGAGAATTATGGGGGATAGTCACTGCTCTAAAATGTGAAAAAGAATATCTTATTGGGGCATCTGTACTTGTGGAGACTGATTGCTTGCCACTTCTTGGGATGATAGCAAGTTGTACCACTCCAGATATTGCTATGCTTAGGTGGATTGCTTATATCAAGTCACTAAATCCTGAGTTTGAGCATATTGCGGGAAAAGATAATCCAGTTGCAGATATGCTATCAAGAGCCAGGTATGAAGATGAGAAAGAGATGATTAGTGACATTGATGATGTGGGTACAAAGTTCTATACTACAGCATATGCAAAGGGGGATCATATTTGCTTATCAAATGCACTTGAGTCTTTTATTGAGGAAATATATGAAGGAGATTGGTTGCTTATTGGTCAATATTTGAGCACTCTAACAAGGCAAGAAAATTGGTCTGACTCAGAATTTAAGAGGATCCGCAGAAAAGCATATGGTTACTTTCTAAAGGATGGGTATCTCTGGAAGCATCCTAAACAGAGGAATGCTATGCCACAGAGAGTCATATGTGATAAAGAGACTCAAGGAAAGCTTGTGAAAGAATTCCATGAGAGTCTCTGGGCTGGGCATAGAAGTGTGTGGGCCACCTTTACCAAAATAAAGGAGAAATATTGGTGGAGAGGAATGTACAAGGATATTTCCCAATATGTGGAAACATGCATAGTATGCCAAATGTACTCAAATGTGCGGCATCGTGATGGCTTGCAACCAACCTACCCACCTGCCATGCACTACAAATGGGTAGTGGATCTAGTTACAATGCCTTTGGGAATTTGGCAGATGCGGTACATAGCACTTGCAAGAGAAGATTTAACAAATCAGGTAGAAGGGCGTGCTCTTAGAACAAAGAGTACGGAAACAGTATGCAAATTTCTCTTGGAAGATGTGATCTGCCGATATGGTTGTGTTGGGAAAATAACAGCTGATAGGGGTGAGCTAGATGTTGAAGAAGCAAGGGAATTCTTCTCTAGAATTGGTATCAAACTGTCTCTAACATGTGCTTACAATCCTGAGGGCAATGGGAAAAGTGAGCGAGGACATCCTCCAATCATTAAAGCTTTGGCTAAGGCATGCAGAGAAAGGATGAGAGAGTGGCCAAAGCTGCTACCATATGCCTTGTGGGCTGACCGTACAACTCATAGCTCAGTGACAGGATACATGCCTGCAGAATTAATGTATGGTCAGAAGCCAGTGATGCCAGTTGAAGAAGTAATTCTAACTTGGAATGTATTGCCCTGGGTGGAAGGATTGAGCAGAGATGACCTCCTTGCATTGCGAATAAGACAGTTGGAGAGGAGGCCTGAAGATGTAGAGCTTGCTAAAGCTCGCTTGAAAGATGCAAGGTTGAAAAATAAAGAAAGATTTGATAGTAGACACAGACTCCGGCCAAAACCTGTTGAAGAAGGTGATTGGGTTCTAATGTATGATAGTAGCTTTGACAACCAATTCACTGTTCAAAGAAAATTTGCAAAAAGATGGTTTGGCCCTTACATTGTCAAGCATGTGCATGGAAATGCCACGTATACTCTGTGTGAGCTTGATGGAACAGAAGTAAAGAATCTTGTGGCTGGCAAAAGAATCAAGATATTTAAAAGAAGGCATGATGGTGATCCTTTTGATTCACAAGAAATTCAGGATGAGAGGCTTGACAGTGGTTGTATGGATATGGTTGAAGAGGAAGAGGGTGATCTTCCTGGAATTGCAGAAGATGAAGACGACATCCAGCTATATGTAGATCTTGATGATGATTTGGCACATACCAGAGGATGTGCAGGTTTAGAGGGGGTGGATGTCGTGCCATGGCACGTCTATGATGTGAAACCGTGCATGTGAGTTCATCAAATACACATCCAGATGCATGGGGTTAAGTGCCATGACGAGTCATTATATGATGCCATGTACATATGTTCTTATTGTATATGAGGTTTAATAAGACAAGCTGAGGCTGAGTCAGAATTAGGAGTTTTTTGTATATGAGTGTGGAGGGTGATGCTTCTGGTAAATGGTATCGACTGGGTCAAATCAGTGAATCTTATGGAATGCAAGCATGAGGGTATCTCAATGCACAAAGGAATGTATTTATGAAGATATGGGAAAAAACTTGAATGAACAATTGGGGAGTCTATAAATCACATGGCCAATATGATGATTTATACACTACGGAGACATCAAGAGTAGTAGACATTGCAGTGCCGAAGAAATTGTTGAATGCCGGGGAATAGAATTAAATGAAATGCTTTGCATTGGGAACTTTAACCTTAATGCTAAGGTTATGCCTTGTAACCTTAGTGCTAAGGTTAAAAACAAAATATATTTTGGATTTTTCTAGAAAATCTACCAGCGAAATGCGCAGCTTTTTTTAAATAGCAAGTATAGCTGGAAAAAAAAAAGGTGGTAAGGGCGCGAATTCTCAGCGGGGAAAGAGAAAAAAGGGCCGGAGAGAGACGGCGAGTGAGAGTTGGAAAAAGAAAATTCTGAGAAGGAGGAACAGCGTCCGTCCAACCAGAGTCTAAAATTTCAAGGGGATTGCTTCTGTTTATGGCGTGTAGGAGTTAGAATTATAGAGGAAAATGAGAGCTATCCAATGATAAGGTTTTCATCATATAGTTGTATTTTGCCTTCCGTGGTCTGCAGCGAAGCCGCCGTCAGTGGAATAGAGAAAAAAATCGATGAAAATTTCACCTATCTCTACTCACAGTTAAGTGGGTTTTTCTTTTTTACTTTGAATATATAAATCAACGAATTGGGAAAATCGCATGTTTGGTAAACCTTTAAAAGATTTGAAGAATGGGAGATCTAGAGACTTGGAGTATTGTGGAAATAAAGCATCAAAAGTACATTAAGGTTCCGAAAGGTTGGTTTTACTTCCTACTCGATCGGATTTTTTGGAATTCAAGCCATGGAATTTTCTAAATCTCATGAGCATGTTAAAGCTAAGCCAAATGCTATATTTTACTTGTGAGATGTTAGTATATTAAGGCAGGTTTTCAGGTGATAAAGTACATCTCGAAATAATAGTTTTGAGAACACTGGATGTAATGGATGTAACTGGCCACATGTATATTGGAAAGATGGGAAGGCTCTGTTATGCCCACATGTGAATGGTTCAAAGGATTTCATGCAAATTTGTGCAATCATTGGGATGAATTCAAGGATGTATTGAGGCAAGTTGACACATGTATTTGTCATTGGAAATAGTGATGTCCAATACTCCTTGGGAAATTTTGTGCGTGAGATTCCTTGTTGGATTTGACATTCACTCTCACAGCTAGAAGTTTCGTACTTTCCTGGCTGTACCGCACACTTCACGACAGCGTGTAGAAGGATTTGCGTCCAAAAGTTATGGACGAATGTCACGCTCCACCTTATGCTGGTCATAGAGGTATTATGCCTACTACTCGCATGATTCAGAGGTATTTCTTTTGGCCAACCATGCGTAAAGACATTGAGGCTTATGTGCGTGCATGTATTACTGAAATTTGACAGGCAAAAGCCTCCAGGTTTGCTTCAGCCATTGCCTATTCCCTCGCAACCTTGGGAAAGTATCACGATGGATTTTATTATGGATTTGCCTAGATCCCAGCATGGGAATGATGCTATTTGGACTATTGTGGACAGGTTTAGCAAGCAAGCTCATTTCTTGCCCGTCAAGAAAACCATTAAAGCTGATCATATGGTAAAGCTTTTTCTTGCTAATATTTTCAAGCATCATGGTATGCCTAAATTCATTGTTGGGGATAGAGATCCCAGGACTACAAGCCTATTTTGGAGGGCTTTGTTTGATAATATGGGTACTAAACTTGAGTTTTCATCAGCTTATCATCCCCAAACGGATGGCCAAAGTGAAGCTGCAAATTCAGCTGTGTTGGATTTATTGAAATGTTATGTGGCAGATCAAAAGACTGCATGGGAGAAGTATCTTCCACTTGTTGAGTTTGCCTACAACGATACGATCCATGCTTCCACAGGAAAGGCTCCGTTTGAGATTATTTATGGCAGAGTGGTCTTGCCACCTATCCTTCGAACAAAGGATGAGATTTTTGCAGCTGATGAATATGTTCGTGACTTGGATGTTGCCTTTGGTCAGGTGCGGACAGCCATAGCAAGATCTCAGGATAAGCATAAAATGGCTGTTGACAAGCATAGAAGCCACATGGAAGTCAAAGAAGGTGATTGGGTATTGCTGAAATTTGAGAAGGCTAGCCTTCGGAAGAGGCCAGGACGAGAAGGATCATATCCTAAGCTTTCTCCTCGCTATTATGGACCCTTCAAGGTGATTCACAAGATCAATGAAGTGTCCTACAGGCTTGCTTTACCTAGTCATTGGAAGATTCACAATGCTTTTCATGTGAGTCTATTTTGGAAATATGTGGGGCCAGATTCTGATGAGCCTGTCTCACATAAGATCCGCCAGAGATTGAAGAGCTTGAGGAGATCCTCCAGCCAGAACAGATTGTTTTTCACAAGGAGAGAAAGCTACCTGCAGGAAAGCTTTCCAGGAGATACCTTGTGAAGTTTAAGAATTATTTGCCTATTGATGCCAAGTGGGTAAATGAGGATTATTTTGCAGATTATCCACATTTGTTGCAGGCATATCTTGAGGCTTTTCAGTTGAGGTCAACTCTTTAGAAGCCCGGGGGGATGTCACCAATTGGCCGACCATTTGGTCCATCTCCAGTTTTTGCGTCTCGTTCACTTGAGGCCAGGCCGGTGTCTCATGTGAAGAGGCCAGTATTTTGCTGACATGGACGGGAGCCAGACTGGTGCCACCCGTGTGTTAGCAGGATGGTGTCGTATGGACGGGAGCCAGACCAGTGCCACCCGTATATGACCTGGACTGTGTTCGACCCATGGGATTGTCACGCCATGGAAGAGCCAGTATGACCAGTGCCACCCGTGTTCGACCTGGACTGTGTTCGACCCATGGGATTGTCACGCCATGGAAGAGCCAGTATTCGTGCCGTGTTTTGTCTATGGGACTGTCACACCATAGGGAGACTCGTGCCTGGAACTGTGTCTTACCTATGGGACTGTCACTCCATAGGAAGACCAGGTTTTTATGTTTTTATGTCGTGCCAGTTTTGTGCCGACAGATATTTTGTACTTGTTCCATGAACGGGAGATATGTCCATGTTACTATTTGCACATGCACACATATTTTGTACTTGTTCCATGAACGGGAGATATGTCCATGTTACTATTTGCACATGCACACATATTTTGCATGCTTGAAACTGTTTTCGCATGACATGTATTTGTGTGTTTGCCTGTTTGACGTGTTACTTACTGAGCGGGGACGCCTGCCAGTGAGTCGTGAAGTCTGCTCTGTATTCTGACGAGCTTTAGTGCATGTGAACAGGTGGTAAGTATGTCGCACATGTTGTTTTTAATATTTTATTCTAACCCCTTTGTTTTATAAGGTTAGGTGTTCACATTCACTTAAATGTGGGCACCCCCTTTGGGCACCCACTTAGGGGCCAAGGTGGGGAGCCCCACTTTAAGTGAGTGTGGGGGTGGGCATGGGCACCTACCCAAACTCCCCACCCACATGCAAACGTGGGTATCACCAAGTTAACTTCACTTTTATTTTATTAAGAAAAGGGCTCTCTCTTCAAACGTCATCATGAATCGCCTCCATCCTACGTGAGACAACCGGCGACGCTTCCCCTCTCTGCTGGCGACTGAACTTGCAGCAGGCGGCTGCCATCTCTCCCTTTACTACTGCACGTACTCTGTCCCCAAGCGGCTGGCTGCAACTGCACTGCAGGTGGCCGCCATCTATCACTGTACTGCTGCGCATACTCTCATCCAGGTGGCTGCGCAGGCTGCTGTGTACCTTCTTTCAACGTACAGCCTCTGGCGGCTGTACGTTCTGCTCCTACAGGCGGCTGCAAACTTGAAGGCTGCGCTGTTTTTCTTCTTCTACACACAGTCGTGGGCCACCTTCAACAGGCTCTGCGCCTTGTTTACAGCAAGCTGTGCCTATCCTTCAGCAGGCAGCTCACTACAGGCTGCTACGCAGGTTGTAGCCAGGGGGGGGTAGCACACCAGGCGCTTCCTAAGTGGCTGTTTCTCTCATCCTCTCAGGCGGCTGAACCTTCATCAGGTGGTTGCGCCTACCCACAGCAGGCAACTACACATACTTCTCTTTCTGCTGTTGTATTCCTCCCTTGCAAGTGGATGTTTCTCTCTCACAGCAGGCGGCTGTGTCCTTTGTGGTGGTACTTGTCTTGGTGATTCTACACGAGGCAACTATTTCTTCAACAAGGGTGGCTTCAAATTCTACACAAACACCACAAGTATTGGTTTTCTATCAACCATCTACAAGTAAGTGAATTTCAGATTTCAATAAAGTATTTTATGTTTAAATCTGATAAGGGATTCATCCCGCTCGGCCAACACCCGTTTGGTGCCGGGTTGTCCAAGCTATATTGGCGAACCTCGGTCCAAAGGTGCTGAGATCGGGAGAGCCAGGCGTTAGTACGAGAGCGCCTGTTTGTGCGTGGTCTCGGAACACCAGTGAGGCGCTCTCCGCGGAGTCCAGTGAAAGCACAGGACCGTAGAGATTGGACCACACTAGTGGTCGTTCTGCTTCGAGCTTCTACATCGAAATTCGAGTCTTTTTGTTTGGTACTGTTTTCATATGTACATGGACATTATCTGGTTCTTGGAACCCATGGAGCATTGTATTTATTAAATACTCCCAATAAATATATCATATATTGAGGGGGGGGTCGGCCCGTTCCGGCCCCAGTGCTGGTGTCCATCTTTCCATTTCATTTCATTTAAATTTCAAGTTGTTTTAAGTTGTCCATTTCAAATTTGTGGTTTTAAAGTTGTGCTATTAAGCGTGTGGGTGTCCAACGGAGTCTTTCCCACTTGACGGGATCGGTTTCATGGATGCGGGATCTCCATGCTTCAAACGAGGTGGATTTCTGAATTTCAGCTCTCCGTCATCCCCCTCTTTGATATCACCTTTGCGAAGGAGATAGGCAAGTGCCAACTCCCTTGGTTTCTTGCCCACTTCACGAGCCATTGATTCGAAGGTTACATCTACCATAGCATCAGCCTTCCTGGCTTCAATAGCACTTTGTAGATGGGGATCTTCATGCAAAAACTTTAACTCTTGCTCTTGAGCCTGCAAAAGTTTTCTCATATGTTCCATTTCAGCCCTCATAGCATCAGGCTCTTGTTCAAGCATAACTGTCTTTCTTGGAGACAGTTGACCGTTGGATTCACTATCCATAACCCTTTCAAGGGGCTTGTGTCTACCTCGCAGGGCATCAGACCCACGAGAGGCACTAGATGGACCCCTCGAATTTGGCACTTCCAAAGGGTTGCCTTGGCTGGCTCCCGTCCATACGACACCATCCTGCTAACACACGGGTGGCACCAGTCTGGCTCCCGTCCATGTCAGCAAAATACTGGCCTCTTCACATGAGACACCGGCCTGGCCTCAAGTGAACGAGACGCAAAAACTGGAGATGGACCAAATGGTCGGCCAATTGGTGACACCTGGCCCCCATGGGCATTTCATGGGAAATAAAATCCAAGCAATGTCTACATTAAAAAGAGTTTCTTGCACACAAGTCATTTCCCCAGGCAACAAGCAAACACATGTACACATGAATAGTTGTCAAGGTCAATTTTCCATCTTTCAATGCTTGTATGAGTGCACATCAGACTCTAGTCCTGAACCCTTTTAATTAAATTGAAATTTGGGTCTACATTTACCACCTTCACAACTCATATGAAACCACCTGTTTGTCCCAAACAAGGTCATGCATGTGTCCCTGGGATTTCTAGGTGTTCCCGGGCTCCATGGGTATTTCATAGGTAACAAAATTTAAGCAGTGTCTACATTAAAAACAGTTACTTGCACAAAAGTCATTTCTCAGACACATGCACACATGAAGAGTTGTCAAGGTTGATCTTCCATCTTTCAAAGCTTGTACCAAATAGTTTTCCAAGCAAGGGGTCAAGTTGGTGACATGGCATTGCAGTCGGATTCTTGTAAGTGAAGCCTTTGGATTGTTTGAAGATTTAATTTTGTACTTCATGAAAGGTGAATCCAGTGCTAGTCAAGTGGTAGCTAGCTAACTTGCCTTTGGTGGGTCTTTGTTTTTGGAACTGTTACCGATAATCTGACTTAATCCACTTACAGCAAGGAGTGTTGTAGCCTGTGGATAGTACCCTATGCTGATGCAGTACCACTTTAATTGTCTGAGCTGTTTTTGACTTGCCTTCCTCCAACAGCTCCAGTTTAGGAGTAGATGTACTTGTGTAAAAGCACAAATTTTTTAATATATTATGTAAGCAGGAATGCTTGCCAGATTTCTGCATGAAATAATAACATTTTCGGCAATGTGCATTAGCAATAGCAATCAAGTCTGAGTTTTCTTTGAAAAAGGTGTGAGACAACCATTCTTTTTTATATGGCACAAGCCTTCTTTTATGGGGCATGTACAGTGTGCTGTAAGGTTAACTCTGATCCCTTTCTGATGGTTGCAAGATATGAAGGGAACTTATTATTGCAGGGGGCAATTTTGTGAAGCTTACTTATTCATTGTAAGTGCTGAATTCTATGTCATATAGACTCCTCTTATAGATTGATCTGGATGATGCTCGCAGGTGGATACCAGATGGGCAACTTTGCCCAACTGTTCCTAACCGAACAAACTACATTCATTGGATTCAAGATTTACTAACGAGCTGCCCGTCCCCTTGGCATGATACTGTTGGTGATGTGACATGGGGATTTGACATTGGAACTGGGGCAAATTGTATTTATCCTCTTCTTGGTGCTGCCTTACATGGCTGGCATTTCATTGGCACGGGTAAGAATACTGATGTTTTTGTTTCTTCTTTTATGCATTAAAAAAGGAACACGGTAGGGAGGGCACTTAGGTTTTTTCCAATTGTCTATCAATGAGTACATGACAAAGAACACAAAAGCTGTCCAGTTCACTTCATTAAAAACAACGACAAATATAACTGTATGCTTTGAGATGTGTTTGCTATGTACACTGCATTGGGACGGAAGTTAGCTCCATTTGTCCCTTTTGGTATTCTTTTACTTCCCAATGTGGATACTAATCTAGGCAACCACCTATCAATGAAATCTTTAGACATGTTCAGACTTTATGCATTGTTTGAATCTAGCATAATGCCTGATGGTCAGTGTGAACCTCAAATTCACGGCCATAAAGAAAATGCTTCCAATGTTTCAGGGCCCGAATTACTGCTAGGATTTCCAGATCATAGACTGAGTAATTCTTTTATGCGGGAAGTAACTTACGGGGCATGTAAGCTACTGGATGGCCATTCTGTTGTAAAACAGCTCCAATCGCGATGTACTCACATCGGTGATTACTTGGAGTGGCTTGTCCTACGAGGCAAGCGTTATGCAAGGAGCTTCTAACAAAGCCACCTTGAGGTTCTTGAATGCCTCGAACACTCATGGAGTTATTCGGATCCGTTGCCTTGTGGTCTTGATACCCTTAAGTAAATCTGTAAGTAGAGAATCTGTCAATGTGGGTGGAATATGCTTGGCATATGCCCACAAAGGATCGGATGTCGTATGTGGTCTGCATGCTTAGTTCCGTACGTCGTACGGATCTGGCCGTACGCGCGAATCGTACCGTACGGATCCGTACGATCAGGTACGAAATTTGCATGTTTTTGCCCGTTTTTTTGGTTGTTTTCCTTTCATCTCTCCTGAGTCCTTCTATAAAAGCCTCAAGGACCAAGCCTCTCCTCCATCTACTCCAAGCCTCTCCTCCACCACCCTCCATCTACTCCAAGCCTCAAGGACCAAGCCTCTACTCCAAGCCTCTCCTCCACCCTCCTCCACCCTCCTCCAAGCTCCTTCCATCCCACTTGAGCCTCTACTCCAAGTTCTCTTCCTCCAAGCTCTTCCCATACTTCATCTTCTCTACGCTCTCTCCTCTACTCCACGCTTTAGCCCTTCTCTTATCCATCATGCCTCGGGAGAAGCACGAGGCTTTTGATTTGTATTGCCTCAATGTGGAGAAGGACACCAAAAAGTCCAACTCTCATCATTGGACATGCCGATATTGCGGCAAGTCATACACCAGTGGAACAACAAGGCTTCTCCAGCACCTTTCAAAGATTGGGGGACAAGTTGCCCCATGCAAGGAGATTCCGCAAAGCATTGCCGATGACATTTCGTGGAAGATGAGCGGCGGCTCAAATTCAAGTAGAGGAGCATCATCAACACACGCACTGGCACCACCACCAGCACCACCATCGGCACATGATGAAGCGGCCACCGGCTCTTTCATTGGTGTATCCTCCACTGCCACTTCCACGGATGCACAGTCCGCCTCCGCACCGGGCAAAAGGCAAAGGGTGGTGGAGCGTGAAGGGGTGCAACCCTCTCTCCACCAAGTCACGGGTAGTGTGAGAGGTTCGGTTGCATTCCTTAAGGAGCGGCAACGCCTTGCGGAGATAGAGATTGCTCGCACCATTATTGAATGCAATCTTGCCTTCAATGTACTCCAAAAGGAGCAATGGAAGAAGATGGTGACGGCGATTGCGAATGTGGGCCCATGTGAGGGGTGGAGGGGGATCTCTTACACGGCTATGCGCACGAGGAAGATTGATGAAGAGAAGGAGAGAATTGATCAAGCCCTTGACCCGATTCGAGCCGCATGGACGAAGTATGGATGTTCTATTCTCACATATGGATGGAGTGATCAAAGGAAGCGTGGCATTATCAACATCCTTGTGTCTTGCCCGCTTGGCACATACTTCTTGCGTGCGGTTGACACCGGGAGAAGGGGGAGAAAGACTACCGGGAGTTCCATCTACCGCCATATTAGGCAAGCGATCATAGAGGTAAGCATTATTTTACTTAAGTGTGGCTGATTTTGTCATTTGTGCAAAGCCCTCAACTCATATGATTTATCTACCATGTAGGTTGGGGCTCAAAACGTGGTGCAAGTCATCACTGACAATGCATCAAATTGTCGACGCATGGGCCGCTTGCTTGAGGAGGAATTCCCCACCATTGTGTGGACTCCATGTGCGAGTCATTGCATTGACTTAGTCATGGAGGTGTGGCGAAGCTCGGGTGGGTGAAGAGGATTGTGCAACAAGCTACATCTATTGTCAACTTCTTCATGCTAAAGGTGAAGGTGCTTGCTATGTTTCGTGAGCATAGCAGGCTTGACTTGAAGAAGCCATCGGCCACCCGCTTTACCTACATGTGGCTGGTTTTGGAGCGTCTATACGATGTGAGGCCCGCCCTTCGCTAGACAGTTGTTTCCACCATGTGGAACGAATGGGATGAGCACGTCACTGAAGAGGCCAAAGCCATGCAACACTTTTGCCTAGAGGAGAGATTTTGGACTAGAGTCCGAGCAATTGTCATTGCTATGACTCCATTCTATAGGCTCTTGCGGATGACAGATTGCGAGGGGTCCACCATGGGCCTTCTTGTCCACTTCTTTAGAGCTGCCCTTGTGGAGTTGGAGGCTTGCACAGACATTACATTTGACGAGCGAGCACAAATCATGGAGATTGCACAGAAGAGATGGAGGTGGATGCACAAACCAATCCACGGGTTTGCAGCATTGGTACATCCAGCCTACAAGTCTCTAGTAGTTTGCACCGATAGGGAGCTTTGACAAGATCGGGATGCATATATGCTTCGAGCTGTGCCAGTTGATGAGCACAATGCCTTTCTAGAGGAGTTGGGCTGCTATGTTGATCAGAGAGGTGAAACCTCCTTTTTGTCTCTCACTTGCTGGAGGAGGGAGTCACTTGTGAAGCCCCTTTTTTGGTGGGACAATTTTGGGTATGGACTAGAGCATCTCCCAACCCATAGCCTTAAGGGTCCTAGCCCAGGATTGTTCTACAGGTGCATGTGAGACGAACTGGAGTTCCTATTCTCTCATACACACGAGGATACGCAATCGACTGAGCACACGACAGTTGGAGCGGTTGGTCTACTGCCGCACTAACTTGCGCATGATGCAGGGCATTCTTAGTATGGGTAGTCCCAAGGAGGTAAGTGACAAGTCTAGACTCTAACTTGTCATGACTCATAACTTTTAAGTTTTGTGTACACTGTAGAGACTCTAACTTTTGTGCCTTAATGTGTAGGTCAATGTTGACACTTTCACGTTGACGAGTGAAAACTTTGCAAGTGTCAATCAACAACCTGATGAGGAGGAGGAGGCAATCTTCATGGAGCTCTATAGTGAGCTTGTGGCAGCAGATACTCGCAGCACCAGGAGTCAGCATGGACGGGGCCGAGCAGTTGGAGTTCATAGGCCTCCGCCTTCGACATCGGCAAAGGGTGGCCTTCGCACATATGTGAGGCGGGGATCCTCGAGCTCCAATCCCCGCCTTCATGATGATATTCCATTGCCCCCTCATGATGATACCCCACTGCCTAGAGAGCCCTTGTTTGATGATGATGGCAACCTACTTAGCGAGAATGATCCCCAGAGTGTCTCGTCCACCTTCGAAGAGTCCTCTTCAGAGAACTCTCTTGATGGACACTCTAGTAGTGATCATGTTGATGATCATGCAGATGTTGGTGATGATGTAGACTTTTGATATGTTATAGCTCTCTAGGCATTGGGCATCTATCTCCTTCTAGCCCATCGATGATGTATTGTAGTATGTAGTATCATGTATGTACGCATGTTGGCGGTCGCCCATGCCATGAGTTTTTGGCCTATCCTTTTGTAGCAATTTTGGCATGATGACATTATGTTCATGGTTCTACTATTTTGTAACTTCTTGTCTACAATTTTTAAGTTTAGGAAGTATTTAAAAAAAAAAAAGTACTAATATCGTACCGTACCTCAAAAATTTTAAGGTATCAATTAGCACCATATTTTATCGTACCGTACCGCACCGCACCGTACCGTACCTTTCGTACTAACCAACCATGGTGGTCTGTAGTATTTCCCAATCGACTATCTCGGCCACCTTGGCCGGATTAAGTCGGATGCCCTCGGCACCGATTATGTATCTAAGGTAGTGAACCTCGAACATATAAAATTCTAACTTCTTTTCATTGACATAGAGCTCATTGCTTTCCAGCAACTTCAAAACTTTCTCCACATCAATGTCATGCTGCTCAACAAATACCAGTATGTTATCCAAAAATATGAACACACTTTCCAATCAAGTCCTTGAATATCCGCATCATCATGCAGTTAAATGTGGCTGGGGCATTCGTCAAGCCAAAGGCATGACCACAAATTCATAGTGGGCCTTTTCCGTACAGAAGGTTGTCTTGGGAATGTCTCCCTCAACAATCCTAACATGGTGGTACCCACGCTTTAAATCTAATTTTGAGAACCATTTAGTCTCTCGAGAACCATTCAGTCTCTCGAGAATGTAATCTATTCGAGGCATCAGGAACTTACTCTTGATAGTCAGCTTATTGAGTGGAGGATAATCAACACACAATTGGGAAGAACCATCTTTTTTCTTCATGAACAGGATCGAGGTTGTAAATGGCAATACACTAGGGCGTATGAAGCCAGATTGCAACAATTCTTGGAGTTGGCGGTCCAACTCCGATTTCATTTTCCAAGCCTGGGAGGAGGTCTATCTTGTGGTCATTCGGTCTAGACGGGGGGAATTGAGGAGGGAGATTGTCCCGAAGAAAAATCTTTTGGAACTTGTCGTGGAGAGCCTGATACTTCTCGGAAGCACTGGCCACCGTCTGGGCAGTCTGGATATAAATCATTGTACGATGTGCGCCTTTCTGTATTTCTCATTTAGCTTGTGAGTGGCTTATGAGAGGAAAGTTCAAGATTCTTGGCTCACACTTGAGGGTCACTGGGGCTTTGGACACATTCTGGGTAATCCGAAAAGTGTGCCGGTTACAATCAATGTTTGGCTAGAACTTGTGAAACCATTGAATACCCAAAATTATGTGTGCGCCTCCTACAAGAGGAGCAACCATAAAGTCTCGCACAAACTCTCTGCCCTGAATCACTAGCTTAGCACTTTGAGCTTCAAACTTGATGCTCGTCGTTAGTTGATATTGTGCTTATTCTTTCTATCTTTAGCGGTGCATTTGCCCAATCAACTACTTATTTGCTGTACTAATTCTTTCTATTTGCTACTTCCCTTTGTGCTAGGCTTCATTATGGCTGAGTCTGCCCTGCATCTCTGGAGGTTTGACAGAAACCCAGTACGAAGAGCTTTGTGTGAATATATGCTCTTATGTGTGTGTGTGTGTGTGTGTGTGGAGTGCGTGTGTGAGAGCATATCTTGATACAGAGTTCTACACCCACTATTGGGCACTGATGACGTTAGTGGGGATGTCATAGTATCTAGTCCATACTATGCATAATGGAGTTGATAGTTATATAGTCTTGTGGGTTGACTACCATGAGTATATAACATGCACGTTCCTAAAGGTGAATTTGGGCATGTTCCTGGATTCATCTAGGTATATAATTCAGCCGTATTAGTGGACATGCAGATTTCACATTGTGAAGTTTTTGTCCGAGTTGCGGCCAGTTGATATTGTGCTTATTCTTTCTATAATTAGTGGTGCATTTGCCCTATCAACTACTTATTTACTGTACTAATTCTTTCTATTTGCTACTTCCCTTTGTGCTAGGCTTCATTATGACTGCGTTTGCCCTGCATCTCCGGAGGCTTGACAGAAACTCACTACGAAGGGATTTGTGTGAATATATGCTCGTGTGTGTGTGTGTGTGTGTGGAGTGCGTGTGTGAGAGCATATCTTGTTATAGAGTTCTACACCCACTATTGGGCATTGATGACGTTAGTGGGGATGTCGTAGTATCTAGTCCATACTATGCATAATGGAGTTGATAGTTATATAGTCTTGTGGGTTGACTACCATGAGTATATAACATGCACGTTCCTAAAAGGTGAATTTGGGCATGTTCCTAGATTCATCTAGGTATATAAAACCCTCAACCTGCTCGTCCACCAAAGTCAGCAAGAACTGGGCTCGTCGAGCAGCCTGTTCCATTACCCCATCCTCCGTGCTGCCGCTGTCAAACAAGACAACGATTCTCTGGCCACCTATGTAGCCAAAGGTCTTGAGCAATTCGTTGCGCTCATACTTCTGGTCTTGGGTGCCCTTCTGCTCATCTTCGAGCTCTTGGCTAACAATTGCACGAACTGGGGTCTGAAGAACTAGGGATGACTGCGAGGGTCTGCGGGAATGGGGCTCGCCACGGAAGCCGTGGAGGCTGGAGTGGTGGTTTGTGGAGTGGTAGTCTTCTTTGGACAATCCTAAATGTGTCCTTTTGTGTGACAAAAGAAACACCTACCCTCCTCCTTGTACTGAGCTGTCTCTTCGACACTTAGTTTTCCACCGGTCTTGCATGCGTGAACTTTCTGGTTTGGACTTGGGCACGATAGTCAAGTTCCTGGAGCCAGATGCTCCCATGCTCTGTCTTGAAAAGACCCCGTCTCGTTCTAGCCTTTTCTTCCCGAGGCAGGATCGAGCACCTTCACCTTCTTTTTGAAGAAATTCACAATTGATAGGCGTTGTGCGACTACCCTCTTCACCCACTCTAGCTTCCCCACATCCTCTGTGAGTAGGTCTAGACAATGGGAGGCGAAAGGAGTCCATACAATGGATGGGAACTCTGCCTCTTCCAATCACTCCATCCATCGGAGAGGATTGTTGTTGATCCTTTGCCTCTCGTCATCAAGCACGGTGGTGCGCATCTCATGGTAGGTGATACCATGCCAATCGCCATGGGATGGCTCCACCTCCGCAATGGCCTTCACCATTTTGTGCCATTGTGGGACCTTGAGCACTTGGAAGGAGAGATTGCAATCGATGACCGTGTGTGCAATCTCCTCAATCGCGGCTTTCGTCTTCACCTTCATATATGTGGAGTTGTTTATGTTTACATTGATGGTGGTTTGCCTCATTGCCGGAGAGCTCTCCTCCCTTGGTCTCTTTGATTGGAAGTTGGAACTGGCCGAGGTAGAGCTAGAGCCAGAGCCAAAGCCGGACCCGGAGCCAGATGGGGCGGGGGAAGGACACGGACGCGGAGGTACCGGACATGGAAGCTCCTCCACGTCCACATTTGCCTTGGTTGCAGATGAGTGAGTACTTATTCAATATACCATCCGCAATTTCTTGAGGAATATCCTTGCACGGCATAGCTTTCCCACTAAGCTTGGACACACGTGCGGTGTGCTACTTGTGTAACCCTTCCCGCCAAAGGTGCACGTCCATTTCCACGACCCTGAATTAAGGGTAGGTTTCTCGTTGGTGGTGGTATATAAGGCAAAAGCCTCATGCTTTTCCTTTCCTCCGGACCTCATTGCGAGAGAGAGAGAGTAAAACCGGTCTATGGACACATAAAGCGGTAATTCATTCACAAATAACCTGGACTTACTGAGACACACATTCACAGAATCCTCGCTCCCTCGCTCAACAACACATTGGCCCCGAAGTCCGGCGCCCCTTGCGGTATTTCTTTATTGTTAAAAGGTTGGAAATTACAAAGCACAAGTGCAACAAAGCACTCTACTTGCATCAGCTGAATTTTACAAATTTTAGAAGAAATTTGCCAGCATAACTGCACTAAAACTGTTCCATAACATCTCAGAATGAATCCCAACTGACAAGCTCACTTCCATAGGCATCAAGCTACCCAATGGAGTCCAAAACATCACAATTCAGCTTGCTGTAATTTTCTGCACAGGCCTGTTTTCAGCTCTGTTTTCAGCCCAAAATAACCCTTGTACTGTCCTGGAGGACTTTAGCAAAGTCCTACTGCATTTTGGCATCAACCGGGCAACATAACAGCCCAAAAACATCACCTAAACAGTGCTGAAACAGCATTGTTTTGAAGAGGTTATTACCCTCTTCTGTCCCTGCTTTGGTGTAGGAACCAACTACACCTGTTCCTGTTCAAAGAGGCAACTAGCCTTTGCATATAAGCATGAAATTCACACAATTGTACCTGATTTTATCTGATGAAAGCATTTCCATAGTCTGCAAGAGAGAGAAAGAGAGAGAGAGAGGCTGTGGGGAGCAAGCTCAACCCTCAATTCGTGAGTTAGGGCAAGGGAATGCACCACAATAGCTGGTTTTCCTGCAACAAAACACCACGATGGCTGCAAATTGAGCCTCCTTCCCCAAATTCCCACTCTTCCCTCTTCTTTTTGAGGAAAATGCACCAAAATTTGACACTTGGCACATTTTTAAGCCTTTTCCACATGCAATCTTCCAGGCTAAAAATCTCCTGACTGGTTCACATTCTCACAACAGTCCTTTGTCACCTTTTGGTCCCCTTGACATTCCGCACAAACTGACGCGAACACTTTTCAATTCCGACACTGCCAAAAATAGCAGTTCCCTAAATTTTAGGGATGATGTCATCTGCATTCCTTCTGGTCTCCTGACCATCTTTGACCACTATGGTCACTTCAGAATTTGCTTAGAATTCAAGATACATTCACATTTCGGTGGCGGCCACTTACTAGTGTAAACTGGCCTATACCCTCATTCAGTGGCCATGTCCTGGACATTGTCCTTCATCTTTCAGTGCCCATGTCCTGGACACTGTCATTCATCTTTCAGTGCCCATGTCCTGGACACTGTCATTCATCTTTCAGTGCAGTTCTCAGGCTTAGCCAACCACTGGTCCAAAGTCCCACTGGCTGACCCATTCTGACATTGCAATGGCCCAAGCCCTTCCAAGAGATCCCAGGGGAAAACAACAGCAACCAAAGAGAAAGAAAAGAAAAATATATATATATATTTAAAAAGAAATGTAAATAAGGAAAACAACTGCAAAAAGTTTCACCTCCTGGTGACATACCCCCCTCTTGAAAGAAGCAAGCGACCTCGATTGCAAGTCCACATGCAAACGGATGACACAAGACGATCACAAGATTCCCCAGGTGATTAGTGTCATCGCATGTATCTCCTGCCAACGGATGACACGGGGCGATGATAGGAATTCCCCACTACCATTTGTGCCATCGCAGGTTCAAGCCTTTCAAATACATGTTTCCGGATGCAACACAGGGCGACAGCATATATGTTGTACTATTAGTGTCACAACATGTAAATCATTCATTTGAAGCATAACAGATACAACTTCAAAGCACTGAAAGTTCATTCATTGATTAAGTCATTGACAACAAATGTCAAAACTGTACATTGCCAAACATATAATACAAATGTACAGGTCATTCAGAATTCAGCTTCAAAAAGCATATTAAACCATTGCAGGTTCTAACAAGAAGGCTTCCTTGTAAAGTTGCATCAACTGAGGTGAATCAGCCAGTTCAACCTCATCCATCCATTTAGCATCCATTGGTGAATAATTTCTGAATTTCACCAAGTATCTTCTTGCAACTTGTCCTTTCACTTTTCTGTCTTTATGGGCCAGAATCTGCTCAGGAACCAGAATTTCATCCAATTCCTCCACTTCAGGCTGTTCCTCTGGCACTATATCTTCTGGCACGTTGCCAATAAAAGGCCTCAAAAGGCTCACATGAAATGCATTATGTATCTTCCAGGTTTCTGGCAATTTCAGCCTGTATGCTACATCACTTATCTTCTCTGAGACTTGGAAAGGACCATAATATCGCATACTCAGCTTAGGAAACAGACGTTCCTTGCCCTTTCTTTTTCTCAGTCGTGCCCTTTCAAAGCGCAATAAGACCCAGTCATTCTCTTTAAACAAGAGTTCTCGACGATGCATGTCAGCAGCTCTTTTCTGCTTAGCTTGTGACTTTTCCAAGGCATATTTGACCTTCTTATATGCTTCTTGCCATCCCTCGACATACCGATCTGCTTCAAATATCTTATCCTTTGTCTGCAGAATGGGAGGTACTTTCTTGCCACCTTCAACAATTTCAAAAGGTGCCTTACCAGTAGAGGAATGCACTGTATTGTTGTAAGCATACTCTACTAATGGCAAATAATGCTCCCAAGTTGCCTTATGTTCTGACACATAACATTTCAGCAGATCCAAGACAGTAGAGTTAGCCTCTTCAGACTGCCCATCAGTTTGAGGATGAAAAGAAGATGAGAATTTCAAGGTCGTGCCCATATTCTCAAACAATGCTTTCCAAAACAAGCTAGTCATCCTTGGGTCTCTATCACTGACTATAGACTGTGGCATACCATGGTACTTAAAGATATTCTGCATGAAAATCTTGACCATGTGCTCGGGTTTTATCTTCTTTCTAACAGGAATGAAGTGTGCCTGCTTACTGAATCTACATATTATAGTCCAGATTCCATCATTCCCTGTCTCGTTGTCCTTGGAAGATCAAAAATGAAGTCCATGGCAATACTTTCCCATGGTCTCTCTGGAATAGGCAGTGGTTGCAATAACCCAGGTGCCTTCTGTCTATCAAACTTGACCTTCTGACATACTAGGCAAGATCTGACATAAGCATCAAGATCACGTCTCAAAGCTAGCCAATAAAAGAAAGTCTCAACCGCTTTCACTGTAGCATCAATGCCTCGATGTCCAGCATACGGTGGAGCATGACTTTCTAGCATTACTTTCGGCCTTAACTGCTTAGTCACACATAGCTTTCCATGCATCATGAGAAAGCCGTCTTTCAGAACATAGTGATCATGATGTTGATTATTCATTAGCTGCTCATAGATTCTGGAAAAATCTTCATCACTGGCATACTGCTCTTTCATATCATCCAATTCCTGGTGATAAGAAATAGAAACAGCTGACACTTGTGGTTTGCGAGACAACGCATCTGCAACCACATTCTTCTTGCCTTCCACATGCACTATCTGAAAATGGAACATTGACAGAAAATTTGCCCAGCGCATGTGTTTCTCTGATAACTTTGCCTGTGTGAGAAAGTATCTGAGCGTCTGATGATCCGTTTGCACAACAAAATCAGCACCAAGCAAATAGTGTTTCCAACTAGTAAGTGCATGGATCACAGCTAGCAGCTCTTTCTCATAAATCTGATAGTTCTTCTCAGTGTCAGAGAGTATTCTACTCTCATATGCCACGACTCGGCCATTCTGCATCAAGACAGCACCAATGCTGTTCCCACATGCATCACACTGCACAACAAATGACTTAGACAAATCTGGCAATGTCAACACAGGATCTGTAGGCATTTTCTGTTTCAGGCATCTAAATGCTGATTTCTCTTTATCTGTCCATTGCCATTTAATGGCCTTCTTTTCAAGCGCATGTAACGGTGAAGCAATCTCTGCAAAATGCCTTACAAATCTGCGGTAGTAAGAGCATAGGCCAAGAAAACTGCGAACATCATGCACAGTCTGTAAATCTGGCCATGAAACGATTGCTTCAATCTTAACAGGATCCATTGTGACACCATCCTTTGATACAATGTGCCCAAGGAAGTGAATTTCTTTTAGAAAGAATTCACTCTTCTTGCCATTAATGAGCAATCTGTTGTGTTTCAGCTCATTAAAGACTGCTGTCAGATGGTCTCTGTGCTCCTCTTCACTCTTTGAATAGACTATCATGTCATCAAAGAATGTGCCCACAAAGCTTCTGTAAGGACGGAAAATTCTATCTATCATTCTGTTAAATGTGGCAGGAGCATTTGTCAATCCAAAGGGCATGACTAAGAACTCATAGAGACCAAATGTAGTGCGAAATGCGGTCTTGTGCACATCCTCGGGTCTGATTCTAATCTGATGGTACCCACTCTTCAAATCTATCCTGCTAAACATTTCTGCTCCTTGCAAACGATCAAGAATATCATCTATGCGCGGAATCGGAAATCTATTCTTGATCGTGTTCTTGTTCAAGGCTCTGTAGTCAATACACATTCGCCATGAACCGTCTTTCTTCTGTACTAGTAATACAGGTGAACAAAACGGGGAACTACTGGGCTGAATTAGTCCCTTCTCTAACAGCTCATTAACCTGTGTCATAATCTCTTTCTGCTGGGCTGCACTAACCCTGTATAGTGGCCTATTGGGCGGACTAGACCCTGGAATAAGATCTATGGCATGATCCTCTGGCCTCTCAGGAGGTAACTCTCCTGGTAAAGACTCTGAAAAGCAGTCTCTGAACGTATCCAAGAAAGCTTTTCTACCTTCGTCTAGTGTAGACAAATCAGTTTCAACTTCATTCACTTGCTTTGCAAAAACCAAGTACGCAGAAAGATGATTTTTCATTACTGAAGTTATAGCAGAAGCAGAAATAACTGGGACAGACTCTCCTTTCAGCTTCACATCCAAAACATGGGTCTTGTCCCTATGTACAATTGTGATTTTCCTGTTGAAAGCATCCAACACTGCATGTTTCCTATGACACCATGGAATTCCCAACAAGACATCACATCCTTCCAAGGGCATGATAAGAAACTCCTCTGTGTCCACATAACTCTGTATATGCATGCGAAGTTTGCCAAGTATAGGAGTGACAGGAACTGAATGCCCAGGGCATGCCAAATCAGCCTGTCCAATTGGTCCCATCTCTTCAGCACGAATTCCCAACTTGGCTGCCAATGCCGGTGAAATAAAGTTGGCTCGAGCACCAGGGTCAAAGAAAATCAGCACTGTAGCATCTCTGATTTTACCCCATGCTCTGCACAATTCTGTAGCATTATCACATGGCTGGTCACCAACCATGTCAGGTACCAATCCTGCACTCGGCATTGTCTTCTTCTTGGGTGGCCCTTCTTTATCCTCGGCATCTTTTGCTGGCTGTTGTGGGCATTTTGCAGCCATATGCCCTTTCTGTTCACAGATGAAACATTTCCCAGCTTGCATCAATGCCTTTCTCTCTTCAAATGACTTGCCATATAGTGGCCTCTTCTGTCCTTTGCCTTGACCAGCACTTTTCTGAGGTTGTGACTGCCAAGTCTTCTTCTCAAATGGCTTCTTTCTATAGAATGGTCTAGGTGGGAAATCCCTCTTCATAAGTGGTTCCTGTTTGCCCTGAGGTTCCTTGTTTACTGTGCTCTTAAAGCCACGTGAACCTCCCTGTAGCAATGCATTAGCCATGTTTGCATTTTCAATGAGCTGAGTCATATTAGAAACATTGGTCTTAATGCAATAATCCCTGATTTCTTTGGGCAAACCACAACAATACTTCTCTAATTGCTCTGACAACGGCACTGTCCTGTAGGAAGTTACTGGCAAGAGTGCATCCCAAAACTTCTTATTATATTCTTCCAAATTTACACAGTTGGCTGCATCAAGTTTGTGCCATGCTGTCATAACATCCACTTCAAAAGTATTTGTAAGCCATGCAAAAGAGAACTGCTGCTTAAACTGAACCCATGTAGCAGGTGCTTGTCCTTGCATCAACAATGAGGTCCACCACTGTAATGCATTACCTTTCAAGAAAGTAGCAGCCTTCCGCACCTTAGAAGACTCCGTAAAGTTACCCCCAGTGTATGCTGCATCAAACTGCTGAATGAAAGTCGGCGCTTTCAATTTGTCCTGCATCCCACTGAAAGTCTCAAACTTTACTGCTTGACCTCCTTCTTTGTAATCCTTTTGCACCTTTTCTGCATCAATCCTTACTGCTCTTTGTCCACTAGGTTGAGAAAATTCAGCCACACTGATAGGTGCTGCGGGCCCCAAAACTGGACTAAAATAAGTTTGAAATCCGGGCTGCATACCTATATTGGCATAAAGAGGGTTCACAGCTTCCATAGGCATCATTCCTGGTGACCCTCTTGACATCAATCCTGGCAAAACTGTGGGCGGTCTAGCCATGGCCTGGAAAACAGACCCACCACCAAAATAGCCAGGCTGGAAAGCAACGAATGGAGGAATGGTCGGCACGACCCTTTGCACATTACTTTCCTGGCCATTAAATGCATGTACCTGTGCCTGTGTAACATGCTGCACTGGATCAGCTGCCACTACTGGTGTCTGCTCTACATGCTGTGGCATCCTTGGCATTTGTTCCTGTGCCCTCTCAACTGCATGCTGAGATGATTCAGCCTGGGAATCCCCTGTCCTTGACTGCAAATACCTCTTCATCCTGGGATTCTTCACCAACTGTTCAAAGGTACCAACCATGCTCAGGAGCTGCGCATGAAATAAATCCTCTTGTTCATGTTCTTCCTCTAACAAGGCTGGCTGTACTACTAGCTCCATCCGAGCAGAGGCTGACACCTGGGCACCTGTCACCTCTATATGCTGTCTGCGAGTAGAAGAGGAACTCTCTTCGACAGGGAGCTTGCCTTTCCCTTTGTCTGTCATACTGTCAACTGAAAGTTTAAGGGAACCTGTATCCAAAGAAAGAGACCGTACTCTTTCTCACCTGTAATCAGCTGTACCTCTCTCTGTGTGTCTCTTGTTCACCCAATGCAATCCGTGTCCGGGCTCTTGCAGAAAAGAGGACCCTATCCCGGCAATGGAACCATAAAACCGGTCTATGGACACATAAAGCGGTAATTCATTCACAAATAACCTGGACTTACTGAGACACACATTCACAGAATCCTCGCTCCCTCGCTCAACAACACATTGGCCCCGAAGTCCGGCGCCCCTTGCGGTATTTCTTTATTGTTAAAAGGTTGGAAATTACAAAGCACAAGTGCAACAAAGCACTCTACTTGCATCAGCTGAATTTTACAAATTTTAGAAGAAATTTGCCAGCATAACTGCACTAAAACTGTTCCATAACATCTCAGAATGAATCCCAACTGACAAGCTCACTTCCATAGGCATCAAGCTACCCAATGGAGTCCAAAACATCACAATTCAGTTTGCTGTAATTTTCTGCACAGGCCTGTTTTCAGCTCTGTTTTCAGCCCAAAATAACCCTTGTACTGTCCTGGAGGACTTTAGCAAAGTCCTACTGCATTTTGGCATCAACCGGGCAACATAACAGCCCAAAAACAGCACCTAAACAGTGCTGAAACAGCATTGTTTTGAAGAGGTTATTACCCTCTTCTGTCCCTGCTTTGGTGTAGGAACCAACTACACCTGTTCCTGTTCAAAGAGGCAACTAGCCTTTGCATATAAGCATGAAATTCACACAATTATACCTGATTTTATCTGATGAAAGCATTTCCATAGTCTGCAAGAGAGAGAAAGAGAGAGAGAGAGGCTGTGGGGAGCAAGCTCAACCCTCAATTCGTGAGTTAGGGCAAGGGAATGCACCACAATAGCTGGTTTTCCTGCAACAAAACACCACGATGGCTGCAAATTGAGCCTCCTTCCCCAAATTCCCACGCTTCCCTCTTCTTTTTGAGGAAAATGCACCAAAATTTGACACTTGGCACATTTTTAAGCCTTTTCCACATGCAATCTTCCAGGCTAAAAATCTCCTGACTGGTTCACATTCTCACAACAGTCCTTTGTCACCTTTTGGTCCCCTTGACATTCCGCACAAACTGACGCGAACACTTTTCAATTCCGACACTGCCAAAAATAGCAGTTCCCTAAATTTTAGGGATGATGTCATCTGCATTCCTTCTGGTCTCCTGACCATCTTTGACCACTATGGTCACTTCAGAATTTGCTTAGAATTCAAGATACATTCACATTTCGGTGGCGGCCACTTACTAGTGTAAACTGGCCTATACCCTCATTCAGTGGCCATGTCCTGGACATTGTCCTTCATCTTTCAGTGCCCATGTCCTGGACACTGTCATTCATCTTTCAGTGCCCATGTCCTGGACACTGTCATTCATCTTTCAGTGCAGTTCTCAGGCTTAGCCAACCACTGGTCCAAAGTCCCACTGGCTGACCCATTCTGACATTGCAATGGCCCAAGCCCTTCCAAGAGATCCCAGGGGAAAACAACAGCAACCAAAGAGAAAGAAAAGAAAAATATATATATATATTTAAAAAGAAATGTAAATAAGGAAAACAACTGCAAAAAGTTTCACCTCCTGGTGAGAGAGAGAGAGAGAGAGAGAGAGAGAGAGAGAGAGAGAGAGAGAGAGAGAGAGAGAAAGAAAGAAAGAAGAAAGAAAGAAAGATATATTAACGTCCTGTCGAGGCCAAAGCTGACCTATAGGACAGATCAGAATACATCTTTGGTTACAATCCACTTCGGGGTATCGGTTAAAGAAAAGTGCATGTGGGATCAAAAAGAAACTAACTTCAAAGCTCTCATGACTCATGAGAGTTACATGTTACAATGGTAAAATCACCATGTGCTTAATGTGATTAGATATGTATAAGTATCAAGTTCATGTCCTTCAAAAGGAGGGTGGACCTTTAAAATCTTTGATGATAGCTTTTCCTCCTCTATAGACCGCCCACTTCCCTTGTTTCCTTGCTTCTCTGACTTTGGCCAGTTCCCCCGCTCTATTCTTTAGTTGTAGTGGGGTCAACTCATCAGAAATCCACACCGAGGTACCTTGCAATGATTTAGTCTGCTTCATTACCTTGATCTTATCAATCATATCATAGTATCGAACCCTAGCCTGTTTCCCTTTAATTTGAATGTCAGTTGGGTCACCAAGGTCTATAAAAGGTACCACTTTAGTGAGTCGTTCCTTTATGATATCTACATCCAAGATGTATCCCTCTAGCTGTTCATCTGTGTTGGTACCTACTGACCAATCTTCTGGCAAGCCCCCAATTCGAACAAAAGTTTCCAGGCTTTTGACCCTTTCATTTTCTTTCAGGACTGACAGTACTTCACTGACAAAGTTCTCTGATTTTACCTGAGGTTTTGTGCTTTCTTGTTGTGTTTCCTGTATTTTTTGGGTTGCTTCTTGGGCTGCTTCCTGAATCTCCTGCTTGTTCTTGATGTCCTGCAATTGAGCTTCGAGGCCAGCAATCCTTGTTTCTTGACTGGCAATCTTTGTTTCCTTGTGTGTCAGCTCAGTTTTGAGGGTGGAGACCTCCTGCTGCAATTTCTTCAGTTCTCCCATGATGAAGATCTCCCATGGGGATTGAGGTTTGATAAGGGGTGGAAGGGGGGGTGGGTTCGAGGCCATGGTTGCAAATGACTTCAGTTTAGGGGCCATGTTGTATCACGGGGGTGCTGAAAATAGCCCACAGGGAGCCCCCCCCCTCCCCCTCAGGGGGGTACTGAATTTAAACCCTACTCAAGAGAGGGTAAGGGCGAGCAGAGGAGCAGAGGAGGGGGCTGCTACTACAGCGGCGACGAGAGGGGCAGGCCCTGCTGCAGCGGCGACGGGAGAGAGAGAGAGAGAGAGGAAGTGACGGGGAGAGAGAGAGAGAGAGAGAGAGCGGAGAGGGGGGGGGCTGGGTCTGTGGCGGGAAGAGAGAGAGAGGAAGTGACGGGGAGAGAGAGAGGGAGAGAGAGAGCGGGGGGGGCAGGAGGGCAGGGGCAGCAGTAGGTGACGGGGAGAGAGAGAGAGAGAGAGAGCAGGGGGCGCAGGCCGAGAGCAGGGGGCGCAGGCGGAACAGCGAAGAGCAGGTGACGGGGAGAGAGAGAGAGAGAGAGCAGGGGGCGCAGGCCGAGAGCAGGGGGCGCAGGCGGAACAGCGAAGAGCAGGTGACGGGGAGAGAGAGAGAGAGAGAGAGAGAGAGAGAGAGAGAGAGAGAGAGAGAGAGAGAGAGAGAGAGAGAGAGAGAGAGAGAGAGAGAGAGAGAGAGAGAGAGATTTTATTAACGTCTTCCAAAAGACCGAACTCGAGAGAGATTTTATTAACGTCTTCCAAAAGACCGAACTCGGACTATGAGACAAATCGGTGTACCTGTATGGGGTATCCTCTGTCATCCCAACAAAATGAAAAAGTACTGAACTAAAAAGCTGAATCTGGGTGTGCAATAAGTACAATGAGTGGTGGAGGGGATGGAGCTCTACTACTAGGAGAATGCAAAGCTATATGCATGGAGTATACAATCATGATATGCAACCTAGCTAGCTCCATCCTGTACCATACGGGGGGTATAAAATGGTATACATCAATGAAGGGGGTGTCCACAGCTCCCTGAAGAACATGCCTGGGTGTGCTCTGAAGCGAGCCAGTCGCTCCGCACCCTCTCTGTGAAACTGAGCTCTGATCTCTGTCATCTCTCTCTGGTATAGGCGTAGTGTTCGAAAGCCAGGTGTCCTCTGTCTCCTGCGGGCTCTGAGTGTCTCTGCTCTCTGGAGAGTAATTCCCTGCCGTGTAGGGGCTGGGAGTGGGATGGATCTTTGAAAAAATGTAGTAATCTGTGTCTGTCGTCCCCCCTCTGGAGCTGTCTGAGCTTGTAATGATGTCTCTTTGTGGCGCTGTATGTCTAGAATGAATCTCCCCAGTATGCGCTGGTCTGCTGCCTCAAAGATCTGGCGTAGCGAATGTGGCTCTTTGAATAAAATGGGATATCTCTCTCTGATGGCTGTATATGCTCTGCATCTGCATACATAATGCTCCTCACTCTCCACCTCCTCTCTGCACAATCTGCATACCCTCTCCTCTCGGGGGATCCGTGCTGTTTTGCCAGTCTCAATCTCCAATCGGTGTGATGAAACTCTAAGCTGACCAATAGCCACTCGGGAGCCGTGTGGTAAAAAGCCCTCCATGTATCTAGGCCTCTCTATAAATCCATCATCAGTGATACTCATGAAGTGATCTCTGTAGTATAGCATCTTCGGTGGAAGAGGCTGTGTAGGCGATATCCATGTCTCTCGTGTATAGAGCTGCCATAGATCCTGTCTCAATACTCTGTTCCTCTCACTATGAGAGAGACGGATATGTGGTGCATCCCTGTCATACTGGAATGGTGGTAGATGATCCATGTCTAGGCCATGCTATGAGAACCAATGTGTGACCTGTGCATACCATGATCCTCTGTCTCCTGCCTCAGCCAGCTGTCTAGATGCCTCAAAAGCTTTGTATGACAATCTGTCCTGTGGCATCTCTCTGAATCTGTCTAGCAGTTATATAGTCTGAAATATGGCCTCTACCATCATAGGAGGCGCAGCAAACTCTGCTCGGATAATGTCATGAGGTACTGATGGTTTGCTGCGTATCATGCGTGCCATCATGAGGGCCTCTATCTGTGTCCACCAATGGGTAGCAAGGCTTGGCGCCCATACCGCTGCTCCATACATCAATGCCAGTGTGACTAATGTGTCAAATAGCCACCCCTTCGTCCAGGGCTCCTGAAAATGCGCCTGGTGGCACTGTCTCTCTAGCATAGCCAATGATGCATATCCCCGTGTCAATCTAGCTCTGGCTGCTGAACCCATGGTGAAGCGTGTGGCTGCTACAGAGAAGGTAACCCCTAGGTACACGTATGATGTCACCACCTCCACCTGGCGTCCTGCGAGAGTGAATGTCAACTGACTCCTGCCTTGTCTTGATGTATGAAAGACCATAACCTTGGTTTTCCCAAGGTTCACAGTAAGACCCCTCTGTGTGCAGAAATGCGCCTGGTGGCACTGTCTCTCTAGCATAGCCAATGATGCATATCCCCGTGTCAATCTAGCTCTGGCTGCTGAACCCATGGTGAAGCGTGTGGCTGCTACAGAGAAGGTAACCCCTAGGTACACGTATGATGTCACCACCTCCACCTGGCGTCCTGCGAGAGTGAATGTCAACTGACTCCTGCCTTGTCTTGATGTATGAAAGACCATAACCTTGGTTTTCCCAAGGTTCACAGTAAGACCCCTCTGTGTGCAGAAATCATCGAGTGCATGTAGATGCTGCTATAGACCACCTGGAGACTCAGACACTAATACAATATCATCAGCATAGAGCATAATATGTACTGAGGTACCTGCTAAATCAACTCCATCTCCGCCTCCCCGTGTAATGAAGTCAGCCACCTCATCAATGTATAACCCAAATAGCGTGTGGGAAAGTGGGCATCCTTGCTTCACACCAATGGTGCTAGCAATAGTCTTGGACATACCTCCTGGACATCTGACTCGCCCAAAAACCTGCTCATATAATGCATAGATGCCCCATGTCATATCTGCTGGTATGCTAAGAGACTGCAGGCGCTGAAAGAGCCTCTCTCGTGGTACTGTGTCAAATGCCTTGCGGAAATCCACAAAGTAGCAATAGAGCTTTCTCTTCCTCACTCTGGCCTGATCAATCATACATCTCAAAGTGAATACATGGTCAGTGGTAGAGAAAGCTCTCCTGAAGCCTGCCTGCCCTGATGAGCGTAAACCTGCTCGCTCAGCATATAAGCTAATAAGCTCTTGCTCCAACACTGCACCATAGAGTTTAGCCAGCACGTGGCCAACCATAACCGTCCTGTAGTTGCTCGGATCGAGCATATCCCCTGTTTTGTGAATCGGCACAATGGTGTGCATCGTCCACTCCGCAGGCAAACCCTCTGCTAGTGCCCTGTTAAACAGGTGTGCAAGAAAAGGAGCCAAAGAATCTACTGCATATATGAGATGCTCACCCTGCAGGCCCATATGGTCGGCGGCCTGTCCATGCTGTAGGCGGCGGATAGCTTCCTGTACCATCGAGTGGGTAAAGAAGCTAGCTGTGGTAGGTCGAGGCTCCTGTGGCTGAGGTATAGGTGGTTGCTGTGGGGCATGGTATAGGCCCTCTGCATATGTGTGCCATGTCTGTGGGTCTGCAATGGGTGTCAGTGTCCAGGGCTCTCTGAAGTGCCGCCATGAGATAGGGCTATCTCTACTCATGAAGAAATGGAAGATCTCTAGCTCCTTTATCTCTGCGAAGGCCCGCCTTTTGCGGCGAGTAAGTCTCCTCATCTCTCTCCTCGACTCCTGCTCTGTGATGGCTCTCAAGGCTCTCTGTATGCGGAGCCGTGAGTATAGGGCTCTGCACTCGTCATCATACCATCTGTTCTGGGGCATAGTCCCAGATCTCGCAGGCTCTCCTGAGTGGACACGATGTGGGAAGCTTTGTAATGCAGCCGTGTGTAGGAGTGATGCCAGCTGGGCTGTAATGGTATCCATAGGTGCCAGGGGATCCATGAGTAGGAGCCCATCCTCTACTCTGCCAGTGTATATGTCTGCCATGTCATGTGTGAAGTAGATGGTAGTGTGTGGCGTCGGTATGTGGGGGGCTGGTGATACTGGTGATCCGGCTAGTGAAAATGCCAAGTATGTATGATCTGCCCCAATAGGACGAGGTGGAATGGAGAATGAGGTGACAAGCTGTGATGCCTCCAAAGACCCCATAATGTAGTCTACCACCGTGCCTCTGGTCCGTGTATGACCCCCATGTGGGAAGCATGTCAGCCCTCCTGATCCCGGCCACTGTAGCATTCCGTTATAAATAACGAGACGATGCCTGGCTCCCAACTCTAGTAAGTGGTCCCCATAATGTCCTCTGTCTGGTCCAGTGTCCTTTGATGCCCGACTAGCCCCTATCTCCTCTGGATCCACAGGGTGGAGGATCTCCATGTCATCATAGTCATACACCTCACACTGTCTGCTCTGTGTGTGTGGGCATTGAAGTCGCCCGTAAGAAATACTTCCCCTAGTGTAGAATAATGCATAATCTCCTCTTACAGACAAGTGTATGGCGAGGCTCCTGTCTCCTCCTCCTGTCTCCTCCTGTGGCATGTCCTCTGTAATGACATAGGAGGATCGTGATGGAGAAAAGTAACATAGAGCTATGACCCTGTCCTGTGAGAGCTGTAAGCTGATCCACATGTATCTGGCCTTTGGATCCTGTGCTACCACTCTCAATCTGCCCTGTAGCTCCCGTCTGATAGAACTGCTACTCCCCTCGACCCTCTCGAGGTACCCTGGCGTGTGGTCCTCCTGTATGCTAACTCCCACTGGAATCCCTCTACTCGAGGGCCCTCTCTCTGGGCTGCTCTGATGTGTCTCTGTCAGAAGTATGATGTCTCTCCCCACCATAACATGCTCCAGTCGTCCAGGCTGCACCCATAGTGAACCATTACAGTTCCATACTGCCATGTGTATCTCTGTCAGTGGCGTGGTCTGTGTCCCATAGGCCCCAAACCGCTAATCCATGGGTCGGCCATCAATGATGACCCGACCATCTCGATAGAAGGCCTTCTTGCCTTCTCTCCTCGCATGTAAGACTCGTGGCATGCAAGCTCTCCTATGCTCAAGCTGCATCCTCGTGAGATCATCATCCAAGAAAATAGGAGCTCCCTCTAAACCCCGTAGTATGACCCTCTTCCTCATGAAGGTGACCCTCTCCGTCTTTCCTGCAAACTGTAGGATGAGGGCTCGCTTGCGTGTTGAGTCTTTCCCGGCTCTCCATGCTTTGGTGAAGGGGAGAGGGTGCTCTTCCTTATAGCCGAGCTTCATGCATAGAAGCTGTCCATCTTTCTCGGGAGTGGAGTCGGGTGTCTCGGCTATACCTGTGACTCGAATGCATAGTAGCCAGGAGTTTCATAAAAAAGGTTTTTGAAACGTGTTTCGAAACGTTTCATTGCCCGACCCAAAAGTATGAAACGGGAGGGGTACCTGGGGGGGGGGGGACCCAACAATAGGGACCCTCAACAAGTTTCATATCAATTTATAAGACTGCAAACAAACATGTCACCTTGATCTTATAGACTTAAAAATGTGTAAATAAAAGCAAGACATTGCAATTTGAAATTTGATTTACGAATCACGATGTCATATCAATATTTGACATCATGAGTCATGACATGCTGCAGGCTGAAAAAGGCTCAAATTTTGAGCCGTACGTTTTCAAACGGCAAAAATCCCCAATTTTGACATTAAAAAAAAATAAGCATAAAAAACTCGTTTCAAATTTAACGAAACGTTTCGAAACGTTTCGTACTTCAGTGGGGATGCGAAACGCGTTTCATTGCTACTATGCTCGAATGTTGAGGCGGCGGGCATGCCTCATCTTCTCCTCCTCAATGGTGGTGTGAATGATTTGGTGTTCTTCCCTTTGAGTCTCCTCCCTCACTTCTTTACGGATGTTCTTCTTCACCACCTCAACCCATCCTGAGAGAGAGAGAGAGAGAGAGAGAGAGAGAGAGAGAGAGCCTAGGCCCTAGAGGGCGGGACCCAGGAGGGAGACAGCTTGAAAGTTGAGAGCTTGAGAGAGGGAGAGAGGTAGGGCGTGAGAGAGAGATTGAGAGAGAGAGAGCTTGAAAGTTAAGAGAGAGCTTGAGAGAGACTAGATAGTAGACACTAGTCTCTAGAGCTTGAGCCTTGAGAGAGAGCATGTGAGAGAGAGCCTAGCTGCCCACGCCCCAAACGGCTAGAAAAAACAGCCAAAAAACGGCCAGAAAAATGATCAGAAAAAACGGGCATTAAAAAAAAAAGACAGAAATTGCTATTTTTTTTTCACAAGTACTTTTCGGAAATGTTTCGTACCGTACGACACGAAACGTCTGTACCGTTTCATATGCGAGCAACAAAACGCTATTGGAAAAAAAAAGCATCCCACATTTGTCCCGTACAGCTCTGTCATGTGCACATTGTGTATCTATCGTGTGCTACACGCACGCAAGACTAGTTTCGAGGCTTGGGGAAGCTTGGAGCTAGGCAGGCTGATTGACGAGCTGAGTTAGGGATATACAATTGAGAGGTGAGTCAGGCCTGCACCCCCTTTGTTGTTTATTCGTTTGTTTGCAGGATTCGAGTCTCGTACCAAGAACGATCACGAGGAGATCCGTGGGGATTTGACAGTGGTATCAGAGCATACCTCGTGAACGAGCAAGTCGGTAGGTAGAGAAGATGAGGTCGAAGAAAGGTATGTGTTAAAAAAGCTTGCTGTTTTTTCTGTGCATACTGCTGTTTTCAGATTCAGTATGTGTTTTTCTTCATCAAAGAAACCCATGTTGATGGGAGGTGGTAGTCTAAGTAGGGTCGTTTGCTTTGCAATGAAGAGGCATGATTCGTTTGTGCAGTCGCATGAACGTAGAGAGAGAAAACAGAAAAAAGCATCTTCGTTGCTTTTGGTTGAATGCGAACGGGAGAGAGAGAGCGTGAGAGAACGCCGGTTGTCGCTGTGTGTGCTGGCCGAGTACTGATGTACTGGTTGTAGGTGTAGGCGTTGGGCTACCAGCAGCTACAGGCGGCCATGCGCCTAGGGCTATGTAGCCAGGCGGCCAGGCCTGCGTAGCCAGCCCAGGCAGCGCCCAGGCCAGGCCAAGCGGACGCCCAGGCCCAGCGAGGCAGGCGCGTAGGCCTACGCCGCCTTGTGGCCAGGCCTACGCGAGGCTGGTGCAGGCGCAGCCGGACGTGAAAGCACTAGCAGTGGCGCGTGAGGACGTCAGCACCCCAGGCCGCCGACGACGCTAATCCGGGAGGGTTGGAAAAAAAAAATCGCAAAAGCATTCGATGCTTTTGATATTTTTTAGTTTATTTTTTTTTAAAGTTTTAAAACCCCCACCTCCAAGGTTTAAAAGCGTTTATTTTTTTTAAGAATATAGAATATATATATATATATATATATATATATATATATATATATATATATATATATATATATATATATATATATAAACACAAAAGCAAAAGCCAAAGATAGCTTTTGGGGGCTTTTAGTTTTTGTGGAAACCTTTATAAACCCCCTTAAGTGGGCTTCTTGCCACACATCTCTCAAGTTTTCAAGCTCTCAAGCTCTCAAGTTCACTCGCACTTTTATTGTGCACAGATCGAATTTTCTCTCTACTTACCCTCTTCACGATGTCAACCCAAGAATCAGAGTTGGAGCCCCTATTGGAACGCGAAGGCTTGCCGGCTACGGAAGGTACCGATGTCGATCTTTTTGACGACTTTGTGTCAAAATCAGATTTCCAAGAGTTCAAAGTAGCTCAACTCCATCGCTCTATTGACCACTACCCTCTCTACTCTATCGGGTATGGATACCTTGGCTTCTGCTTTAGGCCCCAACATTACTCCGGAACCATTTGGGGGCGAGCAAAAGCAGCGCACCAAGGAGATCGTGGACACGTGGCTACATAAGTGGCAAGTTCACTTTCAGTTTCATCCATATGATGATGGGAAGAAGATACAGTTAGCAGCAGGTTTCCTGTGCGGCAAAGCTTTGCTTTGGTGGAAGGAACTCAACCCTAAGCCAACGACTTGGGCACAATTCGAAGACGTCTTCAAGAAGGAATTCCTCAAGAAAGAGAATGATTATGATGTTGTTGCTCGGTTTTCAGCTTTGACCATGACCTCGCAGCACCTCACTTATGAGGTCTACCTCCAGAAGGTTAGGGACTTGCAAATGAAAGCTACAAAGATGGATCCTACTACTCTGTTGGGGTTTTTCGTAGCTGGTTTACCAGACTCGTACCGATTACAGGTTCAAAATAACAAATGTAAAACATTGGACGAGGCCATTCATTCAGCTTGTATCTATGATGATACAATGGTCTCTTCCAAGTCGAAACCCGTTACCAAGCAGGGGAACAAGCATAAACGAAAGTTCTCCGCACCTATGGCTAACACGACTGAAGGAAAGTCTTCGGACCAACCTTCCAAGAATTCAAGTTCGACACCAGCGAAAAAATGACTCCTTAGGGTAAAGCTCAAGAAGGAAGGACGTTGTTTTATCTGCGAAGAAAAAGGACACATGCGTAATGAGTGCCCAAAGCAAAAGGGTACCAAGACGAACGCAGGACCCAAGCCAAAGGCAGCTAATCAGTTGTCTTTGACAGGTACATCAATTACTGTACTTTCTCGCCCTAGTACTTGTTCTGATTGTCTGTTCAATTCTAAAGTACAAAGATGAAAGGG
Source organism: Cibotium barometz (assembly GCF_041138505.1). Classification (NCBI taxonomy): domain Eukaryota; kingdom Viridiplantae; phylum Streptophyta; class Polypodiopsida; order Cyatheales; family Cibotiaceae; genus Cibotium; species Cibotium barometz. The sequence continues at coordinate 18,956,264 of NC_141046.1, read as the reverse complement.
TATGTAGAAGATTATGTTCTCAAGTGTCAGATTTGTCAGGCAAATAAAGCTGAACGTTTTAGACAGGCAGGGTTGTTGCATCCTTTGCAAATCCCAGGTAATAAATGGGAAAGTATTTCCATGGATTTTATTACCGGATTGCCAAGAACACATCAAGGCCACGATTCTATTTGGGTTGTGGAGGATGGCTTGACAAAAATGGCTAGATTTTTACCGACCCGGAAGACTATTTCAGCTACGCAATTAGCACGGCAATTTATCGAGCAATTGTTTAGACTGTACGGGTTACCGCAAGACATAGTCAGTGATAGGGACTCTAAGTTTACGAGTGATTTTTGGAAACTTGTTTTTGAGAAGTTGGAAACAACTTTGAATTTGAGTTCCTCTGATCATCCTCAATCTGATGGCTAGACTGAAAGAGTGAATCAGATTTTGAAGGATATGCTTCGAGCATATGTATCCAAAAGACAGAGTTCATGGGAGGATTATCTTCCTATGTTAGAATTTGCATATAACAGTACTAAGCATACGAGTATAGGTTTTAGTCCTTTCATGCTTATGTATGGTTTTCAACCTAGATCACCTGTTACAGTAGGATTCTCAGGACTTCAGCATGATGTAGCACATAATTTTTTGCAAGATATGCAGGAAATGTTACAAGTTGCGAAGGAATCTATTAGAAGTGCTCAAGACCGAGACAGGTTTTATTCTAATAGACATCGTTCACCCAGAGAGTTCTCTAAAGGAACGATGGTGTATTTGCGAGTTCCGAAAGATTCCAAGACTTTACGGACAGGTCGATCTCCGAAATTATCCCCTAGATACCGTGGACCATTTCGTATTACACAAAGGATTGGTTCAGTTGCATATGAATTGGATTTGCCTTCTCATGTGAAAGTTCATCGTGTATTTCATGTCAGTAGACTTAAGGAAGTACTGGGTGGAACAGATCAGTTAGTTACTCCTCAAGAAATCATAGATGTCGAGGACATGACATTTGTTCCGCACGAACTTGAAAAGATTCTTGGATTTCGTGAAAGAAGATTGCGTAATACGCTTATCATGGAATACAAGATCAAGTGGAAGGATCGTGTTGAGGGGGACGCTACATGGGAGACATTGACTACTCTTCAGAGAGATTACCCTGGCTTTTTAGTGAGCTCAGGAGTGAGCTCTTAGAGGAAGGGGAGTATGTCATGTGCACAGTGTGTATCTATCGTGTGCTACACGCACGCAAGACTAGTTTCGAGGCTTGGGGAAGCTTGGAGCTAGGCAGGCTGATTGACGAGCTGAGTTAGGGATATACTAACGGGCGGACACCCAAGTATGGATGGGTGGGCGTCCAAGTGTGGACGCCCGATGACCGGCCAAGAGCCTATAAAAGGGTGGCCAAGGTTAGTTATTGGGATATAGAGAGTCTCGCGAGTTTGTGAGAGCTCTATGGTCTTGGAGCCTGGATCTAGTGCAGACGTGCACCTGCTTTACGTAGCCGAGGCCGGCAGCAATCTCGAGGCCCGCGAGGGCAGCTTCGTGGCGGTATGGGACGTCGCGAGGAGGAGATTGGTCGGTACGTCAACCTAGTTAGCTTAGCTCGTGGCTCGGTGGGGACAGCCAAGACTGTGGGCTTGCCCACGGCTGTCATGGTTGGGAGGTGAGTCAGGCCTACACCCCCTTTGTTGTTTATTCGTTTGTTTGCAGGATTCGGGTCTGGTACCAAGAACGATCACGAGGAGATCCGTGGGGATTTGACAAGCTCCTTTCGCTTCATACCGTTTTTTACGTGCCTGTGGTATGGTATGCGTCCCACATACAAGTATGAGTGCTGGAAATCTCTTGTGATGTACCTCTTGGGGCTCTGACATGTCCGGTGACGGACTCATAGAGGGTGATGATGCTCCAAACCATGTCAGATGGGGCCCTGTCTCTCTACAAATGAACTAAGCTCCGCCTCTAGCATTGATCCATAGTGTTTGGCCAATGTGTGGGCAATCATGATTGTCCTGTAATTATTAGGCTCAAGTGGATCTCCGGCTTTGAGGATGGGGGTGATGGTGTTAGTGGACCAAGAGGGTGGAAATCCTTCACAAGGGGCTCTATTGAACATGTAGGCTAGTAGGGGCGCCAAGGTATCATCGGCATGTGAGATGTACTCGGCAGTGAGTCCCTTGTGATCTTGAGCTCACCCATTACGTAGTCTATGAATGGCCTTGAGGACCATGCCCTTTTTGAATGTGGAGGTGGTGGGGCGGGGATCTGGTGGTAGGGGTAGAGGTGGCTGATGGGGGATATGATATAGTGCCATGTGCCCGGGGAGGTGATAGGTGTGGGGGGGTGATGTTCTCGGAGTTTCCTCTAGGGCTCTTTGAGGTTTGGCCTTAAGAATAGTTGGTATAACTCATCCTCTTTCCAAGCGTAGAACTCCCGTTTCTTGCGTTGGGTGAGCCATTGAGAAATCCGTTGTGCTTGGCACTTTGTGATTTGGCCAATCCATACCTCATGCTTAAGGCGGGAGGGTGTGGCTCGGCATTTGTCATCATACCAACAGTTTTGGGGCATGGAACCGCAAGGTGGCTTGGCAGTAGACCGTTGCGTGCAGATGAAAGAAGTGGTTGATGGGGAGAAACCTGAATTAGGGTTAGAGTTCATTCATGGGAGACATACACAGAGAAGCAAGGGAGAGAGAGAGAGAGAGAGAGTTGTGGGGATAAGTCAACTCATGAAAAGCATGAGTGTGTGACTCCCCTATCACACATGTATACTTAACTTATGGGCTTGTACACACTATAAGGGTGGGCATAACGCCTTTACCCCAACAACCTCCCACTTAAAGGCAAAGTGCCCTTAAGTAAAGGAAAAGAAAAAATCAGCATGTACATGATAATATACAAGGCCATGTCAAGGCTGAAAATGGCCTCATCCAATGCCCATCAAGTGTCTGCAATGAGCAAACCGCTCCGGAGGCAAACTCTTCGTCAACAGATCAGCCGGGTTGTCATCCGTATGAATCTTAACAAGCTGAATTTGCTTGTTCTCTATCACCTCTCTGATGAAGTGATACTTCACATCCACATGCTTCGTCTTTGCATGAAAAACAGGGTTCTTTGCCAACTGAATGGCACTCTGACTGTCACAATGCAACAATGGAATATCCCCTGTATAGCCCAAATCAACCACTAACCGAGATAGCCATAATGCCTCCTTGCAAGCCTCTGTGGCTGCAATATACTCGGCCTCTGTAGTAGATAAGGCAGTGCACTTCTGCATCCTGGATATCCATGACACAGCACCTCCTGTGAATGTAAATACATAACCGGTAGTAGACTTCCGGTTATCTGGATGACCGGCATAATCCGAATCCGTGTAACCATGCACTAATGCATCCTGTTTGCCAAAGCAAATGCACAAATCCTGTGTGCCCTTCAGGTATCTCATGACACCTTTCACTGCTTCCCAATGCTTCTTGCCAGGGTTGGCCATGTATCTAGAAACCACTCCCACTGCAAATGCAATGTCCGGCCTAGTAGCAACCATGGCATACATGAGACTGCCACAAGCTGAAGCATACGGAATCTTGGCCATATCAGCCCTGTCTCTATCTGACTGTGGGCTGTCCATAGCACTGAGTTTCACATATGGAGGCAAAGGAGTACTAGCTTTCTTCCCCCCGTCCATATTGAACCTCTGCAAGACTTTGCCAATGTATTCCTTCTGAGACAAATACAACACATGCTGATTTCTGTCCCGAAGTATCCGCATACCCAAAATGTGATTTGCATCACCCAAATCCTTCATATCAAAGGTTTCATGCAGCCTCTTCTTCAAAGCATCCATCTCTTTACGAGATTTCCCGGCAATCAACATATCATCAACATACAAAATGAGAATCAAGAGACTGCCATCCAAAGCTTTCTTGGTGTACAAGCAATGATCTATGTCACTTCTCCTGAATTTCTGTGATTTCATGAATGTATCAAATTTATGATACCATTCTCTTGGTGCCTGTTTGAGCCCATAAAGACTCTTTTTCAGCTTGCATACAAGCTTCTCCTTTCCACTCTCTGCATAACCCTCTGGCTGCTGCATATATATCTCCTCATGGAGATCGCCGTGAAGAAAAGCAGTCTTCACATCCATCTGAATCAAGTCCAGATCATCATGCGCAACCAAAGCCAACACAGCTCTAAGTGTGGTCATTTTGACCACTGGAGAGAAGATCTCATCAAAGTCCACACCATATTCCTGCTTGAAGCCCTTAGCCACTAACCTGGCTTTGTATCTTGGCTTTGCATCTGGTGCAACTTTGAGCCTGTATACCCACTTGCATGGCAAAACCTTCTTGCCTGCAGGTAAATGCACCAACTTCCAAGTTCCATTTTTGTGCAGAGAATCCATCTCTGACTTCATGGCACGCTCCCATAGAGCTTTGTCTGCCCTCTGTAAAGCCTCTTTGTAACATGAGGGCTCCCCACAGTCAGTGAGCATCAAGTAGTCAACCCCTGGAACAAACCTGTCAGGGACTCTGGAGGGTCTAGTGGACCTCCGTACCCAATGACCATCATTTGCAGGTTGCTGTCCAGCCTGCATATCACCCATTGGTGGCTCCTGTTCCATGCCATAAGGCTGAAAAATCATGCCCGGTATCTCCTCCAACTGTGGTATATCCATAGGGATATCTTCTGCCATCTCTGGCTGTCCATTTGGACCATTTTCAGCACCATTTAAGGGCTGGTTTTCCTGCTGTAATGGCTGATTTACAGCCCTTTGTTGTTGTCCATGATGTCCATCATCATCAAAGATGACTCTGCCAGGCTCCTGTTGCCTTGCAGGCTCCTTATACATGCATGTTTCATCAAAAATGACATCTGCTGCGTATGATCTTTCTATTTGTGGGATCCCAAAGTCTATACCCCATTTCACCTCTGTCACCATATCCTAGGAATATGCATTTGTGAGACTTAGGATCAAGTTTGGTGCGCATTTCCCTGCGTATGTGCACGTACGCAATTCAACCAAACACTCTCAAGTGCTTGTATGACGGAGGCTTCCCTGTCCATACTTCTTCTGGCACTTTCCCACCAAGCCTCGTGTTAGGTGACCTGTTTATAAGGTGAACGGCTGTCATAACAGCTTCAGCCCAAAAACCATGAGGTAATGCAGCATGTGACAACATAGAGCGGACCTTCTCCTGTATGGTCCTGTTCATCCTCTCTGCTGTCCCGTTTTGTGGAGGATCATAAGGAGTAGAGAGCTCCCTCTTGATGCCTTTAGCATCACAAAAGTCCTGAAACTGTTTGGACATATACTCTCCACCATTGTCGGAACGCAAAGCCTTCAGTGTTTTGCCAGTTTGATTCTCAACAAGAGCAACAAACTTCTGAAACACTGAGAAAGTATCACTCTTCAAACGAAGAGGATAAACCCACACCTTGCGTGTGGCATCATCAATAAAAGACACAAAGTATTTTGCCCCTCCCAAAGAAAGCTGAGGCATTTCACATACATCTGTATGCACAAGCTCTAACTGAGCATCTTTCTGTCCAAGAGCTTTCTTGTGGGGGCACTGTAGTTGCCTACCATATATACAATGCTCACAAAACTGAAAACTTGAAAACTTGAGAGAAGGCAAGTAACCCAAACGAGACAATTGCTCCATTCCTTTGACACTCATGTGTCCCAACCGGCTATGCCACATAGAGATTTCCGGCAGCTCGGTTGCATTTACATTAGCATGGTGACAAACACCTGCATGCATAAAGTAAAGAGTGTCCACCTTAGAGCCTCTGGCAACAACCAGTGAGCCCTTACTAATCTTCCACTTTCCACTACCAAATGTGGTAACATAATCAGCATCATCAAGCTGTCCAGTAGAAAGCAGATTCTTCTTGATCTCAGGCACATGCCTGACATCATGGAGCATAAGCTGTGAGCCATCTGAAAATACAAGCCTCACATCACCTCTGCCAAGAATTTTGCATGCATGGTTATCACCCAAATAAACAACTCCTTCATTGCCAGCAGTGTACCTGACAAACAAGTCTCTGCAACGTGTGACATGAAAGGAGGCACCTGAATCAATGATCCATGAGTGCATACCATGACCACCTGTAAGAAGTGAATGGGCATCAAGTGAAGACGTAAAGAGGACCTCATCCTCACTGCCACCTGCATGTGACACATTGATTTCTTCGATCTTGACTCCACTTTTGCCCTTTGGCTTTACATCTTTGGCTTCATCCTTGTCTTTGTCTTTGCCTTTTCCCTTTTCTTTTTGATCATTTTTCCATTTGTAGCATTGCTTTTTAATGTGTCCCTTTTTGCCACAATAATGGCATTCCAAATCCTTTTTGGAGCGAGACTTGCTCCTTCCCCTTTCTTGGCTTTTACCCCTTTGCTGGGATCTCCCACGTGCATTCATTGCATTGGACTTTCCAACAGAGTTGTTTTTCCTGTTCATCTCTTCTTGAAGAAGAGCACCCTCAACATCTGCATATGACAGCATAGCATGCGAATTGCTAGTGGCTGTCCTGAATGTGTCCCAACTCTCTGGCAAAGTGCATAACAAAAAAGTGGCTTTGAACTCATCGTCCATTGCCAACTTTTGATTAATGACTTGGCTGACAATACCATTAAACTCATTGAGATGGGCTGTCATAGAAGCCCCTTCCTTCATCTGAAGGCCTATGAGTTTCTTCAACCAATACACTTTGCTTGAGGCACTTTGTTGGGCATACAAGTCCTGCAATCTCTGCCACATTCCCCAAGCTGTCTTCTCTTCACGAATGCTGAAAAGTAATGAGTCTGACACAGATAACATGATAGTAGATCTTGCCAGCTCATCCATATCTTCCCACTCTTCAGCAGTAAGAGAAGCGGGCATTACACCCCTTTCTTTGATAGGCTTGTGCTGCTTTTTCTGGAGCAACACATTGTAGCACTGGGTTTGCCAAATATCATAATTATGCGAGCCTTCAAGCTTCTTGATGTGAAGCAATGAAGAGCTCTCACCTGTGGTTGCCATAGCAAAATGCAACCTGTCAATGCCTGACTCCCTGCAAATGTGCAAACACTGCACCAAAAGATGTGCAAACACTGCACCCAAAGCACACAAAGTGCTTACAAATGTTCTCCCAAGCTTTATCTCCCACTGCGGAAGCAAGAATGCAACTTTTCTCCCACTTTATGTGATGAAAACACCAAAATCTGGTTGTTGCAGATTTTGGACAGCACCTTAAATGTGCTCTTTTGCCTCTACAAAGTACTGTACAGCAGTACCAAGTGCTCACCAATGATGTACCAAACCTGTATCGGCAATTTCAGCAGCTAAATTTGAACCTTTTGATCACTCAAAACAGTGTACAGCCATGCCAAAACATGCACAAAGCTGTGCAAAATCTGTACCAGCAGGTACAATAGCAATAAATGCTCTCCTGGCTGTCCAAATGAGTGAAAATCAGACTTTTACTGTCCTGTACACTGCATACAACAGTTCCGAACAGAAATTGGGCAAAAGCCCCTTGACTGCAAGCTGATTTTTGAGGATTCAAGGCATAAATGGCTTGCCTGCTGCTTTGCCAAGCTCAACAAGCATACGGCGCACATGAAGGCATCCAGAGTGTTCACGATGCTTCCCCCTGGCCACATATACATCAAATACATGAAAGCCCCTTGATTTACAGGCACATTGAGTGCTTGTAAAGCATCAAGACATTATCCACAGCATCAAATGCGATTGCCTGCATGCAAATCGACCAAATCGGCACAAAAGCCCCTTGATTTGCACTGCAATTTGCTGCAATTTTGCCCAAATGTGCGATTTTTCACATCATACAGCATGTATGAGTGCTTAATTGCACAATTACATCAAAAGCCCCAAATTTCGACATCCAATTTCCTGCAAATTGAACCTGATTGTGACCAATTTCCTGCAAATTGATCCTGATTGTGACCAATGTCACCCAATTTTGCCAATTTTGCTCAAAAAATTGAGCAATTCGGCGCCTGTATTTGCTCAATTAATGATTGCACCTGCTCAATTGCAAATCCCCAGAAAAAAATTGAGGCAAATACCTTGATTTCTGATTTTCTGTTGCAGGAAAGGGGGGTGATGAATTTGGTGCTGCTCTGCAGAAATTTGATGCAGATGAGGGACTCCTCAGGCATGAGTATTCCACTGTTTCTCCACCTGGAACTTCTCCGGTTGACTGTTGCGATTATCAGCTCCAAAATCAGTGCTTGATGCACGCAAGATTAATCTTGATGATAAAGGGTTCCATCTTAGCCCGTGTTTGTATGCGAGAGATTTGGTAATGGGCAGCTTGCGCGGCAGGATGAACTTCCGACTCGGCTCGGAGAGTGAAAAGCAGTGGTGTCTGGGAAGCGAGCACAGGGACGATGCTTGGTGAAGACCACAGCGAGTGGCCAGAAAACACGACACTCCCTTCTCTCTGTCCGGTTGGCCAACCAGCGCCAAGCATATCAAGGAACGCTTGCGAGAAAGAGGCTCATACCTTTGGCAGAGGGGGCGCCATCCATTTCGCCGTCGCTGACTCCCTTACGGCTTCGCCTAGCGTTTCGAATAGCGCCAGCCGACGCCAGCCGACGCCTTCACAATCGACTTCGCAGCCTATTCGCCTAGCGCCTTTTCGCTTAGTAGCCTTCGACGCCCAGCCTACGGCTGCTGCCTCCACGATCGACGGTTGCTACTAGCCTTCGCCTGCGTGCCTTCGCTCGCTACCTTCGTCACCTAGCGCCTTCGCTCTCACGCTTAGATGCAGAAGTGGCTGCCCGCCACCCTTCCGCCCACCTGATTGCTGTCCAGTAGTCTTTGCTTACTTGTCTAACGCCTCTTCACACACAGGCTAATGGAGAGTCGAGCTGCTGCCTGCCATGCGTCAGAGATTCGAAGGACACCTGCTCTGATACCAGTTGATGGGGAGAAACCTGAATTAGGGTTAGAGTTCATTCATGGGAGACATACACAGAGAAGCAAGGGAGAGAGAGAGAGAGAGAGAGTTGTGGGGATAAGTCAACTCATGAAAAGCATGAGTGTGTGACTCCCCTATCACACATGTATACTTAACTTATGGGCTTGTACACACTATAAGGGTGGGCATAACGCCTTTACCCCAACAGTGGTGGCGGATGTGTGGAGTATGGTGGTTAGCTGTATGTGAGGGTGGGTAGGGGCACAGTAGGTTCCACATCTTGGAGTTGGCGGTAGATGTGTGTGTGTGTGTGTGTGTGTGAGAGAGAGAGAGAGAGAGAGAGAGAGAGAGAGAGAGAGAGAGAGAGATTTTATTTGTGTCGAGTCTTTCTGCCACTTTGCAGATGTTACAGACACGGCTCTTGAGTGGGCGCGGTGGAATGTTCAACAAAACTCACATTTGGCTGGTTTGATTTCAATTAGGAGCGTTAAAGGCTTCAAACATCAACTTGATAAGAAATTGAAGAAAGACACAAGAGATGGAGAGTGTAACCTTATGTCTGGCTGTTTTGGTCCACTCGAAGGTGGAGAATCAAGCCTGGCGACATCCATTGGTGAAGCTACTGAACCTGAGGTCTCATGCATTGGGAACGCCGCCTGCAGTCAGGATTTTCCAGTGCAAAATGAGGTGGTCTCAGCTTCCCAACCAAGCGAGAAAATGGGAATGGTTGAAGAGTTTGTTGATGGGAACGACGGCTCATCTATTATAAAGGAGAATTTGGAAGAGGTTTGTCACCCTGGACATGAGAGCCTGCCTGTTCTCGCAGGGGTTGTGGGTGATAAAGAAAGGTTTGATTTTTGCATGTGCAACCCCCCATTTTTCGAGAGTATGGAAGAAGCAGGTGCAAATCCTCACACGTCTTGTGGCGGAACTTCGGCAGAAATGGTGTATCCGGGAGGAGAAGAGGGGTTCATAACTAGAATAATTGAGGATAGTACAGAGCTGAAGGAGAAAATACAGTAAGAGCCTTAACCCTTGTTTGTATGAAAATTGTGTTACTTGTTTGTGGCTGTCATTGACTGTTTCTTCTTATGTATTGCAGCTGGTTTACTACCATGGTTGGGAGAAAGGTGAATCTCAAGGTATTGATGTTGGAGCTCAGAAAAAAAGGAATAGGGATGCTTCGTACGACTGAGTTTGTACAAGGTCGGACTTGTCGGTGGGGTCTTGCTTGGTCCTTCAATCAACCTGAAGAGAGTCTGCTTTCTCAACGAGTCACACCCACCAATACAAGCCGCATCTCTTTCATGCTAGAGGTGAGTATTTAATATGGTTATGCATTTCTTTCCTGGCTTATAAATGTAGACCTTTCTCACAACTTTATGTTGTTCTCTAGGCCAGGTGAGTGAATACAAGTGTTGGCTGGGGTGCTTCAAACCGAGTTTTTGGCATTCTGGTCCTTCATGATAAATCGAGTCACACAAAACCACCCCTCTTCAACCTTCTTACCTTTTTTCCAGATCGATGTGCTTTATGTTTTCTTATATTCAGATGTCGGTTCCTCTGTTTCCCTTTCTTTTTTTCTGTCCATCTCCCTCCCTTTTTTGGTTGTTTGATTGCGGGTTAGGGTCATGTGACGAACCCAACACACTGGTAGACCCTACAGGACCAGACGTGTGCCATGCAAGTTGCCAGGCAGGTTGGCCAGAGGGCGCAGTCAGGTACAACACGTCGGGCAGCAGTTGTGCCAGGCAGGTCAGCCATGGGCTCCCACGTATTCGAAAAGGAAAGTTAATTATTTGGGTAATTAACTGGTCGGACTTCATAAAAGAGGTCGCGGACCTGAATCAAACAGACAACCAGCAGATCCTTGCTTAAAAACAGGTTACCTCCCTTCCCACAGAGATCATCAATCACATAGTTGGGTTTCACCTTCAGCAATTGAGCCACCATACAGTGCGCTATTGGAAGTAAAGACAGCTAGGAGCAGCCAGCATTTTGGGAAAAATTTGGGCTTTTTACTTGGGTGCTTAGAGATTGACCACATTTTGGGGATCTTGGCATTACATGCTTGTGTTTGTGTTTTAATCATTTTGTTAACACATGCACCTGACTAGTTTCCTTACAGGTTAGGTGGGAGGGGATTGTAGGCATGGACTAAGAGTACTTAACTGGTGGCAAAAGTAGTGGCGACAGTAGCAGTTTGAGGGGTTGCTTTGGCTGAGCAGCAGCATCTAATGGCAAACGTGGGTGGTAGGATGATTAGGAGGGAAGGAGGCCTCACCAGAAGAATGAAGAGCTGTCTAGCTAGGTGGCAGAAAGATGAGGTGAGTGGTGACCTAATCGTATGGCAAGAGCGAGACATATATGGAGCACAAGAATCATGAACTTCCAGTCGCTTTGACATCTGGATTCTGAACAGTAACTCACTGATGTAAGGGCGTTACAGAGATTGCAATGTTAAGGTGTGGATCTGGCTGCAAATTAGTGCTGGTTGGATGCATTCTGTCTAAAACCCTTTGGCAGTCTGGATGCCATAGTTAATAGGATGAGGAAGCTTTGTTTCAGCTTGGATGTCAGTGGGAAGTGCACACTAATTTGCTCCTTTTGCACCCCATGTGTGCAGACAGTTCTTTAGGTGTCACATAAGATATTCCCCCATTTGTTAATTCAGTGGACTGGAAGCCATAGGTTGTGGGTTGGAAAGGTGGTTGTTGATAGGTAATCTTTTTGGTTGATTTTTGGTACTGATTGAAGCCACTAGTACTGTAGCACAGGTTACCACTCACGAAGTTTTCTTTGCATCTTGGTAATGGGCTTGCAATGTTGTATATTATCAATTTATCTGTAAGAGATTGAACATTAAGCTAGATTTTCACAAGTTTAAGATACTGATTATGACCCATCTCACTGATCAGGGGCTGCCTCGGCATTGTAGAGCATATGACGTATTTCAGGCATTGGTCCTTTACGTGCAAGAATTTGGAGCTGCCTGTAAAGTCGACACGGCAACCTTTTCACTCAAGGTAAAAGTGAGTGTGTGTGTGTTATGAATATACATATTTACATAAATACGTATATGTATGTGCGTTTATTGTTCTTTGAAACACTTTTGTAATACGGAACCCATAGTTACACATCCAGGAACACATTTGAGTAAATGTTTATGCTCTTGCATAACCTAAAGATACATGTAAGGATGTGTGCACGTGTGTATATTACTTTTGGAAACACGTAATCCACATTTACACACCTGGAATCACATAACTAGTGAATCTTTATGTTCCTGATGAAACATTTCTATTAGGGAAACGTCATAGGACAGGAAACGCGAGGAAACGGCAAACCTATGTGGATGGAAACGCCCAGGGCAGGTTGAGTTTCAAAGCCAATAACAGTGCAAAACAGAAACGAAACATTAAAACCACATTTAAAAGAAAGACTTGATCCGAGTTTCTCACGAATCAAACATTGAGAGACAAATACATGAGTGACATACATAGGTGACATATCAATGACATGATACATTTACATAGATTCCACAATTTCGTCATCAAGTACATCCTCGATACATGCTTCTAAAGCATCCTCCTCCAATACATCCCACTGTTCGCATGGCCCCGAGACATAGGAAGCCTCTTTCCTAGATATTAACTTGAGGTTGCTATGCACATACACCACGTCCTCAGCTTTCTTATGACCTAGTCGATTGTGATTAACCTAATGAATAAACCCATAAGTAGACCAATTGTGCTCACAAGCTGAGGCACTGGACACCTGATACAACACCCGAATGGCCAATCTTTGCAAATGTGGAGCTAGCAAACTCAATCTTGCAGAAGCTACTCTTCCATTTCTTGCTTCTCCCTTTACTGAATGCAGCTATAGGAGTGACATACTTCCAAAGGGGCTCAGGGGTGACTGGTGGTTTGGGCTTGAATAATGGGTTCACAAGAGGCACTGCAGAAGTTGATGGTGAGGAAAACATTGTTGGAGTCACCTAAATGCAAGGGCTCTTCTTGTTTGAGGTGGCTTTTTTCGCTGAGACTCAAGAGTCTTGGTGCAGAGCCACTATGGAACCAGCACAAGCTCAATGCATTTGCAATTTAGGGCTCTTTTTCGAATAGCATCAGGTAGTGAGAGTTTTTGAGGTCGAGGGGGCACCTGCAAGATGAGAAAAGCACGGTTCTCGGGGCACAATGAAAGCACAAGCACGGGAGAGGTTTGGTTTGGTTTGTTGAACCAATCTTCTTTTCTTGCATGAACCTGTAGGCGTGCAAGTGCGCACGGGAGAGTGCAGGAGTGTAGGTGCGCTGGGAAGCAAAAAATGTAGAGAATGTGCACTGTGAAGCAAAAAATGTAGCTGAGTTTGTTTTTCCCCAAATCTCTGCCACGTGGCCAATTTTGGCCGTTTTTTAAAGGTCAGGTAGGATTTTTTAAGGGGGGGCGGACCCTTTTAAAAAAGCGCTGTTTCCCTCACGTTTCCAAGGTGGGAAACGTGTGCACCAGCCAAGAAACGGGGAAACGGCGTTTCCCCGCCTCCAGCCCATGTTTCCTGCATATAACCAGAAGATGCATGTAAGGATGTCCAAACATATTTCATACATATGCATGTAAGGATGTCCAAACATATTTCATACATTTAGTTTAAGCTATTTCTACATTTAGTTTAAGCTATTTCTGCAACATTCAGTCAACCTGGGCAACAATATTCTCTTTACACATTTGCAGTTACTTTGGCATTAAGGGAAGTACAATTTGAATCTTTCTTTTGAAATTCAGTGGATTTACTGAGATTAAACGCTTTTTTCACTCAACCACCTCCGCTGGGTTTCTATCCTTACTTGTGGAAATAGTTATTAGTAACAAAGGGTGGACTGACTTGTAACCATAAGGAGCAAAGAACATACAATCTGAGCTGCTTTCTCTAGTGAAATTCTATTGGAATCTTAGGACATATGCAGTGCATTTTAAATGGAGAGTGGCGAGAATCTCATCGGAAAACAAAAAGCTATGGATACAAGAAAGGCAGTAAATCCCACAAAAACACGGGAATGGAATGCATGAAGAAACTGTTGGGAGATCACAAGCTTCTGATTCTTTTAATGCCTATAGTTGGAGGAGTATTCTTAAGATTCTTTAGAATTCAAGATTGGGTATTGATGATTGTCTATCTATGACACACACCACTGTTCTTTCTATTCGTTCTATCATGGGTTAAACTCTTCTGAAACTTTCATCCTGAATAGTTCCACAAGTCTCATTAATGCGGGGGTTTATCCACTCTGCTTTTGCCAGAAAATTTTCCTTCGTCTCTGCCTGGAGCCAAACTTTCATCGCTTGACCTTGGGCACACTCATAAAAAGCACAAACAAAATTTGGGTCACTTACAATGTGACAAAGGGAGAACTAAATCTATCCCCTCCATGGCCCCCAAAATTTGAAAGTATGGTGTAAAAGCATCCTTACAACTAAGCTTTTCTTCTGTAAAGGTCGTGCATATATGGACACAAAGCACGAAGAAAAAGCTTTTTCACTTAATTTTTTTGATCTTGGCTGTTAAATTCAATCAATGGTCACACTTTTACACTTCTAATACATATAGAAAGATGTGTGTGCGCACGCTTACTGGTATCAACAAAAAGTAATCTAAAGTAGGTAGATATAAATTTGTTTGTGTGGGTTCTTTGCAGGGTTCTTTTCATGATCAGCTAGAAAAGCAGCAGAGCGAGGATTCACAATGTGAAGTGGTAGCTTCATCAAGTGTGAGTGACCTGCATTTCACCTTATCGGTAAGAAATGAAGGCATACTTTATCCGTGTTAGCATGGAACAAGTGGGGCAATTTTAACTCGCTCTACAGTTTTCCTCCAGGTTTTTGAGCAAGCACCTGGAGCACTTTTAATCAAAGGAATGCTACTGGAAGAGAAAGACAGACTTGCAGGTGTGTTTTAATACGCATATGGTGTTATAACTATTGTTTTTGTTTCTTGCCATGCAGTTGCTTTGTGTGTGTGTGTGTGTGTGTGTGTGTTTTGTTATGTTTTTCTTTGGGGGTTGGGGTTTGGGGGTGTGGGGCTTGCACTATTTACTTTTACTTAGGTCTCAAGGTTTAAACTCACGCCCCCCTTTGTGGCAGGGTAGAGTCTCATTTCATAGCATTGCTATTTGATTTGACAGGCACATTTTATACAATGCTAAGTTCTGTTGAGCAGAATTTGAAGCGACACTTTTGTGCGAACTTTCGGCAAAAAAGATGATTGTTGATTTCTGGAGGGCAGTGCCTACAGATCTTTGACATTGTATCTTTTACTTGAGGTGAGCAATATGTTTGATGTGAATGTGGGTATGAATGTCTAAGAATCTTAACAGCTAATTGGTAGAAGGCCCTTTTTTATGAGGTGGTTTTGTTCTCACATGTAGTGATTTGGTTTATTGGTCATGAGGTGTCTCTGAACTCCCCAAAAGGATAACTTAGGTCTTTGGACTTGATTTCGATCTCCCCTCATTGTTGCAATTATTCTTCACGCAGATGATATTTTGTTGATTTCATGTTCTATGGAGGGGTTACAAAAGAAGCCCTTGGACTTTTTGTTAATGAGTGAATTTTAAGACTTAATGATGTCCATCATGATTTTGCACGCTTCTAGGTACAAGTAGAATGCATGAAGGCACTTACAAAGAAGATGCATCTATTTGGAAATGGTTTTTCCCAAGCCCATGGTTTTACCATGAGGAGAGTTGTAGAAGAACACCTTTGCGAAGGTGTCTAAATGGTTTCAACAAAACTAATGTGGAAAGAATTGTGAATGTGTTAGTGGGACCTTAAATGGTCTACTCTATATGCAAGGTCATTGATCTTTTTGGTGACCTTAAATGGTCCACAAAACCTTGGTGCCAATTTCACTATTGGATTCTTCTCAATGTTCTTGAGACGTCTCCTTTTCATTTCCTACGAGAACATAATCGCCTTCTTTAAAACATATGTCTTCACGTTTCTTGTTTGCTTATTTGTTCTATGTTTCTTGAGGCATACTTACTAAAGTATGTTATCAAAATATTGAAGAAACTCATCAATAACCTCTACTTAATGAGAAAGGCGAGAGGTTATTGAAGCCTTAACATAAATAATCTCAAATGGCACGCACGATAGCTCTCTTGGATTAGTATGTGATTATGTAATTCATGCAAATCCTACATAGATTTGAGAAGGAAACACATTATTACTTGTTAGGGATCCGCTAGATTTTAGTGATTTATTAGGAATTTTGATAGAATCATATGAGATTGATCATAGAGAAAAATTTGTTTCTCGAAGAATCACGTGTTATTTGGCTTGTGTCAAGCATGTTTTTAAAACACTTGACACATGATTTCTTTGTAAGAATTACACAATATTGTCGTCAAATTATTCATGATTTTACAAGGTCCAAAATTTTACTTCGTGATTTTTTATAATTTTATGTATTTCATATTGTTTATGAGAGGTTGAACTGCACATGTTTTGGTCTCAAATATAATGCATGATTCAATGTTTGTGTTGATTTACAGATGTTTCACAAATCTCATGGGATTTGATAAGAATCATACGTGATGATTTATACTCACATTGATAGTGACACAATTGTTTCTCCCAACTACAAGTGGGTGATCACAACCAATTCCTAAGCAGTACCTCATTATTCTTATATAAAAAAAGATATTCCTTTTAGTTTTTGGACCTATTCGCACCTCTCTTTTTGAGGAATATTTCAAAGATCAACTAGGAAGCATGCATGGTTCTTGACTAGAGTCACATGATTTGAGACGAAGACCACATGTTTATTAACTCTTAATTCACATTAATCTTAAATGCCTAATAATCACATGGAAATTGAGGTAAGAAAAAAGATGTAATTCAAGTCCTAAGCTTTACAATCACTAAATGCATCCTTACATAAACATGTTGAATAATGACATGGAAATGGAGTTTCTTTACATAAAAAACAGATAAAATTTAAGTTCTAAGCCTTGCAATCATTATTAAATGCATCATTTACATGAACATGGAAAATTAATGGTTAAATTAAGACTTATGTTTCTAAAACAAAACACCCAAAAAATAGAGAATGCAAAAATAGCTTTCAATCAAAGGAAAATGGAAGATCACTTGCTTGTTCTCTTAGAGGTTCAACTTTAATATGGTGAGATCCATTTCTCCATTGCTCCCTTACTCAAAGAACAAAAGTAAAACTAACCAAAATTAGATTTCAAAACCAATGGATTTGCACTCAATAGGGCAACGTGATTTGCACTCAATAGGGTAACGTAACTTAGTAAGTAAAATGCAAGGAGGCCTAAACTAGGGAATTGTCTATGGCAATGGTGCCAAAGATTTTCACCAATGGAGTAACCTAGAGACTTGCTTAATGGGAGGAAGAGATATACGAGGGTAGATAAGGGGTGCTTGCCTCCAACCATCAAAATGACAACCTCCTCTTGTCGGGAAGGTAGGTCTCCTCAACTATATCACCAAAGGTATCACTCTAATGATGCCTTGCAAGGATAAAGGAGAGAGCTATGGAAGACCTCCACTTCTACTCCAATACAAATACTTCTACTCCCGTTTGTCCTTAATGTAGATGGCCTTCGATGAGGCTTCTTCTTTCTTGCTGGAAGATGCTTCCTTCTTGTTCTTGATCTTGATGATGTAGCTCTTGATGTGCTTCGTGTCATTGTAGCTCTTGATCTTCTTCATGCCAATGTATATCTTGATGTAGATGTAGCTCTTGATCTTCTTTATTGATTTATGAAATCCATCTTGATGTGCTTCATGTCATTGTAGCTCTTGATCTTCTTCATGTCGATGTAGATCTTGATGTAGATGTACCTCTTGATCTTCTTTATTGATTTATGAAATCCATGTAGGCAAAGATAAAACATTTTCTCAATGTGTTCGTAAAACAAAGATAAAACATTTTCTCAATGTGTTCATAAAGCCTTACATGATGATGATGTCACTTCTGGTCCAATATGCAAAGGCAATGATGATAATGATGAACTTACATATGAACTCCATGAGGTTTGATGACAATCCGATGAAGACCCATGTTGATGTTGGTGGCGTTGTGAAAGAATTTAGATATATGCATGTGTATGATGACGAGGCATGCCTTGTATAATTGAAGGATTTACATGGATGAGTTTTGTCGATGTTGGTGGGACATAGCTTTAAATTTATTTATTTTTGTGAACACCTCTTATTTCTGTAAGTGCTTTTACACCCCAAAAAAAAAACTTTATCTCTTCTACCCTTCTTCTTATTTTTGTGAACACCTCTTATTTATGTAGGTGCTTTTACACCCAAAAAAAAAAAACTTTATCTCTTCTACCCTTCTTCTTATCTCCACACAAAGCTGAAGCGGGCCACCTGTTTTACTTTGTTTTCTTGTTGTCGCCCATACGAGCTGCTGTTTGAAGAACCTTGCTTTATGGTTGCGCTCGTCAACTTGCATTAGGCCGGCATGAAACTCTGCATTTCTTTAAGAACTCTAAGATTTCCCCTTATATCTTTTCTTTATTTGCATATGCTTGCATCACATCTTGTTAAAGGGCTTCTGTAGTTTGCCGCATTATTACATGTTTAGACTCTAAGAAAAAGATTAAATGTTCCACATGGTAGAAACATTTGGCTAGATGTACCTAAGGTGTTGGTAACAACGTTTGCAAACTTTGATATTAATTTTGTAGAGTAGCCATGGTTGCTTCCACCTAAGATGCACATTGTGTAATGTATTTGCATGATGTATTTGTAATTGGCTTCAATTATCAACTTTGCTTTTACCTCATCCAAAAAAACAATAGATGATGACATATTAGATAATTTGGGAAAAATCCCATTCCCATTTGAAAAATGGGAGCATGGTGAACTTGTCCAAAAGTTTGTCAAAACCCCCTCATGTGACATATCATCGGAAAGATCTTGAAGAGTAGAATCTAAATCTTTGATCTCCGACAAATTTGGAGTTAGTATGTTTAAGATATGTCCAAAACTATATGGAGTAATTGATTCCCAAAATGTGAGATTTTTCCCAAATTACCTATGACATTGTCATTGTCATTGTTGCTAAAGTATTCATTATTAGTTCTATTACATTTGCTATTCTTTCTTTTTTAGTAGTTACACTCTCAACTTCATTATTTTTGGTGTACTATCATTCCTTACTTTCTTAGTGAAGTAGAGCATATCCTCAGGTTTTAAAGGGAAAACATAACCTCTTAACATGGAGAGACAAGCCTACCTCCAACTGACTCTGATGTCCTCTAGCTCATAGAAACTGTAAGATTAAGTCTGACAGACCTCTGACTATTAGAGTTGACTCAAACTAGTTTCCTCTCAGCTTAAAAGTATTATATCTACTTTCTTACACCTTCAGCTGACTTCCTTTGACACTCAGTTGTCCCTATCTGACATTACTGACTCTTAGAGAGCTGACATCAATTGATTCAACTCTGACTAAGCAAAGTTCAAATCTTCACTCACAATTGATTTTCCTCAATAATTTTAATCAAAACAACATATTCATCACAACTAAACACCATATCACAAACTCTAGCATCCACTCCACAACATGCTCAAATTCAAGCACTCTGTCTTCTTCAAACTTGCAAAACAAAACCAGTCTTAACAACCTTGAGACCCTGGGCAAAACAAGAGAGAAAATAAACATTAAAAATTTGAGGGATACCATGCATGTAGCTCTCTGCCAACTCTTCAAATCCTCATTTTCATCTCCACAGCATGAAGTTTCTCTGCTAGATACTATAGCCAACTTTTATGTATCTCTTTCTCTCTTTAACTCATTCTCCTAGTCTTCTTCTTTGAACATCTTTCTCCCTCCTCTGCCTACTGTCTATGCCGCTGCATATACCTATCTGCATTTTTTTTTCTCCCCTCGACTCTCAAATAAAAGTCTCCTTCATCAAAAAAACAAAATCTCCCCCATACTTTTTCCCTCGTTCCTTCCTAAAGAAAGACTTGCCATTCGATATCCTCCAGCTCCCCGGGTTCCTCTTTCTTTTTTCATCCTCCTCATTCTTCTGGATCTTCCACGTGCATCAACACGACTGCTTGTCTTTTTAAGTAGGAGAATGGCCATACACATTATTCACCCATTTATTTAGATTGATTAGGCTGATTTCATACTACATCCACTCATACATGAAGGTGTATAGCTACGTCCTATAGTGGCATATACACCTTCAAAACACTATCTAAAAGAAAAAAGGGGGTTTCCAAAAAAACTGCATCAACATCTGACAAAATATTGACTCTGGATTCTCCATCCAATAGAACACTAGAAATACTCTAGCCTGCCAGCGTCACCTTAATTACTGGAACAAACTCATTGATGACCAGAACTTCCGCATTGATGACCAGAACTTCCGCTTTGATAACCAAAACTTCCGCTTTGGTGGAACATATGGCTGTGGCACTACTAGAACTGGGAATTTCCAAAATTGACTAGGGCTTTATTGTTGCAGGTCTAACAGCCTCCCTGGATACTCTCTGATAGTACAATCCACCCTGTGAATTGAATGCACTTCAATGCAATTTATGCTCAATTAAATGCAGATATCCTATTTTTAATGCCTTTGCCACATTTAGACTTATCTTACTAGATATGGACTGTAAAGGAAAGGAACGGACATGGCAGAAGTGCCACGACCATGGCCTGATAAGCGAATGAGCGTTCCCTTATCAGAGCAACCAGACACAGAATAGTTTCGCCTAGAAATTTCCTCAAACACCTGCTGATTTAGGTGCCTAACCATTGTTTTTTGGTGTTTTTATTTCAATAGGGAGCTAGAGCTAATCTCTAGCTACCTATTTGTGCCTATAATGCATGATTTAAACTAGCAATTGAGATTAATTAGATGATTAAGATAGAATGCAAGTTTAAGGAAAAAACACATAAAATTGAGATTTTGCTTGAATGTTAAGGGCAAGGTAAGGGCACTCACTTGCTTCTCCCACTCTTGGTGAAGGCTCGAATGCTCCAATGCTCGATTAACAACCAAAGCTCCGCGTAATCTCCATCAAAAAACAAAACAAGGTTAAACATCCAACCGTTGGATTTGCACTCCAACTAAGCTAAATCAAAGACTCTAGCACATGAATGGTGTAGAAGACCCCTAAGCCAAATGCCTTCCCCTGTAGCAGAGAGAGAGAGAGAGAGAGAGAGAGAGAGAGAGAGAGAGAGAGAGAGAGAGAAGGCAAACTCAAGTGAGACAAATGGGATTGTCCCTTTTCATATTTCATAAAATGTCTTATATACATGAGCTCATATTTACAATGTCTGGCTGCCCATTTATAAGTGGGGGCCCAAAACTAGTCTTCCTAGTTTCATTAGCTCTATGTACATCTATTTCTCATGACCTTAAGGCACTACACAAGCCTTAAGTCATCCCATGTCTCATATACAATCAGCGCATTACGTAGTTACAAAAAGATAGGTTACAAAAGGGGCATAGTAGCTGCGCACAAGGTAATGTTAACCAGAGTGGGTTAACACCTAACCACTTATGTGTCCTCCCCTAACACTCACAAGCACTCAAACACCTTAAACTTCACAAATGATTCAGCCTCGCAATCCCTAATCTGATATCAATTGACCTCCAACTGACTCTGATGTCCTCTAGCTCATAGAAACTGTGAGATTAAGTCTGAGAGACCTCTGACTATTAGAGTTGACTCAAACTAGTTTCCTCTCAGCTTAAAAATATTATATCTACTTTCTTACACCTTCAGCTGACTTCCTTTGACACTCAGTTGTCCCTATCCAACATTATTGACTCTTAGAGAGTTGACATCAATTGATTCAGCTCTGACTAAGCAAAGTTCAAATCTTCACCCACAATTGATTTTCCTCAATAATTTTAATCAAAACAACATATTCATCACAACTAAACACCATATCACACAACATGCTCAAATTCAAGCACTCTGTCTTCTTCAAACTTGCAAAACAAAACTAGTCTTAACAACCTTGAGACCCTGGGCAAAACAAGAGAGAATAAACATTAAAAATTTGAGGGATACCATGTAGGTAGTTCTCTGCCAACTCTTCAAATCCTCATTTTCATCTCCACAGCATCAAGTTTCTCTGCTAGATACTATAGCCAACTTTTACATATCTCTTTCTCTCTTTAACTCATTCTCTTGGTCTTCTTCTTTGAACATCTTTCTCCCTCCTCTGCCTGTCTATGCCGCTGCATATACCTATCTGCATTTTTTTTTCTCCCCTCGACTCTCAAATAAAAGACTCCTTCATAAAAAAAAACAAAATCTCCCCCATACTTTTTCCCTCGTTCCTTCCTAAAGAAAGACTTGCCATTCGATATCCTCTAGCTCCCCGGCTTCCTCTTTCTTTTTTCATCCTCCTCATTCTTCTGGATCTTCCACGTGCATCAACACAACTGCTTGTCTTTTTAAGTAGGAGAATGGCCATACACATTATTCACCCATTTATTTAGATTGATTAGGCTGATTTCATACTACATCCACTCATACATGAAGGTGTATAGCTACGTCCTATAGTGGCATATACACCTTCAAAACACTATCTAAAAGAAAAAAGGGGGTTTCCAAAAAAACTGTATCAACATCTGACAAAATATTGACTCTGGATCCTCCATCCAATAGAACACTAGAAATACTCTAGCCTGCTAGCGTCACCTTAATTACTGGAACAAACTCATTGATGACTAGAACTTCCGCATTGATGACCAAAACTTCCGCTTTGATGACCAGAACTTCCGCTTTGGTGGAACATACTTGCATCACCAACGCATTCTAGTCTCCACCTACAGCACCATCACCACCGATAAGCTATCGAACCAATTAACGAGAACCAATGTGAGTAATTGTTCTACTGACATGTAAATAGGCTTCCCGTTGAGGTCCTCCCATAAATCATAGGTCTAGCCTTTATCCTCGTGACTCTCCAGATCAGCGTCCGCCAACAACACTACTTTGTGAGTATCATGTGGCCCCACCACTTCCAACTAGACAAGCACAAGTTCCACTGATCTGCCCCAAGAGACACGAAGGACTGTCCAATGGCAGTGGGGTGATACCCACCTAGACCGAGAGTTATAGCCATGAATAAAGTTTCCATAGTCGACAGCTTCGTGTCCATCTTCTCCTCCGCCTGATCTTTCAGAGCCATAATTTCCACTAATATTCATAGCAAGTCGACTGCTTGGTGGAGGAGGAAGCCTTGCCTTTTGTCCTCCATTTTTCTCCTGTGCCACTGGAAGAACAGGGGTGGAAGTGGCAAAAGGTAAAGTGGCGCGGCGAAAACGAGGATGATGATGGGAGATTCAGAGGAACTATCGCTGCAGCAATACGCATATCAACAAGTTGCCACATCACCGTCTACTACTAAGGACCCTCCAAAACTTACTGGTAGCCCAAATCTAGAGAGGCTTCCCAAACCTATGGCCTTCCTCAGTTCATTGTGGTTGCAAAAGTGTTGATGGCAAACGACCACATCAATAGAAAACATTATACTAAAATTGAAAGTAAACTAAAGTAGAATGTCATAGGAGAATTTATATGCAAAAACAAACTATCTAGTCATAGGACTGTGTATTCTATTCATTCATGTCTTTCTATCCTTATATAAATGGATGCCGAAACGTTTTAACCACTCCGGTTATTAACATTATCTTTCAAGCGTGGCTACGCTTCTTGTAACTTATCTTTTTGTAACCGCGCAAAGCATTGATTGATAAAAGAGATATGGGATGACCGAGCTTATGGCTTGTGTAACACCGATCATAGGAAAGAGACGTACATAGAGCTAGTAAGCTAGTTTTGGGCCCCCAAATTGTAAATGGATGGCCAACCACTGTAAAATAAGAGCTCTTATATATAAGATATTTTATGCAATATGAAAAGGGCCAATCCCATTAGTCTATTTTGAATTTTACCTCTCTCTCTCTCTCTCTCTCTCTCTCTCTCTCTCTCTCTCTTGAGCTTGTAGATGCTTTCTTGTATTATTGATGCTTGCATGCTTGATTGTGGTTGTGTATGCATGTAGGGATGGTGATGATCTAGGTTCTTCTCTCCTCTTCCCTCTCTTGTCTCTCTACCAAGGTCTCTCTTTCATGGATGTGGCATGGAGTGCAGGTTGAGCTTTCCATAGCTCCCTCCTTCTTTGCTCTTCCCCTAGCTCTTGAATCTCCACTTTGTTGAAATATGCAAATGAATGGGTGTGTACGGGAACAAGCCCTTAGCTAGAGATCGTAAAAGAGAGTCTGTAATTGGGTGGGTAGCAGTGAAAAGGTGAGAAGAATCTATTGATGAGAGAATCAAGGGTAGCATGAGTGAATATAGGGGTGTGGAAAGATTCTAGGAAAAGGTATCCCCAGATGTAGGGGAGGTGGCACAAATCAAGGAGAAATCAGTGGGATTAGATGCTTGGCATCTTGTAAAACCTATAAATTGAGACATTAGCCTAATGAAAAATTGCTGGTTTTTGAGTATCCATGCCTACATTAAGCTATTAGATTAATTGTACACTAATCTCATCTTAATCACCTCTTAATTACGTGCTACTCTTAATCATGTTGATCCTTGCATTTGATCCACCATAGCTCATCATATTGCTTCAATTTAACTTGGTATCTATCAGAACCAAGCTTAGGATTTATTTAATTTTTGAGCCTAATTATCCTACTAATCACCTTGTTAATTATGATTAGAAATTAAACCTCTTTTTAATCTCTTTTCAACCATCCTCTGCACCCCCAGCTGGTGGAGGAGCTCCCTCTTCCTCTAGCCTTTAAATTAGGCAAAGACCTCTTAGCCTCATCTAGGCAGCTCCCCGGCGCTTCAGGCCATCGCGTCAACATGTCGAATCATCGTCGGCTACTGTAGTTTTTCGTCGATTTGCAAATGCCAGTTTTTTGAAGTAATTTGCAGATCTACTCCTTTACAAATGGCATTGGTCTAATTCCTCTTAGCCCCAGGGGTTTTCAAGGGTGCTCTACAAGCCTATCATCTCATATTTTAGAAATTCTTCAAGGAGAAGTGGCATCAAGCTCTGCATCAAATCTACAAGTGACTTTGGTAAAACAGAGATTAAGCATTCAATGTTTAGTCAAATCTTTTATTTCTTGGCTTGATCCTCTACTAGACTAACTGCTATTGATGCCTTTGAAAAGATTTTAGCTCATTTGAATTCTAAGGCACGAGATCTGGACTCCCCGTATACTCTATTCTCTGCACACATAACAGAGAATTAATTTTACTAATTAATTATTAATTAGTACTAATCACTGTATTTTGGTGCAATTGATGGTTCAAACTTACCATTAGGTATCTGATACAAATCTCTATCACTTTAGATTACAATTTGAAGTTGGTTTGATATCCCAATCATCCAGTACAAATCAATTACCCTTGGCTTTATGTAATTTTTGGTGTATTCATGTTTGTAAATTTGTTGTAATCATCATTTAACACCAAAATGAGGTTGTAAAAGGGTAGACACTACCCTTAAATCTTGAATTGGATCAAGAGGTAAGACCCCTTTACATCATCATATGCAGTGCACACAAGAAATAGCTAAGTTCAACGGGGAGCAGCTCCATACATGGCAAACAAAGACCATGTACTTGCTCATGAGGAAGAATCTAATTGAGGGAAGTGATGAATGTCCAGTGGAGAGTGGGGAGAATGAGTGGAAGAATAGAAATGAGAAAGCATTAGGGCTCATTGCACTTAGCTTAAATGATGAAATCATTCACCACATTGTAGGGACACAATAAGCTAAAGATGCATGGAATGAACTTAACAAATTATTTGACACTCAAGCAAAGAATTCAAAGATAAATCTGCTAATGCAATTCTATAAACTTGACATGAAGAAAAGTGAACCTCTAACCACACACTTGAACAAATACAAAGGCATTAAGCAACAACTAGCCATTGGGAAGAAAGTAGAAGATGACAAGGCATTAGTAGTGCTTCTAAAGAGTGTGGACAAGGGAGAGTATGAGAACATTGTGGCAGCCTTAAAGAATGTACCGGATTTGAAGTTGCATGAGATAGAAGAAGCTCTATTAGAGCAAGAGAACAAGGTCAAAGAGAAGAAAGGATTGGAACCAATAACTGGAGAGGAGAAAGCATTCTACACCCAAGGAGGCCTCGCATGAGGACACGGACGAGGAAGAGGCAGGGAAGGAGGAAGGACCGTCACTTGCCATAACTATGGGAAGCCAGGACACATGGCTAGAGACTGCTACTACAGCAAACCAAATGAAGAAGGATCGATATCAGCAAACTTCATGGAGACTCCTAAGGTAGAGGAGTCAAGACATCTTTTCTGAGAGAGAAAGAGAGAGAAACCCCACAACCCAATGTAACCTGCCCCAATAGAGTAAAACCACCTGTAAGCCACCGATGATGTAGGCCATGTGGTAGTTGTATGTGTGAGCACTTTAGTCAAGGTCACGGGTACTTGTAGCAATAGCCTTGGACACATAGAGAGAGAGTGTCAAGGACTATGAGTTAGGGACTTGAGGCACTGGTCACGGGCTACCAAGTAAGAGGGAAACTTGGTATAGGGTCCAGGTGTGCTAGAGTTATTCACTTGAGGGGAGGTGTTGAAATATGCAAGTGAATGGGTGTGTGCAGGAACAAGCCCTTAGCTAGAGATCATAAAGGGAGTCGGTAATTGAGTGGGTAGCAGTGAAAAAGTGAGAAGAATCTACTGATGAGAGAATCAAGGATAGCATGAGTGAATATAGGGGTGTGGAAAGATTTTAGGAAAAGGTGTCCCCAGATGTAGGGGAGGTGGCATAAATCAAGGAGAAATCAGTCGGATTAGATGCTTGGCATCTTGTGGATGTAAAACCTATAAATTGAGGAATTGGCCTGATGAGAAATTGTTGATTTTTGAGTATCCATGCCTACATTAAGCTATTAGATTAATTGTGCACTAATCTCATCATAATCACCTCCTAATTACATACTAATCATGTTGATCCTTGCATTTGATCTACCATAGCTCATTACATTGCTGCAATTTAACTCACTTGGGTGACACAAGTGGTGGTGGAGTATCCATGCCTACATTAAGCTATTAGATTAATTGTGCACTAATCTCATCGTAATCACCTCTTAATTACATACTAATCATGTTGATCCTTGCATTTGATCCACCATAGCTCATTACATTGTTGCAATTTAACTCACTTGGGTGACACAAGTGGTGGTGGAGTGAGCCCCTAGTGGCCTCACAAAGGGGAGTCAACCCCCATTAGGATTGGCTAAGTACACATCTCTGACTTGACCCTTGCATGGCTATTTCTCTTCTTATTTCCCTCTCTTGTGTGCAAGGTTGTATGTTTAGATTAACATCTTTGATGCCACTGTTGGTGGAGATAGCACTTAGCTTAGGGTCCTCCACATATTTCATTTGCTAGAGTCCTCATTTGGCCTGGTTGGAGTGTAAATCCACCGGTTGATTGCTTGTTGTTTGTTTGTTTGATTGTGTTCAATGGAGCTATGGAGGTCAACTGGAGCATTGGAGCATTAAGGTCTTCACCAAGCAGGAGACACAAGTGTTCAATCTTTGCTCTCTTGACATTCATACAATTTTTTATTTTTTGTTAAGTTTGTACCATAGTTTAATCATCAAATTAATCTTAATTTGTTAGGTTTCTTTATGTATTCTAGGCATCATTAGGTAGCTAGAGATTAGCTCTAGCTCCCTATCAAAACAAAAATCCAAAAAATATTGGGAAGATACCTAAATCTATAAAAAACAGAGAAGGAAAGTAGGTGAAAATCCCATTCTAGATGAACCTCTGCGAAGTGAATGCCTGTTCCATTCATATAGTGAACGATCGTGGTAAACTTGCCACGCCCGTTCCATTCCTCCTAGGTAAATTTTGTGAAATCTTCACGCATTAATTCAGAAGTGAGCATTAAAAAGATAATATTTGCATTAAGTTGGCATAAATTGCATTTAACCAAGGGATACAGGTGCACTATCAGAGAATATTGTAGGTGGTAGTTAGACTTGCAACATTAAATTTACTGAAAAATCTCTAAAAACTAGAAGTGAATGCCCATACCATTCACGGCATATGCCCATTCCATTTGAATCGAACGGCCATTCCTTCCCAAAAGCATACGCCGTTTCCAACGTGTTTCCTTCAACTGCCACACATGTGTCAGTTTCCCCACACTCGTACCATTCATAGCGTATGTATGTGCCATTTGTGCCATGCCTGTACCTTCTCCATTTGAAAGTACATGCCCATTCCTTCCTAAAGTCATGCTCGTGTCTTCCAAGAAACTTACACCCGTGCCGTCTTCTTCTTGAGAAGTGTACGCTCCTTCCCTCCTAAAGCGTACGCCCGTACCATCTCAAAGCGTACAGCCGTACCATCTAAAAAAAGACTGTTCACAGGGGGAATCTGCATAGTAGTTCCACACATTCATGCACTTATGTTCAGGTAAATTGGTGCGAAACAACTCTCTCTTTAACGATGTAAACTCTCCCGAAGCTCCCTCGCTTATAAGGTTAGACCCATCTGGGTCAATACCACCTGGAGCCAAATGGTGCTCGTCTTTGACAGCACCAGTGAGAGCAAAGACTATCCCAGCACAGGATGAGAAACTCTTGACCTTGAAATAGGGGAACCTGAAGCTCAGTGTATGGACAGATCACCTATCCAAGAGCAAGACCCTACCTCTCCCACACATTCACAGAAAAGCCTTGCTTCAAGGCTCTGCAACATCAGCACGAAAGTGAGCCCACACCATCTCTAGATCCTAGAGAAGAAATAGGGCAAAGCAAGAGCCATCAGACCTAGACTCAACCACCAGTCTAGAGAACCATGCCCGTCTCGAGAGTGGCCGATTGATTCAAGGCCTAGAGACCCATACAAAACCCAAGGTCAGATCCATCTTCCCAAAAGCCTAAAACATCGTACCAGAGAGAAAGGGCCTACCCGACACCGTCTCATCAGCCTAAACCGCATGTATATCAATAGTATCCACCTCAAGGAGCATGCCCTAGATACCACATGGGGCCACATGAGGCACAACCTAATCCACCCATGAGACAAGAGCCTCCAATGGTCTATTATCCATGTGGCCCGACTCCTCCACCCATCATTCCCCAAATAGAACCCACTCCAACCATCGCAGGGATAACACCATAAATGTTGAGAATAGCCATGAAAATAGGGAGGGGTTGGGCATCACACCCCCATCCCCAGCTCAACCAGCACCAGGACCCAGAATAGAGCGGAACAAACCCGCAAACATCTCAAAGCTAATCACTAAGTTCGATGGGACTGGAGACCCCATCCCACACTTAGAGATGTTCAACCAAATCTATGAAGCCTTTGGCCATGTGGACTTGCAGTGCCAAAGACAAGTTCTCTGATGAAAGTTTTTAATAGGGAGATTTTTGGAAGGTCTAGATGATATCCCCCTACACAATTCCTTGTATACCTTGGCCCATACCTCCTTCGAGCAATGTTGTAGGAGTGCTATGGACTTTGAGGACAACTTCAAGGGAACACGTTCCCAAGAACTCCATGAGGGTACATCAGAAGCCTCATTCAAGACCACCAACACAAAATTAATAGAAAGAGAAAGGAGTCCACTTCTAGACAACAGGTTTAGCAGTTGGCCATTGCATTAATGCAGCAAATGACCCAACATTGGAGAACTAGCCAAGGCCAGAGTCGGGTTGGCCAACCCCATCTCTATCTGAAGAGGGAGCTAGTATGGTGCTCGATCTATCGAGCTAACCATACCAGCATGGAGTGTCCACATTTGTAACCCCGTTCCACCCTTTATTGCACATATTGCCAAAGATGGGGCAATCATGAAGTCACAAACTGCTATCTGTAAAGGGCTGCTTAAGCATGTGCTTTACCTCAATACCTACCTCTGCAAACTCAAGGCAACTGTTGGCCTTGCCAACACCTGTGCTTCACAATGTACCTCAACTAGGCAAAGAAGTGGCACAAAGTGGAATTCTAAAGGTACCTGAAGTGCCCTTACCACCCCCAGTTCTCCCACCTCAACCTCCATTGCCATGAGTCACACCTGTTCACTAACCTTGACAGAAATTTTTGTGAAGAAGGGGACGAGGGGGAAATTCTCGAAGGTTCTTCCTATGAACCTTTGGAGCCAACTAGTCTGCCCTCGCAAATTCAAATCCACTACATGATGGAGGGTGACCAAATGTTCCCAGTGTACTTAGCTACCCCAATCCCACGGGCCGGAGCATGAATACAATGGCAAAATGGCCACCCATGCAATGCTACCATTGCGCAGGACCTCACTGAGTGGCTATGTAAGATCCCTGTCCCCACCGCGCAACGAATTTAGGAGTGCTAGTAGTGGAAGTAGCACTTCTTGCACGGGCCAGGGTCCCACACTCGGGGCCTCGCCCACAGATATCCAGACAAGAGACTAATCCATCGATTCTTCCAAAACTACCCGGAAAAAACTTCCCTTGCCCGGAAAGCACGAGCAATTCCTCCAAGATAACTTTTCTCTAACGTAGTCAAAAGCCTTAACTAACTGAACTGATCTGACCGAACCCGTAAGTCCCATAGTCAGATCAGGGAAAAGATTGCACTTGGATCATAGAGACCAACGCTTTTTTCCTCATTGAGAGGCACAGCTGTTGATTCTTTTCCATAGAACAATTTTTGTCTGGGATTTACTTCATTTATTGTACCATAATAGAATTGAGTCTCAATTTAGGGATCCATCAGTCCAGCCTAACCCCATCTAATCCCGTGGGTTAGCCAACCACCCAACCACTGTAGTGATGGGATCCATCAGTCCAGCCTAACCCCATCTAATCCCGTGGGTTAGCCAACCACCCAACCACTGTAGTGATGGGATCCAATTAAGAATTTGGTTAGGTTTTGTCCCGGATACTAGGGAAAAGAGTTCCCAGGCCCCCTAGCCGGATATTCATGCAAACTTTTTATCCCAACACATCACATTCATTCATATCCATCACATTCACTCATATCCATCACATCACATCACATTCATTCATATCCATCACATTCATTCATTCATATCCATCTCATTCATTCATTCACATCTATCCCGATTCACATCCCATCACATCGCATTTCTTCATATCCATCACATTCACTTTCATTCATATCCATCACATTCATTCTCATCACCATTATATCACATCACTTCTATCCACATCATATCTCATTCATACACATCTCATCTCATTCATCCACTCCATCCAATCGTTCACATGTATGACTACTCGCATCTATCTATACATTCATATCTATCACTTCACATCCATATATATTCATGTTACATCTCATCTCTTTACATCTCATCTCTTTACATCACATCACATTCTTTCACATACACATTCACATCCATTCTTCTCATACACATCCTTATCCATTCTTTCACATACTCATTCACATCCATTCCTCACATACACATTCACATTCTTCTCAAGGTCACACCTTTCGTGACGATTAGTGAGGATGAGAAGAAAAGAAAGTTTGAGTCAAGGCTGCAAAGAATCATTCAGAAGAGTCTTGCAGTGTATCCCCACAACACCTTACAGGAGCTCATATACTCAACCACTATTTCTGAGGAGTTGCATGGTAAGGGAGCTTCAAAAAGGCAAGAATTCAGCTCATACAAAGGAAAATTCAGAGCTGGAAATGAGCAGAAAAAGGGTGGATAGCCACCTAAGTTTATGCCTAATGAGTCCAAGAATGCAAAAGGGGGGCTTGGAAAAGAAGCCGAGGGGTAAAAAGGATGATCCTAAGGTGTCCAAACATCATATTTTTGATTGCATGAGAGAGGGGAAGTGCTTCACATGTGGGAGCAAGGATCACATGAAAGCTCAATGCCCCCATCATCACATGCATTCACTCACATCCCATATCATTCATTTATTCTGATTCACATGACATCCATCTCATCTATTCATTCATTATCTATCTGATTCACATCTTATCTCATCACATCTATTCACCTCTATTCACATCACATCCATCCATCCACTCGCATCTATCTAATTCACATCACATCTATCCATCCAATCATCATCTATCTAATTCACATCTTATCTCATCACATCTATTCACCTCACATTCTCATCATCTCTATTCACATCACATCCATCCATTCCCATCTATCTGATTCACATCACATCCATCCATTCATTCATTCCCATCTATCTGATTCACATCACATCTCACATCTATTCACTTCACATCTCATCACCTCTATTCACATCACATCCATCCATCCATTCGCATCTATCTAATTCACATCACATCCATCCAATCATCATCTATATGGTTCACTTCACATCTCATCACCTCTATTCACATCACATCCATCCATCCATTCGCATCTATCTAATTCACATCACATCCATCCAATCATCATCTATATGATTCACATCTTATCTCATCACATCTATTCACCTCATATTCTCATCACTTCTATTCACATCACATCTATCCAATCATCTATCTGATTCACATCTTATCTCATCACATCTATTCACCTCATATTCTCATCACTTCTATTCACATCACATCTATCCAATCATCTATCTGATTCACATCTTATCTCATCACATCTATTCACCTCATATTCTCATCACTTCTATTCACATCACATCCATCCATCCATCCATTCATTCACATCTATCTAATTCATAGAATTTAAACATAGAATTTAAGAGAAATCTAAATTTTGATATAAAGATTCTCTACGCATCTATTTATGAATAATTTAAATTTAAAGAAAATAACAATTTTGAAATAAAATTAAATCCTTTATGCATCTTCCTATGCATAAATTCAATTTTAATGAGAATAACACTTTTGAAATAAAAATAAATCTTTTATGCATCTTCCTATGCATAAATTCAATTTTAATGAGAATAACACTTTTGAAATAAAAATAAATTCCTTTATGCATCTTTCTATGCATATAATCCAAATTAATGAGAATAACTCTTTTGAAATAAAAATAAATTCCTTTATGCATCTTTCTATATGCATAAAATCAAAATTAATGAGAACAACTCTTTTGAGATAAAAATAAATTCTTTTATGCATCTTTCTATGCATAGAATGAAAATAACACTTTTAGAATACACAAACGGAGGGGATTACTCTTTTTGAATAACATAAAGATAAAACTTATTTCCACAAAATTTAAGAAAATTTTGCCATAACCTCCTTTGTATGGCTGGCCATTTTTTAATTTTTACATTCTGAATCTACTTAGGATTTACCCCAAGATGAAGTTAGCACTCTAATCTAATCAATTCTCATTTTTTTAAGAGAAAACAATACGAAAAGTTTAACTCTATTTAATTAATTACACATCTTGGATAAAGAAGGGCCGAATTCAATGAAGAGAAAGGGGAAGCCTTTCCATCAAGGCATAACATCCAATTTCAATTTAAAAGGAGCAAGAAATCATAAAACCATAGAATAGAATTAGAAAAAAGTAAAATTTCTAACTTACATGGAGTTTTGTGAGCTATCCTTTGGCTTGAGGGATTAAGGGTTCTACTCTTGCTTGGATCAAGAGTGGCCACCAATTCTTTGTAGAGGAAATAGTCAAAAACAAATGAATTCAATGTTTTTGGCTCTGGGGAGGAGTAGAGTAATAGTGCATATAACACTATTATTCTTTACAAAGGGGGAGGCTTCTATTTATAAGAAAAAGTGAGCCTCTAACAAAGCAAACTGATTCTAGAATTTTCCAGATCAGTTTGATCACTTTTTGACCATTTTTAGGTCAGTTTAGCTTACTTTTTGGAACTAGACTTGAATTAGGAGAGAGGAGAGATGAAATATCTCGTTATTTGAGAGTTTAAAACTCCACCACACATGTGAAATAGGTGCCTCCTTCATGAGGGGAAATTTCCCACACTGAGGTGTCAAAATGCATCATTTTCTCTAAATATCTCTTTTTTTAAAACTAATAACCTTGTCCTTAGTCGTCCTTAGTCAACTCTTCATCTTATGTGAGTATTTACTCATTTTTGGGGGATTTGGATTAATATTATTGATCCATAGGAACCTTAATCCAAAATTTTCAAAAAATCTGGACCCTCATCCTTTTACCTATTTTTAATTAATTCCAATTGCACATTGGAAAGTTCTTTTTGAATTTCTATTTTAGGGGAAATCATTTTAAACACTAGGACGATTTTTATATCCAAAAATATCTCAATTTTGAAATCCCTCTATACATTTTCTCTCTCTAGACCAAAACAGGGTAAAACAGGATCTTTCTTTTATTTCATAGAGGGAAATAATTATAAGATCAAAAGGGGAGGTTCTTACACCTGTACACCTCAAAAGCTGGAGGGAGGAATCTTACAAGCTAAGTGTCCAATCAAAAAAGGGATGGCAAGTACCTCTATAGATGCTTCCGCATTAATCCCTTTTATGCATTGGGTGTGGGATAGACCATATGTATGAGGACTGTCTCACTAAGACTAGGGACAAAAGGAAAAGCTCATGAAGCTAATCCCAGCACCAACATTAACCTGCTGAGTGTAAGGGAAGGCTTCATCCATACGGTCCCTCTCAACGCCGTAACCACATTGCAAAACAGACAGAGGGCCGCTACTCATGCTACAGCAAAGGCATCGACCTTGCAAGACCAGGGACAAGCAAAGGTATTATCTTCAAAGAACGTCCCTGAACAAGTACGAGAGACTAGAAATTTGAGAAAGAAAACCACAAAAATCGGCAAAGGGGATAGCCGGGTAGTTATTAAGAGTGGTTCAAAAGATGGAACGACCACACATGCATTAACCTCTTTGTCAGAAGAGGAAGATCTACTACACTTAGCCACCCAAGCTAGAGAATAGATTGACACTGACCAACTCCCTAAAAAGCTAGAGAACAAATTGACACTAACCAATTTCCTAAAAAGCTTGCCAAATACCCTAACCCCATAGACGAGAAGGAAAGTCTCTTGGCAGCCCAAGAATTAGTCATGGACTGCTAAGCTCAGATAGAAGATGAGCCTCCAACTGCTTACCTTGAGCCATGCCCTTCAGTCTCCAACATAAGACCCACTGAAGAAGCTCATGTATATACTAGAGAGCTCCTAGACCCGTTGTTGAGATATCGAGCTCATCTAGTGAGGCGGTAGACACTGATGACCCACCTGGGGGATAGGCCCCATACTTACGCCACTAGCATGGTTGGTGAGATCATGGGTGACATGCGGCCAGTGGGATGACAGGCTGTGTGACAACCATTTTAGAGACTAGCATAGTTATAGCGCCAGCTCATTTAGTTGGGTTCACACTATAGAGAACCCTAGTATGTATTTGGTTGAGTACCATTTCATAAGTAGTGTACTCTTATCTTTGTATATGGTGTGTTGAGTGTTGTGTGAAGAAGAAGAAGATTGGCATAGTTATAGCGCCAGCTCATTTAGTTGGGTTCACACTATAGAGAACCCTAGTATGTATTTGGTTGAGTACCATTTCATAAGTAGTGTACTCTTATCTTTGTATATGGTGTGTTGAGTGTTGTGTGAAGAAGAAGAAGATTTTCAGCCTCTCACCTTGTGTGTTCTCTTTTTAGGGTGTTGTGAGTGTGTTGTGTGTGCTTGCAAGAGCTCAAGCTCTCTTCTCCCCTACATCTTTTCATGGTATCAGAGCCTGGTTCATGCTAAGGGCTGAGCTGCAAGCAAGAGAAGCACAGGAAGCGGTACAAGGGTAAGAGCTTCATCTACTCTTCCCTATTTTGTGTTGGCGACTACACACTTGTCGGGAGCTCTACGGGAGGCACCGGTAAACGATCTCTGATTGAGGAGATTTTTTCGCGGGAGTAAAGCTATAGGGTAACTTTAGCGTCCTATTGGACAAAATTTTTCGAGCCAAACGCGTTTCGGGCACGTTACGACCTCCGTTCTTCAGAATGCAGGCGATTTCGAGCACTACGGTAGGTAAGTCATCGATTCTCTGTAGAACTCTGTTTTCAGAACTACAAGAAGATGGATTGGTTGTGCAGACATTGTGTGTGCTGCAAGGAGGTCAATGCCATTGGGTATATGTATGCACATTGAGGTCACTGGTTGTGACATTTGAGTGTAGTACAGTACCACTACAGAAAATACACCAGTTTGTGCAGGACAAACCCCAGAGTGCTGTTTTTGGTAAATTTGTGTGTCTGGCAAGATGTCAAATGATGGCATAAACCAGATTGTTGCTGAGACGCTTGATAAGAACAACCT
Organism: Cibotium barometz; assembly: GCF_041138505.1. NCBI lineage: Eukaryota > Viridiplantae > Streptophyta > Polypodiopsida > Cyatheales > Cibotiaceae > Cibotium > Cibotium barometz. The sequence goes on along the minus strand of NC_141046.1, from coordinate 18,920,028 downwards.
CCATGCTTGGAGGTTCAGGCTGACAAATTTTCTAATGGGAAAGGGTTACTGGGACTATATAGAAGGTGAGCATGAAGAGGCATCGGAGATACCGGAGATCAATCTGACTACTGCTACAGATGTGAAAGAGTTCAAGGATTGGAACCAAGGAGCCAGAAAAGTTATGTATTGGCTCTCTATCAGTATACAAGACACCATGATTGGGCACATACAGGATACCAAGTCCCCCAAGGAGGCATGGGACACCTTGGTAAAACTCTATGAAATGAATACCAAGGCACGAAAGATACAGTTGAAGAATGAACTTCATACTGTGGAGAAAAAAAGTATGTCTATGAATGACTATGCATTGAAGATCAAGGGTATTGTGGAATCCCTTGCATCTATTGGTGTTTCAGTAGATGATGATGATAAGATGGAAGTCTATCTACGTGGTCTCGGACCACAATACAAGGTGTTCAAGACGTCTATTCAGACTCGAGAAAACATTCCCAATTTCACAGATTTGGTGTCTATGTTGATTATAGAAGAGAAGAGCTTGGGTGAAGATCAATAGTCTTCACAAAACAAAAACAGATTAGAGCAACAAGCCTTCTACACAAGTTCAGGAAGAGGACGAGGTAGATGGATGCGGCCAAGGAGGTGGCGTCGAACAGGTAATTAGAATTATGGCCAGCACCAGCAGCAGCAGCAATAGCAATAGTCCCAGAATTCACAACAATAATAACACGCAGGTGGAAGAGGCCAATTCAAAGGCAAGGGGAGTCAAAGAGGTCAAGGAAATTGGCAAAAGCAGTATAATGATACACGCTTCTTTCAACTAGAATTCAGGAATCATTATCTTTCAATGAGAATCCAAATCAACTCATCAATTCTCAACCAGAATTCTAAAATCATATCAACCAGCATTCGAATTCATTATCTGGATAGCATTTTTGCTTATAATTTCAAGATCTTAGATTTACTCGTATATACTGCCAGTAAAGAGCTGCAGTTATACCCTCGGTAAGCCTGGACATGTGCAAGCAGATTGTTATAAGAAGCAGGTTGACATGCAAAATGGAAAATTGCAACAAAACAACTATGCATCCTCAAGTAGAAACAATGAGGATAATGAAAGGTTATTTGTTATGCAGCATGTTGCTAATGCCATGTCTGAAAATGTTGAAGCAGCACATAAAGATGATGTATGGTATATTGATTCAGATGCTTCGAACCACATGACAAGTCATGGGGGAGTGGTTCAAGGAGATGAAAAACATTGAAAGACCAAGTTTTGTGGAAACAGGGGATGACACTGCTCATCTAATTGCCCATGTTGGAGATGTGCCATTGTCTATGCAGGATGGCAAAGTGATGTACCTTGCAGATGGACTTCATGTTCCGAACATAACAAAGAATCTAGTTTCAGTTGGCCAGATGATTGAGCAGGGTTTGCAGGTTCGGTTTATGTTAAAGACTTTAAAGACAAGTGCAGGTTGGTTGCAAAAGGTAACAGAGTGGGCAGAATGTTTACATTGAATGTAAACATGCCTGAAGTGAGTGCTGCGATGTTTGCGAATGGTTCAAGAATTGTTACAGACACAGACATTTGGCATAAAAGAATTGGACATGTGAATGTGCAGAGAATGAAGTCTATGCAGACTAAAGGAATTATGACAGGGCTGCCAAAGTTTAAAGTTAAAGATATGCAGAAAATATGTGAAGCATGCCAATTTGGGAAGCAAACAAAGCATGTATTTTCACGTGACAGAAATGTGAGCAGAAACGCACTAGATGTTGTGCATTCAGATGTATGGGGTCTTACGAAGACTATGTCTATGGGAGGCTGCAGGTATTATGTGACATTTATTGATGACCACACAAGGAAAGTGTGGGTATACTTCATGAAGCAGAAGAGTGAGGTGTTCACTCATTTTCAGAATTTCAGAGTTATGGTTGAAAAGCAAACAGGAAAATATGTAAAGTGCCTAAGGTCAGATGGAGGGGGAGAGTACTTCTCCAATGAGTTCTCTGAATTTTTGAAGAAGAATGGTATTCGGATACAGTTTACATGCAGATACACTCCGCAGGAAAATTGAGTTACTGAGCGAAAAAACACGCACATTGCTGAGATTGCGCGAGCATTGATGGGAGAGAAGAATATGCCGCATAGCTATTGGGCTGAGGCTATATCTACAGCAGTTTACATCATGAACAGGACTCCAACTGCAGCCATACATGATGTAACTCCAAAGGAGAGGTTTACTGGCAGAAAACCTGATTTGTCTCATCTGAAAGTCTTTGGATGCATTGCATATGTGCATGTGCCAGATGAGCCAAAAAACTAAGCTGGATCCAAAAGCTGAAAAATGCGTGTTTATTGGGTATTCCCTTGAGAAAAAGGGATAAAGGTGTTATAACCCTGCTACACATGAGTTGAGGGTAAGCAGGGATGTTGTTTTTTATGAGATGAGCAGTTGGTATGCTACTGAAAAAGAAGCTGTTGGGGCTGATGTGAGTGGAAATGTGGTTGCACAGAATGCAAGTCAGCAATCACAGTCTTTGAGTGGACTAGGAGAGTCCTCATCTAGTGGTTCAATTGATAAACCATGGAGTGGTAGGCTGCATCATAATACCAGTCTTGCAAATGTGATTAGTACATCACATAAAGGCAAAGAGAAAGTGGTTGAGCCCCTTAGTATGCCTTTCATTTCTGCAGGGCATTCTCATGTTAATGGAGAGTCTAGTGGCTCAGAGATGAGCCTTGATGAGGATCTTGGGATACCAGCTATGAGAACACCTGGTGTAAAGAAGGCTATGGAAGCCATGAATGCAAAGCTGTGAAGATCTGGGAGAGTGAAGAATCTTGTGCAGAGGTTTACCTATGATGGTTATGTGGCACATCACTATGCATACATGGCAAAAGTTGTACAGGTTGTAGAGCCCACACATGCATTGATGAGGCTGTTGGAAATGTGTGTTGGGAGAAAGCTATGGATGAGGAGATGGATGCACTATATGGAAATGAGACTTGGGATTTATTACAATTGCTTGAAGGCAAGAAAGTCATTGGATGCAAGTAGGTGTACAAAGTAAAACATAACACTGATGGAAGCATAAGCAGGTACAAGGCTAGATTGGTAGCCAAAGGATATGCGCAGACATATGGCATTGATTATGAGGAAACTTTTGGCCCAGTTGCCAAGGTGGCAACAGTGAGAGTTGTGATAGCAGTGGCTGTGTCAAAGCAATGGTCTTTACATCAGATGGATGTAAAGAATGCATTCTTGCATGGGAATTTGCAGGAAGAGGTGTATATGTTGCAGCCACTTAGTTATGAAGATGTGAGTCACCCCGAGCATGTTTGCAGGTTAAAGAAAGCCTTGTATGGCTTAAAACAAGCACCAAGAGCATGGTCTGACAAGATTTCAGAATATCTTGTCACTATTGGCTTTCATGTAGCCAATGCAGATTTCTCACTGTATGTGTGAGACACAGTGATAGAGGGGTTGTGCTTGTTGTCATCTATGTAGATGACCTGATCATTACGGGGGACCATGATGCAGAGATCTTTGATGTAAAGATCTTGCTTAGACAGAAGTTTGAGATGAAGGATCTGGGGGAGCTCAGGTATTTCTTAAGCATTGAGGTGATTAGGTCACCACATGGTATTGGATTAGTGCAAAGACAGTATGGCTTGGACATGTTGTCCAAGTATGGTATGACAGGCTGTAAGCCTATCTTAGTGCCATTGGATCAAAATGGCAAGTTGAGTGCAGATTCAGGAGAGATTTTGGAGGATCCTACTATGTGTAAGTGCATAGAAGGAAGCTTGATCTACATGATGATCACCAGGCCAGATTTGAGCTATGTTGTTGGGTTGGTGAGTCAGTTTATGCAGGTTTCTCGGAAGCCACATTTGGATGCATTGAGATGCATACTGAGGTATGTGAGGTCTACTTTGCATTGTGGACTATTTTATGAAACTGGGACAGAGATATGTGTACATGGGTACATAGATGCTGATTGGGCTGGTAGTATCTCAGATAGAAGATCTACTAGTGGCTTCATGTTTTCTTTGGGGAGTGCTACTGTGACTTGGAGCAGCAAGAAGCAGCCTACGGTTGCTCTATCCAGCACAGAGGCTGAGTACAGAGGTACATAGATGCTGATTGGGCTGGTAGTATCTCAGATAGAAGATCTACTAGTGGCTTCATGTTTTCTTTGGGGAGTACTGCTGTGACTTGGAGCAGCAAGAAGCAGCCTACGGTTGCTCTATCCAGCACCCACAGAGGCCGAGTACAGAGGTGCTGCTATGGCAGCATGTGAGGTAGTTTGGTTGAGAAAGCTACTTACAGATTTGGGTCTATCAGTGGATAGACAAGTTGTCATTTTCTGTGACAATATTAGCAGTATACAGTTGGCCAGGAACACAATTTTTCATGCTCGCACGAAGCATATAGAGGTCCACTACCATTTTGTCAGAGAGAAGGTTTTGGCAGGAGACGTTGACCTTGTTTATGTCAGCACACAGGATCAGGTAGCTGACATCTTCACCAAAGCATTGGGTACAGAGAAGCTCCACAAATTTAGGGCTTCGCTTGGTGTACATGAGATGGAGTTGAGCTCGAGGGGGAGTGTTGAGATATCAAGCTCATCTAGTACGGCGGTGGACACTGATGACCCGCCTAGGAGATAGGCCCCACACTTACACCACTAGCATGGTTGGTGAGATCATGGGTGATATGCGGCCAGTGGGATGACAGGCTGTGTGACTGGCATAGTTATAGCACCAACTCATTTAGTTGGGTTCACACTATAGAGAACCCTAGTATGTATTTGGTTGAGTACCATTTCATAAGTAGTGTACTCTTATCTTTGTATATGGTGTGTTGAGTGTTGTGTGAAGAAGAATAAGATTTTTAGCCTCTCACCTTGTGTGCTCTTTTTAGGGTGTTGTGAGTGTGTGTGTGCTTGCAAGAGCTCAAGCTCTCTTCTCCCCTACATCTTTTCACCCGTCACCCCCTCATAGGTCAACACAAGCAATAGCACCCACCGCAGCTATCCCCCACCAGGGAAACCGGGTAGCCAAATATCTCAAAAACCTAGGGGATGACCGTGTCAAAAGAAGTATAAACAAGCATGTATGTGTTGATTTTTTGGGCATGAAATAGTGAGCACTTGCAGAGCATGTATCCATGCACATAGATACATGCTTACAAAAAAAACATTGTAGCTCCCCATAACTACCCATTGCTACAGATCCTTTTGAGGTGGTGCCTTTATCAATTGTCCTTTCTAGTAAATCTTATTCGACCTAGAGGAGCATAGCAAGAACACACACGTCTCGTTCATGCACTAAAAAGTGCCACCACAAACTGACTTTCTCAATACAAAGGACTTATTTGACCTAGTCTGTGTTTGAGGCTTTATCCACACAATTTCTTCATATTTTTGCTCCATCCCCATATACTTTATTCCATTCATAAGCTCAAAAATACAATTTCCATTGTATTCTTTGGGGAGGAACTCTAGCTTGCCCTTGTATTCATAGTCTCTCACAAAAGCGTGTAGCATGTCGTTGGATGGAAGGACCCAAATAATTTGGAATACAGACACCGATTTTGGAAATGACAGATACATGTCAATATCAATGACATCTTAGTCAAAGAACTTGCAAGCGGTTTGCATCTCTTCATCTTCTACTACACTATTTAGTACCCCATCCATAGCATGGAACCACGAGTTAGCAATATCACAAACTTGCAATATTAGCGCGGTTGAGCATTAACACAACAGATGAAATAAATAAATAATTAAAAAAACATACATGGGTGATGCTGCACTCCCTCAAGCCTTTGACGTTAACCCTATGTTTTTTTGGATTTACCCGGTGTTTTTTTGGCTTGATGTATAAACCTCATCACCACGTGCTAGGTAGAAGTTGGATAGTTTTTTGTTCAAGAATAAAGTACTTGTCTCCCTCGATTTCGGTCAGCGTGGTTGTGGGACCCAGTACCATAAAACCATCTTGTGTTTTCAAAAGAACTTCCACAGTGATGTTTGAGAAGACACCTAAGATAGGTTGCAATGACTTTTGTGAAGCCCTTGCTCACCTCCCCAAGAAAGGAAACTCCAAGGAAGAAACACCTCCAGTCTCAACCAAAAAAATGGTTGCATTAATCACGTCCCTATGTAGAAAAGTTAGTTTAGAATTAATATACATGAACATTTCAATGATAATTATAAGAGCCTTAGCCATTTGGAATAGTGTCAACAGAAATTAAATATAGAATAAATTAAACTAACATAAGAGCTGACAACTCTTGCAATGCAATGTAGCCTATTCTTAATGAAAGCTAAAAGTAAATGTCATTTTTTTTTGTATCTATATCATTCATTGGGAATATAAAGAAAAAATGTAGGATATCATTTGTTTAATATGTACAAATTCAATGTTCATAGTATTCCTTATTACCCGTCCAGCTAAATATCATAAACAAATCTAGAAAGGACAACTTATCTTCTCACCCATTTTCAAGGACTAATTAATGCACTCTTACCCGCTCTTGCAAAATCTAATTATCCTGGAAAGGTGTCCTTTATGAAGGACTACCTTGGGAGTCTTATCAAAGTCTAGATGAACATTTACAAACCAACCCATTAATGAAGTCTTAAATATTATTACATCTGTCTATCCTAAAAATTATATAGTAATTCTTGGGCTCACTACATGCATCATTTTCACAAGAAGAACGTGGACTTTTATTTCTATATATAAAGCACCTATTGTTGTAAACGTTGTCAATCATTCTTCCTTTTTATGCATTTCAGCTCTTGTTCATGCCATCTTCTTCTTCTTCATCATCATCAGACCTCACCTCCAATGATGATCGGGCGGAGGAGATCAAAAAGAGAGAAGTGATGCCTCGCCAAAGCTCTCTCACCAAGCGACCTCCCGGACGAGACTCCACCAAGCTACTCAGAGTCTACACAAGAGAAGGATGAGTCTGAAGAAGAAGAGGAGGAGGAGGAAGTACATCCGCTCTCCTAATGGACGACCTCACCTTCGATGATGACCCCGCCACTCCCAAAGACCCCACCACCATCAGACGACAATTGTACGGAGGCAAATGCTAAGGAAGATGAATACATGGACGACATTGATAAATAATGGTGATTAGGAGTGTGTGACGGCTACTCTAAGTGCAACTTCTTTTCTACTATGTTATCCAACAATACAAATCACTTATGTTTCTCAGTTTTGAGTATTCTTGTTTATGTGCTTGAAGTAAAAGTACGTGATTTGTTGAACTACAAATATAAATAAGGTCTAGTGTTCACAAATTTGGAAATTTCGTTGTGTAAATTTCTCGGCTAAGATTTAAAAATCCTAATTATCGTTATATATGGCTTTAATTTTCAAGGTTGAAAATGGGATTGTTTAGTTATAAATCCCGACAATTTGTACATATTCTTGTGTGAATATCGGTTATCTCATTGGATCCCTACTTAAAATCAAGGGTCTACTTATAAAAGGGTCAACTTATTGTTCAGTATTTCATATTTAGGAAATTTCCACGTCTACTTATATACCTCCTCGATTGCTTTATTAAAGTGTATTGTTTTGACTTTTGCTTTTTAGGGTGACTTGTCCTGATTCCTAATTCTTGAATGCAAGATTTCTTAGACATAAGTTCACAAAGCTTAACCATGAAGACCCTCATAGGGAAGTGGTCTCCGTTCCACAAGCAATTGACTCCACGCAAACGAAAGGTACGTCTCTCTCTCCTTGGCTCTATGACAGCAAATTTCTTGTATATGCAAACATAAATGTTGGCTCCTAAGAATGTCGTGGATATTAGATAGTATGCATTTTTTAATCTCTATCAGTTTTTCGAGCTAATTCAACATAGCAAGGTCTTGCATGATCTCGCATAGACCTAGAGAATACTGTACAGAAAAACGTACAGTCCTATCGGGTATCCTTCTCTAAAAGATAGTAACATTGGGCTGATTCGGGGAGGCATCTTTCTGAGCATGAAAGAAAAATGTCTCCCCCAAATTGCTGGTCTCACAGGCCCCGCCATTCCTAAAATCGCAGCTCCACTACCATCCCCAAGGTCGTAGCCCCTGACGCATCTACCTATAGGAGGGCGTCTTCTTGAAATTAGCAACGTGGGGCTGATTGGGAGGAGACATTTTTATTTCACGCTCAACATGAAAGAAAAATGTCTGCCCCAAATTGTTGATTTCGCAGCCCCTGCCATCCCCAAAAACACAGTCCCTGTCGTCCCCAAGGTTGCAGCCCCTGACGTCTCCAAAGTCTCCCTCCGGAGGCCGAGTATAGGTCGGCATCTTTCTTTCACGTTGAGCGTGAAAGAAAAATGCCAACCTATAGTTGGCTTGTGAGGAGAAATAAAGGTCGGCATCTTTCTTTCACGTCACAAGCCAACTATAGGTTGGCATCTTTCTTTCACGCTAAGCGTGAAAGAAAGATGTCTTCCCTATAAAATCGGGCCCAATGGCCAAATTTGGAGCAAGCCGACCCCAAAATCGTAATATAGGAATAGTTCCATCCTTTCATGCTGAGCACGAAACAAAGACATCTTGTAAAACAAATTTACATACTCTTCGTTCACTAAAAGTTTAAATCCTGTTTTGGGACAAAAATGGTAGATACGTGTTATTTTGCAAGAGCATCTTTCTATCGCGCTAAACGTGAAAGAGATATGCTATCTTGTTGGCTACCAAATATCAAGAGATAAAACTGGTTTTGAAACGTTTCTCAAATCTGGATATGGGCTTTTCCTTGGCCATAAAATCTGGAAGGTGTATATAAGGGATATAGAAGAAAACCCATAAGAAATAGTGTGTGAAATGGGGGAGAATCTCAGCTTCTTCCAGGACGTAAAAAATGTAAACTGTTGTGCAAGTCAAAAATCATGGAACCACAAGTGAGGAGAAACCCACAACATTGGCTCCACCTCAGAGGGGTCTTTTTGAGGAGCCTAGAAATGTGATTTTAGAAAGAGTTCTGATCATGCTAAGACTACCTATGCTGCAACCCATGGGATGGGACCTCCCTCCAGAGGCCGAGTATAGGTCGGCATCTTTCTTTCACGTTGAGCGTGAAAGAAAGATGCCAATCTATAGTTGGCCTGTGAGGAGAAATATAGGTCGGCATCTTTATTTCACGTGCTAAGCGTGAAAGAAAGATGTCGTCCCTGTAATCGGGCCCAGTGGCCAAATTTGGAGCGAGCCGACCCCAAAATCGTAATATAGGAATGTGGACGTGATGTAATGTGGATAGAATGTATGTGATGGAATGGGGATACAATGAATGTGAATGGATGTGATGTGATGTGAGTTGGGATAAGTGTGAATGGGTGAGATTTGATGTGAATTGGGGATGTGATGTGATATGATGTGAATCAAGATAGATGTGAATGGATGATATGTGATGTGAATGGATGTGATGTGAATCAGGATAGATGTGAATGAATGAGATGTGATGTGAATGGATGAGATGTGATGGGATGTGAATCAGGATAGATGTGAGGTGAAATGGATGTGATGTGATGTGGATCGGGGTAGATATGAATGGATGAGATGTGGATCGGGGTAGATATGAATGGATGAGATGTGGATCGGGGTAGATATGAATGGATGAGATGTGAATGAATGTGATGTGATGAGATGTGGATATGGATAGATGCGAGTGGATGAGATGTGATAAGTATAAATGTGGAAAGATGTGATGAGATGGAAAATGATGTGATTGAATGAGAATGGATGAAGGACGATGGGAATACATATGATTGGACTTGGATTAAGTAATGTGGATTGATGTGGAACAATGTGGAAAGACGAGAGTTCGTTATAGAAACTGTATTTATGACCTGTTTTTAAATGACTATTTTATGTCAAGAATGTTGGGGAAGCATTTTGACCGTCTTGTGAATGAGGTCGTGGAGACCTAAGTGATAACGTTGCAATAGGTGTGATGGAGAGTCAACGGAGGACGTCTCGCATAGCATGGTCGGCCGAGGTCTTGACCAGCCTCGGTTCGATTTAAATGGTGAGCTTCTGGGTACGATGGATGAGGGACCAAGGAAGCGGCCTATGAGTGAAGCGCTAGGTGACCTGCGAAGGATCCTAGAGGGTGCTAACCATACAGTGCTCGGGCTCTGGGTCACCAAAGATACCCACGCGTGCATTGAGGAAGATATTGGAATAAGAAGTAAGAGTTGTTTTCAGAATTCGGGCATGGATCTGGTTGATTGACCTTGCTGGTCCTCAACGGATGAGTCCATGGCTCTTTTATATGGATCTGTTGGTTGATCTTGCATGGATCTGGTTGATTGACCTTGCTGGTCCTCAACGGATGAGTCCATGGCTCTTTTATATGGATCTGTTGGTTGATCTTGCTGATCTTCAACGGAGAGTCCATCTAGATTTTTATAAGTGAATATATTTTTGGGTACTATGAGCTCGAAACTATTGAAAAGGCCCCTGAGTGGATAGGTGGTGAGCATTCTGGTTGCCAATGATGCCATAGGTACACCGATGAAGGAATGATTGGAAATTAGAATTCAACCAGATATTTTGGAGGATTATCATCGGTGATACTATGGTTTCATTAAAATATTATTTTTTAAGACAACTGAATCTGTGGAAAAAGGAAATTTCGTATTGGGTGTGTAAGTGGTGTGACTAGCTTGAAGTGGTGTGTAAGTGGTGTGATTAGCTTGAAGTGGTGTGTAAGTGGTGTGATTAGCTTGAAGTTTGCATGAAGATCTGGCTAGGGGGCCTGGGAACTCTTTTTCCTTGTACCCGGGACAAAACCTAACCAAATTCCTAATTGGATCCCATCACTACAATGGTTGGGTGGTTGGCTAATCCATGGGACTGGATGGGGTTAGGCTAGATTGGTGGATCTCTAAAATGAGACTCAATTCTGTTATGGTACGATAGATGAAGTAAATCCCAGACAATCCTTGTTCTATGTGAAAAAGAATCAACGACTGTGCCTCTCGATGAGGAAAAAAGCGTTGGTCTCTATGATCCAAGTGCAAGTCATTTCCTTGATCTGACCATGTGACTTACGGGTTCGGTCGGATCAGTTTGGTTAGTGATAACCTTGACTACGTTAGAATTTAAAAAAAATCTTGGAGGAATCGCCCGTGCTTTCTGGGTGGGGGAAGTTTTTCCGAGTTCGGTTTCGGAAGAACCGAGGGATTAGTCTCTTGTCCGGATATTCGTGGGTGAGGCCCCGAGTGAGAGGCTCTACCTTGCGCTAGAAGTGCTACTTTCGCTGCTAGCACCCCCGAATTCGTTGCGCGGAGGGGGCAGGGATCTTTGACCACTCCTAAGGTATGTTGTGAACCCATCACACAAGCAAGTGTTTGTTTATAAAGGTGTTGGCTTTACTTTTAATTATTTCTCTTTTATTCTAGCAAAATCGGCCTTCCACCTCCCATGCGCAGACCAGCCACTCGAGTAGTACATTTGTCACACCACCTGTGAACCTAGGTAGAGATATAGCTCAAAAGGCACTGGAGGCAACGAAGTAAGCCCATTCTACAAAAAAAAGGGGGTCAGTAGGAGTTCCACCACTCATCATGGTGGAAGACATAGTAGATACAGCACTCAAGACCCACTTAGTACCTTCCATAAAGATTCTAGAGAGATATTGACTTTGATAATAGACTGCATCGTTGGTGGATTGTATGATGTTTTGTGTAAGCACAGTGCTCGCATATTGTATGAATGTTGTTGACCTTGCTTATGACATATACAAAGCCTTAAGGTGCCATCGGATATGATGGCAAATTTTTTGGAAGGATTGAATATCATATGTACTAGGGGGAAGGTAAGAGGCAAGATGGTAAACTACTGTGTGGACATGGTGTTTGTTGATTTTCCTTCAAACACCATGGTGGAGGGCTACTCTCAAACAAAGGTGCCCAAGTGGAATATGTGAACTTGCATGTAACAACATTCAATTTAGCAAACTTTTGCATGTCTTATACTGGATTCTTTGTGTGCTTGTATACAATGGAAGAGGCACATAAGGTTGAGTCTTGTGCTGGACAGAAGGGATTTGTGCTCTTCCATCGACACACAGGTGGTACAATGCACACCTGCCATTGTGGATGGAAGAAAGGACGAATGGCAACAAAGGTACTTAATGTATGTGATGTCTCTCCTTTGCTCAATCACTATGAACAAAGAGTAGACCTCAGAAGTTTGATATGTTGATTGAGGCAGGTGACATGTCTCTTCTACATTTGTACGTTCTTCTGCTCCTAAGAGAGACCTTGAGCTTCATTCTGATCAAGTGAGATAAATGGAACTCAGGGATGAGTTTAACATTGAGCTTGATCTCATTCATGACAAGTGAGTATATTGGTAATCTCATAAAGAATATGAACATGAAACCTTCATCACTAGCAACATGTGTATGTTGATTGTTGTGTGTGTAGTGTGCCATCTGAGGATTAGGTTAAAAGAAAAGCTCATCCATGGAGGGGGGGCTGTCAAAGAGGTCAAAAGATTTGCAAGTACATTGTGTCCCTCTTCAAACATTCTGGTGAGACCATCATTAATATGATTGATGGGACTGGCACACTAGGGCTAGCTGCTACATACATGGATCGACATGTGATCTTGATAGAGAATGATGAAGCAATTTATGAGTGCCTTCTACGTCCATATGCGGCGGAGGTATATATTATCCTTGATGTATCCTAGTTTTTAGCATTGTGTATGGAAAGAAATTTCACTTGTATGGATGTTGTCCTTGCAAATTTGATACCATTATGTGTTGCAGTGCACCGGGTTCCTTTTTCCTCCTATGATCCTAAATGGATTCTCGTACTTTATGTCCATTATATTTACATTTGTTTTCTGCATAGAGAGCCTTGTGTGGTGTACTTCACAGCTTGGTTACTCTTTTTTTGCTACCTACCTTTAGGAGCTCAATTGCTTGGAAAGAAGATTGTACTTCCCATTTGCTTGGTCTATTTTGGATAGTCTTTAGGATGCCTTAGTGATTGATTTGGCTTTTGAACTTTTTGAGAAACAGAGAAATGAGAATTCATTTATTGTTAACTTGTAAAGAAGATTGTTTCTCTAAAGCTTCATTGAAGTTCACATTTAAGTATATCATAATTCTTTTCTCATGTATTCCTTTGTGTCATGATTGCATTTTGTTACGTTCATAATGGATTCCCTCCCTCCCCCTCCCTCCATCCCTCCCTCCCTCCCTCTCTCTCTCTCTCTCTCTCTCTCTCTCTCTCTCTCTCTCTCTCTCTCTCTCTCTCTCTCTCTCACACACACACACACACACACACACACACACACACACATTTGCTTGCAATGTACCACAAAAAAACTAGTACGTGCTCCCTATTTGCATCTCTCGGGGAAAAGACAGATTATAGGACCCCGCCCCTTGCTCCCTTGTTTGTGCTCACTCTATAACCACTCCCAAGAGGCGACTCATCACTTCAAACATACCACTGCCTCTCACATCCTCTCCACTACCCCAGCCTAATCTCACATCTCAAAAACCACCCTAGCTCTGCTGACCCCCCACAAAACACTAACCAAACTAACCCTCCTAACAACACTAACAAACGCTCACAAGGCATGCCTTCTTGACTATGGGTACCTAAAAGGCTCCTAAACACGCAAGGGTATTATGAGGGCACTTCTACTTTGTGGATCCCTCGATGATCCAACTCTCACCGTCACACACCAGCACCCCGAGCTTCTCGTCTCCCTTGCAGGCAACCAATTCGACAACCACAAGGTCACATGGTACAAGACAAATGCCAACCCAAATTCTCTCCAAGGCCCAACTATCCTTAATCACAGCCTCAGTCTTGCCCAACAACAACCTCCCGGTGGATCCCAAAACCTCTACTACATGCTCAACATTTCTATGACGGGGTAATTGCCACATTTGGTCCCCAAATCACCATGGCACCAACTCCAAACTCTTGTCACTCCGTAGGTCACCCACCCTTCCATGGGGACCCAAAGTGGCCTACGCCACAACGACTGCACAAGAGAAAGGGAAAGCTTCAAGACAAACCCTTACCCCCCCCAATAGCAGCCACAACAATCCATACCAAAGATATACCCTCGACATCGACTACTCCTCCACCCGTCATTGTCAGGCTACCTTGGAGTACTCCCAATCAACCCTCAACCTCTCCAGTCTCAAGTACTCCCTTGTCACCAGCCTCTGAACTCCCCAGGGAAATCCCAACCTCGCCATCACCTAATTGGAAACGAGTCCTCCATTTGGCAAATTGGGCACGCAATCAGTCCAAAACCCGCAATAGGGTGCTGGCAGCATATGCCATGCATACAAAACCTGTTTGCAAGGTGCCCTTTAAAAACAAACCTATTTGCCACCACAGTTTTACCAAATTTGCTATGGCCGTACCATTCCCTTCTACTGTACCATTCAGAATTCCAAATGCCACGGCCGTACCAACATCCACTTAACATGCCACAGACATTCAATTCTCATCCCTATTTTCCCGACCATCCTGAATGTGCCACGACCGTTCCATCCTTAGCTTGAACTGCAACGCCCATTCCAACCTCACTACTAAAAGGACACGGCCGTTCCAACCAAATGGTATGCATGTTCCAAACAGATGCCATGCCCATACCAAACGAAGATCCAACTGGTATGCCCACACCATTCAAATGGTATGCCCATTTCCTGGGAATTCCATGCCTGTGCCCAACCTCTTGCCATGGGTGTGTCCTTCTGGAACCTATATATATGGGCCCCACCCTCTCATTTCCTCACTTTCAGCCTTCAGCCTACCCGAACTCTTGCCAATTTTTTTATCAAGCCTTCCCTTTCTGACCACCCTCTCCCACACATGGCTAACACATCAGGCTCCTCCCTAGAGGTACTCAAGTACCCTACCCTCTAGAAGAAGCGCCCAGCAGGGGGACACTTCGAGGAGTGCAATAAAGCTAATGTACTTCACTAGACCGTGCTACAGAGCCATTGTAGTTGATCTAGTTGTCGCAGCATGCCTAGAGCAGCTGGGGCTCAAAGGTCTACCCCGAGGCCTAACCTCTACAACTCCCTTTACTTTACAGAGACCTATGATGCCAACCAGGGCACAAGTTAGGTGTTGCACAATGAAGGCCAGGGTGCAGACAGTCCACCTCAGTGTAGACCTCATTAGAGACGCCCTTCATCTCCCCTGACTAGACCAACCATACGTGAGGTTCACCAATGCCCCGTGCTTGACCAAGGAAAATTTTAGGGACACAACCACCAAAGACGACGTGGAATGGATCAACATTACTTAGGAAGAGCTGGTGATGCCAGCAAGGGCCCTTTCCTTTTTATTGACCACGAGGTGGGTTGATAGATTTAGCAGCCTCTCAACATTGGCCAGAGTCCACCAGGGGACGCCCGTAAATTGGGTGGAGTATTTGCATAAGGAGTTGCATGCCGTCTGTTCAAACCCCCAAGGAAAGCTTGCAGTAGCCACCCTCCTCACCAAAGTCCTCTACCACGCTGGTGGATAGGAGGAGCTTCCCAGGGCAGTGTAGCTCAGCGAGCCCTAATGTGGTCCCCATCTCTCTTCCCCCCCGCCCCACACCACAATCTTCTCCCCAATCACCACCGCCGCAAAAGCACCATCACCCGGATCCCATAGGCAAAGAGCCCATTCCCCCTAGTCCACCAACTAGGGCCCCACCCTCGAAGAGCAAGAAGTTGAAGAGGCCAAACGCAAAGCTGCTGAGGAGGAAGCACAAAAGCTAGCCTTTTTGGAGAAAAATCTTTATGAAACCCTGACCCCCCCGCAAGTTCATCTCCTTTCCCCCCTCATTACTCAAAAGCGGGCCCTTCCTCTCCTCAATCCTCCCATTTCAATAGAGTGGAAACTCTCCGCTTCAAATCCATCGAAGCATATGCAAAGAGTGTTCGTACAACACATGGGGAAGTACCAAACTTTGCTCAGGGCTTCTCTCACATGGTCCGTGAGCTCATAATGCAGATGACAGACTACATCTACCAGCAGTAGGAAATTGCTTCATTAGCGCATAGCAATAAATGTTGCTTGCGAGGGCTCAGGAGTGGCAATATGCCAAGGATTTGTACACCTCCATGCTCAACAAGATTCAGCTTCAGAAGGTCATTGGATGAGAAGGAGAAGCACTTGATCAACACCATCTCCACCATTTCCAAACTCCAACACCAGCTCCAAACACCTCAGGAGGCAACACAAAGGGTTACCACCGACCTATCTCTCGCCCAAGCAGCATCTAAAAATTTCCAGCATAAAGCTATAGCTGGAAGCCCTCCACAAATCAAGTCTCGACTTCCGACGTTATCAGGAAATCACAAAGGAGACGCTCCACCAGAAAGAGGCCTAGTTGGAAGCCGCAGAGGCAAGAGCAGTGCAGCGCCCCCACTGACACCCTCTATCCCCTCCTTTGAATTAGGAAGGGGGGGTATGTTATCCACTCTGGTTAAATTTTTCAAGCGTTGCTACACTTCTTGTAACTTACATCAAAGGCGTCGATGAACACATGGAACACTAGGTCATAGTTGGGTTGCTGGAGGATGGAAGCTACTGACAGTATCTTCTTAAGATTCCAAAATGCCTCTTGACAAGATCCGGGCCAGACGTATTATGGATCCTTCACCGTCATACTATACAAGGGCACTGCCACATTAGCTAGGAACCTCATGAATCTACTGTGCCACTTGATTAGCCCCAAGAATCTTGCAAGCTCTTTGGCATTCTTGGGGGGCTGCAGCTTCACAATAACTACGACCTTGACCGGATCCACCACAAGCCTTCTGCAGACATTATACATCCCAAGAGAGATCCACTAGTTACAACAAAGGCATACTTGGCTGGATTTAGGCTCAATTTGGCCCTCTTGTACTTTTCCAGGTACATTGTGAGGTGTGTAATGTGTTCCTCTTTCTTCCTGAACATACTAAAGTCATCCACAAACACCCTCATGAAGGTGGTCAGATATTCATAAAATATTTCCTGAACCATCCTCTGGATTGTAGTAGGAGCATTTTTCAACCTGAATGTCATCACATTGGAGGCAAATGCCCCCCATTTTTTCACAAAAGCAGTCTTTTCTTTATCTTCTTGGGCCATTTACACTTGATTGTACCCACTAAATCCGGCTTATGTAATGCCGGTCATAGGAAAGAGATGTTCATAGAGCTAGGAAGCTAGTTTTGGGCCCCCAAATTGTAAATGGGTGGCCGGCCATTGTAAAATGAGAGCTCTTGTATATAAGACATTTTATGGAATATGAAAAGGGACAATCCCATTAGTCTCATTTAAGTTTTACCTCTCTCTCTCTCTCTCTCTCTCTCTCTCTCTCTCTCTCTCTCTCGGGCTTGTGGATGCTTGCTTGTATTGTTGATGCTTGCATGCTTTATTGTGGTTGTGTATGCATATAGGGATGGTGATGATCTAGCTTTTCCTCTCCTCTTCCCTCTCTTTTCTCTCTACCAAGGTCCCTCTTTCATGTATGTGGCATGGAGTGAAGGTTGAGCTTTCCATAGCTCCCTCCTTCTTTGCTCTTCACCTAGCTCTTGAATCTCCACTTGGGTGACACAAGTGGTGGTGGAGTGAGCCCCTAGCAGCCTCACAAAGGGGAGTTAACCCGCATTAGAACTAGCTAAGTGCACATCTCTGACTCGACACTTGCATGGTTGTTTCTCTTCCTCTTTCCCTCTCTTTTGTACACAAGGTTGTATGTTTAGATTAACAAAAGGTTACATTGCTCGGGTCCAAAGAGATATGACACTTTAGTTACAACGCTTCAAAAGTAATCGAAATATAGAAATAAAATATAATCGAAATGGTTGGACTTCACGATCCAACTTGAAGAATGGGCAGATAGTCGGATAGCTCGGATAGTCAAATCCACCAACACTCTACCAATAGATGAAATATAATGCCCTGATGCAAAATAAAGTCCAAATCCAAGGCTTCAAAATTGTATATTTTTGGAGTGTGACCTCCTAATCAACATCAAGCAATATGGGGCGATCCCAATAGCTTGGAATGGACAAAAAAAATGGAGCTAAGCCCTAGGCTAGTCCCTGACAGTGGCACCAAATATGTTTAAGTCAAGATCTTACCTTAGCCTCTTGCTGAAGCATGTGTCATTGGGTCTTACCTTAGAGTCGTAATCTGTAAATTTTCGTGTGGGTGTGCTAGCTCATCCATCATGTTCTCACTCTGTTGTCACATCAGAAGGCTCCTTTGCCACCAAAGGGGTAAAGGGATGTCTCAATGCCTAGATGGAGGCAAGAAGAGTTGGTCCTTCATGATGGTTCTCTCTTACATAAGGTGAGAAAAGAAGAAGCTAATGCAAGAGGGAAAGCTATAATCACACCTATCCAAACATGCATCTATCAACAAGAAAATAAGAACACAAATAACAAGCAAGAAGAGGGAAGAAGAAGAGCTAACAAGAAAACTATTGCATGGGAATGATTATGTATTGCTTATTATAAAAAATAACTTATGGACAAGTGACTAGTTTTCACACTAGGGTGGCCAAACTTAAAAATGGTTCAACCTCTATTACTAGTCTTAAGCAACTGTGTATAATAAGTTTATAGACTTTCTATATTTGACATTAAGCTCATGGTAAGGCTAATTTATATATTCCAATGCCATCTTACAAAAGATAAGTATCCATTTGCATGGGTAAGATGGCAACACATCTTTTAGTAGGTCACGCATGTGAAACCATGCTAACCAACACCACTTGGTTAACAAGCTTCCACCTCTTACTTAGGCAACATCAGATAGTTTCACCATAAGTTAAGACATCCTCCTTACAAGACTCGTCTCATTAGCAAAATGGCAACATGCCCACTGATCATCAGTACAATACTCTCTCTTTTGTGATTCCTATCTCTTCTTTCTCTCAATTCTTGCCCTCTATTCTATCCTATGTACTACCTTTTTGTCCATCTCCACTCATTTGGGTACTACCCATTACAAAAGGCTATTACAATGAAAGACTGCTAGCTTATGATGAGTCCATTTTTAAGGTGAGACCACTACAAGTCAGGTGGTGGTGAACTATAGAGCTGTTCAACTACAATGAAAGACTGCTAGCTTATGATGAGTCCATTTTTTAGGTGAGACCACGACAAGTCATGTGGTGGTAAACTATAGAGTTGTTCAGCCAACCACAACCGCATAAATGGAAACTATCTAGAATACACCAAGGTGGATGGATCATGGGAAATACACTTAACATGTGCGATTGCAATATAGTACTTTTACATTTCACATGCACATGTCAAGTGAATAGGCACTCACAATAGTACCAAGCCTCATCCTCATCAACCGTCTGGGTACAACATTGGATAGGGGGACCATGGTTTAAGCTTGGTCCATGGAATAACACCCATTACATGGATAAACCCTCACACATGTAGGAATCTCCAAAGATATTCAAAGAATACACCTTCTTTGGGACAATACCCAACACCACAAAAACCTCATCATCAAAGATGCCACAACAAGCATGGAAGAAGTACCACCATTGCTAATTAAATGCAAGTAGTGCTGGCATAAGAACCCACAAAGAAAAGGCACGGGACCCTTCTATCATTTTCCCTCTATTTACAAGCCCAAACTAATAACAATCTTAAATATGAGGTCTCACATCAAGACTTTCTATGCCAACACTATGCCACATGTAGCCTCGATAAGCTTTCTACCACCTCAAGTGTCAACAAAGATTATCTACTATAAAAGCCCTGAAGCATGTGGATTAGTCTCTTGCCTACCACTAAACCTTACCAGATAACTTCACTGACTACATCTTCAACTAGCCACACCTCTCTAGAACTAACAACATAGCTTGGTGACATGAGGATGTGGTCACCATTAGAAGGGGGTGTGCTAAACTACTCTCGTTAACATGGTTTCACTTGACTGTTCTATCGTAATAAGAAGGCACTTCACCATCTTACATGTATATGTAATAGAAGCTTATCTTACATGTATATGTAATAGAAGCTTATCTCTTATAAGAAATTGGTGAACACTAGCCATTTGTATATAAGGTAATTTTGACATTAAGCAATACGCAATCATTCCCTTGTTTTTGTAATAAAATACTTGTGAGCTAGCGGATAGAGATCTCCCTCCACACCCATAGCTGTTGGAAACATTTCGGTAATGGAATGATGAGGATGCAAACAATGGTCATGGGCTAGCATGTCCACATCGAGAAGTTATAACTTGTTTACGGCTCTACATAGAAAAGTTCCCATTTGTTTCAAGATAAGCAAGGTAAGCTCTTGAGTTGAACATCTTTCAAGATAGGCAAGGTAAGCTCTTGACTTGAATATCTTTCTAATTAAAGATAAATATTATGCTAATAGGGCTTATGATATTATAGCATTACATGGTAGTGATGTG